>NC_140591.1:1127266487-1128466487 GCF_964204655.1 Triturus cristatus | reverse complement strand
AAAGTAGCACAGTGCTGTTCTCACTCCCTCCCTTCCCCTCCTTGCAATGTGTTCCCTGGTCTGTCGCCACTCTTGCACAAGGTTATTTATGCAGGCAGTTCATGCAGGTGCCCTATGCTATCAGCATCATGTGTGGGGGTGATGTGCCACAGGTATGGGGACCTTGCGTGTGCCATGGCCAATTTCAGTCATTGTGGTGTCCATGTCACTTGGCACTGATTGTGAATCACGACATAGGGGTGTGTCTCCAAAATGTACAGCCTTCCAGCATGCATGTCCAATTGTGTGCCCTCTGACATGATGTGCCTGAGTGGGAGGCCTGCTAAGTGCAGGGACGGTTGCTTAATTTGCAGTCATGTCCATCCTGGACCATGGAGGAGTGTGGGCACTACTGTGCCCTGGGGCACCTCTTCCTAGGTATCATGTGCGTCATCCAACAATATGGCCATTCACTGTGTCTTTGCCATGGGTTGCGTAGGGTGGCATTGTACCCTGGGCTCAACTGTTAGGACCTACAGGTTGCTACATGTGTCCACTGTACAGGGGGACCCATTTTGCTTGTGCATACTCACAGTGGGCATTACCTGTGTGTGTTGTTGAGACAATCTGATGATGTTTGCCTGTCAATGATGTGTGGACATGGCCACCAGGGGCTGTGTGTTTACAGTCATGAATTAGTGGAGGCCATGTGTTTCCATCCCAGAGTAAGAGGTGTACATACTTTCTCCGTCTCAATGAGATTGTCTCAGGTGTGGGTGGTTTGTGCGTACAAGGCCTACATGTCAGAAGCTTCATCCTCCTTGCTGGGTTTAGCCTGTGTGTGATGTTTGACTGGACATACGCTCAAGGTGCAGTGACCCTGTCATGTGTGGCCTGGTTTCATGTATTGCCTTTGCAGCATGCGGCAAGAGTAAATGGATATGATTCATGCTCATCCCTTTTTGACGACGCAGTGTGGTGCAGGTGCTGTGCACATTTGTCCCCAGAGGCTGACTCCTCTCTAAAATTTCAGGTGCAGTGATTTGCTGTTGTGTCATGATCTCCATTGTGTCTCAGTGGCATGGTGGGTAGAAAAACTGTGTGTTCCATGGCCTACATGTGTACATTGTTTTGTAGGTGTTACTCCTGTAGCTTTTCAGGCTATGCAATGTGACCTATGTATATTTGACTCATGTGACATATGTGTACAGGTGTCTGATTTTCTCCTGTCTCTTCACCTTGCCCACAGCATCGCCGGGGGACACGGAAGGAGACACTAGCACGGACCGGGAGGAGAGATTGAGCACCAGTACCAGCAGTGCTGTCCTGTCTGGCACATGGAGTGGCACGGAGGCCGAAGGGAGTGAGGCGGAGGACCTGTTGACTGCCAACACAGACTATGACGCAGACGGGTCCGAGGCTGAGCTCCCAGAGGTGGCGGAGTCTGCCCCCCCAGCTGATGGCAGCCCTCCACATCCCCCCGCCACCTCAGGTTCCATCACCGGCCTCCCACATGCTCGTGGCCCTTCCCTCCGTGCTCGGTCCCCACATGTCTCCTTCCTGCCAGGCACCGCACCCCCTGCCCCTGTCACCACTGCTGCGGTGAGTGCGGAGTCTGTGGACATCCTGAGGCAGTTGCAGGTTGGTCAGACTGCGATGCTAAATGTCCTCCATGCCCACACCCAGGTGCTGACCCAGATGGAGGCATACATGGAGGGCATGTCGGCTGCGCAGTCTGACCAACGGCAGTTGCTGAGGTCCATAGACTCCACACTGACTGCAGCACTGGATCTCCTGCAGCGCTGCGTAACACCCCCTACCCCTGCCCCATCCCCAATTCCCACTCCCGTGCCTGTCCCACGCACATCCAGACGTCAGCGTGCACGCACCCCAACAGACACAGGCACCACACCACCAGGGAAGTCGAAGCGCACACCTCCTGTCACGCACACACAGGGTGAGGAAGGCACACCCACTGGGTCGGGGGGGAAACGTAGAACACGCAGCCACAGTGGGAGTCCGCATTCCACACAACCCACTCCCTCCAAATCCACTCCCCTTAGCTCTCCTGGCCAACAGTCAGTGACAGCATCATCCACTGCGAGTGTGCCCCCCAGCCCCAGGATGACACCACCCCGCAAGCGGTGGAGGCGGGACCCGGCCAGGGGAGTTGAGTCCCCCACCCTGTCCACACCCTCCCCCAGTGGCGCTGCGACCCATCCCTTTGCCCCCCCCCCCTCCTTGGGGCCTGTGGTTGGATTGGGTACGGGGGAGTCGCTGGGGGAACTTGCCGACGTGTGCAGCGCCATTCTGTCCTCCACCTTTGGCGCTGGCACCCCCCCTGTGGCAGATTCATCCCTCCCTGCACCCACAACACCTACCCTTTCCCCTCCTGTCCCTGCGGTGCCTGTTTCCACCCTCCCCCCTGATGCCCCCTCTTCTGTGGATGAAATGGACTTGTGAACTGTGCAGCCAAGCTAGGGGACACACGTCCCGATGTGTACCCCCCCCCCGGACATTGCTGCTGGGCTGGCCCATGGCCCTTGTACATAGTGGACATTTTCTCTGATATATTTTCCTGCTGAATAAAGCCTTTTCTTTTTGTTTTGCACACTGATGCTTTCCTGGACTTGCTGTTGGTGCTGGTGCTCCCTGCGTTGGGGTGGTGATAATGTGTTAGGGGTCTGTGAAATGTTGGAGTGTGCTGCTCATGGGGTGTACCCTGCCATCTGCGTGCCATCACAAAGGTCTCTGCAAATGGTATTTGGTCATGTTTGCTCTCACTGTATGGTGACATTGTCCCAAGGTGTGTTCCGTCCTCTGTGGCCCAGCCCATTTTTCCTGCAGGGTGTCTCCCAAATGCTGTGCTGTGCTGTGTCTACATTTCCTGGATGTGTGAGGGTTGCCTTTCAATATAGCCATGCTGGCTCAGCGATGTCTCCGCCTGCATCTGGGGTATCACCCTTGTAGGTCACTGAACTTGTTGATGGGGTATATTGTCCGATGTCTGGGCACTGCTGGGAGTGATAGGTACACACCCCTCCTGTGTCTGGGCACTGCTGGGAGTGATAGGCACACACCCCTCCTGTGTCTGGGCACTGCTGGGAGGACCCTGCACCCACCCCTCCTGTGTCTGGGCACTGCTGGGGGTGTTTTGCACACCCCATTCTTATAGCAGGTTCGGTGCGTACATGCACGGGTGGGGTGGGGGTTTGGTGCGTACATACACGGCTGGTGTGGTGGTTTGGTGCGTACATACACGGGTGGGCGTTTGGTGCGTACATACACGGGTGGTGGTTTGGTGCGTACATACACGGCTGGGGTGGTGGTTTGGTGCGTACATACACGGGTGGTGGTTCGGTGCGTACATACACGGCTGGGGGGGGGTTCGGGGGCGTACATACACGGGTGGGTGTTTGGTGCGTACATACACGGCTGGTGGTTCGGTGCGTACATACACGGCTGGGGGGGGGTTCGGGGGCGTACATACACGGCTGGTGGTTCGGTGCGTACATACACGGCTGGGGTGGGTGTTAGGTGCGTACATACACGGGTGGGGGTTCGGGGCGTACATACACGGCTGGGGGGGGTTCGGGGGCGTACATACACGGGTGGTGGTTCGGTGCGTACATACACGGCTGGGGTGGGTGTTAGGTGCGTACATACACGGGTGGGGGTTTGGTGCGTACATACACGGCTGGGGGGGGTTCGGGGGCGTACATACACGGGTGGTGGTTCGGTGCGTACATACACGGGTGGTGGTTCGGTGCGTACATACACGGCTGGGGTGGGGGTTTGGTGCGTACATACACGGGTGGGCGTTTGGTGCGTACATACACGGGTGGTGGTTTGGTGCGTACATACACGGCTGGGGTGGTGGTTTGGTGCGTACATACACGGGTGGTGGTTCGGTGCGTACATACACGGCTGGGGTGGTGGTTTGGTGCGTACATACACGGGTGGTGGTTCGGTGCGTACATACACGGCTGGGGGGGGGTTCGGTGCGTACATACACGGGTGGTGGTTCGGTGCGTACATACACGGCTGGGGTGGGGGTTTGGTGCGTACATACACGGCTGGTGTGGTGGTTTGGTGCGTACATACACGGGTGGTGGTTTGGTGCGTACATACACGGCTGGGGTGGGGGTTTGGTGCGTACATACACGGGTGGGCGTTTGGTGCGTACATACACGGGTGGTGGTTTGGTGCGTACATACACGGCTGGGGTGGTGGTTTGGTGCGTACATACACGGGTGGTGGTTCGGTGCGTACATACACGGCTGGGGTGGTGGTTTGGTGCGTACATACACGGGTGGTGGTTCGGTGCGTACATACACGGCTGGGGGGGGGTTCGGTGCGTACATACACGGGTGGTGGTTCGGTGCGTACATACACGGCTGGGGTGGGGGTTTGGTGCGTACATACACGGCTGGTGTGGTGGTTTGGTGCGTACATACACGGGTGGTGGTTCGGTGCGTACATACACGGCTGGGGGGGGGTTCGGTGCGTACATACACGGGTGGTGGTTCGGTGCGTACATACACGGCTGGGGTGGGGGTTTGGTGCGTACATACACGGGTGGGCGTTTGGTGCGTACATACACGGGTGGTGGTTTGGTGCGTACATACACGGCTGGGGTGGGTGTTAGGTGCGTACATACACGGGTGGGGGTTTGGTGCGTACATACACGGCTGGGGGGGGTTCGGGGGCGTACATACACGGGTGGTGGTTCGGTGCGTACATACACGGGTGGTGGTTCGGTGCGTACATACACGGCTGGGGTGGGGGTTTGGTGCGTACATACACGGCTGGTGGTTCGGTGCGTACATACACGGCTGGGGGGGGGTTCGGGGGCGTACATACACGGGTGGGCGTTTGGTGCGTACATACACGGGTGGTGGTTCGGTGCGTACATACACGGCTGGGGTGGGTGTTAGGTGCGTACATACACGGGTGGGGGTTTGGTGCGTACATACACGGCTGGGGGGGGGTTCGGGGGCGTACATACACGGCTGGTGGTTCGGTGCGTACATACACGGCTGGGGGGGGTTAGGGGGCGTACATACACGGGTGGTGGTTCGGTGCGTACATACACGGCTGGGGTGGGGGTTTGGTGCGTACATACACGGCTGGTGTGGTGGTTTGGTGCGTACATACACGGGTGGGGGTTTGGTGCGTACATACACGGCTGGGGGTTCGGGGCGTACATACCAGGGTGGGGTGGGGGTTCGGGGCGTACATGCACGGGTGGCGCTTGGGTGCGTACATACACGGGTGGGGGTTCGGGGCGTACATACCAGGGTGGGGTGGGGGTTCGGGGCGTACATACACGGGTGGCGCTTGGGTGCGTACATACACGGGTGGCGGTTCGGGGCGTACATACACGGGTGGGGGTTCGGGGCGTACATACACGAGTGGGGGTTCGGGGCGTACATGCACGGGTGGGGGTACGGGCCGTACTTCCACGGGTGGGGGTACGGTCCGTACATACCCCTGCCCACGCTCTGCGTGCCTGGGTACGGGCCGTACCCATGCCTTTGGTGTGTGGGTACGGTGCGTCCCACCATTGTTGCGGGCCGTGGGGTCCGCACCGTACACAGGCCTTGGGGGCGTGGCTACGGGTCGTACCACGCGTACCCCTACATGACCCCAGCAATGCTGGTACGAGCTGTACCAAGGCCTTTCTGACGTGGGTACGGGCCGTACCGCTATTGTTGGAGTGACGTAGGGGGACGCGTGGTACGTTCCGTACCCACGCTCTTGCGGCCTGGGTAGGGTACGTACCGGTTCGCGTGACCATCCACTTCCGTTGTGGCGGACGCTTGCGTTGCTGGCCTTGCCCCCACCCCCTGGAAGTGACCAGGCCCTGATGGTCATGTATGTCCAGGCCATGTGTGATTTGGTACCATGTGTTGGTGTTGTGTGTCCTGCCCCTGCCCCCCCCTTTGCCCCTGGTTGTTGTGCTGACCTTCTGCGGCGTCTGCGTCGGTTCCTGTACGCCAGGTGGACTGCTAGGAGGGCAGGGATGGCACGTAGGTTCGGGTCCATGTCTGTTCGTCGCGTCCAGCTGCTCCTTGCGTGTGTCGTCCTGATTTCCCGGCAGTTTTTGGCAGCCGGTAAATATTTTCCGTGCGGGATGACGTCGGTTCGAATCGTACTTCCTGGTTCGTGAAACGTAGGCTGGATGCGTACCGACGTCACGTCGGCTCCTTTCAGGATCGGAATTGTGTTTAGTTTCTGTTCGGTCGGTGTTTTGTTCGAATCGTACGGAAATGGTGTTTCCGTATGATTCGTACTTGCATTTTCGGATGGATTTCGCACCGGGTACGAGTCGGACGGAGAAAAGGCTCCGTCCGACGGTTCGTACCCGGTTTTTACCGGATCGGAATTGGCACCTTAGTGTAGTATTTTTCTTTGCTCTTGTATTTCCGTCGACAGTATTTTCCACACCGATGACTTTGGAAACGTAAAACTTGCTCCTTTAACTTGTTCTCTTCTGTGCTTTTTGGTATACCACATGTTGCATATTCTTCAATGTAAGATAACACTGCTTCATCAGTATCTGTTCCAAACTTTGGGGCATCCTTGATCCACAACAGCATATGAATATGAGGAGCACCTCTTGCCTGGTACTCTTTTCTCCAAAAGAAATCCACTACTTCTCCAAGGGGTGGATTTTTTTTATTGCAGATGAAGGACATCATAGCCTCAAATCTATGATTGAAATATCTGCAAACATTAACCGGATCCAATGAGCACAGTTCTCCTGCTGTCTTGTATTCGATGTTTTTAATGTTTGAATTGGCCTCTCGTAGAAAATCCAGTAAATCATCCCAAGCGTACTCGGCACAGCTTAGGGTAAGGAACCATGTTGGTGTTCCTAAATTGCGTAACATGCATTTTAGTTCACCATGGCGTCGGTACCAATATTCATTTGTCCCACGCTGACAAGCCATCAGATTGATCAGTTGTGTTTCCAAATGATCATCTCGGTGCTGCACTTTCTCCATAAAATCCTTAGCAGACACATTTTGTAAATGTACTCCACTTTTTAAAATGTGATTTACTGCATAAGACAGTGCAGACAAGTCGCTTTCAAATAAAAGATGAAACAAATAAGGAATACTTTGTCGAAATCTGGGATCTTCAGCATATAGTCTTGTAGTCCGATACTCTGAAGCTGGAATCTGTTCTGGACGTTCATCGTATCGTCCTCCTTTTCCCGTAGGAAACAGCTGGGGAAAACATCGAGCTTCCAAGCTCTCCTCCCATACACTCACGGGAGTTCCTTTTGCTTTCTTCATCTGAAAGAGATCAATATTGTCTCCCATAACTTCTTTCGAATGAAGAGGATGTATGCTAAAATGTTCATAAATTTCTTCTTCCTTTGTCTTGTCCACTTTTTCAATTTGTCCAGTTGGTGTTTCTGTGTCTTCTTGAAAATCTTCGTCTTCTTCTTCTTCTTCTATATAAATTGATTCATACCATTTGTTATTTTTTTTCAAATACAAATTTGCTCTTTGTACTTTCCGCACATCTACCAGCTCCTGCCAAATCTTCTTATTCTTTGTAGGTACACCATTAACCAGAATAATTAATGGTTCAGTTTCCAAAGTATCCGCATCAATAGTTTCCATATTTTTTTTCAAATCCAAGGGCAAATACACCACTCTACCTTTTAAACCTCTCAGTAAATCTGAAGGAGGTAATTTACCAGTTTTGGGCTCCATACGTACTATGGTCTGGAACGGATGAACACATTGAATGAGTATAGACTCATATGTATTTAATTCAGAAAGTTCAGCAGGAATAGCATCCAATTCTAAATTATTATGTACAGCTCTGGTCGGCATTCTATTTTCCTCTAACTTGTTGTAACAGTATTTACAAATACGCTGATCTTCACCCAATTCAAAACAATTTTCAAGAAATATATATGTGGCAAAATCCATCCACTTATAATTATCTTCATTTTCACTCTTTCTGTAGAGATCAACATTCCTAGTTTGTTTTCTATAATGAGTTCTGCGGCAACAAATACAAGTAACATTTGGTCTTTCATTAGAGACTATTGCAAATTTTGTTATGTGATCATTAAATGTCTTACTTACAGAAGGTTCTACATTCTCTTCCACTTCTTCCTCATTTACTGTGTCCTTCTCTGCACTGTTTTGTTCAGGACCAAAGTAACAAAACTGAATTTCATCAACAACCTTCTCTACATCTGATACCGTTCCTCGGAACAGAGCCCTATTCAATTCATTTAACTTTATTGCTGGACTTTTGGCAAAATACAACCGTCTCACAAACTTTCTCATTTCAGTATGATGAACAGCCAGCATCCTAAAATGATGGAAAACACTATTGCACACTTTTCTAGATAGACAAGCCAGAGAATGACCCTGCAAACCAGTATTCTCTCTCACTCTGCATGGATCCAGACTTTGAAGCACCTTAATCTTCTGTTTTACACTTTTTTTACTATATTCTCTTAGAAACTCTCGAAATCTGTCAATAGATTCCTGACGCACAGTGCAAATACTACTACAATTCCAAGTGTACACTGGGGCTTTAGGACGTCTCCCCATTGCCTCATCTGCCATCACTTGTACCTCATCTCTTGGAACCATTATCTCCTTCTCCATTATGCAACCATTTTTTACTTCGTATGAACGACCTCTGGTGTCAACTGCATGCAGCAAACTATTACTTTGAAAATAGCTCTCTTCATTAAAAAAAGGTTCACTACTTGAACTATGCATCCACTTTCCTAAAAACACTTTACAAACGTTTGTTCTGTTCACTACTCTTTTGCTTTTGCTTTGTGATTTCAGTACATTAACCATTTTATCTAATGTACGCATCCTATTCAAAATTAATATGAATAGTTTCCTTTTTAATTCTAATGCTTTTGCTGCAATGGCTTCAATTTCTTTTTTTCTCTTGTAATATTTTGCCTTTTGCTTATATTTCTTCACATCCTTTATCAAATTGGACATAACTCTTCTCTGAAACATTTTTCTACGTATCTCTTTAAACGCTGTTTTTCTGTTTATGTAAAACTTTTCAGTTGCAGAAGGTATATTTGCATTAACTAAATTCTCAATTTTTTGCTGTTCTCTTCGTTTTGTTACATTCTTCCCTGGACAGACATTTTGTACATTTTTCTTTGTTTTGAATATTTTTTTAAGAAATTCTTTTTTCTGCTTACCAGAAGATTTTTTCTTTTTCCCAACATGAGCATCTTCTACTAACTTTGGTCCTCCAGTTGTCTTCAAATATAGTTTTTTTTTTAGCGTTTTTTGAACTCGAGATTTTGTAGGGATCTTAAATTTTGTTCACTGTTCTTCAGCAATACCTGAAAAAAACTAAAAAAAAATCCTTTATTGTATTTAAATATATTACTACATTTCTTTTCACAATAGTCACAAAACAAAATTTCTTTGCCAATTTGAATGCACACAAACTGCTCTTTTTTTTGGGCAAGTGAAAATCTCTTTTACAAACTGTCACATTATGAAACCACTTTTCAGATTTTTTAAAAAGCCCATGTCCAGAGTGCTACACTCCAGCAAGGGCAACCAGCCTTAGTGAAGCTCAATGTATTTGCATTACAGACTGAAACCTGAAAACCCCACTCGCTTCTAAATACTGTGCATGACTATACACGGCAAGCACATGGGTGTGTGCTAAGACTCTGCTTCTTCCTCCAAAAATTCACTCCCCCTTTCCATCTAATGCAACTGTGAAATCACCAGAGCAAGACGCAATAAATCTCTGCCTATAATTCCTCTATGCACACAGAGTCATGTTTTCACATTAGTCCCAAAACGAAATTTCTTTGCCATTTTTAAAGCACACTTACTGCTCTTTTTTTTTCGGGGCAAGTGAAAATCACTTTTACAGACTGACACATTATGAAACCTTTTTTTTAAATTTATTTAATTGCACTTGTCCAAGCTGTTTTTTTCAGACCACCACCATGTGTATTCGCGGTGACTGCCTACACTCCAGCAAGGGCAACCAACCTTAGTGATGCTGAATGTATTTGCATTACAGACTTAAACCTGAAAACCCCACTCGCTTGTAAATACTGTGCATGACTATACATGGCAAGCACATGGGTGTGTGCTAAGACTCTGCTTCTTCCCCCAAAAATTCGCTCCCCCTTTCCATCTAATGCAACTGTGAAATCACCAGAGCAAGACGCAATAAATCTCTGCCTATAATTCCTCTATACACACAGAGTCATTTTTTCACATTAGTCCCAAAACGAAATTTCTTTGCCATTTTGAAAGCACACTTACTGCTCTTTTTTTTTCGGGCCAAGTGAAAATCACTTTTTACAATTGGAAATCACTTTTACAGACTGACACATTATGAAACCACTTTTTTTGATTTATTTAAATGCACATGTCCAAGCTGTTTTTTCAGACCACCACCATGTGTATTCTCTGTGACTGCCTACACTCCAGCAAGGGCAACCAGCCTTAGTGATGCTGAATGTATTTGCATTACAGACTTAAACCTGAAAACCCCACTCGCTTCTAAATACTGTGCATGACTATACATGGCAAGCACATGGGTGTGTGCTAAGACTCTGCTTCTTCCCCCAAAAATTCGCTCCCCCTTTCCATCTAATGCAACTGTGAAATCACCAGAGCAAGACGCAATAAATCTCTGCCTATAATTCCTCTATGCACACAGAGTCATGTTTTCACATTAGTCCCAAAACGAAATTTCTTTGCCATTTTTAAAGCACACTTACTGCTCTTTTTTTTTTCGGGGCAAGTGAAAATCACTTTTACAGACTGACACATTATGAAACCTTTTTTTTTAATTTATTTAATTGCACATGTCCAAGCTGTTTTTTCAGACCACCACCATGTGTATTCTCTGTGACTGCCTACACTCCAGCAAGGGCAACCAGCCTTAGTGATGCTGAATGTATTTGCATTACAGACTTAAACCTGAAAACCCCACTCGCTTCTAAATACTGTGCATGACTATACATGGCAAGCACATGGGTGTGTGCTAAGACTCTGCTTCTTCCCCCAAAAATTCACCCCCCTTTCCATCTAATGCAACTGTGAAATCACCAGAGCAAGACGCAATAAATCTCTGCCTATAATTCCTCTATGCACACAGAGTCATGTTTTCACATTAGTCCCAAAACGAAATTTCTTTGCCATTTTGAAAGCACACTTACTGCTCTTTTTTTTTCGGGCCAAGTGAAAATCACTTTTTACAATTGGAAATCACTTTTACAGACTGACACATTATGAAACCACTTTTTTTGATTTATTTAAATGCACATGTCCAAGCTGTTTTTTCAGACCACCACCATGTGTATTCTCTGTGACTGCCTACACTCCAGCAAGGGCAACCAGCCTTAGTGATGCTGAATGTATTTGCATTACAGACTTAAACCTGAAAACCCCACTCGCTTCTAAATACTGTGCGTGACTATACATGGCAAGCACATGAGTGTGTGCTAAGACTCTGCTTCTTCCCCCAAAAATTCGCTCCCCCTTTCCATCTAATGCAACTGTGAAATCACCAGAGCAAGACGCAATAAATCTCTGCCTATAATTCCTCTATGCACACAGAGTCATGTTTTCACATTAGTCCCAAAACGAAATTTCTTTGCCATTTTTAAAGCACACTTACTGCTCTTTTTTTTTTCGGGGCAAGTGAAAATCACTTTTACAGACTGACACATTATGAAACCTTTTTTTTTAATTTATTTAATTGCACTTGTCCAAGCTGTTTTTTTCAGACCACCACCATGTGTATTCGCGGTGACTGCCTACACTCCAGCAAGGGCAACCAGCCTTAGTGATGCTGAATGTATTTGCATTACAGACTTAAACCTGAAAACCCCACTCGCTTCTAAATACTGTGCATGACTATACATGGCAAGCACATGGGTGTGTGCTAAGACTCTGCTTCTTCCCCCAAAAATTCGCTCCCCCTTTCCATCTAATGCAACTGTGAAATCACCAGTGCAAGACGCAATAAATCTCTGCCTATAATTCCTCTATGCACACAGAGTCATTTTTTCACATTAGTCCCAAAACGAAATTTCTTTGCCATTTTGAAAGCACACTTACTGCTCTTTTTTTTTCGGGCCAAGTGAAAATCACTTTTTACAATTGGAAATCACTTTTACAGACTGACACATTATAAAACCACTTTTTTTGATTTATTTAAATGCACATGTCCAAGCTGTTTTTTCAGACCACCACCATGTGTATTCTCTGTGACTGCCTACACTCCAGCAAGGGCAACCAGCCTTAGTGATGCTGAATGTATTTGCATTACAGACTTAAACCTGAAAACCCCACTCGCTTCTAAATACTGTGCATGACTATACATGGCAAGCACATGGGTGTGTGCTAAGACTCTGCTTCTTCCCCCAAAAATTCGCTCCCCCTTTCCATCTAATGCAACTGTGAAATCACCAGAGCAAGACGCAATAAATCTCTGCCTATAATTCTTCTATGCACACAGAGTCATGTTTTCACATTAGTCCCAAAACGAAATTTCTTTGCCAATTTGAAAGCACACTTACTGCTCTTTTTTTTTTCGGGGCAAGTGTAAATCACTTTTACAGACTGACACATTATGAAACCACCATGTGTAACTACAACAAAAACAATTCCCATTTCTATTATTCATTTCTTAAGTTACCACATACATCCCCTCTCAAACTGTAAACTCACCTTTAAAATTAGTTAGTTGTGAAAGAAATGTGACACTCAAACAGCAGATTATCAGAGCCAGGATCTCTGTTGTGTTCACCTCTCTCCTCTCAGTAGAACCAGATAATGGCAAACTTTCCCTCTATTTTTCCACACATATACATGTAAGTTTCAAATCTCAGTGCTTCCCCCTTTTTTTCAAATGTAATCACACATTTCTATTGGTTGAAAACCAACCCTTTTCCAAAAGTACCCTTCCCCCAACTTGACTTCTGCCTAGTACCCTTCCCCCAACTTGACTTCTGCCTGCTACCATAGCAACAGCTCATGGAACACTGCTGTGTAGAGTTAGGTCAGAAGTTCGACACACAATGTTTCAATTCCACAGAGCAAGAGTGCTTGACTTTTCAAACCTTACAGCAAATCCATAGTACTGTTCTTTGGTTACACATTTTTTTGTACCAATACAAAACATGCTTCTATTAATTTACACATACAGCCTAGTTTTTATTCTAGAATGGTATGAAACAGCCAATCAGTTCTTTTTGTTTTGAAAAAAATATGTATGCCTCCATTTCCAAACTGTCTTTCTTTTCATATTGCCATTCTACTGAAAGACACCTCCTGAGTGCATCCAGTTCTCCTTTGAAGATGTTCACAGTGTGGATTGTAGGGCACAGCTATGTCTTCTGGAGTGAAAAGTTTGCAGAGAAAACAGGTATGGTGAGAGACCTTGCTTTGCCAAATGTAGACATTAAATGGATTGGTCAGAGAGGGTTAAAGTGGCACCAATTGATGCCATTGGTGAAATCCTTCATTCAAATCCAACACCCTGACCTCATAATAGTGCACTGTGGTGGCAATGACCTAGGCACTTTGACTGGGGTAGGTCTGGAAATGCTTATGAAGGACACCTTTGCACAACTGTTTACACTTTTCCCTAAAACTGCCTTTGTGTTTTCCAACATATGCCAAAGGCAAAAATGGAACTGGTCCAATCATTTCTGTCCGCAGATTGACAAAGCAAGAAAGCACGTCAACAAATCTGTTTCTGCTTTCCTCCGTGACTATGGTATGGGTGCCATTTACCACAACAACTTGCGTTATGACATGCAAGACATTTATAGAGGAGATGGTGTGCACTTCAATGATGAAGGGAACAGAGTCTTCCTCTTGAACCTTAGACTCTGCATCGGTACTTACTTGTAGGTACCACTAAAAAAATGACTTCATAAACACAACAGCTCTTTTTAGAGCTCCCTAATTTCTAAACTCTTAAATCTGCTTTTCATTTATTTATTTTTATTTTTTTTACCGTACGCTTACCGTAAGCTTACGGTACGCGTACCCCGTGATTTTTTTTAAAATCAATAAATGTTTTTTTTGTACTTTTCTGTCCTTCTTTGACCCCCTTACAAATGTTAGGGGGTCTGTAACTCTCCTCATTGCCCCCTTTCCTTGTTTTCTCTGTTTTTTTTCTGAGTGAAACACACAAAATGGCGGCCGCCGCTTCCTGGTTTCGGCCGATTCGAATGTTTACTAAGATCTATGGGCCAATTAGAATCTCCTTCGCGCACGCCATGTTTCTTCCGTACGCTTACCGTAAGCTTACCGTACGCGTACCCCGTGATTTTTTTTAAAAATCAATAAATGTTTGTTTTGTACTTTACAGTCCTTCTTTGACCCCCTCACAAATGTAAGGGGGTCTGTAACTCTCCTCATTGCCCCCTTTTCTTGTTTTCACTCTTTTTTTTTCAGAGTGAAACACAGAAAATGGCGGCCGCCGCTTCCTGGTTTCGGCCGATTCGAATGTTTACTAAGATCTAAGAGCCAATCAGAATCGTGCTCGCGCACGCCACCGTACGCTTACCGTAAGCGTACGGTAAGCGTACCGTAAGCGGGCTCAGATATATATATTGATTTAAAGGCTATTTTCTCAGAATCTACTGAACAGATTTACACCAAACCTACAAAAGGCACTTCCTTGACCTAGGGACTACCTCTCTGCCAAATTTTGAGTAATTCTGTTCAGCCGTTCGGGCTGTAGCTCGTTCTAAAGGTCCTATGGAAAAATGCATGGGAAAAACGCGTTTTGGGACCCCCCTTTTATCTCAGCCCCCGCTTGACGGATCCCCCCGAGACTTTCAGGGTAGGAGCGGAGCGTAGCGCCCCACCTATTTTGAGAAATTCGCGAGGATTCGTCGACCGGCGCCAAAGTTATTCAAAATAGAATGTTGAAGTTTTCCTATGGAAACGTGGTCCTAACTATAACTACCTACTGGCGACCGCCAGTAGGTAATATATATATATATATATATATATATATATATATATATATATATCATGCTCTCGCTCCGTCTTGAGCCCTGCACTCGCGATCGGGTGCTTTCATGCACGGTGACGGAAACCGTGCGGATTCCAAATCCCCCGCTCGTGGCCAAAAAACACCAGCACTCACAAGAACGCTCCTCTCAAGTATTTAATTGAAAGGTCTACACACACACTAGACGCGTTTCGGCTTGCCGCCTTTGTCAATAGACATATATATATATATATATATATATATATATATATATATATATATATATATATATAAATATATATATATTATATATTATATATTATAGATTAACTCTGTGAGTAGCAATAAAATAAGCATAGAGTCTCAGGAGAGACAGATGGGCATCTGCATTCAAAAGTAGACCGTAGCAAATCTGACTGAGCGATGCACAATTAAAACATAAAATTCAACTATCTAGATACTCTTTACTGTTCCTACAGAGAAGAAACCAATCAAAATTAAGCATTTGCAAACTCCCTGTGTAGACCCTCTTCCCATGAATCATACAATGGAAGATTACAGCGTCGGGGCCTTCATAGATATCTTGCAAGGTAGGATACATCTCAGCCAGTCCTTCTCACCCACAGGTGTTAAGATTTACTATTGATACATTCAATGGCCTTCACACAGTATTTAACTATAACAGCACAGTTCTAATGAGATTATGTTGGAACTCGGTTTCTGAAACAAGAAAAATTATGCACAGCAAGCATAAAGACAACATTTCATTAAACATGGGTCTTTTCAAATCAAGGCCTGCAGTAAATATGGCTAATTTCACGGGAACACACTCAAACTATAACTAATTATTAACGTGAAAATCACCAATCATGGTCAATCTAAATATAAAATCACACTTGAATATAAGTCAGCAAAGATTATATGTGATGTGCATTAGCATGTTATCAAATGAAAATGAGAAATAGTGACAATGCGCCACCACCCTTCTTTCTAGTTCATTAATCAGTGACAGGTTGATTTTGTTCCTGTACATGATTGTGATGAGAAGCCACTTAGGGCCTGATTTAGAGTTCGGTGGATGGGAGGCTCCATCACAAATATGACAGGTATCCCATCTGCCTTATTGCAAGTGCATTATTTTCCTTGGCAGTGGTAGTAAGGCAGATGGGATATCCGTCATGTTTGTGACAGAGTAACCCATCTGCCAAAATCTAAATCAAGCCCTCAGTCTTTTACATATTAAGCATTCAAAATCAGCAGATACCCAAGATTGCAGTTTGCAAAGGCAGGTTCAGGCGGACATCTTTAGTTAGAGTAAGGTCTCAGCTGCAAATTGGTTGATGGGGTCTTAAGTTTCAAGTTTTTATTTAAGACTTTGCACTTATTAAGGCTTTAGGACTAAGTTAGAGTTTGGCCGACAGGGTACTGAGTCTGAAACAAAACAGAGTACCCTGTCCACCAAACCTAAGTCCACCTGCCTCATTTAGAGATGAGCAAACCTTATATTTTCTGTCAACAGAGCCCACATTGGCTCCATTGACAGACAGCTTTACAATGGCCAAACTGAGTAAGATGTGTTTAAGGAAGGACAGTACACCGTCGTCTCTATTCAGGGAGGATGGTGTAATTACTTTCTTTCCTGTTGGTCACTACTAGGAAAAACATGCCAGTGAGGGGCATTAAAAATAAATAATCCAGTGGGAAGGGAAAGCGATTAATGTAGTCTCGGTATATCTCCGTCCGGCGCTAGGTAAGGAGGCACTTGCAGACCTGGGGAAAATAATAGTTGATCTACCCATGGGGACTCTGGTCCTGGGGGGAGACTTTAATTTGACAATGGACGATCATAAGGACAAACATCCACAGCACCCTCAGACACGACCTAATACAAGCATGGGTGAGTTCACGAAAGCCATGGGCTTGACTGATGTCTGGCGCTCCTTACAACCAATGGGTCCCAGTATACTTATTACTCCAACGCACATACGAGCATGTGCCGCATAGATTTTCTGATGCACTCAGCAGATCTCGGTCACTTCCACAACCCTCATGCCCTGCCGAGAGGTATTTCTGATCACTCTCCGGTGTGGGTTGAGCTCCCATACGATAGCCAACGTCCGCGGGGCACTATAATCCTCAGTCCATGGTTGCTTAAAGTCCCAGATATTAGGACGGATTTGCTTCTACATTCCATCAATTATTTCCAGGAAAATGTCAGGTCAGTGGACTCAGCACCGACCATATGGAAGGCCTTTAAGGTAGTTCTCAAGGGACAGGCACTTGCGCTAAAAGTGGGCTATGTTAAAAAACGACAACAACACATTCAGCGGTTGGAAAGTGAACTCCAGCAGCTGGACGTGAACGCTACCAGATCCCCCACTGACGTGGCCCTACATCGGTTAACCACTAAGCAGTTGGAATATCGGACTTTAGCTGAGGAAAACATTAGGGCCAAACTATCACACACTCAACATAGGCTGTACAAAATGGAGGACAGAGCTGGGAAACTACTTGCCTGGCTGGAGAAAAGGGAGCAAGGGGAGAGATGGGTGCCCAGACTGGTCCCCCATGGCAGAGAGCAAATCTCAGACCCACAGGACATAGCAAACACATTTGCGGATCACTTCGAGGCGGTATACACCCCCTCCACAACATACACAGCGGATGACTCCCGTCAACTGTTAACAGATATCCATTTGCCTACACTATCGGATAGGGATACATTGGATGAAGAGCTCACGGGGGACGAAATCCGGAAGGCTACTAATAGTATCCAATCAGGGAAGGCGATGAGACCCATTGGGATCCCTATAGACTTCCTTAAAATGGTCGCTTCCCACGCTGCACCACATTTGTGGCCCATATATGAGGAAAGCTATGATAAAGGAATCCTGCCAGCAGCCCAACGGTTGGCCTCTATAGTAGTTATCTGTAAACCAGAGAAGCCCGCTGAGAATTGCATCTCCTACAGGCCAATCTCTTTAATCAATGCGGAAGCGAAAATCCTCGCTAAACTTCTCGCCTCTTGCTTGGCCTCTTTAGTTCACCCCAATCTGGCTTTATGCCAAGAAAGAATACGGCATTGAACATCCGTCATCTTCACAATGTCCTGGGGCGACAGAAATATATTGAGGAAGATGCAGTGGTATTGTCTCTGGATGCCTCAATGGTGTTCGATTCTATGGAATGGCCCTATCTCTTTGACGTACTGAGACGCCTGGGATTTGGCCCGAAATTCCTGGGGTGGGTGAAACTGCTATACACAGATTTGTGGGGCCAGGTATGGGTTAACAACCGTACGACCAGAAAATTCCAGAAAATACCAACTGAGACGGAGCACCAGGCAGGGCTGCCCCCTGTCCCCCCTAATTTTCGCTTTAATGCTGGAGCCGCTGGCCTCCTGGGTAAGGGGATATGTGATGCTAAGAGGGTTGAAATGGGTGGAGGCACATGATGACAGGATATCACTATATGCTGACGATATCCTGCTTTATCTTGCATCCCCGTACAAATCAACACGTGTAATCCTAAATATCTTTACGAATTTCAGGAAGTATTCCAGTTATGCGATTAACCTGGAGCAAGTCGGTATTATTTATCCTTCGGGGCCTGGTTCCCAAACTCCCCCCGGACTGCAAGGTAGAAGTTGCCCTTAATGGATTTCGTTACCTTGGGGTTTATATAACCCTAGATCCCCAACTCTTCTATGAGCGAAACCTATTAGCACCCTTAGATAGACTGCGCGACGACATCAAACACTGGAAATCTCTGCCCCTTTCCCTGTTGGGCCGAGCTGCTCTATTCAAGATACTGGGTCTTCCACGTTTTTTGTACATCCTTCAAAATTGTCCAAGTAGGGTTCCTGATGCTTATTTCACAAGTGTGGAGGGCGAAGTCAGAACATTACTGTGGAATGGAGGTCCGCCCCACATAGCGATGCGAAAACTAACTAAGGGGTGGTACAACAGGGGGATTGCCCTCCCGGATGTGAGACTTTACTACTGGGCCTCGCACTTAGTGGCAGTAAACCACTGGATATATCATTCCCCAGTGGACCTGGCCTACATGCTCGACCGATACCAGATGGGTCGTGAGGGATGCATTGGGGCTCTATATACGAAAGTCCGGAAAGGACGATGTATTGGCCCGACGGCCAAAACGGTAGAGATCTGGCATCAGGCGACTAGACGCCTAGGATGGTCAAATGTAATGACTCAAACTACACCACTATTGTCTTCCTAAAAACTGGGACTCCTATGTAATCATCCTGGATTCGATAAGTGGGATACTATCGAAATTTCCACTGTAGGGCACCTAGTGAAAAAGGGTAAAATCCTTGCATTTGGGGAATTACAAGAGAAATACGACCTGGCCCAAGGGGAGTTTTTTTGATACTTACAGATACGTCATGCATTGAGTGCAGCTCTCCTGGACATAAACAATTTGCCGGAGACGTCCCCTCTGGAGGATCGGCTGATGACCGAGCCAATTTTAGATAAGGCAATCTCCGTAACATATTAGAAACTGTGTAATAACCTACCTGATCCGTTTCAGGCGCTCCGAGAAAAATGGCAAACTGACCCTAAACAAATAGAGGACGAGGACTGGCAGGAAGCTCTGATGACCCTAAGGGAGGCGGCAATCACCCTCTGTTTCCGTTTGATACAACTTAAAATCCTACATAGAACGTATTAAACAGGGATCACATTGGCGAAAATAGGTGCAAGAACAGACTCGCTGTGCCTGCGGGGCTGCCGCCAAGATGCAACATTTTTCCACACTATCTGGGAGTGTCCGATCATATGACCCATATGGGACATGGCGTCAAAACATATACAGGATGCACTGGGGAAGGAGTTAACCCTCACACTACCGCTTGGGCTCCTCAACATTTGGGAGGCGACAGACCTTACAGAGGTGGAACAACAACTGGCCACATTGGGGTTCACTTTAGTAAAATTTGAAATAGCTAAAAAGTGGGGAGTGGCGGAGAGACCATCACATAGAGTATGGGCCATGGAATTAGATAAGTGCATGATCGCCGAGAAGAAGGTTTTTAAATCAAGGGGATGCCCTAAGAAATGGGACAACAAACAGGGCAAGTGAAATGTATATCGGGGGTAATTGTGTACTTCCCCAACTGTAGAAATGAGAATTCCGCAAAATTTGACGCAATCTCTTGAACTCAGTGACTGAAAAATGTATATTCCTTGCTAATATGTGATACTCTGCAAATGGCTGTACTGTGCATCTATTAATGTATGTGACTTTTAAAGTTTGAATTCAATAAAAATCATTAATAAAAAAAAAATCACCCACGCACCATGAGAGAAAACTCCAAGGGCGTTCAGGTCATTAGCATTTTGTTTTTCTGAAGCAAACTTTCAGATTGGAAGTTGTTGCAGAAAAACAAATAAATGTTAAGAGTTTGACGAATGACAAACCAGTGGCAGCCATTCACCAAGCTTTTTTTTACATCATGGTGGTTCATTTCCATCTACAGAGATGACTTCTGGGCCAACCGTAATCTCTAAATGTGATGGACGGTAGTCGGGATGGTGAGGTAATGTCCTCCACTACACTGACAATACAGAGTACTGTCCATCAAAGGCTATGTCAGGCCCTTTATAAGCAAATAAGCAAAAAAATAAGACAGTCCATACAGTTAACTTGAAGAACATAATCGGCCCTCTTCTAGACATTTTAAATAGTTAAAGCAATAGAATAAGGTATTGGATATGTTTTATTTCAAAATAACATACAATTAAAACCCAATTATGTAAAGTTACATATTTTGCACCTTGGAGGTAGGAAATAAATGCTTGGCGCTAGAAAAGGGGAGAAGGAAAAAGCAGGAAGTTGCAAGGCATAAGATTTCGATATTATCACTGTCTCCACACATTTGCAATCAGTTCTGTGTTGTACAACAGCAGTCGCATGGAATATGTTTCACAAGAGTTCTCTTACTTGGAATTTTGGTTTTATCAGAAGCTAATAATTAGCGGGGAGATGGGCAAGGGCTGGAAACTATGAAGAACTTTGATATTAGAGCAACCTAGAGCTTTGGCCAACTTGCCCTTTCCACATCCAATTATGATACAGTTTGTAGTCTGGCCACATTTAGATATGTATACTCTCATGGGCATTTTTAGGATACTTAACTTGAACTTAACTTGATTATGCCAGGCTCAACCTAGTTTCTGAGGCTAGCCAGGGTTTTATTTATTAAGGCTTACCAATGTGTGTGTCTAGTAGATTTGGGGATATTAATGATGATAATGTTGTGATTGTCCATTACCTTCTCTCTATTTGCATTAATGCTAACTGAAAATATTTTTACTCTTACGCTTTATGGTATTGCCATTAGGGATTCAGGGGCTGGATAAAACTGGGACTGGATGCCCTTACTACTCTGTTTGCATTCTGTGCGCCGAATTCCTCCATTGTGACCTAAAAGGCAGGGAGATCACGTGTTGACAATAGTGGTTGAAATTCAAGGTGCATTTGTGATACTTTACTGGTGATAAAATATGCTCCTTTTGATATATGAAAGAACTTGGATTCAGGCATAAGTTCAACATTGGCGCCTCATGTGTTTTAGTTCATTTGTCTGTTGTGGATTTCATTATTAGCGTTTCTGTAAGCTGACTCAACACTTTCATTTTCTTGTAACTTGGCAACCTGTCCCCAGAGAGTTTGTTTTATTCCTCCCTCTTACAGTCTTTGCATTTCCACCCTCTGCCAGAGACATTTTTAGGCATGGGCAAAGTGGGCTCTTGCCCAGGGCCTCATCCTTTCAGGAGGCCCCCTGATAGATCCGGCTCTGTTCTGTTCTCCACACAGTCCTGCCCTGATGACCTTGAATGATTCTTAAACATAGATTGTTTTAAACATCATTTTTCTTTAGTTTAGTTTTAATATGAGTGATGTGTGGGAGTCTATTGCACACATTTTACAGAGAAATGTGTGTTTTTCAACACCATGCAATACCCATAAAAAGATCCTTTTAGATCAAAACAGGACCTCGCATATTAGAAATGGTGACATATTCGAAATTGCAGTCTCTCTGTGAGATTATTTGCAATAATATTAGTGAGCTGCTGCTATATTACAATATTGAAAACAGACATCACTATCCCTGAATATTAGCTGAATATCAGATGGAAACCCATTTAAAGAATTTGGACCAGTGTGCCTGTGCAGTGTCGGTGACTTGGCAAAAGAAGGCATGAAAAAGCCGAAATTGGATCATAAATTCTAAGCTGTTCCGAACATTGGGCCCCCAATATATGTTTGACCCCGGGCCCCCAAAATCCTTAAGATGTCCATGTCCTCTGAGAAGCCACAATGCTGCTAAGTTTGAAGGACTGTTGGGAATTTAATGGGCATCAAGAGGCTTCCTCATGATTTCAAAATCTTGCGCTCCTGTTGTAGGCCACATTTTAGGGAAAGTCAACTGTGGAGAAAATAGCAGGGCATCCTCTTTTTCCACATGACAAGATTGATTAAAGGTTTATAGAGCATTTATCCATCTGCTTAATCCTAATTGATTCATGTGCAGATCCCTTTAGCACAATAATAGCAAAAACATCCCAATCAAGATTGAGCCCATTTAAATGTACTTGCACTCAAGATGATGGCTCAATGATGAAGCATGCAGCAATAATGATGTTTGGTGAAATTCCTTTAAAAAAAATAATCTCACCGAGGTGTGCAGGTCCACTTGGTCGGTGTGCAATAAGATTCCAAAGATGCAGTCAAAAAATATTGTCACTGAATGCTTTATCCAAGTAGGTTGGATCTTTATAAAAATAGATCACATGGACCTCTGCCTTCTTTTAAGTAATGTTTTTTTCCAACATTTATGAAGGGTAATGGATCCATTAGGAACCACTTCCCATTTGCGAATGAGTCTCCACTACCTTTGTGTAGCTGGTAGAACATTAATGGTTTGCAACTGATTTTGGTCCTATAACATTTATACATACCATAAGGAATCAGCATTTGAAAGGAACGCCGTAAACACAACACTTCCAAATACCATTTCAGTATGGTTTCCTAAACCCATTTAATAATTTTGGAAAACCATTTCTGACTCATTAAATTGGCTTGGTACATTTGAAAAAGATTTTTAGCATTTGCAAATCCTCTGATTTACTGAATCACAGGCTTTGCGAACGCTAAATCCCTCTGTACATCTGACCCTTTGTTCTGTCTCTTTATTATTTAAACCAAACCATGCTATTTTGGAACCTAAGGCGCCAATCTCCTCTTCAGTTATTTGCAGCACCTGCAGGTGGACAAGCACAGGTAGTATGGCAGCCGGCAGATAGTGCACTCAGGGGCCACTCTGTCTGAGTCATATTTAAATATGGAAATACCGGAAATAAGCATGATGAACAAAAGACTGGCATGAGTAACCACACTCACTCATTCCTGAGGTGACATTGGGCTCATGGTGTTCTGTTAGGTGAAAAATCTCCCCTTATATTTGTTTCTGGCAGTTGACTCCCACAGCTTGAAATACCAGGAGGAGTCTGATGTGTATTGGAGGCTGCTATGAAGGGGCTTCAGAGAGGAGACACAATTGAACATGCCCTGGGTGAACAGGAGCAATGAAGAGACTGCCTTATGTGCATGTAGCCTTCTGTTTTTGACAGAAGAGGAATAGATTGTTTGCATCGGAGACAGAGATTTGTAGCAGCTAAACTAGAGGAATTTACTGCCCAGAGAGCTCAGTTAGAAGGGAATAAGATTGAGAGTTGGGGGGCACGTGGCAGCCTCCAGCATATGACACACAGAGTGAAAAAAGGGTTTGAACCTGCATCAAGACTTCATCAGTGGTTAGAAAAGAGGTTTCTTTACCTAGAGGAAGTCAGGCTACAGATGGGAGCAGGATTAGAAATAGATAAGAAAGAGCATAAACTCCCAAATGAGAATTAACAGACTCCAGGATACCATCTTAGGATACCACTAGAACAACAATTTCGAAGAAATTAGACTTGCAGTGAGACTTCATCGGCAAGCAACAGGTGCCCCCAGAGTAAGAGGGAGATGGGCCCCTTTACGTAACTTCTAAATCTGGATCTGCTGATATCGGAGAGGAGGGAAAGCAAAGGCAAAGATAAAGGTCAAAAACAGCATTAACCAGCTAACACTCCATGAGTTAGGCTTTATACAAAGGTTTTGAACAATAACCTGAAACAACTCAGAGAACCGTGTTAGTACTCTCAGTGGTAGAGACCATATCCAAAGCTGCAATAACAGACACAACTAGAGATATAATGGGTAATGAGAGAATATCTGGTGTGGGGGTAGATTATATTCTGGATCAGGGGGTCAAGCGGGATATAAGTTACTGCCGAGTCATTTGCCCGAAGAGGCCATAACCCAAATTTGAATGTGTGGAAGGTAACAGTATCAAGGGTCAGACTTTATTCTCCCTGGTTAGAGGGAGGTGTAATAGAATTAAATAGCAGATAGTCATCTCAACCCTCCATTAGGAAGCGATCTCTTGGTCAGGAAGCCATATCAGGAGAACGATATTAAGGATCAAAGGCACTTAGCGCTTCCAAAGATACTCTGGAATAAAGGAGAAAATGCGGCTAAGCACTCAAATACTGTTTCAGATAGCACCACTTGATCCTACAGCATTCTAGATAGCTTGAATGTCCAAGAAGCAAATGGTCAATGGTTGAGGATATCTATAAAACAGGTGGACTACAGATTGAGGGTACATAGCTCATCAAAGCAGAAGCAGGATATCTGTGAATACCTTTTACAGTTGTAGGGTGAAGGAGTGAAGCTAGCGGGGTCCTAGAAAATCTAATTAAGGACATACGAAGAAAAGACTCTTACCAAATTTGATCATTTCAGCAGCACATAATTGGGTTTTAAGTGAAGCATCCCAGTTTAGACAAAAAACTCAAAGCTATTTTCAAGAAAACACAGCATCTTGAGATTACTTCCAATAAGTAACTTGAAAATACTAAGGGCCACAACCAGGGCTATTGCTATGTTTGAGGCTAGTGAGCCCTCTATAGAGGATTGGTTGGAGATCAGTAATAGCAGAGCCAGGTGCAATAATTTGTGCATCAGCAGAGTCCCTGAGGCAGCTGAGAGTATAGTATTGAGGCCTTTGGACTCATACTATTGAAGCAGTGTGCATTAAAGCGTATGTCGACTGAGGAGATTATCAGTCACTTACAGAGAGTACATAGGGATCCCTGTAGGGTAATACCACCTAATCAAAAGCAAGGAAGAAATTGGTAAATATTCTATGTTTTGTCACAAAGAAAAAAATCTTTAGAAGGCACTTCAAATTCTTCAGGTGCGGATCTGACGCATGTGATACACTCTGAATAAATTACGAAAAAGGTCCAGGAAACAAAGATTTACCCTTCAGGCTATTCAATTAGCTGTTGGCTGGGAATCAAGAGATCAAGTACAGTATTCCATCACAGTATACTTTATGCTTTTTATAGACTAGTTCACTCTTTATCACAATTAGTGATGAGAAGGCTTAAATACTTCGTTAGAAAACATGATATAGTGGGTTCTCCAGGGTAGTAGGGATTTTGAGATGGGATTGGTGGGACACTTAACATGAGGCAACAAGGAAATAAAAATATAATCCCCATTTTGTCAGGTCTGCTTTATTTATGCCCTGAGCTTCTTTCTTATCAATGGATATTGACCATGGTAGCTATCTTTATCGCAGATGTTACAGATGGAATATTACGTTTTGATGAGAGAGATTGCTTAAGTACACATACCAGAAAGAGGTAGATGTGATCTTCATCCAAGAAACCAACCTACATGACATAGGTTTATGGATGGCTAGCCCCATAGTAGAAAGAATCAGGGTTGTTTCTACACAGACAGGGTAACAATGGTTAAAGCAATATTGCTAAGCAAAGGGATGAGGTTTAAGAATTCTAAAGTAATTAATTGATCTGGCGAGGTGTTAAGGGCTTTCATATGACTTTAGTATCAGTCTCAAATATTGACAACCCATGGTGTTAACAAATTATGCTATTAGTGCTAATAAGTATTCATCACCTTATATTGTGGCAGGATATTTTAATGTGCTTCTGGATGAACAGCTAAATGGATCAAATCACAGGTGCCACTCTAGGATGACTAAAACAAGATCCGCTCTTAGAAAGATTCTACAGGACCCTAAATTATGAGCTGTTGTGGAAGAAAGAGCTAGGAATAATAAAGGTTATCCCTTTTATTGTAGCAGATGCATTCGCTGTGGAAGAACAGGCTATTTTCTTATTGATATCATCCTAAATACTTATGTGAAAGGGATAAGATTATACATAATTTTGATTTCTGGAAATGGTGATTGAGATGAAAGCATTTTTTAGAGAAATAGCCCACTGTACAATGGATAGATGATTATTTACAGAGAAAGACCTATTCTTTCTGTTAAAACTATCTGCCCAATATGGTTTTAAACTAATGCTGGAATTGCCTCTTCCTTCGTTGTATGGGATGCGTTGAAGGCTTATATGAGAGGAATAATTACTTTTTATAATTGCAAATTTAGAAGAGAATAGCTGCTGCGGAATTTAGAAAAGAAAATTGCCACTCTAAAATGAGAAATGGCATGGTTAGATTGAATATTTAGGAAGTATGTGGTCAAGCTTTATCTTTTTTCAGTACAGAAATCATCCAACTGTGTAAAATTTTGAAGTGCATTTTACACTAGATGGATAATCTGCATAACTGAAATGTAAATTAGCAAGTTACTTCTTTACTTTTATTGATTTTCTGTCACCATTTAGAATATGGGAGTGTTCCATTACCTTTCCCACACTGGAGAGGTACTAGCCCTTGCTTTGAATAGAAACAGAAACAGTTTTACATGCATTTCTAAGTGAAACGTTTCCTGTAAAGTGTGTGCAAATAACCACAAATTCCAAGATTGGATAATCTTCCATTGCTATTAGTGCAATTTACTGTAGTACATTTTCTGAAATCCTGATTCTACTAATACGAATGTGGAAATTACCATTAAAATGTAATGCTTTACGCTCCTAAATTCCAGTGAGGTTACAAAACAATTTTTAATCCAGACATAGTGAATCCTGCAAAACGTCAGAAATTTATCATAAAATGTAGGAGGAAACGTACAGAAGTATATTTATGATTTATTTAAGCCATCCTTCCGAAACTGAGCTCTGAGTGAAAGTGATCACCTCTACAAAGCATTGGTATGTGAGTGGCACTATTTTTTAGCAAAACTGCATAAAAGCCCTTTTATTGTGCAGATAGCGAGAACATCTGTATTAGTTTCTCCATGGTTGTCAAATTATACCTTGACGTGGGCATGTGGGCCAAGGTGTTTTGTGTTCTATTTGCTGATTTGTGGTCTACTTGTGATACTATTAATTACACCTCAAAGCATAATGTCACCAAAATTCAAAATCCATGATAGAGAACACTAACAAATATTGTGCAAAAAGAAAACCTTTCTGAAAATTCTTTATTTTCCAGTCACATCTAGCCCTACTTCAACAACGTCATTCCATGAAAATGGTGTCTACTACATTATAATTTTTTCTATTACGACCTCCAAAATTTTAACTCAATATTAGCATTTACCACTATAACATCACGGTAACTATGCATGGCTAAGTATAGATCTATTATACTTCATGCCACATTTGCGTGCCCTAAGTATATCGTCAAGGTAGGCATATATGTGGAGTTAAGATTAGTAGATGTATACTTACTTGCATATGCTACTTTGACAATATTTTAGTAGTTGTTATTCTTTATTCAAGATTTTTGTAGGTCAAAATAATATTTTGCTTTTATTTTGACACTCATCCCTTCAACCTATAGTACAGTACAGACTATATCTTTCCATCTACCTATCTTTCTACCTGCCTGTCTACTCCCTGCCTATCTGTCTGTCTATCTATCTATCTATCTATCTATCTATCTATCTATCTATCTATCTATCTATCTATCTATCTATCTATCTATCTATCTATCTATCTATCTATCTATCTATCTACTAATGCCTGTTTTTTTCCCAAACAATGCAGCTGAAAGATGCTTAGAGTTTTGCTGTCACCTTCTGAGAGGGTGCTTGGACCCAAAGGAGTTTCCTACCTATGAGTATCTCAAGTTTGTTGGAAACTTCCTAGCATACAGAGATGGTAAGCATCAACTGTGAATGTAATCTAGCTATTAATGCAAGGACTTGTGTGAATGCTTACCGTATTTATCTGAGGAACAGATGTTTCCACTTGTATGTTCTGGGCCCAGTGTCTACAGCATCAGCAGAAGTTTTCATCTTCTTGAGTGTTTGTTTTAATCCACTTGGGAATGTACTTATGGTTTCACTAGAGACATTCTTCTGTAAGCAAGCTATCTCAAGCTTCCCTGAAGTAACTAATCCCCTTCCAAGGTAGCAACAGCTGTGTGCCCAGCATGCAAATGGAAACTTGGCACACAGATTCTGAAATCTACTGAGTGTGCAGTAAGTACGTTGGGCTAGCAGTCTATTTTAGAGCCATAATTACATGGACTTTACCCCTTCCACGTTATGTCAAGTTACCAAGACCACTGCTATAAGTATTATTTTGTCCCCCTACTGTGGTCTTTCATTTTCTATATCTCCCCACCCACATGTAAAGTTTTGGAGCCACGCGGTACATGCTATGTTTCGTCAAAGGGTGAAAGAAAAACAGCGCCATATAATCTAAGATGTGGTTCTGTTTCTTTCTTCCCTACGATGGCGCACTTTAGGCTGCCTTTGCTCCAACACACACACCCTTGCACCATAGTTCAAAGGTGTGAGTTCAGTCAAGCATAGGTTTGGTACTGGAAGGAGAACCTTTCAGTACAAAAACTATGCATCAGTATTTCTCCTGGTTTGTATGTGTGCTCTGCAAGGAAATGCTGAAAAATGTGGGGACTTTTAAATGTTGCTCCAGTGTCACGCCTGCCTCAAAGAGGCATAGTTTGTGGGCGCAAATCCCTGTCTATCAATTTTAGTAAATAGGGATTCACCTCAAAACCGATGGGTGATTTGTGGGAATGCCCTTTTACCACCCATGGTGCACTTCCTTGACACAAAGTAGCAAAGGGCAGCACATAGCACTGCTTTGTGTTACTTTAGGCAACTTTCCAACACAAATCATGATATGCATTGGAAAGCAAATCCTACCACAACATTTTGTGCCCAATTCGCATCACTTTTGTGACGCAAACCTGGCAAAAAATGTTGGCAAATCTGGCCCTCTATAAGAATAATCATGTCCCTAATTAAGTCACAAACTCTATCAAATTATTTTGGAGACATTTAAGTGATTGTGCCCACTCTGAGATATGAATGTTATCAGTTCTATTCTTAAATTGTGTCTGTTGGTGACCAGGCTCACCCACATTTTGGTTAATATTCTTGATTAAATGGATGTCTCGTCTTCCTAGTCATCTGTTTCTGGTACTTCCCTCTCACTCATTTGAAAGGGAGAATGTAAGAACATTTCCCATAAGCTTCTGGGTCACATATTTCTTGCGATTATCCATTGACACGCCCAGCTCTCCTGATAATTTATCCTTTAACTTATGAATCATTGTTAATTGGAATGCTGACAATGTTGCAACTTTGAAAATCGGTCGGTCTCACAAATGGGCTTTGCAATCTATGATAATGATCTGCTTTGCCAAACTTTGTTGGTTTATTTTTGAGCCGGGAACACTTTTGGTGACACCAGCATAAACAAGCACTGGCGAAGTCAATCAGTCTCACTTTGCCAATTCTGTGCAGGTGACATTATTGGATTTGGCAGTGCAGGACGCTTTTAAAATGCAGCTTCTTTGGCAAAGCAGTGAGAGGCTATCTTAAAAGTATAGAATTTATTTCTAGACTTTAAAGATAGTTGTCATGTTGCGTGATGCAACATGCGCTGTATCGTCTTGTTGTCTTACACAACGCATCAGTCACTTTCAAAGTGTAGATAGCATTCTTTTCTGCACTGCTACGATGGAGGCCATGTTGCATTACACATCATGATGATACAACGAGGCAGCCATTTTGGAAGTAAAGAAAACATTGTTGCATCCCTGTTGCGTGACGCAACGTGACTACGCGACACACATGTTGCAACTTGCAATGCAGTAGCCATCTTTAAAGTATAGAAAAACAATGGGTTCTTTACTTCTACCATGACTGGATACCTCTGTAGGTTTTGCCGATACTGGCATATTTTAAAAGCTCCCAGCATTGCCCCAGCTTATAATACCTACCACTGTAGAGGGGAGAGGAACACAAGAAAGTGCAGTGGGCCATAACAAAGGCTACCATCCGTTGTCATAGGGCGTATCGGGAGGGGGTGTTATAGAGGAGAGATGGTGTGAGGGAGAGAGGAGAATAACATTCAATTTGAGATGTCATCAGTGATCAATGATGTCATTTTACAATTCCTGAGTAATGTAATATGGGAGGTCATAAAAAGTGCATTACTGGTGCAAGTTATAGTTACTTCACTAAACTATAACTGGCAAGTTCAAAACCTAACTATGACATCATTTTAACCTGTTGATTTTCTGAGGAGTTTTTATCGTATGTTAAGATCTTATTACTACACTTAACTATAACAGCACTTTTAAGTGATTTTCTGTGTTATTTACCATATTCTTAGTTGGCCATATGCCTAACCCTCTGCAGACAACCTGCAGCAAACTACAAGCAGGCAGCCCATCCAAATGACTAAGTATGTGCATCATGCACAACGGGCGATTGGCTACACCCTGTACCCACCCCCTGCAGGTGACCGGCAGCAAGCCACACAGGCAACCAACCCCCGATGGGGCACAGCCTATGGCAATGCACAGTAGGGGATTGACTTCAGGGCCTGGGCTGAGGCCAGGACTTGTGCCCAACAACCTGTAAGTGGCCAACCTCCACACTGCACACTGCCATTGGCTGCGCACTGCAGAGGACTAGCTAAAGGCCCTGGCCTCCAGCTACCGCCTGTGCCCAACCCACATGAGTGACCTTCGCTGCACACTCTGCTGTGCGTGGCCTTTTGCCAAGCTCAGTGTAGGGTTGGCTGCCCGGACTGGCCTCTAACCAGGACCAGCACTCAACCCCTACAGCTTACCTGTCCCTAGTACCCTGTAGGCAGACAACTTTCCACTGCTCAAGCCATGTGGCTGTGTGCATCAGAGGTTGACCTCATCCGCCAACCACCAACCACTCATGGGCCACTAACCAACCGTGCGAAGTGGGGGCGGGTGGCCTAGCATCCAACACCCCATGGACAGCTAACCTCCCCACTTCTCATGTCATCGGCCTGCACACTGGTGGTTGGCCTGAGGGTCTGGTCAGTTGCATGATGTTTAAGGAACATGGGTCATAAGGGAACCTGATCTTGTAGAACGATATTCCGATCCTGAAATTTGAATAGACGATCATCATGTCACCCTCCTTCTCCTGTTGGAAATAAAACTAGATAACATTGAGCTTCTAAAGTTTTTTCCCCCAAATACTAACATGATCTCCTGCACCCTCTCTAAGTTGATGAAGTTATAAGGCATCACCCATTAAAGCTTTAGAATGCAGGGGGGTGTATATGTAGTACTCGTATATTCCTTCAGAGTGTTCCTTAGTAATTGTCTGAAACTGCCCTAGATTATTTTCGTCTGGAAGTAGTAGGACATTAGTGGCTATCTAGTAATTCAGTTTGAAGTTCTGGTGGTGTGTGTTATGTTCTAGCAAGTATGAAATAGAATCTTGTATTTTTGAAATGCTCATTAATTCTTGCCAAATTGTTTTATCATTTGTTGGAACTCTATTAACTAATACAAGTAAAGGTTCTTCTAATTTATGTTGCACTCTACAGTGTATACATATATATATGTATATATCTATGTATATGTATATATATATATATATATATTATCTACTGGCGGTCGCCAGTAGATAGTTATAGTTAGGACCGTGTTTCCATAGGAAATCTGCAAATTCTATTTTGAATAACTTTGGCGCCGGTTGACGAATCCTCATGAAATTTTCAAAACTAATGGGGCGCTCCGCTCATCTCCTACCCTGAAAGTCTCGGGGTGATTCGTCAAGCGGGGGCCGAGAAAAAAGGGGGGTCCCAAACGCGTTTTCCCCATGCATTTTCCCATAGGACCTTTAGTCGAAGGTACAGCCCGAACGGCTGAACAGAATTACTTGAAATTTGGCAAAGGGGTAGTCCTCAGGTCAGGGAAGTGCCTTTTGCATATCTGGAGTCAATCTGTTCAGTATTTCCTGAGAAAATTGCATTTAAAAGCATATACATATCTATATGCGCGCACCGTGCGCGCACCCTAACGTGCGCGAGCGTAATTCTGATTGGTTGTTTGATGTCAGTCAACATTCGAATCGGTCGAAATCAGGAAGTGTCGGCCGCCATTTTGTCTGTAGCAGTGATATGGAAAGGTGGAAAAAAGGTGGAAAACGTGAAAAGGGGGCAGGGAAGAGAGTTTCTGACCCCCTAGCCTTAGTCAGGGGGTCACAGAAGGACCCCCAAGGGTGAAAAAAACATTTTAATTTTTTTTTTTTAAATCGCGGGGTGCGCGCACGGAGCGCGAAGTGCACGGTGCGCGCACGGTGCGCGCAAGGTTGAAAAACCTTAAAAAAAAATATATTAATAAATACATAACTTAGCATTTAAAGAAAACGTACAAATTCACTTAAAAAACCATAGGTTTCACACACGTTATAGTTAGGAATTAGCATTTAAAAAACCTTGCAAATTCACTTAAAAAACCATAGGTTTCACACAGGTTATAGTTAGGTGGACATTTCACTCGTAAAAAACCAATGAAATTCCCCGTTATAGTTAGTTCAGATAACTATAACTCTCGCGACTGCCACTCTATCACAAGGATGATGTCATCAGTGATGTCATGAGTGATGCCACTGACCATGTCATGAGTGATGTAATATGTGACGTCATGAGCAGTGGATTGCGGGCGCACGAGTTATAGTTATCTGAACTAACTATAACGGGGGAATTTCATTGGTTTTTTACGAGTGAAATGTCCACCTAACTATAACCTGTGTGAAACCTATGGTTTTTTAAGTGAATATATATATATGAATGCGTGCACATCACAATTTGGTACGTTGTTGAGACATTGTTCATAAAACGCTATTTGGGCAAAACATGAATACTAAGCAATGCCTCGTGATTACAAAGCAACGATGATGCATGCTGGGGGCTGTAGTTGATCCTATGGCCTCGTGACCACATGGTAAATATTGAACTCACCTGTGAGCAAGGCGTGGTGACGCCGAAACCGGTCAGGACTTGAGTTATATATATGCTGCTTCAGACGAATAAAGTCTTGTGTTTGCACAGAAGTCGGAGTGGTGCTTTATTTTTGAAGCATTGAATACGCAGGCTTCTCCGCTCCTGCAACCTTTGAGCCCACCCTGCAGAGTCGGTGGCCCCCAGTAAACGGAGGATGTTGTGCTGGATTTTATGGAGGGGGCATGACACGCTCTCGCGCACCAAACGAAGGATTGCCAGAAGTATTGGTAGCGCATCAGAGAGAAAGGGAATAGGGGAGTTTTCTCCTCTTGGAAGCTCCGCAGTGCTAACCCTTATCATGGACAGAGGCAGCATAAAAGTGCACTTGCTGTGAGAAGGAATGCGTGCACATCACAATTTGGTACGTTGTTGAGACATTGTTCATAAAACGCTATTTGGGCAAAACATGAATACTAAGCAATGCCTCGTGATTACAAAGCAACGATGATGCATGCTGGGGGCTGTAGTTGATCCTATGGCCTCGTGACCACATGGTAAATATTGAACTCACCTGTGAGCAAGGCGTGGTGACGCCGAAACCGGTCAGGACTTGAGTTATATATATGCTGCTTCAGACGAATAAAGTCTTGTGTTTGCACAGAAGTCGGAGTGGGGCTTTATTTTTGAAGCATTGAATACGCAGGCTTCTCCGCTCCTGCAACCTTTGAGCCCACCCTGCAGAGTCGGTGGCCCCCAGTAAACGGAGGATGTTGTGCTGGATTTTATGGAGGGGGCATGACACGCTCTCGCGCACCAAACGAAGGATTGCCAGAAGTATTGGTAGCGCATCAGAGAGAAAGGGAATAGGGGAGTTTTCTCCTCTTGGAAGCTCCGCAGTGCTAACCCTTATCATGGACAGAGGCAGCATAAAAGTGCACTTGCTGTGAGAAGGAATGCGTGCACATCACAATTTGGTACGTTGTTGAGACATTGTTCATAAAACGCTATTTGGGCAAAACATGAATACTAAGCAATGCCTCGTGATTACAAAGCAACGATGATGCATGCTGGGGGCTGTAGTTGATCCTATGGCCTCGTGACCACATGGTAAATATTGAACTCACCTGTGAGCAAGGCGTGGTGACGCCGAAACCGGTCAGGACTTGAGTTATATATATGCTGCTTCAGACGAATAAAGTCTTGTGTTTGCACAGAAGTCGGAGTGGGGCTTTATTTTTAAAGCATTGAATACGCAGGCTTCTCCGCTCCTGCAACCTTTGAGCCCACCCTGCAGAGTCGGTGGCCCCCAGTAAACGGAGGATGTTGTGCTGGATTTTATGGAGGGGGCATGACACGCTCTCGCGCACCAAACGAAGGATTGCCAGAAGTATTGGTAGCGCATCAGAGAGAAAGGGAATAGGGGAGTTTTCTCCTCTTGGAAGCTCTGCAGTGCTAACCCTTATCATGGACAGAGGCAGCATAAAAGTGCACTTGCTGTGAGAAGGAATGCGTGCACATCACAATTTGGTACGTTGTTGAGACATTGTTCATAAAACGCTATTTGGGCAAAACATGAATACTAAGCAATGCCTCATGATTACAAAGCAACGATGATGCATGCTGGGGGCTGTAGTTGATCCTATGGCCTCGTGACCACATGGTAAATATTGAACTCACCTGTGAGCAAGGCGTGGTGACGCCGAAACCGGTCAGGACTTGAGTTATATATATGCTGCTTCAGACGAATAAAGTCTTGTGTTTGCACAGAAGTCGGAGTGGGGCTTTATTTTTGAAGCATTGAATACGTAGGCTTCTCCGCTCCTGCAACCTTTGAGCCCACCCTGCAGAGTCGGTGGCCCCCAGTAAACGGAGGATGTTGTGCTGGATATATATATTAATATATATATTTATGGAGGAGGAGCCTAGCGCGCAACCAAGATGGCCGCGTAGGTGCGAGGCTCCCGAGGACCTCCGCGACCTCCTGCATAAATCCTGACAGAATCCTGTCCCAGATGAGGGGACTGTATTTGTGAGCCCGAGCAGAGGTGACGCCCGTTTTCCGTTTTTCAATCGGACCTCGGACACCGTCAGGAGCATCGATTGAGGTTTGCGGCCTTCTCCACACCGGCCCCCCGTACTGGAGTTGTGGGGCGATCCGGACACAAAGTGAACAACAGCGGCGGGCAAGGCTGGGTGACTCGCGTACCCCGCACTTTCACTTTCGCTTTTGCGCCCTCCTTGCTGCTAGGCGAGGTTGGGTTGCGGGGCGGTGTGCGGTGGTGTGGTCTCGCTGGGGTGCCCTGCCGGTCCGCCAGCTGCGGTCCGTCCTGCGGAGCGGTGGTCGCTCCCCCCTGGACCCCCTGAACTGGATTGTCGGCCCCCCGTTTCTTGAGGAGATTGACTCGTCTTGGGGATTGAACCTATGTCCACGAAACAAGATGGCGATCGGGCTAAGATAAAATCGACCCGCCGTGGCGCGGCCCAGCAATCCAACAGTATGGACCGCTACACCCTCCAGAAGGGATCCCCAGAGGCGCCGCGTAAGTCCCCTACGGGCCCGACTGATGCTTCCGCTCTGCCCACGGACCTGACCCTCCGAGACGTCATGGGTGCCATCGCCGAGATGAAGGCCTCGGTGGACCAGCGCTTCGACACTCTGGCGCAGAAGATTGACTCGGTCCTCGTGGACGTGGGCCTCGTGAGGGCCGATTTGTCTAAAACCAACGACCGGGTCGACTCTTTGGCCCACTCTACCACGGGCCTCACAACGGACGTAGCGGCCCTCCAACAGGAGGTGCGCAGGCTTGGCCAGGCGAGCGCCCTGATGAATCGTCGGCTGGAGGATTCCGAGGGTCGGGCCCGGAGGAACAACGTCCGCATTATCGGGGTGCCGGAGGGACGCGAGGCGGAGGCAGCGGATATATTTGTCGAGGACCTGGTTCTCACCCATCTCCAGCCTCGGGGGCTGAGTAAATTCTTTGCGGTGGAGCGTGCCCACAGGGTCCCCGGGGGTAGGCCTAAGGTTGGAGCCCCTCCGAGGCCTCTCATCGCCCGGATCTTCAATTTTCGGGACAGAGACGCTATCCTACAGACTTCCAGGCTACAAGGGCCGGTCAAACTTGACAATATGGACATCAATTTCTATCCTGACTTCACTCCGGCAGTCCAAAAGCAGAGACTGAGCTTTCTTGGTGTTAAACGTCGCCTAAGGGACCTGAATCTCAAATATGCGATGCTTTTTCCAGCTAAGCTGAGAGTGGAGGTGGATGGCCACACGCACTTTTTTGATCGACCCGAAGTGGCCGGGGACTGGCTAGACACTTTGCCCGGAGATCGGGACCGGGGGGGTGGGGGGGGTGCGGTTGGTGGGGAGGGCCCGCCGGATCAGGACTGAGGGACTAATGGTAGGCCTTGCTCTGGACTGCGTTGTTGTCACTATTGACTGTTAGGGTAAGTTCCCCTCCTGTGGAGGTCGTGTGGGGTCTCTTGGGGGATCTCCCTCCTCCTCTGGGGGACTAGTTAGTTTTCTTATCTATGGGGCGACAGGCACACTGCACTTTGGGGGGGCTGTTTGGGCTCATGCAGGGGTGCAGGGTGGGGGGAGTTCTGTTGGGTTGGGTGGGTTGGGGTGGGGTGTGGTTCGTTTCTACCGCAAGGCAAACCCGTTATTGTATTGTTGTTTTTGAGATGCTCTGGGGGGGACAAATGATGGCTTCGTTATGTGATGGGGGGTAGGGATTTGACGTTGTTGTCCTGGAATGTTAACGGACTGGGTGATAGGATCAAGCGGGGTGTGGTCCTGCAGTATTTGAAACGGATTTCGCCTGATGTGGTCTTTCTGCAAGAGACACACCTTATTGGTAACTCCTTTTGTGCCATGAATCGCCGTGGCTTTCGCTTGGTGGCCCACTCGGGCTTCACATCAGGCTCGCGGGGGGTGGGCATCATGATCAAGACCTCGCTCCCGCTAGAAATAGACGAGGTGCGCCATGATGATAGGGGACGCTACACTGCCTTGCAGATCTGGGGCGCCTCCTTCTTGACCTCCCGGGGGGGCTTCTGGTGGTTGGGGGGGACTTCAATGCGGTGGCTTCTGGGACTATGGATCGTCATCCCCCTAGGGACCTCCCCCGGGCACAGGCGTGGTTAGCGGGCCTTTTGGACACACTGGGATTGGTGGACTGCTGGCGTTTAAAGCATCCCACCCAGCTGCAGTACACCTTCCATTCGGGTGCCCATGGTAGCCTCTCGCGGCTTGATTATGTCCTTGTCCCTGCGGCCTATGCTGGGAGGGTGGGAGAGGTGCGCCATCTGGCGCGGGGTATTTCAGATCATTCCCCGCTCCTGTTGCACTTGGGTGTCTTCCCGAGGGGAGAGGGCAGGGTAGCCCCAATCAATGCTTGGTACCTGCGTGACCCCACTATTCGCGCTGACCTAATTAAATCATTGCAACGGTATTTTGAGGAGAATGTGGGGTCCGTTCCGTCGGCTATCTCCCTGTGGGAAGCCTTTAAAACAGTTCTCAGAGGGGAGGCCCTCTCCTTTATCTCCCATGCCCGCAGACGCGCACGGGAGGAGGTGACCCGGGTGGAGGCCGAAATTACTGAATTGGAGGGCGATCTGGGGAGTGGGGTGACTGACGCGGCGCTGCATGTTCTACACCTTAAACAGGCGGCCTATAGGGCCCTCGTCACGGAGGCGGCCAGGGGCCTTAGCAGAGAGCAACAGGGGCGACTGTATGATGTGGGTGATAAGGCTGGCAAATTGATTGCGTGGTTGGATAAGAAGGAGAGAGCTAGTCGTGTGGTCCCGCTGATTGAGAGGATGGATGGCGTACGAATTACTGAGCCGGAAGGCATTGTTTCTTGCTTCGCGGATTATTTCCGCGAGGTATATTCTCCGGTCTCTCCCTGCTCAGAGGAGGACTCCCGTGCCCTGCTGCGGGACATCGCGCTGCCCTCGCTTTCAGTGGAGGACAGGGATTCGTTGGATGCCGCTCCCACCTCGGATGAAATCGCCCTCGCCATACGCTCGGTCGCCTCGGGCAAGGCCATGGGCCCGAATGGCCTTCCTATCGAATTGTATAAGCTGCGACCGGATGTACTGGCACCTCACCTCCGTGCGATGTTCCTTGCGGCCCACTCGCGGGGCTCCCTCCCGCCGGACCAGCGTCTAGCTACCATCATGGTTATCCACAAGGAGGGGAGACCGCGAGACCGGGTTACATCCTATCGGCCGATCTCGCTTTTGAATGCGGAGCCTAAAATCCTCGCCAAGGTGCTTGCCAATCGGCTGGTCGGCGTGGTGGGCGATCTGGTCCACCAAGACCAGTCCGGCTTCATTCCCCATCGCAACACGGCTCTTAACTTGCGGCGCTTGCACGGGGTGCTCGCGCGTGTTCCATTCGTGCGGGAGCCGGCCATCTTGGCGTCCTTGGACGCCACCATGGCGTTTGACACGCTCGAGTGGCCGTACATCTGGGCGATGTTGGCGAAATTTGGATTTGGCCCGGGATTCATCAGCTGGGTCAAATTGTTGTACTCTGACCCATTGGCGCAGGTGGCGGTGAATGGTCGAGTCTCGGCCCCATTCGTGCTGGGACGGGGCACGCGACAGGGTTGCCCCCTGTCGCCGCTCCTGTTTGCACTGGCTTTGGAACCCCTGGCTGAGTGGCTGCGGTGGCACCCTTCTATCCGTGGTCTCCGTTGGACCCCTGAGTATGAGGACCGCGTGTCCCTCTATGCCGACGACATCCTGTTGTACTTAGCCTCCCCGCGTAAATCACTGATAGTCCTGGTCGATGTTCTGCGCTCCTTCGGCCGTAACTCAGGTCTTGTCATCAACTGGGCTAAATCCTGTATCTATGTGCTTTCCGGGGAGGCTCCTGTTCTCCCGCGGGGCTGCTCGATCCAGATTGCCTCGCAGGGGTTTCGTTACCTGGGCGTCTATATTACGCTGGACCCGGTGGCCCGCTACGAGCGGAATTTGCTTCCCCCCCTCCAGCGTTTGAAGGAGGACGTCGCGCGCTGGCGGCGCTTGCCGCTTTCACCGCTCGGCCGGGCGGCATTGTTCAAGATGATGTCCTTGCCGCGCTTTTTGTATGCTCTCCAGAACTCGATGGATCTGGTCCCGGCGCGCTACTTCCGTGAGGTGGAGAGTTTGCAGCGCCGCCTGTTCTGGGACGGGAGGCCGCGTATAGCCCTGGCAAAGTTGACGCTCCCGTGGTATGACGGAGGGATTGCCCTCCCGGATATTAAGCGGTATTACTGGGCCTCCCAATTAGCTGCAATTAATCATGGCCTTTACGGGCCCGCCTTAAATCCGGCATTTGAAATGGACAAGATGCTCCTGCCCGGTGGCGATTATAATCGAGCGCTCTACACTAGCGTGCCCGATTCCCGCCTTACGGGACCCACGCGTGTCATGGTGCGAGTATGGCACGCGGCCAATGCAGCTATGGGATGGAAGGACCGTTTGACCCGGGCGTCACCGTTGTATGCGTCTGAGAGGTTGGGCTCCCTATGGACCTCGAAGGGCTTCGATAGGTGGGACACGATAGGCATTAGTACAGTGGGGGACCTCTGGACGAGGGGAGGATTCAAAACATTTGAGACACTGCAGGCGGAGTTTCAGCTGCAGGGCAGTGAATACTTTCGATACCTGCAGGTCCGTCACGCTCTGGGTTCAGTCTTCCCAGACGTGGCCGCCATCCCGGAGTCCTCCCCATTGGAGGATAGAGTGCTAGATGGCCACGTTCCGGACAGCACGATCTCCCTCATCTACAAGAAGTTGATTAATGACCGCTCGGGCTTACTGACTGGGCTCCGCGAGGCTTGGGTTGCCGATGGGTTGGAGCTGGACGACGAGGACTGGATTTCCGCGGTGGCCTCCCCGAAGGAGGTGGCCATCCCGGCTCGCCTTCGCTTCGTCCAGCTTAAGATACTTCACCGGGTGTACATGACGGGGCCAGGGCTTCTGCGTATGGGCTATGCCGAGGATGGACTGTGTAGGCGTGGGTGCGGTGCATTGGCGACTTTTTTACATATTCTGTGGGAATGTCCGAGGGTGGAGCGATTCTGGCGTGGTGTGCATGAGGTCCTGCGAGCGGTTACGCATGTCGTGCTGGTGCCTGAAGCAAGGAGATGCCTGCTGAATGTGTGGGAACCAACCGACTACTCGGTTCCACAGACGCGATGGGTGACGCTGGGTTATATGATCGCTAAACGTGACATCGCTCAACTGTGGGGATCCCAAAGGCCCCCGGCAGTGTCGGCCTGGAAAGAACACATGGATTGGTGCATGTTCCGAGAGAAAGTGGTGTATGTGGCGCGGGGTAAGCCTGGGGCGTGGCTGAAGGTGTGGGGCCCCTGGAACGCCTACCGCGGGGGTATTTGCGAGCCGCCATTGTTGCCTCCCGCTTCACCAGCTCCGTCCCCCTAGATGACCCCCTCCCCCAATCCCGGGCACAGTGTTTTCCCAGTCCCGGACCTATTTCCCTTCCCCTCCTTCGATTTTAGTGTAGGGTTGGGGTCCCCCCATTTGAGGAGCATATGTTGTCACTCTTGTTCTCGGGTTGCCTTGCGGGTGTGGTTTTATGTTGTTAGTGTTGTATAAAACGAAACCGTATTGTGGGTTCAGTGTCATGTGGCCCACGTTGTTGATACCTCCTGCTAGCGTCTCTGTAACGCCAAGTGCCTTATTGTATATATGTCACTAATTGCTGTCACTTTAGCGGCCGGCCGGAAGGTTGTAGGCCCATACCTGTATATATTCGAGATTGTAATAAACGGTTTCAAAAAACAAAAAAAAAAAACAAAAAAAAAATATATATATTTATATACACATATATATTTTAATCTAATGGTAGAAAAACAACCTTTCCTTTTAGCGCACAGACTAATTCTTGTGCTTGAAATTTTCCAGATTTCAGTTGCATTCTAATAATAGTTTGAAAAGGATGTACAGTTTGAATTAAGATACTTTCATATAAATCTAGAAATTGTAATGCTGCAGGTATAGGGTAAATTACCAAATTATTTCAAATAGCAAATGAAGACATAAAGTTATGATCAAGTTTCCCAAGGCAATAATAACATACAATTTGATTACAATACACACCATATATGTTTTCTACAACAAGATACATAGTAAGTTTTCTACAAACCACTCTGGCTTCTTTTTTAGTTTTTCCAGTAAATTAATGTATTTTATTTGTTTTCCATAATGTGTGTGTCTGCAGCAAATGCACACTTTATTTTGGATTTCTGCAATGGTTTTGTGTTAGCAAAATATCCAAATTATACTGTTTCAATTCAATAATTGTATTATCCAGTGTATTTTTGGGGTATAAGATATCTGTGGAGACGTCATTTTCAGACTTACCACTAAAGTATTTTGATTCTATATACTTTGTATTTGATAGGGCCTTTTCAGGATTAGAGTGTAATAAAGCATCATTAATTAGCTTCAAATGTATCGCAGTCCCTTTCACAAAGTATAAAGTTCTTCCACGCTTTCTTATAGTGGAATGATGCATGGAAAGCTTTTTAATGTAATGAAAAGTGGAATTACACATATACTTTTAAAGCCAGCTTACACTATTGCCTTGCAGCTGTGTTAAATGACGAAATAGGCAGTTGTCCAATGTTTGCAATAGTTGAATTTTACCTTGCAAATGCTTTTTCTTAAAAATACTAATACACTTTAGTACTATTTCCATAGATTTTGTCTCTATTCTGAATATAGAGGTGCAATTAGAATGATAAACAGCCTTTCTACTTATTTTTTCCTCAAAATCCTGTTGTGAGTGCTCCATAACATTAGTAACTTTTGACTGTAAGCCAACAACAGATCCATTCTTAACTTCATAGCAACATCCTTAATTTTTTACAGATAGGACCCATTTAGTAAATGTATCGTAACCTTCTTCGTGAAAGAATGGTTCACTACTGGATGTATGTTTCAACCAGCCTCCAAATATGTTTGTGAAATTGAAGCAATTAATAATTTTATCATTTAAAAGTTAAAATTCAACATGTAAGTGTCTTCATGTGATTCCTTGTGACAATAAATAATTTTCTTTTCACTGCAAAGGCATTCTCAACAGTTAACTGAACATATTGATTATGTTTAAGTTTAGCAGTATGTTTTTTTCAAGAAAGATTACTTTTTAGTAAATGTTCAAGTTTTTAAACTGCTAACAAATAATTATTCTAATCGTCCCCCTTTGTATAACTATGCAAGAAAAAAGCAATTGACCTGATTATTTTTTTAACATACCTTCTTTACACATACTTGCCTCTTACTTTGCAGACAAGCAATACTACTTTTACCATTTTCCTTTTTGGATCGTCTACTTTGTCCTTTTGAAGGCGTGGGTACTTTTTCTCTAATACTTTTGCTGTACATTTTCGTTTTCACTTTTTCCGGTAATATGTTCAAGGCATTGTGGTAACTTTGTTTCCATTTTTGTATAAAAATGAGAAACAAAAGGAACAGCACTATTAGTAATGATTACAGCAAAGTATAAATAAAATATTAAGTGTGCATGTAAAATTGGTTTTGTAATGAATATAATGGTACTTTATAGTTATTAATGTTTTCTGCAAATAAACACTGCTATTCTTTTCCTAACAATGTAAAAGTTTAAAATAAATAATTGTTTGAAAATGGCCTTCTCTGAAAGAACACCCCAAAGTTTTTGCCTTCCCTCCTCTTTTTCTGATCTCGTTTTTGTTGGCTTTAGGACTCTGAGCACTTTACCACTGTTAATCAGTTCTAAAGTGCATGTGCTCTCTCCTCTAAACATGGTAACATTGGCTTATACGCAATTAGCATATTTAATTTACTTATAAGTCCCTAGTACAGAGAACTACATGTGCCCAGGGCCTGTAAATTAAAAGCTACTAGTGGGTCTGCAGCACTGATTGTGCCACCCACTTAAGTAACCCTTTAACCATGTCTCAGGCCTGCCACTACAGAGCCTGTGTGTGCAGTTTTAAACTGTCATGTCAACCTAGCAAGTTAAACCTCTTGCTAGGCCTAAATCTTCCTTTTTAATATATATAATTCACCCCAAGGCAGGCCCTGGACAGCCCAATGGCAGGGTGCTGTGCATTTAAATAGTGGTTTACACAGGAAGTAAACAGGTCCTATAAAGGTGAAGAAGGGAAAGGTGGGGGAGAACTGTCAGTCAGTGATGTCTGATTAAGTAGGATCAGGGGATTCAACCGATCAGAAGCAAGACCCTTCATACTTCATCATTGGGCAGCTCCTCGTTGGGCTTGCGCTGCAATGCCCAACGGGCTCCACTGTGCTGCAGATCTTTAAAAATAAGATGACATGGTGAAGAATGTTAGAGGGTATAGCGTTTGTAGATTGGTGTGAGATGTGATCTAAAATTGACTAGGAGGAAGCCAAGCCTAAAACATTTTTTTAAACATTCTTTTATTGAAACAATAGTCAGCTTTAACAAACATGGTCCTATGTTTACAGCAAGTTGCATGTAGTTTCATTAGCGTACACATTCTGCTAAACTCGTCTTGATCATGCATTATTAGGCAGAATCCCCCAGTCATGGAGCCCGACCTCCCTAACTGTCTAATACCCCCCAAACCCCATGTAGTTTACCCATTGTTGCCAGACTTTTTCCCATTTCTTGGGGCATCCCTAGTTATCATAAATTGTCTTTTCTGCCGTACAGCACCAGTCCATGTCTCGTTTCCACTGAGAGACTCTAGGCAGTTGGCTCGCCCCCCATGCCCTGGCAACATTCCGTTTGGCAACCATAGCAGCCACCTGTAGCCAAATCTGCTGGTATTTGGGCCAAGTCAGTTCACTAGACACGCACAGTAAATGCCATCTAGCGTCCAAAGGCACTTCCTGTTCCAACACCTCTGATATGATGCCGACCACCTTTATCCAATATGTCTGTATAACCGGTCAGTCCCACAGGATACATCCCCTCTGGCACTCCTCGGTCGAAATACGCCCTAATTTGAACATGATGATACTGGTGCAATAGGATCTATGTAATATTCGTAGTTGTAATAGACAAAATTGTTCCCTGATTGCTACCTCTCTGGGACTTTGCACTGCCTCCCTCCAGTCGTTGTCTACTAATTGGCCCAGATCAGATTCCCACGCCTCCCGTACCTTGCCTAGTGAGTTATTCATAATTTTTTTGTATGTGCAGGACAGCGCCTTCTTCGGGATTGGATCTAACAGTAACCTTTCTTCTAGTGGACTCTATCCCGGGAGCTGATCCCCGTCTTTAAGATGGCGACTTAATGCGTGTTACAGCTGCAGATATTTATAGTACTCCGTGGGTGCCAGCTGACATTCTGCCTGCAACTCTGCAAACGACAACACTGCCTGTCTCCGCCTTAAAACCCCCAAACGTATAATGTCGATGAGCTTCCATTTCGAGAAGCCCTGCAGTCGGCCCACTTCTCGGAGCATGTCGCTGTTCCATAAGGGAGTCTGGTCTGTCAGCCATCCCGTCCAGCCCAGAAACCGGTTGGCCTTAATCCAAGCCTTTTGTTCTAGTTGGGTATGTGGGGCTAGTCCATCTCGTCCAACCCGTCTGTATAGGATGCCTAAATACCCTTCTGCCCCCATTGTCCAGTGATCAACTCTATATGCCGGGTCGTTCCTATCTGCAAAGACCCAGTCATTAATGACCATGAGTTGCGATGCCCAGTAGTACTTCTGGAGGAAAGGTATGGCCAAGCCACCCTCGTACACCCCTCTCTGCAGTTTGGCTAGTGCTATCCGTGTCCCTCCCTGTCCCACAGCAACGTTCGTAGCACACTGTCTATGTTTCTAAAGAATTTCTTCGGTACTTGGCAGGGGGTATTTTGTAAGACATATAGTATCCGAGGTAGGGACATCATCTTGAAGAGGACCGCACGACCCATCAGGCAGAGCGGTAGTTTATCCAGTGCGCAATGTCACTATTCAAATGGTCCAGATTCGGCTTTAGATTCCCTGTTATGAACGCTGTGGCAGATTTTTCAATCAAGATACCCAGATATTTAAAACTAGTCCTAATCTGGAGTTTGGATTCAGCGCCCAGGTCTGGCGGCGGCCCGTCCGATAGCATATATAAAAGGGACTTGTCCCAGTTAATCCGATACCCAGAGTACCCCTGGAATAACCCGAAAATCTGGAGCAACCAGTTAATTGTAAACCGAGGCCTCGTCGCGTAAAGAAGGATGTCGTCGGCATATAGCGATATATTTTCTTCTCACTGGTCCCCGCCCCGTATGTCTGATACAATCGGATCCCCTCTGATCCATGCAGCCAAAGGCTTGAGCGCCAGTGCAAACAGAATCGGTGAAATAGGTCATCCCTGCCTCGTGCCCTTTCGCAGAGTGAAAGAGCGAGATACCACGCCGTTAACACAAACCCTTGCCATAGGTTGAGTATATAGCAACTGAATCCAAGAGATGAACCGTGGGCCAAAGCCGAATCTCTTCAAGAACTCGAATAGATAGTTCCACTCTATACTGTCAAACGCCATCCGGGCGTCGAGCGACAGCAGAGCCGCCTCCACCTAACTAGGTGTATGACCCCATACAGTCATCGTAGGTTGCCTAAAAGATTTTTAATGTGTGAGTGCTCCTGTCATGAATAAAAACAGTGTATAGCTGTGTAGGAAATAATTTTCCAAGACAGCTCAATTAGTGGTATCAACAAGGGTCTACATGTTTCTTGCCTTAAATAGTCATGAGAACTGTTGGCAATCTATCAGGACCAGCTTGTATCTAATCTACAGGAGAATAGAAAAATGAATCAAATGAAATACCCAATCAGATGATTCAACTTAATAGTGTGAAGTGTACCTTACACAGTTAGAGTAGACCAGCTCCGACCCTATCTGGATGCAAGCACTGCACCTTAGTTTAGGCAGAGGACCGTGCTTAGCTACGGTATAAAAGGTGTCCTGCACGGCAAACTTCCAGTGACCTACCTCTTTTGCCAGCCTTTGTTCTTGTTATTGAAAAAGAAGGCATGTACATTATTAAGTTCTACATGTCCTGGTAGTAAAAACTCTTAAATTAGTTGTTCACTACTGAGAGGCCTACCCCTCTCATCAGTTGACATTGGGGATTCCTTATTACATTTATTAAGCTGAAATTCCTAATTGAGAAAAGGTAGAGTTGTCAAGTTTAGTACCTATGGAATGATAATGATAAATCATCTTAAATGGTAAAGTTGGATTTGTTGTTACTATTCTGAAAATGCCACTATTAGAAAGTTTGGCATTTCCTGCTCTTAGCTATTTGGTGCCCGTCTCTGCTCACTGGCTGGGCTGGGTGTATTCCCGCTAGACAGCCACACACAAAGGAAGACTTAGTGTGACTTCATGTATCTTTCTGTGAAGGTGGAAGGGAAGAGCTGGGCACAGCCTCACACTTACACCTGAATAGGCTATGTCCTGTCCACACACAAAGGGCTGCACACACCCCTGTCGTGGGTCTGGAGTCATGGCAAGAAGAAAGGAACTCTGTACACTCAAAGACCTTTCTTTGAAGTCACCCCAACTCAGAGGTGCAACTGGTTATAAGTACTGGACCTCTGACACTACCAACTCAGTACACTTCTGGACCTGAAACCAATCTGCAAAGAAGCAGAGCTGCTGTGCTTAATGACTGCGACTCTGTTGGACTGCTGTTATGGAAGACTGCTGCCTTGCTGTGCTGCCCTGCTTCCAGCTGCTCTCTCTGACTGGACCTCCATCACTTGACCCCAGAAGGACTCAAAGGGCTAGCTTACTAGCCTCCTGTTTTCAGACTCAGGGACCTCATGTTCTTCCATCCTGCTGCTGTGCCTCGTCCATTGGAAGTGGACCCAGGTGTTTGCTCCAGCGAAACTGATGCATCCTCTGCTGCAAGAGCAAAATTAACACTTTGCAGCTGTTGTGAAAACGGAACGTGAGCATCGCACTTGGAACCAGTGCATCACCTTAGGAACTGCTGCATCGGAACCACCACATTGTCGCTACCGCAGAGAGACTATCAATGCATCCCCTCGACTTCATGGCAAAACCCGGCGCATCAGCTTTGGAACCATAGCATCCCGGAAACATCATTTTGTCTTTGGAAAAGGTGTGTCTTCATTGTTGCATGGAGAAAATCAACGCATTACCTCGACTGGGAGATTGACACAACACATCGCTCGGCTGCTCCCCGCTTCTCACTGTTTGCAAACATGACTAACGTACTTTTGTTCAGCAGGCTTTGAGTGGCTCCTGTATCTAGCCCGCACTCTATTGCGGTCGGCCTCCACTCATGACTTTGCCCCGGTCAAGCGCGACCAGATAACCCCATAGGCGCTTATTGCTTCTGAACGCTATTTTCACCTTTATTCTTGAAAAATTCATATCATGACTTCTGCTTATTGGAATTTTTCTCGTTTTGGTCTTGTTTCATTTATTAAGTTAAGAGCTATTTTTCTAACTTTGTGTGGAATCTTTTGGGGTGGTGTTTTCACTGTTTTACTATTTAATGTGTTGCACAAATACTTTACACATTGCCTCGCATGTTAAGCCTGACTACTCAGTGCCAAGCTACCAGGGGGTGAGCACAGGTTAATTTATGGTGTGTTTGTGACTTACTCTGACTAGAGTTGTGGTTCATCCTTAGACAGGGTGCATACCTCTGCCAACCAGAGGCCCATTTTCTTTTCTTTTTTTTTTCTTTTTTATTCATATATCCATGAACCAGCATTGAAGACAGAAAAATAACAGAAAGATACATTCCCAAGCTTAAACATTTCCAGCAACAGAAAAAAGCAGGTCAAAATCATTTTTTGATATATCCCCACATTTGCAATCCAAATCTTTTTTTCCCCCGTCGTTTAAGCCTATACAACGCCGTTTCTAGGTGGTATAAAGCCAAAATCCTAGTTCTCCATTCGCCAAATACAGGGGGTGCCGGGTCGACCCATTTGGAAGTAATACAAAGTCTCCCAATAGACATACAAGTGAATAGAAATCGATACATTGGAGCATGTGCCCCACCATTACCATCGGGGGTTACTACCCCGAACAGTACAGTTTCTGGATTCAATTTGCATGTTATACCTAACGAAGCATTAAGAAAGTGTTGGACCTCCGATAAAAAGTCCGACAACTGGGGGCAAGCGAAAAACATGTGAACAGAGTCTGCGGCATAAAGCTTACATCTGGGACACTTGTCCCCCCTTCCCGTCCTCCATTTAGCAATTTTTTGGTATTCACGAATGAATTATTCAATAAGACTGAAAGAATGTGCTCACGTTTTATGTGGGGATACAAGAGAACTAGGAGGGCAATCAAGTGGCTTAATTTACCTAGAGTACGTGGCGGATGGGATGTGCCTAATTTTAGATTCCATTACTGGGCTTCTCTGCTGCAGCATTTGGGGGTATTAATAGCGGGGGAAGAAGTAATGTATGACCCTGCCTATACACCGTCAATTTATACGATGATTTTAGGTGATAATGCTCAACATCTCTTAGTAAGATTTCTGGAGCCGGGTTATTATAAAAAGACTAGATTCAAGGTCCTGGAGGACGTTTTTTTGATTTGGAAAAAGATATGCACCATTTATAAAATTCCCAAAATTTCATTTTTGACTCCTTTTAAATCTATAGGGGTTCTCCCCAGCATTTTCCAAGATGCGTTGTCCCGGTGGTGGGAGCAATCGGGGATTCGGGATATTGGACATCTATATGATTCTGGACAGCGATTGTCTTTCGTAGAGCTACAGAATAAATTTAATTTGGGGAGGGGCGATTTTTTAAAATATCTTCAGATACATAGCTTTTTGGATAATGCCCGGGCTAAAGGCGTTTTTCAGGAAGGGCGAAATAATCTTCTTATTCTGATTACAGCTAAGTGTAAAATAGGCCAGATTTATAGATGTCTAATATCAGTCCAACCGGACGATTTAGAGACTCACCAGGAAAACTGGAAAAGGAAACTTGTTGATGTTACGATTGATATGCAGTCGATGCTGGAAATGGCCAATTCAGTTTTACTTGCGGGAAATTTGAGGAGTCAATTTTATATGTCCAATTTTAATTTATATTACACCCCCTCAAAAATTGCTAAATGGAGGACAGAAGCCCAATTTCTAACAATAATTGTATCTAAAAGCTTCACTTCAACTACAGTTGTAGTACAGCCAAACAAGTAAGGTTAATACTGTTTGCAGTACCCTAACAGTTTTGGACTATGTTTGAAGCCTGCTGGTAAATATAATGCAATAGCTATTTGTGTTACATCCAAACTATTTTAAAGCAAACCATATTATTGGTGTTTTTTCTCATGTGACTAAACTTAGTTTCAGTTTGAGTTAATTTTTCCACTGACCACAAAGTGCATTCCAAATAATTAGTGTGCTATATTTTCAATAGTGCAGTCTATTAATTTATACTGAAATAGCTGTATATACTGTGTGAGGTGTTAAATATTTAACAGTCCAGTGCTTAAAAAATACTATTATGGTACCACGGTACTCTCTAGAGTCTCACGCGGCCATACCGCTGTACTCCATACATTTGTAAAACTTGATACATTTCCAAATTTTATTGCACACATGTCACACCTATACTAAGCTCATTCCAATTACACTGTTAAACTGTTTTTTGTGAGTCATTTTGAAGCTCTATTACAAAACACACATTTGTCTCTGAAACAAAATGACTGCCATGATATTTTGGAAAAGTACACATTAGCCAAACAGCTAATCCCTTATCATCGCTACGTACCAACGTTGTACCGTGGTACTACCGCAGCCACAGATATAGCTAAAACAGTACCTTATAACTTAACATTTACGTACTGTACTTGCCTGAACCACCCCAAAGAATCGCCTACACCCACTACTATGCAATACTTCCAAATTTCAGAAACATCCATCTGACGGTTTCCGTGCTACATGGAAAAACAAAAGCCTATGGAAAAATGCATAGGATTTCAAGCCCGTTTTGGGACCCTTCCATTTTAGGTCTCGCCTACGCAGCGCGCATGCGCTGCATAGGAGGAGACCTCTTGCAATCGATTCAGTTTGTCTGCCAAAAACGTGCACGCATTGCATTGCTTTCAATGGCAACGCGTGCACGTTTGGCGATTCCCTTGAGGGAGCGAGCTTTGAAACCATCTGTTTGTAATTATTAACTGCCCCTAGCAAGTGTGGGTACTTAGACCAAAATTCATTTCCACCAGTGCACCTGAACCCCTAGCTTCCAGCTTGACTTTTGAAGTGAATCCTCGCTTCTCGAGTACTTGGATCAACCTGCAGCTCTGTAAAAGACACTCGTTCCTGAACCGCTACTCCATTCCTGAAACACGACTTATCGTTATTTTGATAGCAGGGCCATCATACAGGGGTGTAGGGGACACTACATTTCCTCTGGCGGCAGCAGGGACAGCCTAAGCATGCTGCAGGCTATAATAAACGTATAGTAAAAGTAATGTAAACGTGTATATTCATAGAGTTTTGAAGTGAAACATCGAGACAGGTTTGCAAGCGTGCTTTATTAAGAATAACAATTAGTTTAATTACATAGTTAAAACCTTTGCAAAAAGACAGTTTGCACAATTTTAAAATAAAAAGGAAAAATATAAAAGCACGTCAACACCTGCAATTGGCAAAGTTCTCTTTGCATTAAAACCATTTTTCACATAAGTTCCAAACTGCTGGTAAGAAGGTACTGCCCTTTTACAAGTAAAATGCCTAGTTCTGTTGGAGCTGGTGGATAAGATCTTTAAAATGTGCCATTCTGTTGTGTCCTAAGTTAATAGGTACAGAACCCCATATATAGGCATGATGACATAAATGTATTGCACAGATATTTAAACTCATTACAGCATGGTACAAATAATATTACCACAAGGACCAAACAGTAGTTCATGGCTATCAATGCTCTATTGATGTTAACTTCACATGCCTTGTGACCCCCCCCCCCCCCAGCCTTTAGTTCTAAATTGATACACGTGAGGTGAACAAACCTTTTTTTGTCAAACAAGTCTCCTAGATACTTCTATTCCGTCAATGTTTCCAACTAAGTTCCTCCCAAGTTGCATTTTGATGTCTTTTTCCCTATTAACCAGTGCCATTGCCTTGGTCATATTATTTCTAGTCCGCATGCTTTATTGTTATTTACATTCTGCAAGGTAATAAGATCAAAAATCAGAAAGAACATTTTCTTGAAGCATCTTCATGCACCTACCAAATGGGTGGAGGCTAAATGAATAAATAAAACAAAATACCACTCAATACCACATAATTACATGCCACATACTTGCATAACACATAATTACATTATACTAAATATAAAAAACACACCACACTTAAAACCACTCAGTGCCACATAATTAAATATCACATATTTACACTCTACTCATTACAGCATCAATACAATCCACATAATATCACTCAGTGCCACGTATTAACACGCCACATAATTACACTCTACTCAATACAATATAAATACACTACACACAACAACACTCATAACCACATATTTACACAACATAATTACACTCTACTAAATGCAACATACACTCCACATAATACCACTTACTAACACATACTTACATGCAACATAATTACACTCTATTCAAAGCAACATAAATACACTACACATAAAACAAATCAGTGCCAAATTATTACACTACACATAATTACGCTCTTCTCAATACAACACAAAAACACTACACATAATACGACTCAGTGCCACATAATTATAGGCTACATAATTATACCGCACTCGATGCAAAATACACTCCAAATAATACCACTCACTGCCACATAATACAAAAATAATACAATCCACATAATATCACTCAGTACCACGTAATAACACACCACACATTTATAACTACACTCAATGCAATATAAATACTCTACACATAACAACACTCAGTACCACATAATTACACACCACATAATTACCCTATACTCAATGCAACATCAATACACTCCGCATAATACCACTAAGTACCATATATAACACTTTTAATTAGATCTTTTCAACGTAAAACACATCAGCCACAATACTCTACAACATAGCCAAAACTTCAAAATAAACACTTAAGGTCCCAAAAGCAAGACCTATTGGCTATGCCAATGCTTGTTATTGTTTGCACCGCTTCATGAAACACCGTGAAACTTTCAGGACTCCAACAATCAGATGGAAACAGCTGGCTTGCAAAGTTTTACGAACATTCGTTGAACGAGATCAAAGTTATTAATGGACAAAAATCACAACATTCCCTATCTCTGGTCACCCTAATTATAACTACAGAATGGCTACCTCCACTATCTTACATATAATAAAAATATATATATATTTAATGTATTAAACAAAATATTTTCTAACCCTTTTGCTTATGTTTACAATTCACTGTGATCTTGCCTCAAAACCTACACTTTTTGTAGCCATAGCACTCTAGAAAAAGTAGCCTTTTTCCTGCTGGAGCACGCCACAAACACTGATAGAGTATTTTAAGGCTTTATTTTGTAATTTGGTGCCGCTACTAGATGGTGCCCTTTGACTGCCACTTCATCTCAGCTAATGGCAGTGGCAACTCTGAAAATCTATCTGCTTTGTATTTACTCAAGAAGTCTTCCCCAATCAACTCTCTCTATACTATCAGTTGGTTGGTCCCAGGATCTTGCCATTCCACAGCTTGCCTAATTTTCTATATCCCTCCTGAACTCAAAACTCTTCTAAATCATGTACTACAAATCCTTTCTTCTCCCTCTGCTCATAGATAAATTGGCATTGCCAAACTCTGACAACAGTCTTTATAAGAACTGTAAGGGCATGTTCATTAGTTGAGCAGAGCGGAATTCCCATTTGGAACTCCACTCAGTTTAATCATTAGTGGGCCATTGCTCCTGCACCAGGATTCACCATGTGTGGGAACAATGGTCCTGATTTTTCTGGATGGAATATATGGCTGGCTAAGTTGCCTTAGGAAAAGGTTGCATTGCAGCCCTGGCCCGTTCACTAGCTCTCACTTGATCCTCAGCCAAAACATAGGGAGACCCTGTAATGCTTCCCCCTTCCAGGCAGCATCCTCCCCTTCATTCCCCTGGTATGCATTCTGCTTTACACCAGCCCCCTGCACACATTTACCACTGTGTGCATTAAACCACAGAAAAGGGAATACTGTGAGGACGAACTTCCACCTGGCTATTCTGGTACATATGGTAATTCTCCATTCCAATTGGTTTAACTCTTAATTCCAGGATTTGTATATGGAGATTTTGGTTGATATCAAAGATTCTGCCTGCCGGATATCTATGCATACAGTTCTTCACAGGTAGGAATCATCAACACACTGCTGCCTCCCCTTAACTAGTGACACCAAAATATATTAAATGTTTTCAGCACAATGTAACTGCATAATTCAGAATAAAATGATCATATTTCATTACAGCAGAATTTCAGGATAGCGATGCCCATTCCTCAAGCGATTGTCCAAACACTCCTAGGAGGATGCATTCATATACATAGTTCAAAGTAAATAACTGAAGTAAACACCAAATGATGTTATGCACCTCTAGTCAAAGTGTAAAATTGCATCTACTACAATGACACTATCATTTAGCAATAACTATTATTATGTGATGTCACACGATGGAGAATAAGGATTCAGGCATGGTTTGTAGACCTTCAATATGGCATTGCTGCTGCTGGTCACTCAATTATTCAAAACCAAAAACAATTATATAATGTTTGATATGTATGTCTGAAAAGCAATTACTTCACCAAATTAATAATATTAATTTGGTGATTTCTTTTGATGTTGAATACTCCTTAAAAGATGCACCTTGTGCTGATCCTAGGAAAGCAACAAAAATCCTAAATTTGTATTTCAAGTGTCGAACCCTGGAGGTTCAATAAATTTTACAAAAACCTATTTTTAGGTCTCACTTAAGACAGTGCATGCTGTTGAGAGGCATATTGTTAACTTACAGAGGATTTAAAGTCTGCCATTGCTTACCATTGTTTGGCTCTGTCACTCTCATTTGCTTGCTTCTTATTTTTCAGCTTCCATGACCTTTCCTCCCTCTTCTGTTGTTTGTGCCTTCCCTGTAGCATGCACCCATTACTTTTGTCCTTCCACTACCCCCTTTTCAGGAGATACTTTTTTTTATTTTTGGTAAAGCACTCTACGAAAGTGCATGGGTTTTTTAAACTGTCTCCTTGGTGAATTTCATGTTCCTTTTCTCGCTTTTCCATTCACCCTCCCTCCCTCACTTGGCATTCTTGCTTCCTCCCCGCCTACTCAACTTCCATTATTGTTCTTGCTTCCCCATCCCCTCCAGTTGCCTGTGTGGTTCTCCTCCCGTGCCCACCAACATTCTGTTGTTCATTATCTTCCTCAATCCTCACCCGCCCACACTCTGTTGACTGTTTGGTTCCCCATCCCCGCCCACCACCCTCCACTGACCGTGCGCTTTACCATCGCACCCACCCACCTTTGATTGTCCGTTTGCTTCCCAATACCCATCTGCCCGACCTCGACTGTGTGTGTTCTTCCCCCAGGACTGGCCACCCTCCATTGGCATCACCCGTGCTTTATTTAGCTTTAAACATCTTAAGCTAAAGTGCGGGTGCCGCGATTACTTCAAAAGTAAAGAAATAGACTAAAACATTTGTTTTCTATTTCTTTACTTTTGAACCAATCGCGTCACCCGTGCTTTAGCTAATGATGTTTAAAGCTAAAGCGCGGGTGCCGCCATTGTAACAAAAGTAAATAAATAGAAAAAAAAATGTGCTGTCAAATGTTTTTTCCATTTTTTACTTTGGTTACACTCGCGGCACCAGCAATTTATCTTTAAACATCTTAAGACAAAGCGCGGGTGCCGCGATTGCTTCAAAAGTAAATAAATAAACAAAAACATATTTTTTCAATTTTTTTACTTTTGAAGCAATCGCGGCACCCACGCTTTAGCTTAAGATATTTACACTAAAGTGCGAGGGCTGCGATTGTTTCACAAGGCAATTGCTCTCACATTACTGAATGTTTGTGCTATTTGTGTTGCATTATTATTAGCAATGCCAGTAGCTCAAACTTTCAGCAATGCGAGACCTATTGCATTGCAAACGATTGCTTATACATTATTTTCGGCCATGCTGCTCTACAGCATGGCTACAAATATTTGTCAAACCCAGCAAATCTCATATGCAAGACCTATTGCCTTTACCAATGCTTGCTGAGAATGTAGGTTTTACCCTTCGTGCATGATACACTCGAGATCTGTGCATTTATACCAAACCTCTTGCAATCATTCCCTGTTCTGCAGCCATCATTTTGCCATGTGTTTTCTACACTATGCATTAGTTTGAGTGTGTTTGTGTGTAGCCCACAGTTATTATACCAGCAAATGAAAAGCTCTTAATTCTCGCTGACAGTACTGATATTACTTTGCCTTGCTGTTTAGTGCCTACTTCCACTACTAATGGCTTTGATGGCGCAATTTCAAGATCTCACAGATTGCCAGATGGGAAACAAGTCTGTTTTGTTGCTACCGTCCGCCTTGCTACACCTCAGTTTTTGAAAGTAAGTAGAGAGCATGAACAGAAGGTGTTGTTGAATGGGGGTAGCATTAATACTGATACAACAGAGCATTCTTCATGAACATTTGTAGCTCAATGGACCTCGGTGTTAGCTTATAAGCTGAAGAAACGTAAAATCCACCAGTTAAAAAAGCACCAAGTATTACTAATATATTGGTAGAAACTGTTTTTAGGTAATGGCATAAACAACTTGTAAGGTTTGATCACTTAGTATGCCAGTAATTCTGATATTGCGGGTGGTTTATAGGAACTGAAAATGTTCTACAGATAGCATTGTGCACTGGATTTTGTCAAGGAAGTGATGCATTTAGTGCAGTGTGACTGATATGCTCATGACCTGATTCACAAAGGTGAATGTATACTTTTGTGAAACTTTATGATTGTTTGCTATTTACAAAGGTACTTTACTAGTAGTATCTTTACGACTGCAGAGTCACAGCGCATAAAAAAGATAGGAGAGTCCTAACTTTTTATGTGTAGGGACTCTACGATCTTAAAGATACTACTAGTAAAATACCTTTGTGAATAGCAAACAATCCCAAACTTACACAAAAGTGTAAGTTTACCTTTGTGAATCTGGCCCTATGTGACTAACAATACCTTGGGAATAATATTCAAGCTAATGCCACTCTTCATTATTCAAAATAAATTACATAGCCATTCCTAATCATGCACACAATACATTTCCCAAAATAAAGACTGACCCTTGGCTGGTTGAATGCCATACTCTGGTCATTATTCAGAAGTGGCCATGTCACCGGCTACCAAGCAAGTTTATCCAACAACATATATTACAAGCCGTGGCTCTCTGCAAGTGGGTCATACATTTATGAACTATCTAGGGAAAAACATTTCAACATATACATTCATGCTGACCTTTGTAGCCGTCTGCCACACACTGAGATATCTTACTGATGTTTCTGTCCTCATTTCAGGAATGTGGCAACCTTGTTCATCTGTAGCTGCACCCAGGAGTGTCTCCTACCTTTCCTGGGTGTAGCAGACAATAAGGAAAGGAAAACTATGAGCTGGTATAAGGGTGTAATAAGTAGTACCTACATTCCTATGCCTGGAAACCTAAGGTTAGTTCTTAGGTAAGTGCTGAGCCTTGAACAAGGCCCGCCATCCAGACAGGAAGAAGAGTTTAATCTTACCCCCTCTCATCCACTGGAGTTGGTAATCCTCAAAAGAGTGATGTTCAGCACATTGTCCACTTAATGCAGCTTAGGCGTCATTGGGTCCTAGCTTCCATCCAACTCCTCTTTGTCACCCACATCTCCACTGTCAGGATGATGCTCCAGGAGAACCACCCATTTGGCTCAGCCTTAAAATAGTTCTGTAAATCCAGCCCTTGGTGTCCCTGGGCTGGGTCCTGCTTCCTAGAGAGACAAGTTTTTGGTCCTCCTAAAATTAATAATCATATTCCTGGTCCACATGTTAGGAGCAGTAGAACTGGAGCCAGTCAGGATTGCCCGGCTGGTGCAGCACATGCATACTATGAAGTCCAGCAGCAATCAAACTGGAAATGTCCCATGCAGTTTCAGTCATAAACCCCTGCCGGCTCTTACTCAATCACAAACGTACAACATTTGCCACTGATTTAGACACTGTACTAGCATAGCCGGTAACCTCATACTTGCTTCCTAGCTAGCAAGATCTAGTGTTTCTTTCAATATCATGGGCACACTTTGGCAGCATCAAAGGGCCTGCAAGACATACTTCACAAACACTGCCAAACAGTGCGTGCACACTCCATGAAAACTCTCTAATGCAGTAGGAAAGAGGTGCATACGCTGATGAAGCATCAATACATGTTTTTGGTTCTGTAACACCCTGCATCCTTGCTTGAAAGCAGAAACAAAGCGCCTGCCTTTTAGAAGGCTGCTTAAAAGTGGGTTCTTCAAGCTAGCCTTCGATAAAGACTTGGAAAGGCAGTGGAAGTGGCAGGTGAGGGATGTAGAATAAGACCACACCTGCATGTTGCTGGATTCCGTCTGTTGCACATCTACGACCTGCAGCGGCCATATAGTGATATGTATTTCTCTATTAAACTCTCTAATCATTAAATTCATAAATTGCTTGGAATATAAGTTATTTATTCTAAGTTACTTTATTTTTTATTGCAAAAATGAAGCAATATCTAGACATAAATGAGTGGAATGCCGAAGGTAAAAAATAGAATACCAAGGTGTATTTGACACATGTCCACAACAGATATAATAGCATTTATCATGAGAAGAAAGGAGCATGAATAAGTACTTTGACAGCAACAAATGGTGCAAATTATCTAAATTCTGGGGCTGCTGAAGAGCAGAAGATTGATTGTTTTGGATGAAAACAAACAGATGTGTGGACTGTTAACATAAGCACACATTCTTAAGAAAAGATGAAGACAAATAGAGGGATAAAGAGGTTGGCCAAAGGCCAGACCCTGTGGCCAATCCCCCACATGCAGCCAACCTCATGCTGCACATGGCCTTTGGCTGTGCACGGTGGGCCAAATGGCCTGGCCTGCGGCTAGGCCCTGTTCCTAACCCACCCGAAGGTAGTCAACCCTCTTGCGGGGCTGCCAACCCCACGCCATGCTCAGCCTTTGGCAACTCAGCGTAGGGTAAGCCTTCTGGACCTAATCCGCTGAGGCTAAAACATACATATTAATAGGAGAGGGAAGGCAGCATAATAGGCCCCTGGGAGCCCACCCACCCGGAGGCCAGATTCAACAAAAAAGGTGAAGGGAGCCACATGCCCCCTCCCCATCAAGCGTTAATAGGCCTCGGAGACCCCCATTCCCTCGGGACAAATTCAATTAAATGGGGAGGGAGGACATGAGCCCCCCTCCCCAAGTCTCATTAGGCCCCGGGGACCTTATACATATATATAAAAAGTTAAATAAACGTTTATATATACACACACACACACACACATATATATATATTCACTGAAAAAAACAAAGGTCACTGGGACGTTGTAGTTAGGCTCCTATTTTACCCACACAAAACCATAGGAATTCAGCAGTTATATTTATAATTATCTGAGCACTTATAGTTATACTTATGTTAAGAAACTATATCTAGTGGCCTAAAGTTACTTTACGGCATGAGTTATAGTTTCTTCAGATAAGTATAACTATAAGTGCTCAGATAAATATAACTGCTAATTTCTATAGATTTGTGTGTATAAAATGAGAACCTAACTATAACGTCCCTATAACTTTTGTTTTTTTCAGTGAATTTCTATGTTTTTTTAACATAAAGTAATATTTAATTGCCAAATGTTAATCCAACCGTCAGTGTGCACATCCTTTGGCTGTGTGTGGTTGCCCTGCGGCCAAGCCCCTGGATACAGTCAACCCCACACTGCACACGGCCTTTGGACGTGCGCCGCAGGGATTTAGTGTGTGAGCTAGTGTTTTTTTCTTTGGTCTGCAGATCCGCAGATCCTTCATGGAGTTACACTGGGGGTCCGCAATGGATCCGCGAACCCACGGATTGACATGTGTCCTATGGGGTCAGGATACCTTTATCCTGACCACTTATGTGAGTTTTTATTCATGTTTTTTCCCGGGGCCCAGCCAATGAACCAGAGGTCTTCAAACGTTTGGATGCTGAGACCCCCCTGTCAACATTTTCAGGCGTAAAGACCCCCTCCTGACAAACATTTCTAGACCTGTAGGCAGGGCTACTGGAATTATGAGGCAGGTGAGGACCAAATTACGTGACAGGCTTGACTAAATTGTGTGGGAAGAAAATGTAAATAATGTTATGTGATGCCGCATATTTTGGGATAGCATTGCTTCATTATTTTGACATTTTTTACACACAGTAACACTGAGAAAAGATTTCACCCCATCAGTACCAGTTTATGACCAAAATACAGCAATTAACATCAGAAAGATGTCTAGTCAACCTTTGTGAAAGGCCTTCCACTCTGCAGGAATACGTGCTGCCACTTTAGAAGCTCACCTGGCCCAGGCCGGGAGCAGCAGGGGTCCCTTAAAACCATGGCGGTCTTGTGCAGAGTTAAGCAGTTTACCAATGCTGCTTTCCTCTCACCCCCATTCCTCTCTCCTCTCCCAACCCCAGATCCCTCTCTTACTTTGCAGGCCATTTTCTGTCACCCCTTTTTACAACTTCTGAACTATCCCCATTCAACCTCTCACTTCACTTTTAATCACCCCTTGCCATTCTGTCTTTTCACTGCCCTCATCTCTAACAGTCTCTCGCATTTATCTCATGGCCTCGGATTTATCTCATGACCTCTCTGGCCCCGTCACCTCGCATGCCCCTCAGCACTTCTCATTCACCTCAAGTCTCTCCATTCAAATTTTTGTCTATTTGTATCTTACCCCTCTCCAGTCCGTCCATTCATCTTTCACATCTCCCCTTTGTTCTTCCACACCTTCTTGAACCAACTTCCCTCTCCCCTGTTACCTCAGCAACAGTGCTTAATTTGAGCAGGTGGTTTACGGTGCTCCGCACTGGCACCTAATTGTGCACACTGGTACTATGACAGTCTTCCACATGGTGGCTCTGTTTGTGTAATTTAGAGATGAGCAGAACAGCTGTTTATTAATACATTAAAAATGATAAACTCCTGACACCCATGCCATTCTTATAGCTTTCGGGGCTTGAAATAGTCTGATTAATCACACTTGTACAAGTGTTATGGTTGGTAATTGCATAGGTATTGTGATTGGCTGCGCAGACAAAGCAATGGGTGGGTGTTTAAAGTTGCAGTGGCCTACTGGTTAGGGCCCTGGCACATGTTTTATTACATATTAATCACTGCTCAGCACCCACCCCAGTACTCCCTCTCTTCCCCTATCGCTGCTGTCCCTCACCCATGTCGCATAAAATTATCTTTTTAGGTCACAGATCATCTCACAGCTATCTTCTCTCACAGTTTAACAGAAGCCCTCACCTTTTGCTCACACTCAGTTCTTGCGTGTCCACACTTCCCTTCTGCACTTCACATTTCTCCTCATCCCTGACCTCTTCAATCTAACTCTCTCACTCCCTTGCTGTCCTCTCGCATCTTCTCATCTCTCCTCACCAAGCATACGGGTCGGACCCGTATGCTCCTCTCGGCCTGTGCCACTCTGCTTATTGTTCCCTAATTCATGAAGGCATGAATTGTCTGTCTCGCTGTTTTGGTGCAGGCCGCACAGTTATGGAACTTGCACCCTCCTTCGTTTCGCTCCACCAAGAATCTATTATCCTTTAGGGAGATATAAAAACCTGGCTCTATGCTCTGTAGGTTACCCCATTTGGCTGGTTCTCCTTCCCCTTCTGTGTTTCTCATTTGCCTTCAGGCAGCAGATGGTTATTAGCCCCAGGGCACCTTTTGGTAACAGTAGTGCCCTACAAATGTAAATAATAATAATAATAGTCAGAAGCAGGGGAGCCACTAGACCTGAACTTCAGAGGGGGGGGGGGGTGCTAAGACTCCCAGCCAGGTCTGGCCCTAGCACTGATCGCCCATGGTGCAACAGTCTTTTTTGGTGCCGTTTCCTCCTTCTCCGTGAATTCCCTCACTACCACTCACCAACAATGAACCTCATCTCTCTATAGCACCTTTTTGACAAACATTTCATTTTTTTTAGCGCTTCTCATGGTTTACTCACACTCAGTTCTGTGATCTGCTTGGTATATGTTCTTTGTAGCAGGCACATTAACCCTCTGCACTGTGTGGGTGACAAGAGTGCCCATGTGAGTACACGGTGAGCGATGGAACAGTGTGAAAGAAGGGTAAGAGGAGTGACTGCAGGGTGAGTGAGGTGACCATATGAATTTGGGTGCGGCTGTAAGTGCAGAGTGAGCCGAATTAATGCATGGTTAGTGATGGGCTTCTTTGAGTGAGTCGCAGATTGAGGAGTGAGGGGGACAGGTGAGTGAAGTGTCACATGAGTGCAGGGTGAGTAGTGTGCTCGTGTGACTGCAGGATGTGGTACAGGGCGAACAGCACAAGTGCATTGTGAGTGCAGAGTGATCGCTGTGAATGCAAGGTGAGCGGGTGAATGGTGTGAGTGCATGGTGATCATTGTGAGTTCATTCTGATCGCTGTGAGTCCAAGGTGAGCATGAAAGTGAAGGGTGAGAATGAGGCGTGAGTTGTCTGAATGCAGGGTGCATTCCCAGACACTTGAAGTAACTCAGCATGATATTGACGGCAGTGCAGGGTTTCAGATATAAGGTAAACTATTAGTATTATGGCATTAATCAGGGATCGAGGGTGGAGGAAATATATAATATGCTGATCCTGCAACAAACTTCAAGTCCTATGGTTAGGGTTGCCAGCATTATTTTGATGACACAGAAGGTACAAAAATAAGCAGTCACCTAAAGCTGTATCTTCAGCACTCATCTGTGCATACTTAGAACAGCAAATATAAATAGAAAGCACTTTTAATTGTGTTCTAGGGCTGCCTCAATGATCCATGACTGATAATTAAAGAGAACAAAGACAGAAAAGTCACATAACGAATGAATACATACCTTTTTATTTATAACTCTATTTAGTGTCAATTAAATGTAAAATGCAAATGTATGGAATTGGCAGAGTGGGGCCCAGGGGATACTGGAACCAGAAAAAAAAGTAAGCCTCGGTAAACAGTTTACAAAGGCATGTAAATATGCAAATGGTCTTTAAAGACCTGTGAAAAACTCAGGCATGCCGGAGATAAGACGCCAGACACTGCCCAGCCGAGCACACAGCAGCTCAAGCTGCAGCAGCCTGGGCTGAGACACACGATGGGGGAGGAGGGGGCTGAAGCCCTTGTAGTCCTATGGGCCTGGGCAGAAGTGTGACTGGGAATGCCTGACCACCTTTGTATTACTCCACTGCCCCCCTGGGGGTCAGCCCCACAGTTTGAAGACCCCTGCAATAAACAAAATGGAGGCCACAACTTTTCTTTCAGGTTACAGCCAGCCAATCAGGGAATTGCTTTTGACCCAGTAGACGGATCTGCAAGAAAAGCACACCCCAAAACATACAAATATTTATTTCTTCAATAACTCCCAATGTACCAAACAGATTTACTCAAACTTAGGAAAAGGGGCTTTTCTAGACCAAGACCTTCCTGCAAAATGTGGTGTAATTCCATTCAGCAGTTCGGGCTGTAGTTGTGTCTAAAAACTGCAAAATCCCCATAGACATTGCATGGGAATAAAGCCTTTTGGGGCCCCCCTCTATTTCTCAGCGCTTGCTTAATGAATCAACCGGAAACTTTCCACACAGCAGCTAAAGAGAGTGGTAAGCTATATTTGAAAATTTCATGAAGATTTATCAAACAGCACCATTATTGTTATTAGCAAAACAAAAAATGCTTTGTCTATGGCAAAAGTTGGTTCTAACAATAACTACCTCTTGGGTATTGCCAGTGGGTAATATTACAGATAGGAGTGGCAGGTCCATGGAACATGGTGGGCAAAAAGGATGGAGCAGGGGCATGCACAAAGACATCGGAGGGCAGGGGGAAGGAGAATAGGGGCAGCAAGCTAAGCACAGAGGCTAAGCAGGAGGTCAATGATAGGGCATAGAATTGGGCAATGGAGGGCAGGAGGAGTGGACTGGTACATCATGCTAAATGGAAGGCAGTGGCAGCACATTAGACCATGCATGGCAGGAGGGAGGAGGCTAATCCATTGATTCAGACAACAGAGGATAGGGAGGAGGTGGATGGGGCAGCAAGCTAACTGTTCAGAGAAGGTGGGTATTAGGAACTTTATTGTTTTTAAAATGTGTGTCTGTGCGAACTGCTTAAAATATGAACAAGTATGCAGCATAATCTCACTTTTATTCAGGAAGCAGAGGACATTTGTGACTGTGACTCCGGGCTCAGTTGGCAGAAACACCCCCTGACCCTCCACGCCCTATCGCAAAATGTAATGCCCGTGAAAAGGGTAGGTGAACACAGTGTTATATAGAACATAGTCCTGAGAGCACGATTGAAAATGAAAACTAGATATAGTGTATGGTATAAACTATGCACCAAAAAGTGTGATATAAGATGAACCGGGCGTGAAATATAATATGCAATACATTGTACGCAATGACAGATTCATTGGAGAGCGCGAGATAGCACAGGCACTAGCACGTGCTATGCGATATGCGCCTTGGAGTGTAATATGCACAGGGCAGTGTTGTGTAACCTAACTAGTCTCTAAAGTTGTAATATAAAATATGTGCTGGGGAGTGTTACGTTGCATATGCACTGTGTCAAAGATATGGATCCCAGATTGTAATATGTATGGCATAGCTCTTTGCGTTATTACATAGGCATCGAGGAAGGCACGTAAGATGGGGCAATATAACCCGTGTGAAGGCAAGTGTGGCATGAAATATTCACGGGGTGGTGTTACAGTGCACATGGGCTAGAGAGTGTCATAGCATACGCACTAGCTGGTGGAATACAACACAGAGGTGTGTGGCACTCGGCGGGCGCTGGTGGGTGTAACACAGCATTGGGCTCAGGCAGGAGCGTGTTGTGACTCTCAAGTGAGGTTTGTCTCCTTTCCAGAGAGTAAAATAAAAAGTATTACACATTCGGCGGTGGATGTGTGTTTTATTAACCGTGAGGAGTGTTTCTTGCATAGTTTTGGTCAAATTTTTGTTGAATCCCCTTTGAATGGCTTGGTGTGCGTGTGTATTAAATGTGCCCGTCAACAGCTACCCATGTTTGTATAAATAAACGACAAGGGTGTCTAATTGGAGAGTACCCACCGGCGGGGGTGCCGGGATTAAGCACGGTAGGGCGTCAGACACGTCAGAGCTTCACTAGCGGTGTAAATACATTCCACGTGGATTCATTGTATGCATAGTCACCTTTTAATGAATATCACGCAAATAGTCATGGTGATAGGTACATACGGTTTGTCCAGCATGTCCTAGGTGTTTCTAAAAATATATATATTTTTAAAATAATAAAAGACAAAGGCCGGCTCCGGGGGAATGGGGTCCCCGGGGCCATAAGTGGCCTGAGGAGGGGGGCAACGCAGCCCCCCCTCCTAAAGATTTTTTTTTTAAAAAAGGCCATGCCCCGGGGGTTGGGGTCCCCGGGGCCGATTAAGGCCTTGGGAGGGGGGGCCACGCGGCAGGCCCTGGGGGATGGGGTCCCGAGGGCCAACAAATTAGAAAAAGAAGGGGGGCCACACAGCCCTCCATCTTAAAAAAAAAAAAAAGTCCGGCATCGCGCCGGAGGCCACGCCCCCTCCTTGCAGCACTCTGCAAACGCGCTCCCTGGCCAGTTGTAAGTTGGGGAATTAATTCCCCTTCAATATTGAGGGTCCCTGAAGGCCAACTAGTACAACAGGTATCTCCAGTATGCGCCAGGGAGCTGCGTTGTAGACAGGTGTTCTGAGGCCACGCCCCTTTTTACACCTCTCTGCAACGCAGCTCTGTGGCTTACTGGAGGTACCTAGTGGGCTAGTTTGACCCTAGGGACCCTTAGGACGCGTTTACACAGTGGTGAAGGGAGGGGACGGGGCCTGAGGTGATGTGTGCAAACACACCCTGTGGCGCATTTCAAGTTGGGGAAATAATTCCCTTTCAATCCTGAGGGACCCTGGGGGCCAACTAGCCCACCAGGTGCTTCCAGTAAGTGGCACTGCTCTGCGTTGCAGAGAGGTGGTGCAGGCCGTGCCCCTTTTTACACCTCTCTGCGATGGCGCTTACTGGACGTACCTAGTGGGTTATTTTGCCCCTAGGGACCCTCAGGATTCAAGGGGACTTAATCTCCCAACTTTGAATGGCCACAGGGCGTGTTTTCACAGTGGGGAAGGGAGGGGACAGGGCCTGAGGTGACGTGTGCAAACACGCCCTATGGCGCATTTTAAGTTGGGGAAATAATTCCCCTTCAATCCTGAGGGCCCCTGGGGGCTAACTAGCCCACCAGGTGCTTCCAGTAAGCGCCACTGAGCTGTGTTGCAGAGAGGTGGTCCAGGCCATGCCACTTTTTACACCTCTCTGCAACGCAGCTCTGTGGCGCTTACTGGAGGTACCTAGTGGGCTAGTTGGACCCTAGGGACCCTCAGGATTCAAATGAACTTAATCTCCCAACTACAAACGGCCACAGGGCGTGTTTACACAGTGGTGAAGGGAGGGGACGGGGCCTGAGGTGACGTGTGCAAACACGCCCTGTGGTGCGTTTCAAGTTGGGGAAATAATTCCCCTTCAATTCTGAGGGCCCCTGGGGGCTAACTAGCCCACCAGGTGCTTCCAGTAAGCGCCACTGAGCTGCGTTGCAGAGAGGTTGGTCCAGGCCATGCCACTTTTTACACCTCTCTGCAACCCAGCTCTGTGGCGCTTACTGGAGGTACCTAGTGGGATAGTTGGACCCTAGGGACCCTCAGGATTCAAATGAACTTAATCTCCCAACTAAAAACGGCCACAGGGCGTGTTTACACAGTGGTGAAGGGAGGGGACGGGGCCTGAGTTAACGTGTGCAAACACGCCCTGTGGCGCGTTTTAAGTTGGGGAAATAATTCACCTTCAATCCTAAGGGACCCTGGGGGCCAACTAGCCCACCAGGTGCTTCCAGTAAGCGCCACTGCACTGCGTTGCAGAGAGGTGGTCTAGGCTGTGCCCCTTTTTACATCTCTCTGCAACGCAGCTCTGTGACGCTTACTGGAGGTACCTAGTGGTCTAGTTGGACCCTAGGGACCCTCAGGATTCAAAGGGACTTAATCTCCCAACTTAAAACGGCCACAGGGCGTGTTTACACAGTGGGGAAGGGAGGGGACGGGGCCTTAGGTGATGTGTGCAAACACGCCCTGTAGCGCATTTTAAGAGGTAGTTTTAATCCCCCTGCCCTATTATTTACTAGGGCTTACAGAGGAGGTCATGCTAATCACAGGGGGACCCCAACACATAGTGTTCCCTAGTGTATGTAGGTGTTTTCACTGTATTATGAGTGTCTTTTAACATATCACTGGCTCTAGGACGGGTTAGTCAGACTCAGTTACCACCAGTATCCGTCTGAAAAAGTTGAGGGTACAGCATGATTTTGCAACAAGGCTTCTTTCTGCTCTTCTGTTTGTTCTTTCTGCACGTTATCCTTCTTCCTGCACTTTCTTCGTCTTTGATGACTTCTGTTGCTTCTTTCTGCATTTCTTTTTTTTCTTTCTGTGCGTTTTTTCATCTTTCTTCACATGTCCTATCTCTGTAGGCATAGTTAGAAATTAGCATTTAAAAAACCTTTGAAATTCACTGAAAAAACCATAGGTTTCAGGCACGTTATAGTTTGGAATTAGCATTTAAAAAAGCTTAGAAATTCACTGAAAAAACCATAGGTTTCAGGGGCGTTATAGTTAGCTGGACTTTTCACTCGTACAAAACCATTGAAATTCCCCCGTTATAGTTAGTTCAGCTAACTATAACTCGCGCGCCCGCAATGCACTGCTGATGACAACACATATTACTTCACTCATGACATGGTCAGTGACATCACTCATGACATCACTGATGACATCTCAAATGACATCACTCATGACATCACTGATGACATCATCCTTGTGATAGAGTGGCAGACCTCCTCTCACCCTAATATAACCTTTGATTCACACATTCAAAAATAGAAACTAAAATGTTCAAAACAATGCACATACCAATATCAGATACAACAACCTATTCAGTAATTCTAAGATCCACATACACATCCACTCATTCACCAACAGTCCTATACAGTCACTCATACATGTACTCACTCATCATATGTACTCATACACCTATACATCCTGTTACACAATGCCACTCATCCATAGAGTTACTCACACACATAGTCACTCATGCTAATAAAGAATCAAACATCCATTTACTTGCATATACAGTTATACACAAACCACCACACTTACTTCTACAGAAACTTACACATACTTAGTCTTTTAAACAATCACTTATAGAAACACATACTTATTCATACAGGAACTCTTCCAATCTCTCACTCTCACATATACTCACTTTTATACACCAATAGTCACATATACTAGTTTAAAACATATGTAGTTACTCATAAAGACACTATTGAGATAGTCATTCACTCACTAACACACCCATGCACACACTCATCCACCCATACAGTCCTGCACACATGCTGTCTTCAACAAATACAAACAGTGAGTCACTCATTCATGCACCTATGCACTACGTAATACCCCCACCGAACCATACAGACACTCCGACACTCATACTGATACTCAAAAAACCAACTAATAACCTATATAGACACTCATGTAGCTACTCACCAACCCATGCAGCCACTTATACACAAAATGTGAGACTGATACAGATATTTACATATTTAAACATTACTCACTAAGCCATGTATTCACTAAGATACACTTAATCAGTCAGTTATACAATCAATTTTTCAAAAACAAATCATCCATTTAGACACTTATATACCCATTTATTCTTCCATCGACCTTGAGATATACATATATAAAACATATTTAATTTTCAGAAAAACACAGATTCACTGGATGATGTCATCAGTGATGTCATCAGTGATGTCATTTGAGATGTCATCAGTGATGTCATCAGTGATGTCACTGACCATGTCATGAGTGATGTAATATGTGACGTCATCAGCAGTGCATTGCGGGCGCGCGAGTTAAAGTTATCTGAACTAACTATAATGGGGGAATTTCAATGGTTTTGTACGAGTGAAAAGTCCAGCTAACTATAACGCCCCTGAAACCTATGGTTTTTTCAGTGAATTTGTAAGGTTTTTTAAATGCTAATTCCTAACTATAACGTGCCTGAAATCTATGGTTTTTTCAGTGAATATATATATATAAATAGCCCCCAATGTGTACGAAATATTCCCCTTGTCTGGTTTCATTTCCAAAGAAAATGTAAGGTTGAGTTTTTTGATTTGTATGTAACAGATGAACAGAAACAGAAACAAACTTTTCCATATGTGGCTTGAATAGGCCTGTAGCCGAGGAAGAATGCGTTTTGTCAGTGGAGCTGGAGCTGGTGTCTTGTTAGTAGGTATCCTACCAACCTATTGTGTGGCCAAAATATCGGCAACCAGAATATTATGAAAGTAAGTATATGGGCTGGAATGGGTTTACTCCACATATACGTAGCTTGATGATACATATATTCAAGTTATGGAAATGTAGAGTTAAAGAATAGTAAATCTATACTTAGTAATGTATACTTACTATCACAAAATTCTGGGTGTTGATTTCTGGCTACAATATTTTGGCATATCTGGATCACATTTTGAAATTTGAAATACTGATTTTTGCCCTTCAATTTAAAAATGGTTTATGCACAACTGAGGCCCTGATTATGAGTTTAGTGTTATTTATCGCACATTAGAACATTGGAATGTTGGAAGCTCCATTGAAAACAATGAGTGCTCCGGGCTTATAATGGCTGGTATAAGCCCGGAGCTCCAACATTCCAATGCTTCTTTGTGGCTGTGCACAAAGGCTTCAGGGAGCATGAGGGGATTTAAATCCCCTCGCGCTCCCTAAAGCCTTTGTTTAATTTGTTAGAACATTCTGTCCTCTAGTGGCGGAATGTTCTAATAGCCTTATAGCCCTTCGTAGCAGGGCTATACCGGCTATTAAAGTCCCGCTGCCTTGTTAAAGTCCCTAGCCTTCGGCTTGGGCCTTTAACGCTGCAGCGGGCCTTTAATAGCCGGTATAGCCCCCTACGGCGGGCTATAAGGCTATATTATAAATAAATATTGATATCATGGGGTACTTTATTTTTCTTACATTATAAATAACATCTATTACTAGTTTGTGGGGAATAATATGCAACTTTTGTTGTTTAATGCACAAAAATCTGCATGATACTGTAAATACCCTACAATTTCCCCTCTTAAATTTCGGCAGGTTTATCTGCCTGAAATTCAACAATAGCTGCGGTTTTTAATGCATTTGATAATTATCAAATGCGTTAAATACAGCCTTACTCAGAATTCTGACCCATGTGTAAACACAGGGGTTTACGCACAGGGTGGAATTTACCTGCCCACTCATATCCAGGGCCAAAATCTGTGGCCCTTCATACCTGATGAAAATCAATGCAGATGGTATTGTTGTAAACTGTTTCTTTTCTTTGGCCATCTTTTAAGGCATAACAAACTGTTTACTTATAATCCTGCAGGAAATGTGCATAGTGGATGAACCGCTTGAGGAATTTACTTCAAGACATAGCCTGGAATGGAAGTTTTTGTTTCTGGATCACAGGTTGGTGGGGATAGATGTGATGTTGGGATTTTATTTGAATGTATGCATTTTCTATGTCATAACCATTTGAGACTTTTTGTAAAATATAGGTTTAAAAAAGTATGCATTCGTTTTTGATTGGCACACAAGTCCTACTAGTAATCTGAAAAAATAATAATGATGTTCTTGTTGCATTTGGCTTAACCAGTTTAGACAAAAATTGTCTTTTCATAATAACATTTTATAAAACGTTATAAGAATAAAAATTGAGAAGAAGAGGATTAATTGTTAGAGATGTTCACATAGTTCCTCTTTGATGAATTAGGTCAGTGTTTTCACATCTCCAACACACAGAGGTTGGTGGGTCACACAATAGCAATGGAGGGAGTTTCCTACTGGGATAAGGTAAGTAGAATGGAGGACTTCCTGTGTATGCTGGGGACCAGAGCCAATCAAGGGCATTCCCTACAATGCAAAGTAGCACAGTTAGTAATAGCACAGTGATCGAAAACAATGTAAGAAAGAGTAGCTGTATATTTTCCATGGATCGCCGATGCAGTGTTTGGTCTCAACATATGAAACTGTGAGTTTATGCCCCTGTATGCTTCATTTATTACCATCATTGTTGGGTAGTGCACTAACATAACACGTTGTGGGGCGCCTATTCCACAATGTTATCTTTTGTTCATAAGTTTTGGGCTGCATAGCCAAATGCAAAATATTTAGCTTAGTTATCACGTTCCCTAGCAAGAGAAGTAGTGGACCTACTTGTTCTCTTCTTTCTACTAAATTACTCTGCCTTGTGCACAAGCTGTTTACTTCCTCCAATCTTTTCTTTCACCTTTGTGCCTTCTTCTCAATCCTCATCAATGAAATAACAAACTTAGTTATTGCCATTAAATAAAAACAAAATCTGTTGTCTTGTCCCCAGCAGTGTTTTTATTCACCTATATCATCTCAAATATAATCAAAGTATGTTTCGATGCAAGGAAATAACCATTCATGAATGTATAATATGGACGACATTGCACTAAATCTTGACCAATGTAAGAAAGAATGCACACATATGAAATTCTTCTGCCTACAGTATGCAGCTGTGACATCCCCTGATCTTTAGTCATTAATCTTGCTAATTTTATCTGTATCCATATAGTCAATGAAAAATATAAAAAAGAAGGACACAAAAAAAGAGTCAAAAAAGGACACAAAAAGGAGTAGAAACCACCTCCAGGAACATGGTCTACAGGAAGAGTCAGAAATCAAATTCAAAATATAAAATGTATGTTTTTTAATCTCTACTAAATGAAGCAGTTATTGCAACAGCCAACATGATTTATATATTATTATAGTTTTTGTTCCCATGTCTGAAATGGACCCCAAAACACAAAATACTTGCATACCACATATATAATAGGGTTCTGGTGACTTCCAGATGCCTCATAGAAGCACAAACAACGATTATTACTTCTCTGTCCTAATATACAAGAGATGTAGTATGATCTCTCCAAGTCAGTATGGCATTTCTGTGATCTCTTGTGGCATTTAGGAATAGAACAATATTACTCCAAAAAGCAGAGTTTTTACCAAGGAGTGGGTCAAGTTAAAGAAGAAGATCAGGAGGAACAATCCTCCCTGAAGTCACTGCTGGTACTGTTAATCAGCCCATGTATCTTGAGAAAGAGAGTAATGAGTTCATATTCTGTCTGGTGTCTCTTGGGTGTGTGGAAGGAGAGGCGGTTGTTTGGATTTGCTGGTCCGATGTTGAGGTGGGCCTTGTAAGCGTGAATGAGGAGCTTGAAGGTTATTCTTCTTTCAATGAGTATCCAGTGGAGATCACAGAGGTGTTGGGTGATGTGGTGGTGGCGGGGATGTCTAGGATCTGTCTGGCAGCGTAGCTCTGGACAATCTGGAGCTTGCAAAGTACTTTCTTGATGATTCTGTCATGGAGAGCTTTGCCGTAGTTCATTCTACTACTGACTAAAACAAAACTCCAAAGAGTGTGGCCCGCATCCCCTTACCCTAGACACCCTCATTGCTGCCTGCCAACTGCCCCTCACCCACACTAGCTACATCGCTGATGATTACCTCCTACTATGAAGAGATAGTAATATCTGCAAAGTAGACCCTGGAATTGGGGAATTTTCACCTGGTGTGTTTTTGTCCACTTAACTATTTGCCATGCTGGGGACCAAAACTTGCAATGGCCAGATTTAGGTGTGGGATTAACATTTTAAATAAGAGATTACGTATTTCCAGTACCCCACACTTAAATCTGGCCAACGTGAAATAATGGCTTGAAGTTTAATCCTACCCGGCATTCTGATTCTTCGAATACGGATTTCAATTTTAGCGGTGTAAATTCCTTTTTTTAAATCTTAGGTGACGTCTAGAAGTGTACATTTTTTGTGGACCATGCCCTTAATCGTTAAAATTTAATAATGTAGAACATTTTGATGGACAAATAAGAGTTTTTCTAAATAAAATCAAGGGGCCACATGTACGACAAATTGCGAGTTTTAGCAACTTGCAATGTGCGAGTCGCAAAACCTGATGTACAACAGGGTCTCAGACACTGTTAGCAATTCCAAGATAGGTCACAAGGGACCTGCCTCATTAATATTAATGAGGCAGGTCGCAATTACGACCCATTGGAAATGGCAGTCACTCACAGGGATAGTGGCCTGCTGGGGTCAGCAGACCACCATGTCTGTCACTGCTTTTTAAGTAAAGCATGTATTATTTTATTTAAATGTCCGTTTTCCTTAAAGGAAACAGGATGCATTTAAAAATGAAAAGTTTTCATTTTTTTTTATACAGTAGGTAGTGGACCTTGGGACCATTGCCTGCTCTGAAAAATTTTGGTGCCCCCATTCACAAAAGGGAAAGGGGTCCCTTGTGTCGTACATCTAGCCCAAGGTTCATAAAATATGTTAATATTTTGTGTGTGGTATGGAAAACATTTCACTTTTTAAATATATACTTTCAAGTATAGTGTGACCAGAGCCATTCAATTGATACATTTGAATCACAGCAATTTATCTTTCCTGTGAGTAACTAGTTTGCAATATTTTTGTTTTTCAGAGCTCCCCCTGTGATAGGATATTTACCTTTTGAGGTGCTGGGTACTTCTGGCTATGACTACTATCACATTGATGACCTTGAACTCTTAGCGAGATGTCACGAACATTGTAAGTATCATAAGTGAAAGCTCAGTGAGGTTTAAAACAATGGGGCATATGTATTAGGAACTGGCGGAGTGCAGTTTTATGTCAAAATTGGTAATGCCATGCTCAAACAGTTTCAAAACGCAGGGATGCGGCGTATTTACAAAGCAGAGGCACCTTAACGCCATTTTACTAGGGTGCCTGTGCTGCACGGGCGATTGTTTATGTGCAAGAAGGGGCACCTTCTTGCACATAAACAATCTCAACAGGCAATTTGCTCTATCTATGCGTGCTGCAGAATGCAGCACACGTGGAAAGAGCAATCAATATACAAAGAGAAATAAAACATTTCTCTTCATATCGCCTGTTTAAGACCAGGTATTTCCTGGTCTTATTAGGTCTCGCATAGGGCAGCACAAGCGCTGCCTCTACGAGGCATCAAGTAATCAGCATTACTAGTTAAACTCCACCCATTGCATTTCTCTTTGCTTCGTCACTTACCATTGGTGAAATCTGTCATTGCTCTTCTTAACGTGCTCTTTATTGGCTGGTGGTCCGTCACGTCATTTTCGTTTTCTTCCGTTTCTGGCGGAAGCAGCATCGATCAACTACTGTTAACTTGCACTGCAGGGTGGCATCTTTTAATGTAGGCACTACATTGGGGTTTTTCCCATGGCGCCTGGTTCGCGCCCCTCGCTCCTTGTTGTTCTCTGTAGGCTGAGGTCTTCCAGCCTGTACAGGGAGCCGCACCGGCTCTGTCAGGGGTGTGTAGGGGACATGAGAGTTCAGACAGCTAGAGACCTCTGTCAGGGGTCGGTAATGGACATGATCACGCTGTGTGGCGCAGAGCCGCAGCGTAAGTACCCCAGGAAGTTTGGGTAACTCACTTTGGTCCAAAACATTAGCTCAAAAACTTTCCTGTTCGCTCCCAGGTGCTAAACCCTCAAAGTGCCTACATTCGAGGGTGCCGCCCGCAACGCTATATGCGTCTCTCGTGTTCCAGACTCGCTGGCTGAACAATTACACACAGATCCTTCTCGGAGCTTAACCAAATGCCATGTCACCCCCAGCCCCCATTGAGGCTGGATCTGTTGTGGAGGGGGACGGGCCGCTCAGGTGCCCCCACCCGACCCCTCCTCGGATCGGAAAGGGGGGGGCAGGGATGTATATATGGAGGCAGCGCTTGAATACGTGGAGCACAGCCTGGGCTTGGGCGGGAGGCTCGGAGGACCACCCATATCTGCAGCAGCGGGACAGGGCAGCTGCTCAGGAGATACACCACCCCACCCTTCAGGAAGTAAGTGCATGCGAATGGGGGTGCACGCTGCACTATTCAGATATAACGACCCAAGAGGATAGCTCGGTTGGTTAACTCACCTGTTTAGAGGCTTGTGTATAACCTAGCAGTTTACGGGCTCCAATTTCGCCAGAATCTATCGATATTTCATCCTTGCGAGGTCGATCAAATGCGTAGTTCATTTTGAGTAATAGGACGCGTGTATAATTCAAACCACAAGGCACTGCCCTGTTTGTGAGCAGTGATAAAAGGAGGCAGGGGTAGGCTCCAGAAGATGCTGTGTATGTGCGTGCACTGTGACATGAGAGGTGCAGCGCCTTCTCTGGTGACACTTTTTATCAGAACCACACGTTGTGTCAGAGCTTACAAACGAGACGCTAGAATCCTCTTCAAGCACGTATGTGTTCGGACACATTCTTTTGGGGGGGTGTTACGTAGCATTTTGTTATGGATAATGCTATGATAACTTTTTATATGGTGATTCAACCGCACTGTTGGGGTTTCTAAGCACTCTAAAAAGTGTCCCTCGATGTAATGGTAGTTTAGCTACAGCGGGTGGGGGATGGACTGTGTGATTTCCAGATCACACCCGACGCCAGCAGCGAGCACTTAACGAGATTAAGAGCCTTCTTGCCAATTAACTGCTAGGATGTGTTCTACACCGTTAGGTACCCGAGACACCACGACCCCGCGGCACGACCAGTGCGTGGAAAGGCGATGACCCTGTTTGCGCCATAACAATTTCACCAACACGGGCTTCAGCGTCCCTCCCTCTCCAAACATCCACCCACCCCCTCTAAATTTCTTGAATTCCTGCATTCTACTCTCAGTTTTTGTTTCTCGGCGGTTTGCCCCCTCTTTTTGTCTGCCAAAATCACAGGCAGATACCTAAACATTCATAGCTTGTCCGTACCACAAAAACATTCGCACACATAGTCCAACACTATACACACACCTCCACATTCCACCTAGACCCACATGCCTCTTACACACATACAGACCCATGTCACATAAGAGTGACCAAATTTCACACCGACATCTTTTCCACATATCATACACATCCTACGGGAAAACCCTCACAACCTTTATACACATCAACACACTTTTCTACATTCCACTACACACCTCACATATAAAAAGCACAGCACTCATATGCACAGACCACAGATTCTTCACAAGTAGACCTTTCCCACATACACCCATAACCTTCACACAGACTTTCCCACCCGCCCCACAATCTTTCCGTCAGCCATCACACACCAGATTGGGTTTCCTGAAGACACGGCGAAGGCCCAAAAATATGTTGCTATACGAGTATACTGGCAAATAAATAATACAGTGTCACAACTAAGGGGCATGATTCCATATTACAATGGCCATCCGTCCAGTGATCTCATAATAGGGCTAAAAATCCAAGCAGACATCATCAAACAAAGGAGCATTTTACAATGCTTTTTGCTACTGATTGCTTGTGATGCAAAACGGGACAAATATAACCTGTTTTTGCTTCCTTGGATGTATGTGTTTATGTGCTGGTAGTTGTATAGCGCAAACTTAGCTCAAGAGCAACTGAACAGTGAACAAAGGCATGCCCCCCTGGGAATGCAATAATTGGGAGAAGGTCAAATGTGTGCACTCTCAGGTCAGCAGAGGTGCTCTTTGAAGATGTGTGTCTTCAGCTATTTTTAAAAATGTAGCAGAGTTGGTACTGATAGGATATCAACAAGCATTTACAATGCAATAGGTCTCGCATTTATGCGAGTTTAAGCTATTGCCATTGTAAATGACAAAGCCTTTTATTTATGATTTAAATTCGAAAAGAAAAATAAAAGGCATTGTTATTTGCAATGTCAATGCTCAAAGTAGCGTAAATTTTCAAAATCAACACATAGATAAAAGGTTTGTCATTTACAATGCGAATAGATCAAAATTTTGCGAGACCTATTGCATTGCAAATGCTTATTTTTGTGGCTGCCCCATTGTCTCTCTTTAAAAGGTGCTAAGTCATTTGCAACATTAGATCCGGCATCAGCATATCACAAGGTGAAATTACTTCCAGAATCTGAGGAGTTAACAGCATTCATCATACAGATGGGTGCATATAAATTCCTAAGGATGCCTTTTGTTCTGGTAATGGCTTCGGTTCACTGACAGAATATCAACTACAAAAATATAGACGAAAAAAATATCAAGGTAAAAATATAGAATGCAAAAATATCGATTCCCTATACTTAAACAGGTAAGTACAAAAATATTGGGGGGAAATATCGATGTCAAAAAAATAGCTGTACAAAATATTGATTTGTATATATATAAAATAAAATAATAAATATTGAATATATTAAATAATAAAATTACTTTTAAAATAATAAATTAGATTTAATATACATTTTAACAAATATAACATATAAACTTAATTAAAAAGTTACACACATACATATATATTTCCTTTAACAACATTAAACTATTAATTGTAATTTATTTTATAATTCTAATAATATATAAAATTTACAAATAAATATACATATATATATATATATATATTTATATATATATGAATAACATAAAATCAAATTTAAAAAAACATTCTATTTTAGATTAAAACATTAAACTATCAAAACATATTTTTTAAATATACATTTCCCACTACAGTCAGTGCAACAGTAAGGAAAGTGTTAGATAGCGGAGGGGTAGAAATTACTATTCCCACTCCAATGAGTGCAACAGTAGGGAAATTGTTGGATAGCGAAGGGGTACAAATTACTATTCCCACTCCAGTGAGTGCAACAGTAGGGAAAGTGTTGGATAGCGGAGGGGTAAACATTGCTATTCCCAGTCCAATGAGTGCAACAGTAGGGAAAGTGTTGGATAGCGGAGTGGTAAAAATGACTATTCCCACTCCAGTGAGTGCAACAGTAGGGAAAGTGTTGGATAGCGGAGGGATAAAATGTACTATTCCCACTCCAGTCAGTGCAAAAGTAGGGAATGTGTTGGATAGCGGAGGGGTAAAAATTACTATTCCCACTTTAATAAGTGTAACAGTTGGGAAAGTGTTAGATAGCGGAGGGGTAAAAATTACTATTCCCACTCCAGTGAGTGCAACAGTAAGGAAAGTCTTGGGTAGCGAAGTGGTAAAAATTACTATTCCTACTCCAGTGAGTGCAACAGTAGGGAAAGTGTTGGATAGTGGCGAGATAAAATTTACTATTCCTACTCCAATCAGTGCAACAGTAGGGAAAGTGTTGGATTGCGGAGGGGTAACTCCAGTCAGTTCAAAATTAAAAACAAACAAAATATTAACAAAAAAAATAAAATAAAAAATATGTTAAACATTAAAATACAAATATATTTAATGTTATAAATTTAAAAAATAAAACATATTATCATGTTGAATACAAAGGACAAATACCTACAAATATTATATTAAATAAACTAAAAAATAATTTTCAAATAAATAAATATTTGTAATTAGAAAATATTTAGAAACAAAAACTTTAATTATTACACACATTTCGTTTTTTTATTTCCTACCCTATAACACCACACAAATCACAACCCACATCTACATTTAATAAAAGTTACTTCCATAATTAACATAACTAATTACCAATTAAAGTAATATTATTAATTAAAAAACAAATGAAAACCCATAAAAATTGATTAACTTCCCACACTTTACCCCTATAATCCTCACAACCCACAGCTAAAATTAAACTGTAAAAAAATGAATTACACAATTATAACTTATTTTCAATTAAAAAACAAATAGTATATATATTTTATTCGATTAATGATATGATCATTTACATTGTAAAAAAATTAATAAGCATAAAAACTGTAAAATATTACATTGCATTACATCATAAAAGATTATGTTTTAAAAACAAGCTATTACAACATCTGGCAATATTACAATTTTGCATTAAATCCACCTTTTGCAGGGTAATTTGAAGAGAACTTGTTTCCATGTTCCTGGGCAGCTATGTTAATAAAATTCATGGTTCTATTCCCTGGCATCAAATTGGTATGCATTTTCATATCAAATTCTCAGAAACATTTTTAATAATTTTTTACCTTTTCCACCAGGGAAAGAGCAGAAATCTCGAAATTGCAAACACTAGCCACCTTGTGGTATCTGACTTAAAAATACGTAAAGCTTCACAAGGGCGTGTAAAAGATAATAAGCGGCAGGCAGGAATTATCCAGGTGTTCCGGAGGTCAACATAAGAGGGGCAATAGAAAAGAAAGTGATCAAGGGTCTCAGGAGAGGAATGACAAGTGGGGCACACTGATGTTACAGATACATTTTCCCAGGTACTTCTTCTGAAATATAAAGGGAGAACTCCGTATCTAAATTGAATATACCGAGCTCTTGCCTGGGGGGGTTCAATGTCATCCATAAACATTTCGAAACCAAACCATCCTTTTATATTTATAAAACTAGAGGTTAAAGTACCATGTGTATTACCTTCAATACTTTGTACATCCATATACTCTCAAAACCTTTTTTTGAGGAGGGGAACCATTGTTTTTGTTATGGACCCCGGCTCCTCCCAGATACACCCCAGCCCTAGTGTTAAAAGCCAATCCTTGATCTTGTTAAACCACTTAATACGGCCTGTTTGTTTTTGCTGAGTCATTAAATCTTCCAGGGCTTCCTTCACCGGGACCTGTGTGTTACTAGTCCATATCCTTATCCAGAACTGGAGAGCCCTAAGAATGGCAAAGTGGTTAATAGGTTTAAGACCAAGATCAAGTCTAAGCGGCAGCACCCGATCAGTGGCTTTGTCCTGATTTTGGGAATGGGGCAACGCCCCCTATCGGGAACTGGCACAAGTTTATTGTGTATACTGCCTTGCTTGTGTTATTTATTGTAGGTTGTCTAAAAAACTGAACCTTTGTCTTTTTCCTGTACTAGAGCTATGGACGCTTTCATGTGTTGCTTAATTGGCTGCCGAACCTCCGGGATGTCGGCTGAATAGCTGTGTTCCAGACTGATATAAATAAAGGTTTTAAAAAAAAAAAAAAAAAAAAGTCTAAGCGGCAGGAGGGGAGTGTTCACGGGTAGGTTCAGGATCGACCTAATACATTTATTTTAAACAAAGCCTAGATCCTGGAGGTTTTCCAGCCCCCATAACTCAGCCCCATATAGGGCTGCTCCTAAACCTTTGGAGTTCCAGAATAGGCATGAGCGGTCGATATGGGGACGCCCTAGCCCTCCGGACTATTGCACAATTGGCATGCTGGAGGGTCAGAGTACTCCTTTCAATTTGTGGTGTCCAGACCAACCTGTCACTAATTCGTACTCCCTAGTAATCAAATGCCTGACCTGCTCCAAAGTTTGCAGGCCCACCATTAGTTTACCCTTATGGGATTTATAGGGGTTAAATGTCATGTATTGTGTCTTAGAACAATGTATTTCTAATCCCCTATCCTTACAGGCTTTATCAAATGTATTCAAAATGTTCTGAATCCCCTTGGGTGTCCTGGCAATAAGTAGCGTATCATCTGCGAAAAGCAGACAGGGCACTGAACTGCCTGCTAGTTTTGGAGGGTCGCCACCATAATTATACAGCTCACCTAGTAACCCATTTATGTAGAGGGTGAATAATGTTGGGGCAAGGACACAGCCTTGGCTTACACCTTTGTAAACAGGAATATCATTTGAAAGACTACCATCAGAATTCCACCTGACCTTTGCAAAAGTGTCATGGTGCAGGCGGATCAAACTTTTAAGTAGATATGATGGGAGTCCTAGTTCTCTTAGAGCTAGCCAAAGTTGGGTACGTTCTATAGAATCGAAATCCGTTTTTAAATCCACAAACACGACATACAATTGACCTCCTCTAATGGTCACTTCCTTCCATATTAACAGAAGAAATCTAAAAACTTGGTCTGTGGTGCTTGTGGAGTCCCTAAATCCTGCCTGCAGATTTGATAGAACATTATTTTCCTTGATCCAATTTTGGATCTTGGTTAAAATGATTTTGCAGAAGATTTTTAGGGAGACATCTATAAGGCTGATGGGCCTGTAGTTTGCGGGAGACCCTTTGTCTCCCTTTTTGTAGATAGGAATGATTTCGGCACCCCTCCGGGTCGCCGGAATTTCACCACCACACAAAATAGCACTAAAAACCACTTGGAGCAGAGACACCCATATTGTAGGCTCAGCTTTATACACATCTCCCGGGAGCTTATCTAAACCTGTGCTTTCCCATTCTGTAAAGATTTTATGGCTGTGGTCGTTTCTTCAAGGGTGATAGCAGTCTCCTCAGTTAGTGTGAAATCTGGAGATCTCATTTGTGGGCCAGGATCATGGGCAGCCCATTGGCCTGCATATAGATGCTTAAAATACTCCTCCCACACATGGTGCTGTATATGGAAGCCTGTTTCTGTTTTCAACTTAGGTGACCTTTTTGATAGGAAATGCCAAAACAATTGGCTATTCTTCTGCTTCGATGCATCTACAAGTGAGCGCCAATTTCCTGACTCCCAGTCCCTTTCTGCCTTATCTTGTGCTGATTTATACAGCTTCCTGCTGTTTTTAATATCTATAGGAGATTTTGCCTTTACTGCCACAATTAGATCATCCTTGGCTTTTTTGCAAGCCTTATTGAACCACGGAGCGGTTCTCCACATAAATAGATCTTTATTGTACTTTGTTAAAAAATGGTCTTATGGTGGTGATCAGTTGCTGGAATATGGCCACGATGTCGTCTATGCTGGCAGCGGTGTTACTCAAGTCGAGGAGAATCTGCCTATATTTTAGGTTGAACAGTTGGATCAGCCAGTATTAGTGGCCATTTAACTCTTTTATTGTTGTTAGTGGTGATTACAGGGGAGCTCTTGAGCCAAGACTGTCCACATAATAATACTGGACCAGACAACGTAAGTGCCAGGGCGTTATGGTCGCTATCTTCCCGGATTAATACGTCCATATCTTTAACACTTGCCCAGACGTGGGTCCCTTGCTCCCTTTGCCACTGTATTAAGATAGCCTGGCTGATGAGGGTTATGAACCCGAAACCGGTCCCAGGATGCTTGTTTCCGGTCCAGGGAAGACATGGCTTGGCGGTTCGGGCTGGACTGTTCCCATGAGGCACAGGGTCAGACTGATTTGCATATGGCCATGTCTGAACTGGGGTGGTGGAGTGAGCTAAAGAATGATGATGGATTAAACCCAGATCAGTTGACTGGGGGTGAGTGTTTTATTTGCTCAAACGCTCCGTCCATCATCCCCTTTGGTATCACTTTTAGAAGTTGGCATTTCTGTGAGCTGTGTGTCTGCCTGCCTGATGTGAATTGCATGTCTGGCTTGTGATTGACAGGAGCTGAGAGGTGTGGGTGGATCCAAGAGATAGGGTGAGCCAGCCCAGTGGTGAATAGAGAGATCTGCATCTAGATGGGAGGGAGGAGTTGCACCTGGGACCTGATTAGGGATGTGCCTTCCCTCCACAATGCTGGCTCCGCCCCCTGTGGTGCGTCTGATCACTGAGCCCCCACCTAACAATGAGTAAAGAGGAGCCTGGTAAACAGAGTGCTCCAAAACCAGTTGCATCTGGTTTCCCAAGTCCTGTGCTGTGACACAAAGGAAAAGGGTGTATAAAAGAAGGCGCTGTGACCCCATGAAAGTGTTGCGCTATTCCTGACTTGGGGGGACCTGCTGCTGCTGCTGGGCTCCAGGAGGAACCACCACGAGGGACTGCCTCCCTGCTGGAGGGCCCTGTGTGCGGCCTGCCTGGTCCCAGCCTTGCCCCTTCCTCCTAAAGGACTCTTCTCTGGACTGAGCGCCCTACCTTGACTCTTGCTGAAAAGCGCTACATCCTTATTGCTGAGGAACACTGTGCTTCTTGGGAGCAGGGCTTAAATTTTGGCCAGCTTGCCCCTTGACTTTTTGCTGAATTGTGGGCCCTAGCGCTTAGAGGGCGCTTCTATTTTTAATTTGCAGCATTGAGAGGCTACCTGGGGAATCCCCCGCATTTCATCGTCTTGCGGGAGCCCACCCCATGTTATCGCCACATTGGTGTTCTTAAAACTTGCGGGAGCCTACCCCGCATTCTGAATGTCACTGAAAGCGGGAGCCTACCCCGCTGATTATTGCTTACTTTTGCGGGAGCCCACCCCGCACTGAGGAGCTGCCGCAGGAATCACCACCACGGCCCGGAAGTGAGGCACAGCGCCGCCTGACTGAAGGCGGGGTCTCACGACGGAAGCAGGAAGAGGAAGTTGCCGGCCGGTGAGGAAATGGACGTCCTGGTGCAGGAGGAAGAAACCGGCAAGTCTGCACGGGGCTCTCGTGAGCTGTGAGAGCCCTGCCCGCCGCCCAGAGGAGCCCCATTGAAGGGGGGCTCCACGAAGCCTTCTGGGACCCAAAGCGGCACCAGAGGAAGATGAGCAGTCAGACCGGAGGAGCCCCCGCAACAGCCCGGTGAGTGGGGCTCAGTGTTAGGGTGGTTGGAGATGTGTCGGGCACATTGTCGGTGCCCGCCCCCGTGACCAAGCCTCGGGCACTGCGAGTGCCGTACTAAGTTTTCTTTCCCACTGCCCCGCTTGACAGTAGGCAGCAGCAGCGCCTTGGGGGCATTCTTGCCTCGTTTCCCACATTCCCGGAAGAGCCCTGCAGTGTCCCTGGGTTGGTTAGGCACAAGTAGTGCCAGTGCCGATTTTGTGGCTTCCCCAGCTGTCCTGCGAGAGCGCAGGCAGCTGCAAAGCTTTGGGGCCATTTTCAGGTTGCGAGTCCCCGAGTAGGGTTCCACAGGCACTGTGAGCGCCACAGTCTTTGCTGTTCGACACAGTGGTGCCGCAGGTGCGGGTCGCTGCAGCGTGGGGTCAGATTTTGTTGAGAAGCCCCAGTGGGGGCCCAAGAGGCACCAGGAGGGCCGGACTTTATTTGCACATTTTTGTCACAGCTGCCCTGGGAGAGCGCAGGCAGCTGCAACCTTGGGGGACAGTTTCATTTAGAATCCCAGAGAGGGGCTCAGGGGGCACCTCGGTGCCCGGGTTCATTTTCACAGCTGCCCAGCAATTAGTGGGCAGCTGTCACGTTTAGGCTGTGCATCTGCGCACTTTTACTTTGCTGCTTTTGCTGTCAGCCCTGACATTGTTGGACATAGGGCATTCGAGCCCCTGAGAGAGTACAGTTGATCTAGGGCCAGTTTCAGTGTGTGCGCCCCCGATTGGGGTACGCGGTGTTCATGCTAATGTGGTCTATTCTAAGGTGATTCGTGTGGTCTATGCTAATGTGATTCATGCCTGACATAATTTGGGCGTCCTATATTTTATGTTACAGGATCTAGTTCTCAGTACAATATTATGCCAGTGGTTACTGGTTGTGATCTACTTTTATTATAAGTTCTACAATTACTCTTTCCACTTTGTGATGGTCCTGACAGTGGCCCAATTGGCCCTATCAGGTGTATATAGTCCCCTGTAATTACTGCCTAAGTGCTAGTTGGCACAGTGTACATTGTGTGATTATGATCTAATGTGTTTATAACACTACAAAGGCTATTTTTGATATAACCTTGTGTGGAGTTGCTTTTGTGGTGCGCCTAGTGTGTTGCTGCTGTGTGGGTGTTGCGCAAAGGCTTTACACATTGCCTCCGGGATAAACCTGACTGCTCATGCCAAGCTACCAAGGGGGTGAGCAGGGGATATCTTTGGCGTGTAACTCCCTTGCGCTGACTAGAGTGGTGGTCTCTGCCTGGCTTTGGGCAAGCCTTAGCCAACCAGAGATCCCATTTCTAACACTGGGGTTCTGACAGGGGTTCCTGGGTGCATCCTAAGGTGTTTTTTGCTCCCTCAAGATCTAGTTGTTGAGAGTAATGGCAATTCTTAGTTATTGAGCCACAGTGAACAATATCATTATTAATATAGATCTCAGGGGATTCTTCCAACTGCATGGCAGGTGGTTCCTCAGAAGTCATTAGTGGGGTAGTAGCTACAGTAAGTAGTCAGTCTTGGGAATCTAGGTCAGTCAATGGTTAAAATCTATTTCTCAGTTCCAGGAGGGGGGCCTCCTGTCTCATAAGGCGCTTCTTTATAGGTGGCTTAGTGACCAGAGTGTTCTGACCTCTTCATTCAATATGCCTATAAAAGAACCCGAGCGGTATGATGTCAATCCCTAGACCTGCCCTCTGGTTTATTGAATATGACCCCCAGCCAAGCAACTGTCTCTCTAACATTGGAGATCTACAGTTTATGATAAAACAACCTCCAGCAATGGACTTACGTAACGGGCCAACCCAGCTTACCCGTCTTAGAAACAGAATATCATCATAATTGGTATTTGAATAATTTGTATTCTGTATTAACCAGTGGCAAACTTTGTTCTTCAACTGGTTCTGTGATTCTTTTTGATTTTCCTGTAACCAGGGGACGTTAGTAAGAATTGCCACGTAGAGGCAACACTAGTGGGGTAAGATGAAGAATCGCCTTATCATGATCTATCAATCCATTTTGATGCACTGTTTCAGGGGGTGCTTGTTGGTTGCAACCTGCCAGGTTCCCAGTAGAAGTAGCAAAAGGAGAACTAGGCCTGGTTTTGCTAAGGGGCAAGCTTACACTCCCCAGGTATCTAGTACACGAAGGCCCTAACTGCCTTTGTGATACTACACTAGTAGCATTCCTATAGGGGCCATTGTTCGCAATACAGGTTAATGGATCTACATCTTTTGCAGAATACCCCTCACCAGAGTTTGTACCCCTGAGGTGGTCTGCCACTCCATCCAACAATTTCGTTTTTACCCCTGCCCCAGACGATATATCAGCAACCAATTTATGAATTGATTCCACATTTGACTCCAGTTTATCAAGTCTAGCCAAGATAGATAGAAAGTTTTTGGAAATGGTTTCTTCTATACATGATGTAAGTGCCACAATGATTTGTGAGGATAGTTCCTAGGGTGGGAGGGCAAAATTATTTTAGAGCCATTTATAGGGGGTGATCTTTGTAATGTGTCAACAGGGACTTCTGGGGTTAGGTCCTGGGTCTTTTTCCTGGATCTAATCCGTGTGCACCGTGGAGGCTCCAGATGTTTTACCTTTTTTCCTTTTGGCTGTGGTTTCGCGCACTGGAGATGCTATTTGTGATGAGCAATGATGCCGGGCGGGAGGTGAAACAGATGGACTTCTGGTAGATATATGCTTATTCTGACCAGAGTCACTTGTTTGGGTAGTTTGTACATCAACCACAACAATTGGGTCAGTTATAGGACCATCCGGACCCCCTTCCACCGACAAACAACGTTCCGCAACCTGGCTCTCTTTATCGATGGCTTTTGCGGCCCGAAAGAGGAAACAATCAAGTGTGGAGTTTGACAAGACTTTTGGTGTAGCCTCCTTCCCCCCCATGGATTTCAATGTTGCCGCCATTCCAAGAGAGACGATTTATAAGTATAGAGCAAGCTACTTGAGCAGGAAGAGTTTGTTCTAGTCGCCCCGTGTCGTACGACCAATATTGCAGCATGCAGGTTGCCAAAACCAGGAATCAAGAGACCAGGCCCCGCCCGCCTCCTTCTGCCGCTGATGGGCGCAGACGTGCCCCCTGCTGCGGAGGCCCAAGGATGATTTTATGCACCTCCGGTGCGGTGTTGGTGATCTGGCTGGCGGGTGCCTCCTGACACGGGCGTCACTGGGGGATGGAGTCCCCCAACCAAACAGGAAAGTGCTGATGCGGCTTCTTGTTCGGGCGTCCCGCGCTGCGGGAGCCCAAGGATGATTTTATGCGCCTCTGGCGTGGCGTTGGTGATGTGGCTGGCGGGCGCCTCCTGGCGCGGGCATTACTGGGGGATGGAGTCCACCAACCAAACGGGAAAGTGCTGGTGTGGCTTCTTGTTCGGCCGTCCCGCGCTGCGGTGGCCCAAGGATGAGTTTATGCACCACCGGCGCACTGTTGGTGACGTGGCTGGCGGGCGCATCCTGGCGCGGGCGTCACTGGGGGATAGAGTCCCCCAACCAAACGGGAAAGTTCTGGTGCGGCTTCTTGTTTGGGCGTCCCCCGAACTAATAGTATTTAACAACAAATTATAAAGTAGGTAAAATTAATTTACTCCCCACCCTTTACCCCTGTAAAAGTAAAACGCACATAAAAAAATAAAAAATTACCCTAATTAAAGATCAATTCATTAATTAATATTAATGATTAGCTAATTATGAATTAATTAAACATAAATTACTTCCCACCCTTTACCTCTATAAACCCCACAACCCACACCTACAATTAATTACAAAATTTCCATATTTAAATTTCAATTAATTAATATTAATTAACAACTTATTATTAATTAGTTAAAAATAAATTACTTCCCCCCCTTTACCCCTATAAACCCCACAAACCGCACCTAAAAAAATTACACAATTACCATAATTAATTACGATTTATTGACAACCAACTAATAATTAATTAATAATAAATTACTTCCCACAATTAGCACTATAAAATCTCAATTAAATAAATATTAATACATAAAAAAATAATCATTAATTTATTATAATTCAATTGCTTCCCACCCTAGTCCCCTATAAGCCCACAACCCGCTAAGGAACTTAAAAACGCAAAATGTAATTAAAATAAAAATGTAACACATATATTAACTTGCGCACAATGTAAATTGTTTTATTTATTTACTTAACTCCGTACCGCCGTATGCCGGAGTTTACTACCCCCACCCTGCCCCTTCCCTGCCCCGCCTCACCACCCACAGCACTCCCTCGGAGAGCTGCCACTGGTCGGTACCCTTCACCTCTGGGCTCTGTGACACACCCACGTTCAATGTGATTTAAACTGTATGATGTAGATCACACCAAAGATGGTATGTTTCAGCATGTGTGATAGCATCTATTCTTACAGCTTTCTCCAATACTAATTAGTTTGCACAGCTACATGTTTTGTGCAAAGCAGTTTGATGATTTTGTGCTATGCATGCCTAACTTCAAAACACTTCCTATGTAGCCTATACTAAACTCACACATCTCTGTGCAATGACACACCAGCATCTAATACTTAAGCATCCCATCTCTCATTCTTTTTCACATCAAATCACGTCAAGGCATCAGTGGCACCCCTCAATGTTCAGTAATAGTGGGGCTGGCACAAACACGAACACTCTCTCCCACAAAAGTACACACATTCACTCATCCACATGCACACTTACTAACACCCATCCATTACCAAGCACACACATACACATGCAGACACACATTCGCAGCACTCATGCGCACATACACACATGTTCATACATTCACACATGCACCCAACATAGTGCCGATATCAGGCACCCTCTCCCAAAGCATAGTAAGGTACTTAGTACACACTGCAATAAATAATCTCGCCACACAGGGTTAGTTGGAAAAGAGATTGTTGCAGGTTTATTTCATACATGAAGCATTCCATTGTGGTGGGTTAACTTACGGGTGATCCAAGGGCAGGCTGCGAAGAGTAACCTAAACTGCCCATCTGCCTGATGAGCCAAATGGCCCTGTGGCCAACCCAATCGGTGCTACAATTTTATCTAGGGATTTTTCCCCTTAAATACCGTGGACCACCAGTCCATGGCTTTACTCACGCCTTTTTAGGGGCGGAACGTTGCAAGGCAAAGCCCCGGTTGCTCAGGCTTACAACCGCCCGAAGGACTAGTGGTCCACTGAAGTTCCCATCCAGGGTCCTGCCGTAAAGACTCCTGGGGTTTGGCATAGAGCACCACTGCTGTGCTCATTGAGATGCTACCCCTTTGTACCAATCAGCCTCTGGTTCGCCCTGTAACTCTTCCTGCAATACAAATTAACACATTAACACGTTCAGTACATTGCTTGGCTATCCCATCGGAATGCTGGGTATGCGGTAGGGAGGGTGACAGTGTGTCCAGCGGGGGAACAAAGAGGACGGCCTGTGGGTGAGGGGCAGGTATAAGTACCTGACCCCAGCCCCTTGCGTGCATGAAATTACGCTGCAAAGCACCAAGCATAGGGGATTTCCATGGGGAGTCCCAGTAAGTGGAGCACGGTGGATGTGCCAGAATTCGACAGTAAGGTGGTCGCCCTCTTACAAGGGCACACTGCTTGTGCCACGGGCAGCTGCATTCAACAAGGACTTACTGGCCGCCGCAGCGAACATCAGGTGGCAGGGGGAGAACCAGAAAAGCCTCAGTGGTTCCTGGAAGCTTTCTGAAAGTAAGGGACTGCCATAAGATCCCGCTGCCTCCCCTCATTGACTGACCTTGTTATGGGTCAGCCAATGAGAGGAGAACCTTCCCTACCTCCTCACAGAGTAGGTCGGGGTCTGTGAGAGTTGCTGATCCCACCCCACTCTATGATGAAGTGCCATGATAGACAGTCAGCTCTGGGAACTTCAGGGCTTAACACCCAGGTTTGAGGCATTCAGTGACAGTCCCTCTTGTTATTAGGGGAAGCAATCGAAAGACTTTGCCGGGTTGATGAGGTCATGCCCTCATGGGTGTAACATTTTCAGCCCGGGAAAGCTTAGCTCAAGCACATTTTGCATATGTGAAGTGCCTAGCTGCCTGACCCTGACATGGTGACTGCCATAGTGACCTTTGCTCAACCTGACAATCAGTCATGCATTTCAAAAGCCACTCCACCCTAAATGACGGGAGGCTGATGCAAGGCAAAGCAACAAAGCTCAATATAAACTCAACTCTTGTCTTCATGGACGCCTTTAAAATGTTACTATACATTCCAACAAAATTCAAACATGAGGCTGCTGATTTTTTATGACAAAAACAGCTTTATTTTGGCATTCCTAGCTTGAAATTGCCTCTTTTTCAATGAAAGTCTATCGGGAAAATACAGTCCACCGAATATTTTTTCAAAATCTCCCTCTTCTTAATTTCAAAATGTTGACACATGACAGAACCACAGTCTTAGATCTGAACCACTCCCATGAAGTGCCGTGCTACCTACCCATTTGTACAAGTGCTTCAGGTCCTTCTCAAGGATACGAAGATATATATAAATACGATCACAATACAAGATTTTTCGAGAGTAAAAGTTGGTCAAGCTGGAAACATAGGAAAGGTTAGAATAAAGCCAACCTTTATTCATTAGTGCCATCTAGTGGCACAAACTTAAACCGTACGTATGCTAAGGAATTTAACAGCTGTTCGGTACTTAGGGGGTGATTACGATGGCAGTTTACCCACCACCAGCACGCTGCCGGTGGCGGATTCACCGCCATTGTAAGGCCTTTTTCCACCCGCCATATCAGGATTGTGGGCGGTGTGCCTGGCGGACGGAAAGCCCGTCTGCCATGGGTCCGACAGAGGTAATCATTACAATTGCCTGTTGGACCCACCCCGCATCCACAAAATGGTGGCAGTGCCTAGCAGGTACTGTCCACCAGATTTGGATGCTGCATCCCAGCCAGCTTGTCAGGCTGGTGGGGATGTACTTTGGGGGCCCATTGCGGGCCCCCATTGTGCAGGAGCATGTGCATTTTGCAATTGGGGGGCTCCTATGGTGCCCCCCTACAGTTCCCTGCACCAGGTGGCAGGCACCGCTTGGTACCTGCCACGTAGTGCCGAGAAATGCACAAAATGCCTTATTAACATTGCGGAGGGTGCCAGCACCCGCGGCAATGTTAATAATGCCTTTTGCAACCGCCGTGGTAGGGGCCGCATTGTAATATGTTGTGCGGGACCGCCGCCATATAGGCGGGCGGTCCCAAACCCCGGGACGATGGCAGATGGACTTAAGTCCGTCCGTCATCGTAATCACCCCCTTAGTTGTTAAAATGCTACAGAAGGTCAATCAAATAAATATTTAAATCAATTCTGTTGGCCACACTGACAAGAACTTTCTTCACAAGAACGCCTAGTCGTAAGTTATCAGTTTCTGTATTTTACATTTCCTATTACAGGCCCTTTTTAGGTCTCGCCTGGCGTAGACTGCGCAGACATGCGCAGTCTCGCTGGCGAGATTTAATGAGTGAGGGTAGATTTCTCTAGTGGGCTTTAAGTCCCGCCCCTCTTTTCCATTGGCTGGCGTCACCGTTTATGCTAAACGGTGGCCAGACATTGGAAAAGAGCATCTAGTGACGTACACTTTTCTCTTTTACAGCCGTCCCAGTTGGACTGGCTCGGTTGCTTTACGTTTGTAGTAAAGGCTTTTCTTATCTTTATGGGGCCATGTTTTCAAACATATGGCCCCATAAAGACAAGAGATCGGCTGCAGCGGGGTCCTCTTTCACTTTCGGGACCGCGTTGCTCTGCCTTGTTCTTGTTTCCTCAAATAAGTATTCATAGTTTAAACTATATATAGTCAATCTACCTTTTGTGGTATGTATGTTCTTAAGGGTTCTCCCTAAACATATATCACCTTTTCGCGTTCTGTGTCTGAAAATGTTAGGTATTACTCTAGGAGGCACGAAAGTTATATTTGAAAATACTTAGTAACGAGTGTGTGAAATAAATAAAAAAACAACTTCCCTTAAGAAGTGATAATGGTCGTCTTTGAAGGACTTTTGAAGCTCAGTTCGTTATTACTGCTCGTCATTCCCCTAAAGTGGGCAAACTGCAAATCAATCGAAGATGGCAACGGAGTTAGTAGATGGTAGTGGAACGTTTGTAGTGACATCAGTTCCGGCTGCGCCCCTGGCACGTTGCTTAAGAAACCCCGTGCGCTACGGCGGTCTCTTTCCCAGTGCGCAGGCAGCCATGGCGGATCTAAAGGTGAGGATCTGTCCGGCGTGGCTGAGAGGGGGCTGGCAAGTGCAAGATGGTGATTCCGAAAGGGTACACCATTTCGCAGGGAGCTGATGAAGTGTTCGCTTGAGAATCATTATGAACCAGTCTGATGTGCTAGAGTCTCGGTAGCTTTTATGCTGTTGGCTGCCACAAGTTTCATTCTTCTCCAATGGACAACTCGAGGGAGCTCTGCCTAACTAGTGATAATATGCGGTTTCAAACGTTGTCAGTGGCGTTTGCATGGTGTACTAGTAGTAGTCTTTCAAATCGACAGTAGCGAATTGTTAAAGGACTCAAGATGTGTCATCTGAGAGGGGTACTTCAAAGTTCGTTATGGTGGAATACTTTTTTTACTTTTATAGCTCCCCCCCCTTAAAGAACTAGCATCTGTATTGAAGAAAAAATAAAACTTTAATTTGCGCCGCGGATGAGGTTAGTCATTGTCGTGCATGGGACCATCTCATTGTTCATGGTCCGATAATGTCCTTCGTTCTTTACTTTTCTTGGTGCCTGTTGTGGTGCACCCCGTCCAAGGGTCAGAGTCATTTTTCATTACTACAAAAAGCTGAGATTTTATTTCCTACTGACTTTAGACCCTTTTTTAGTGTTACGGGTGTGGTTTTAAAAAAAAAAAAAAAATATTCGACTTTTTCCAGGTAGGAGAACGCTGTATAGAAACGTTGTTCGGGAGTAGGCAGAACTGCATTGGTTATTTAGCAAATTAGCAATACAGCTAGCCTTTATTGGCGTACTTCTATTTAATAGCAGCTCTGCTGAATTGAAGGCTGTACAAAGAATTAACTTATAGGGAAGGTTCCAAGTTGCTTCATAACACGTTGTCTTATCCCGTGTAGCTGCGGCTGCAGCCATCACAGTTCAGCAGCACCAAGGTTTTCTGCACAGGTTTGCCACATCTACAGTGTATTTGGCAGATTTCAACTGAAACAAGCATTAAAAATGCAATAGGTCTCGCCTTTTATTATGTTAAAGCCATTTGCTTTGCTATATAATACCATTAGCAAAGCAAATGGCTTTAACTTAATCAAAGGCGAGACCTATTGCATTTTCAATGCTTGTTGATAAAGTGACTAAACCTATTACATAGAATCATGGTGATTGGTCTGTTCCAAGTTAAAGGGATGTCTCCTGTTGTCCAAGGTGCCCGTGGCTTCAGTGGAGCATTCTTGACATATGCTTCAGTACATGTGCAGGGTGACCACCTTAACCAAGTTGTTAATGTGAAAGCCTAATTATGGATTCGCAGTTTTGTAGTCTTGTTTACTTCCATTGAACTATTAGACAATGGTTTATAGGTATGTTATATTATGGGTCATTTCTAGACCGTACGTACACCAAAAGGTCTAAAACAATGTCACAATTGAAGGCAGTGTCAGCAATGGTCTGGAGTGAGGTGATGAACACATACGTATACTTCTGACTGGTCCCTCTCCAACCATTCAACCAGATCTAACATGCAAGAGAAACAAAGCATTCAGCCAGTGTTTGCTTCCTTCAAGTATTGAGCTCCATCACTAATGCATGATTTATGACATATGAGTGCCATTGTTAATTATTCTTGATTTACCCATATGACTCCATGTGCTTTAGGCAGGAATACACTTGCACACTCTAGATAGCTACATGGGTAACACACTCTGGTGAAAGGGGTTCAACTTTGAAATGTGTCAGGGGTTTTCCATATACAGTGGGATTATGGTAACTTGCAAACAAGTGTCCAGGCCTGTCCAACTCTATTGTGAGGCCACAGTAAAAACTTTTACGGGGCCCGTCTCTGGTTTGTACTGCAAGGCACATCTTGCAATTGGATTTTTTTTTTTAAATCCTGGGTAAAGAGAAGACACAGTATTTGGTGGCACAGTCACGCCACCTGTATCACGAAGTAACCGGCTAAGCCTTCTTTTCTGTTATTTGAATATAATTTGTAGCAGGAGTGTGGGGCCACAAACAATGGAGTACCAGACAAACAGGTCTGGATGTCACCCACCACCACCCGTTGTCGAACATGCAAGTGTAAAATAAAGTTCTAGTCCATTGTCCCTCCACAAAAACTGGAACTTCAGGCATGATCTTAATAGACTATATGCCTGTGGTATCTTCTGGTTAGTGAAGGCACTGATGGGAGCTGACACTGGGTTCACTCATGCACTTTAGGATGTCATAGGTGGTCTTCTCTGACTGGAGAGGCGCTGGATCTCGAATAACAGCTCTAGAAATGACTACTGGATCCTTTTGGGGATTTTCTGCTTCAAGGGCACCTCTGTAACTCACTAGTTTTGACTCATCTCTCTCTTGGGTTGGAAGATTCTGGCAAAAAGATATAATATGACTGCCATTTCCGAGCAAAAGCTCATGTTCGCTCATGCAGGGTGGTTCGCTGTGGGAAACAGCCTTTACCAGGAAGCATTTTCCACGCATTACGTTTACAACGATACACTTACCTCGTAAACGTCTTCACAGCGCGTAATGCTTCAACGACCATCTTCACCTCGCAAGCAACGTCATCACGGAACAACGTCATCCTAATCCGAAAAAAAGCATCAGTCCGTTTTCAGTGTCGGCGGAGACCTGTGGAAAAAGGAAAAAAAAGAAGAAAGGGGGCTTGGGGGGTCTCCCCCCCCAAAAAAGAAAAAACGAAGTAAAGGTAAAATCGAGGTAACGGCAAAGCGTGGAAAACACATTCCGTTGTAACGCATGCGTGGTAAAGGCATGCGTTGCAACGGAATGCGTAGTAACGACATATATTCGTTCGCTGTTTGAATTTCAAAAGCCTCTAAGTTCTTGACCCTTGCAAAATGTTTGTTTATCTCTTCACACGTAGCTTCAGTAGGCGTAGTTGCTTGGTCCTTCAGAGATCTTGTTCAATGTTGGTCAAAGTCGGAAGATTCATTATCCCTTTGACTGAATGATGATTATAAGGCCCTGGGTATCGATGTATAAAACTCTTTCAGCCAATGCCCTGCCTGCTTCTCACAAAATTGTAGACTTTTCAATCGCAAAATTGGACATTCGTATTATGTAAATGTACATTACGAGTCGGAAATGGGGTTTGACTCACAATGTACACACTGTGGCTCATTGCAATTTACAAGGATTGAGGTGCACGGAAGAGACGTCAATCCTTCTTTGAGAATCCCAACAGCATGTATCAAACATTAGGAACCATATTTGCGGATGTAAACTATTGACAGGCTACTGACCTGTGAAACCAGGGGGTGGGGACTCACAAAGTGGAAACTGTCGGTGATGGAGGGCTTCCACTTCGAATTACAGCTGGTACCACTGGGCAGAGCATACAGAGCGACTGCAGTTTACTGACCTCCCCTCCCCCCACCCTCCAGGGACCATTCACAAGATAGCAGGCTGGTTTGTACAAAGCGGCTCCTGTCCCTTTAAGGGGAAGCGTTGTGCCACGCTTGCATTCTGTGATTGAGAACGCAGGAATGGAAATCAGCTGTTCCTCACAGGCCTCCATCCATCCCTGCATTTCAGGCATCCAAAAAGATTTGCAAACGTAATCCCTGCCTCATTAATATTAATGATGATCCATTCTGCAAATCTTATCGAACTACATGTTTCCTCTCTGGTGGATTAGTGCATATGTTGCTGTGTGAAAATAATGTTGCGTTGCATCGTAGATGTTGCACAAAAATGCATCTGCTTCTGATCCAAGATTAGAACATCAGGTTCTTAGTTTTTTTTTTTTTATTATCAAACTATCTCTAGCCCCATCGAACAGCGTGCCATTGTTTCTGAGCACGTTCCCCTGCTGGATCAGTTCTGACAATCAATTCCTCTAACGTTTGTTATATTTCCAAAGCTGTAATTTCCTATTCTATAAAGCTGGCTTTCCGTGCAGAAATGGCTTTATCACAGGACAATTGTTACTTTCTATTACTCATACGGTTTTTTTCTCATTCAGGTAGGGTGACCAGATTCTCAAAACAAACAAGCATTTACAATGCAATGGTCTCGGCAATATTATAGGTAGAGCTTTTGGTATTGCTCATTAATTTTGTTTCATTATTGTATCCCTAACTAAATGGCATTGTCCTTTTTCTTTCCATGATTTTTTTTGTATATGTGATATATATTGCATTAGCAGAGAGAGAGTGAGGTATTGAAAGTGATTGAGGTAGTGAGAGAGAGCGAGGTAGATAGAGTGAGGTAGTGATAGAGAGCGCGGTAGATAGACTGAGGGAGTGAGATGTAGAGTGAGGTAGTAAGAGAGTGAGTTAGTGAAAGAGTGAGGTAGAGGGAGAGAGACGTTGTGTGGTAGTGATATATAAGCATGGAGTGATGTTGTGATGTAGTGAGATAGTGAGAGAGGTAGTGACATAAATAGGTAAAGTGAGTTAGTGAGATAGAAAGAGTGATGTAGTGAGTGAGAGAGATTGAACTTGTGATATAGAGATTGAGAGAGTGATGGTTTTTTTTTTTTGGAGAGCAAAGTACTAAGATAGTGAGGTAGTTAAATAGAGGGGAGTAGTGATGTATAGAGTTATGTAGTGTGAGAGAGTGAGGTTGTGATAGAGTGATTTAGTAATAGTGAGAGCTATTTTCAGACGTAGTGAGATAGAAACAGTGAGTGTTGTTGTGAGCTTGAGAAAGATTGAGGTAGTGAAAGAGAGTTTGAGGTAGTGAGGAATGTTGTGACGTATTAATATAGAAACTGAGTGTGATGTAGTGAAGCAGTGAGATAGTGATGGAGAAGGGGTTATTTGATATCTCAAAAACACACTGAATCATTTAAATTCTTTCTTTCATAATGCATTGTACAGTGAAAACAATTCTCTTTCTTCTCCTTTTTCACTACAGCGGGCTTTTATAAAATCCTTTAATCGGAACGCATATGTGTTTCCCCTGTCTGCTTTTTCCCCATAGACTCTTCTCCTCTTAAGTTTTTGTTATTCACTTTACAGATATGTTTATTTCCATTGTTTTTCCGGTTATGAATGTTCCCATTGTGTTCTCCATCCATCTCTTATCCATTGTCTGTTTTCACACCCAAAAATCTTTAACCATGCCGGTAGGTCTGGCTTTAACGAGGTAGCACATGCAAATGTGGGCATGCACAAATGTTGTTTCCATATTTTAGAGCCTTAGAGGCAGACCTTCCTGCTTTTCCAATAATTGTTTAAACCGGGTACTGCTGTGGTATGAGTTGAGGTTTGGTTGCTGTCTTTTGAAAGGTCCCAGTAGTCAACATCACGGGGTTTTAGGCACTGAGGTTATAATGAGACACATTTTGTGAAGTAACCTTACGATCTGTATTGGAGCGGGAAAAATCCTCCCTAGTCTGAGCTACAGTACGGTCGCCAACTGGCGCACGTGAGAATCAAAAATTAAATGGTTCAATGGCTGTACAATCTTTTTGTGAAAATAACCGGTCTCGTTTATAGAGAAGGCGTGTAAACTGAACCGTACCTGGCACTGCGAAGAAGTTACCACGCTCGGTTAGTTCTTGATGACTGTATGTGCTGTTTCTCAACCCGGAGCTCACTAGGAGTGGTGCAAGTATTGCAGTTAACGGCGTAGAGTCCCAGTCCGTTTTGGCCTTCTATACCTTCCGTGAAGATATCCCCAACGCCCATGAACCTAGACACAAAGACACGGGCCACAAACAAATTGCGGACATAATTTTAAGTGAAAATACTTTACCTAGAAACGAGACGAGTGACAAGACGAAAAATCCACGCATACCCGTCGAACGTACAAAGCCATGGCAAACAACAACACAAGGCAAGCAGGAACAAACACGTCAACACACGGGTCCCAGCAACACCATTATCAATGACAAGTCAGAGCAACACGCATCGCGCAAAAGTGAAACCGCAATGCAAAAGTAAACAGACGGCTGACTTTGCTAAAGCTGGAATGGAAAGAGAAAAGCAAAACGATCATCGATGGCAGACGAGACAAACAAACAAGGAAAATACCTTACAAATAACGCACAACAGCAAAAAAAGATCCTCACAGCCAGAGAACAATCGTCACAGCTAGAGAACAGCAAAACAATGGCGGCTGGAAGAATCGTAACTTTTTCGGATTCGGGGGCGTGTTCCTGCTGTTCTAAAAGGGCATGGCTAAAAAGTGGAAAGAACAGCAAGGAACACGCCCCCGAATCTGAAAAAGACGGAGCCTATTTGGAGGGACGGCTCTCTCCTCCAATGGCGGGCCTCCGTTTAGGAAGCCAGCCAATGGAGGAGAAGCAAAAAGAGAGGCGGGCTAAATAGCCACTCTAGGAAACATTAAATCTTCCGACTTCCGGTTCTGCCTTCGGCAGACCGGTAGTCCTCGACCTAAAAATGGGGACAGGTCATAGACATAGAAGTAGGACTATGGTTTGCAGTAACCATCGACATAAAAGTAGGACTATTTGACAGCTGTCATAGACATAGAAAAGGGACTACAATTACAGCTCCCTCCACAGACCGAGATGAGGCATTACAGACAACAAATCCGCGGTCTTTTATTGGCAACCCTCTCCTTCACACAGCAGCATTAGTACTTTTTATTACATTTACACTTTTAAGGACTATAGCATATATTTGCCAAAAATCAATAAAACAACACAGGCTAGCAAACGCCAGATTTACTAGCTTTATCAATGCTCGTTTCTATAGCTGCACGTCAGCACCACATAAAGTACAACTCACCAATGTTGCTTAGTTGCTCATGACAGAAAAGCATGGGAGGTAAACTGCGGAATGCTAAATTGCCAAATGGCAGCCATGGACCAATGTACAAAAAAAAACTTCTCTCCATGTATTACTGCCTTAGGGTCTTAAGGGTGGCAAAGGTTGGCCGACCACACTGTCCTCCCACATTTGCGTAGTTTTTTCTGAGATGTCATGTTACCTTACTGGGGTATGTATAGTGCACTCTAGCCATTGGTATCATCTCATAGTGCAATAGTGTGAAGACCTGAGCAAAAAGCTCGAGCAGCGCTGCTCGCCTCTCCCACAGGCGTTAACCCTGCTATTTTAAGTCCTTTCGAACTAAACAGTTTGCCGTGATCTGAAAGGTCAGTCAAAAGGTCAAGTCATAGCTTTGATATGGAGAACACAAAGCATGCATCAATTGGTTATGAATAAAACATGCAATGAGCAATGCATTAATCCTTGCACGGTATGCATAAGGGCTACTGAAAAGTTTGTATGACTATGAATACAAGCTACAGGATGAAGAAATATTGTTTTATCCAAAGAAGAAACTTTGGCTGGCACGATGACGTAGGTGGCGCTGCGTGTAAAATGTCTCTCTTCAAAAGATTTCCCTTCTTGCTACAGCGCTCACCTCAGTGACGACACATGCCGTAAACAGTGCAAAGAGAGCATGCGCGCGAATGCTCAACCGGAACAATGAAAAACAGGGACATTTCTGTGTTTAACGGGGACACTGTTTGAAATCAGGGACATTTCAGTCACTTGGAGAAAAGTGTCGGGACACGGGTACACTTCCCCAAAAACGGGGACCGTCCTGGGAAAACGGGGACGTCTGGTCACCCTACATTCAGGGCCGTTCCCTTCCCTCACCATCTAAATTTGACTTTTATGGTCACACTTCAAACTCCCTTTCGATTTTCTTTACCAGTGGATAATGGTCTGTCCGTAACCCTTCCATGTTGCCTGGCATTGTAATCGGAAGTCTCTATAAAGCCTAGAATTTAGCAGCACCCCTTTCATAGGCAATACCAATGTAACTATGGGAAATAGCACATCCAAAAATAAAGAAATAAAGCTGACTTCTAGCAACAGCTTCCGGTATCACGGTCTAAAACTAAATGTAGCCCTGGTTTAACAGGCTCTGGCCAGCATGGCCATGCTACCGCTTTCTCAGAGTGAATCCTGAAAGATTTAGGTAAGGTGAATGCCCTAGCTGCATTATAGCAAAAGTTGCCCCTCTCTCGGCGGGGAATCTAGGATTCTATTTCTGTGTATGTTGAAGGGAAATGCTTCATGAGCAAGCTTGTCTCTGGGATTCTTAAGTACCTCCTGGCAGATGTTACTGATTGTCAAGTTTGTGGATGTGCTCCAGAATAGAAATGGATGATATTTGCACACTCCTGTTGCAACAGGCAACAAGTCAGGAAACCGCCTGGTCCCTGTTGTAGGAATGCCCAACCAATTGAGAGCAGGGCTTCCAGCACTGAGTTTTTTCATGCCTGGCAAGCCATGGCGTACATAGGTATAAAAATCAATAATGTCCACACACCCTGGGAAAATAAACTTTAAACATGTAGGAGACATTCTTATTTGTTTTTTGAGAAACAAACTCCCACTTTGGGGGTTTCTTTCGGAAAACCAACAAGAGAATGTCGCCTAATGCTACACACTGTTGGAAAAAATACACATTTTCTCATAAAGAGCTTTATTTTATTTTTGTAATTTATTTATTTTTTATTCTATTTATAAAGAGCTCCCTTCCTCTCAGTAAAAACAATTTTCAGCAAAAGCTTTTCTTTAGCATCGTGGAGAACTTTACATTTTGTGGCAGATCATTGCGTAACTGGTGGATGAGGGTTTCGGTGGACTACCCAATAAAATGCTACATGAGGCCTTAAGTAATCTCTTTCCATTATTTTGTTGGACTGATTGTGATAAAAGTAGAAATAACTTTGTTGAACATTGTACACTGTGCTATAGGATCATTATAATGAAGAATAATCTATTTTTGGGAGGTTAAAACTTTTAATGAATTGATAACATTTAATTAACATCCAATTGTGCTTGTATTCTGGGGTTGGTTTACTGTCTCACTAAAGACAGCTTTACTTTTCTGTCACAGACAGCATTGTATACAATCAGTGGTGTAGCAAGGCAGGGGGCGGTCCACCCCCTGCGGCATGAGTTTTGGGGCGGCGGATCTCCCTTCCCCCGTAGCTCTTATCTCATCCGTTTTCAGGGCAGCAAACGCCCTGTCTGCCACGGTCAGCAAAAGGTCTAACTATGCCACTGTATACAATACTGTGACACATACTTAGAGTGGGCTTTGGGTCTACTGCTTGCTCCTTTTTTTGGTGGCTTCCTTGTCCAGTTTAAGTCTGTGCTCCTGATTCAGTGGCTTTCCTTTTTATTATTGTGTTTGTCCTGTCCCTTAAGCATTGCTGCTTTATCATGGTTTTTGAATGAATGAGTTGTATCCTTCCAGAGCTGACAGGGACAACTGTTTTTTTCTTTCCAATTTTCAATAGCATGTGACTTTTAGCACTCTGTGGGAACTCATTGCCCTTCCTCTGTTGTCTAGTTTTTCCTGGTTGTTCTCCCTCTCTCTTGTCCATGTACCTGCTTTGTATTTCTTCCCTGTGGAATTGATCACTCCCCTTTGTCCCTATCATTACAACCCCCTTCACTCTTTGTTCTACAGTCCCTATATCATCCCCAACCCATGCTCTTTATTACTCCCTCTCTAACCCATGTTCTTTATTGGCCCCTCTCTGTGTTGCTCCTCCCCCCACTCTTGTGCTCTGTTGTCCATTCAGGCTCTTCCTACAGCTTACCGCCACCACCAATACGTGTACAGTTGTGTTGTGACCATTACCAAAGCCAATGGCCTTCTCGGAATTCTATTTTTTTGTACTTTAAGCAATAGTTGTAAAGTTCCAAGATGACTGCTACCTTGCATCACATGTTGTGTAGATGCAACATGACAGCCTTCTTGGAAAGGTATACCCAAAATAAATAGAAAAACCAAATTCCAAAATGGCCACCACATTTCGATACATTGGGTCTTCACATAATGTGACACAAGGTGGCTGCCAAGTTGCATCACTTGTATCTGTAAACAACGCACCACACTTTCACCACACAAGCATTGGTTAAGCCACTACTAGCATAGGCAAAGCAAGACTACTTGGCTTTGCCTATGCTTATTTCAAACTGTGAGCCGTGATGTCAGTCCCACATTTTATGACAGAATGTTTGCTTGTATTTTTTTTAATCATTCTGGTATGAGATGTACACAGGAGAGCACCAACAAATAGTTGAAATGTGACAATGGAAAAGGTTCACCAACAGTATAGTACTTGACCTTATGCATGTATTTATAAACATTTGATGCTCATCATACCGCTCAAAGATTCAATTGTGTTTGAACTTTAGAATACAACCTCTTCCTTCCTTCCTTCTCCATGCCCACAGTTCTTATTACTTTCCGTGTGTACTACTTTGTCTCCATATACTTCTCTTGAAATTAATATTGTTTGGGGTGCTCCAACATGACTTCAATAGCAAAAGATATGTATCTTCTGAAGTATGCTTTGGCTTACTAGTAATATGTGATTTGATTGGTATAGAGAATTGTTCAATAAGATCCTTTTTCCTGTTTTTAATATCTGTTATATGCAGTGTCCATTTTCTACTAACAGTGATGCAGTTTGGAAAAGGGAAGTCTTGTTGCTATCGATTTCTGACCAAAGGACAGCAATGGATCTGGCTTCAGACCCACTACTATATCACCTACCACCAGTGGAACTCCAAGCCTGAGTTCATTGTATGCACACACACGGTAGTAAGGTATGTTGCAATTTTCTGGTGTTTGTCATGTTGTGATGTGAACTGCAATATTGTTCTGTATCTGGGGAGTAAGCAGCCTGTATCATGGAGATAAACAGGTACTGTCCTTAATGGTATTTTGCATTTTGGAGCCCAATTTAAAGTTCGGTGGATTGGTTGTCAATCATACTGGTATAGTGGAGGCACCACCTCTGTCACATTTGTGGACTCAGTGTACCAAATGTAGAGTTATTGATCAGCGCAGTCTGTGACCTTCACCCACAGTGCCTCCTACGAACATGGGGGGAGGTTCTGAAGTTTAGAATGACTGTTGCAGCTCAACTGTTCCCTCATGTCGGTTTTCTGCCTGCTAACAGGCCCCTACCTCCACCTCTTGACTGTGCCCCTTATGTTCTCATTCACTACCCGACCACTCTAACCTCTCAAGTCCCCACTCTACGACTTGATTCTCAGTTGCCCCCCTTCCCACCATGAGTCTAGATCCATTGTATACCTTCACCCTGTGGCTTTCTTTTGCTTTGCCTTTCTTTCTCTCTTGACTCAGCCCCCATCCCACTTGGACAATGAGAGTATTTGGAAGATAGGAGTACACTTCCAAGTACCGCATTCTGACTATCTCTGACCTGCTGTAAGACTTCTTCAAGTATGTCAGAAAAAAATTTGTGTGACCACCTTGGTGTGACTCTGAAAGTTTTTTGAATTACCCCTCCTTACCCTTACAATTGTGTATATATGTGCATATATATGTGTGTGTGTGCGTGTGTGCGTGCGTGTGTGTGTGTGTGTGTGTATATATATATATATTCACTGAAAACAACAAAGGTTAATGAGATGATGCAGTAAGGTGAAAATGACATACCATTTTAAACTAACAAAAGCACTCAAATTCACCAGTTATAGTTATCTCACCTAACTATAATTCATGCCCTGACGTAACTATAATGCGTTGCCCTCCTCCTCAAGAATTTAGAGCCCCAGGGACCCCATCACCTGGGGCCTTTTCATTTTTAAGGGAGTGGGCACGTGGACACCATCCCCAAGCCTTTATGGCCCCAGGGACCCATCCCCCGGGGCCTTTTATTTTTTAAAGGGGAGGGAGGCACGCGCCCCTCCTCCCCAGTCTTTAGAGCCCCAGGGACCTCATCCCCTGGGGCCATTTACTTTAATTTAGGGAAGGGAAGTGCATGCCCCCCTTCCCCGGCCTTTAGAGCCCCAGAGACCCCACCCCCTCGGCCTTTCTTTTTTATCATGGGGAGGAGGGAGCCTAGCCCCCTCCCCGACTCACTATGGGCCACAGGGGGCCTAAACCCCTAGTCCTTTCTTTTTTAAGGGGAGGCGGGCGCATTGTCCCCCTCCCAGGGTCAATAGGGTCCCAGGGGGCCTCAAATAGGTTTCCTGGTGCCCACCTGGGGCACCCACAAAACACGTGGCCCCATTGGCGCCCTGCATGCACCCATCCTGGATGTACTGGGAGCCGTCATTGCTCCTGCAGAGCTGGAGTGGCATTTTTTCATTCTTCAGCCAGACGGAGGCAATCTGCGTTTCCCTGCCCGTGAGAGGGTGGGCAGGAAAACATATGTCTGCCCCCACCCAGTGGGAGCATTTTTAAAGCTCCAGCCATGGGGAGCTGCTAAGTGTTCCCTGCCCACGCGCTTACGGGCAGGGAAAATACTGTGTACCGGAAATGTACTCCTGTCCTTTCAGTGAGTCAGGCCATAGGGATAGGGTCCCTGGGGCCTTTTCAAGGTCCGGAATCCCATTTAAAATTGTACAGGGGATGGGGTCCTTCGTTTGCAAAACAATTTAGGAACAATGTTTAAAAATACAAAGACCTACAAAGCGGACAAAATTGGATAAATATATCACCAGTAGATACAAAATTATTAGGTATATTTTATTTATGTCACTTTATATATACATTATAAAGGGATTACGTATCATATTCATGTATTTTGATACGTTCAAAACAAAGACAGAAAATAGAACATATGTTTCTTGTTTTTTCTGAGATGAGTCAAAATTCAAACATGATATATAAGCTCAAGTGTGTTTCTACAAAAGATTTGTACAAAATAACAGATTACAATTTCAAATAGTCATGGCTGAGTCGATGTTACATCCTACGCGCGTTTCGGCTGTGAAGCCTTCATCAGGATGCCATGTAACTGTGCTTTCGTTGTCCTAAACAAAATATATACAAATCACAATCAATGATAAAGTCCGTAGGTAGGTTCTGTTTATACTAGCTGGTCTCTGATTAAAGAAAGTCAAGACTAAAAATTGTGTGCTAGTAATATCATAGAATTAGTTATTAAAAAGAGACCTTATAGTCCATCCACTATGTACAGTTCTAAAAACAACGCAATTACATAATGCCTTATAGCCCAGACCCTTGTGAGATTTCTTAAAGCTGTGAGACCAAAAAGATGAAAAACAAAGAGATATTATTTGATCAGCAAAAAGTCGAGTATGTCTGCCCTGTAACTCATAATGAGGTTAAGGTGGGCAATGGAGATGTGTATCCTCCACCAACCAAGGAGAAGATGTAATTGTTGATGAAAGAGAATGTGCACCACAAACTAGCAACAAAATGATTATAGATCAAAATTTCTGATACCTCAAGAGGGTGGCGATATCTCCAGAGAGGAAATGTTGTGCCGATGTGCAATGGTCTGTCTCAAGGTATGGGTCCAAAACGGATAGAAGCGAATTGCCTAAACAGATCGAACAGTTAAATGAGTGCTCTGAATGAAAACCATGTCGGTGTGCCAATTTGCCAATTGTCACTGTTAGGTTAACAAGTTGTAATACCTTAATGTTGTGACATGGTGCTAAATCCTTCCATATATGTGTATGGAGGTGGACATCCGAAACTGAAAGATTATCACAGATAGCAGGTACTACGAACCAAGAGAAAGCATGTTAGACTACTCATGCCATTGGTTCCAACAGATATGTATATTCAAAGAAAAAGTTATACCTTTAGTGAGAATCTGAAACGCTATGATGTTCGGTTCACTTGGGGTGGGAGGGCTGCCGACGTGATATTGGGATACTAAAGAAAAAAGTGTGTATCTTGAACTATTTATTCTCACTATGTTAGGGAAATATAGTGTTGTATACAGATGCAATGCTTACCTATATTTATGAGTGGGCTGCAAAAATGAGTTAATCCTCTTGACTGTGGTAAAGTCCCTGGAAGAATGAAAATAAAGGAGAATATTAATTCTCCGGTCATGGGGTCAAGAGAGTGAATGAACAGACTGAGCTGAGGAGAGCTGTCTGCTGAAGGGGACTGATGGTAGGCATGGTAAAGTTCCGATGTTACTTACGTTTTCGAGGCCCACTGTCCGTCTTGATGAGCTGGGACGCCGAGTGCTCGGATGTAGCCACAGTAGTGCCGACAACTGCGGTTCTATTTATGTGGCGGTAAAAGCGGTCTAGGTCGTACTTGGGTGAACCGGAAGTGGATGGAAATCCACCCTAAGTGTAAGATCCGGTTGTAGTGTTCATTATCATATTCGCGGGTACCAAGATAGCCGCCATCTTAGAGTGGTGGATCCAAGTATGATCGTATAGAGTGGAATATACCGATCAAAGGGGAGCATGATACTGGCTCTATGCAGGCAATGTAAACAAATAACTCTACAGTGTAGAGATATAGGCCTGTTTGTCCGAATATATCGGTGTGCCAGAAAATCATGCATTCCGGGGAACAAGGTGTGAATATATTTATTTGTCGTAAGATAGCCGCCATCTTGAAAGGTTAAGATGGGTGTGCTATATGAGTTAGTATAGGTTGACGCCCGATGTTCCATAAAAAAATCCGCAATGGTGAAATAAAGGAATGGTGGTCTTACTCATGGTTAGGTTTCATAGTGAAGTGGAACCATCCTATATATATGTGGACTGTAAAAACAGAGTGGGTGAAGTGCTCTTGTAGGTGGGGGGTAGCTGCTAAGTCAGGATAATGGTTCTAAAAAATGACCGAATCTAAGGATAATTGTAAGTGAAAATATATAATCACGAGAAACAGAATACTAACTTTCTGAAAATAGTCAAAGAAGACCTACTCATAAGATTTCAAAAATTGCTGGTTTTTACTGAAAGGAGTGATCGAATCAAGTATTATATCTTAATACTTGGTCCCATGGAATGTCACTATTCATTCCCTTCTGGTATGTGTTAAGGGAAAAAATCCAGTAGACCTCTCTGCATTTCCGTATATTTGTACTGGCGATGCCTGTGTTGGTGTTGATTTTCTCTAAAATCAACCATCTTATTTGGTGCTCATTATGTTGTGCTTCCATGTAGTGTCGTACGAGAGGCGCTTGGATTTTTTGAGTGCGAATAGCCGACCTATGTTCTGTGAGCCGTGTGGCCATGGATCGTGCCGTCTCACCCACGTATCCTTTGTCACACGGACACAAAAGTAGGTAGATGATGTTAGTCGTTTTGCAATTGGTTGAAGTTTTCAACTGTAGATATATTTTGTTGAACGTGAATGTGGATGTCTCTATCGCAAATTTACAGGCTACACATGATAGGCATTTGTAATTGCCTACAGATCTGGTCTGGCCTGTAAGTGATGTCTGGATCTTGGGCTTGGTGGTATTCGTCATTCGGGAACGGACCATGAGGTCTTTTAGGTTCTTATTTTTCCTATATGCATATAGGGGTTTGGGAATGGCATTCTCTCTTGATTTAGTGGCATTGAGGATGTGCCAATTGGAGTTGATGATATGGTGGATCTTTCCATTCATGGTAGAATGTCTCGTTACAAAGACTATCCTAGAGTTGGTGGGTTTAGGCTGTGGGGTTAACAGATGTTGTCTGTCAAAGAATCTAGCTCTTTTGTACGAGTCCCGCACTAAACGTTTTGGATAGCCTCGAGCCACGAACTTGGTTTTCATAAGTTCTGCTTGAATGTCAAAGTCCCGTAGACTGATACAGTTTCTACGAAGTCGTAGGAATTGACCGAATGGGATACTCGTCTTTTGTGTATGAGGGTGGTAACTGTCAAAATGGAGGAGGGTATTACGTGCTGTAGGTTTGATATATAGGTCTACCTCTAGATGGTTGTCTCTATTTTGAATCAGAATGTCAAGGAATTCCACTTGGCGATTACTGGTGTTGGCTGTGAAGACGATGTTTTTATCACATAAATTGAGCCAGGACACAAAATCAGTGACGTCTGTGGTATCATCTCGCCAGATGAAAAAGACCTCATCTATATACCTGGACCATGAAAATATAGATTCACTGTATGGGGCAATTTCGTTATAAATACAACGTTTCTCATACAGGGCCATGTAGATATTCGCCACTGTGGGGGCACAAGACGCCCCCATACTGACGCCTTTGGTTTGTTTATAGAGTGTACCATTGAACTCAAAGGTGTTTTCAGTAAGTACTATATGGAGACATTCCAAGACAAAGGTTCTGGGACAATCTATCTCATACGTGTTCATGAACCAACTCACCGCTTCCATAGCTCCTTCTTGTAGGATATTTGAATAAAGAGCTTCTATATCCATGGTAACCATGGTGTGTCTGTTGGTATTGAAATGTAGATTCTCTACTTTATTGATCATGTCACGGGTATCCCTAACATATGATGGAATCTGTGGAACATGTATCCTCAAAAGGGAATCCACATATTTGGACAGGGGTTCTGTGACTGATCCAATGGTAGTAACTATTGGTCTGTATGGTGGGTTGTGAACACTCTTATGAATATATAAAGTGACATAAATAAAATATACCTAATAATTTTGTATCTACTGGTGATATATTTATCCAATTTTGTCCGCTTTGTAGGTCTTTGTATTTTTAAACATTGTTCCTAAATTGTTTTGCAAACGAATGTTATAAGCACCCTGATTTAGGAATTTACCTCAGGGGCACCCCCATTTTTCTCAATAACAGGGGATGGAGTCACCTGAGCCTTTTCAGGCCTAGGGAGGAGGTCCCTGCGCCCCCCTCCCCTTTGCCATTATGTCAGCCCCAGTGAAAGGGGTCCCTGGGATCTTCCAGAGGCTTGCGGTGGGGGGCCACGCACCCACCCTCCCCAAAACATCTAATATTGCCGGTCCCCAGGGGCCCTGACACTCCCTTGGGTGGGGGTATTTAATTTTTTTGTAGTGTGGGAGCCAGCTTGCAGTTTATAAAAAAAGATTTTGGGGTGGATTCTCGCATCCTCCAGGAAAAAAGAAAATTGGTATGGCCTTCACCAGGCCTGGAGGGAGGGGTCTTTGTGAAGCTCCCTTGTGCCTAAACCTTATCCAAGTTGTGATAGGAGTGCTGGTTAATTTAAAACTATTTTATACTTATGTATGCTTTCATGAAAAAATATATTTGGTTATTCATGCAGCGTTTCATTTAGAATAAAACAGTGATGCACAGATCTACCTTAAAGAGGTCGCAAAATTAAGCACACCTCTGGAACTAACGTGCTGTGGTGCATTCAAGTGCGACTCTTGTGTTCCTTTGTTCCCAGTTACGCAGATGTTCGGGTGGAAAGAAGGCAGGAATTGTGTTTGGAAGATGAATCCTCTGAGGTCACAGTTTCTTCAACGCTAAAGGTACAAGCAGAGATGCAGTTCATTGTGTGATGTGGGTGCCGTGGGCCTGTCGATATTTTAAGAAAATGCTAATTGGTCAGGTGTTGTTGCCATGTTTCATTGTGACCTAGTACTGGTACCCAAGAAGGGAAAGCGGAGGAAGGACAAAGGAAGATTATTTTGCTTGCAGTAAGTTTGTAAAAGTCCCCAATCTTAGCGACCTATATACAGTTACTGGCAGTGTTTGGTAAGAGACATGTTGAGGGTTGTTAAAAGACACGGTGGTGCAAGAAAACCTGTTAAAACAGTTTTATCGCATCAGATTATCCCCCTTTTCACAATATTTTTTTCAGTGCCAAACCTCCATGTAATTTTGCACTACTCAAAATCCGATATCAAACTCACCTGACAGATTAGACTGAAGGTGTAAGTGGGCCGCAGAAGTGCAGTATGTTGCAATTTTAAAAAAAGATAGGAGGAATTAGGCTAGAACACACTTTGGTCTGTTTGGGACTGATTCTTAGGTTCCTTGCAGTGTCCTTCTTTTGTAATACATACATCAAAATATGGAACAATTTGAGACGTGAAAGTGATAGCACGGATCAGGGGCAACATTTAAATAATATTGTTCCTTACCCCCACATACAGAGTCAAGGCCCGTTCCCACGCTGACTTTTTTAGACAAAGCACGTCAGGTGACGGATATTTTCTACTGTATTTTGAGTGAGGAGCTATTTCATCACAATAAGTCAAATTGCATTAACAGTTTTATGTTCAGTTAATGACTGGTAGTTTGAAATACTTGTAAAAGTTTTTTTTTCTCATAAAGAGATTAGTAAGTATCTTTTATTCTTTTTATTCAAATTAGTCAAAAAAATCAAGTACATTTACAGAAAGCTCATCAATAAGAATGGTTGGAACAAATAATCAACTAATGTATTAAACACGTACCTTAAAAGACTTAAATCCCTATTCTAAAGAGCAGGATCAGAATTCAAAGTTAGTAGAACTCATGAAGAGTTCAAGTGGCTTCTTGATTCATAAGCCTCCATTCCCATAGGCATCAAACACAGTTTAACCTTCTAATGTTAATTGTTCCAATGCGTACACAATGAACTATACTAAAGAAGACATACATCAACTTGCAAAATCACTGTTTAGTACTGTATTTTATCAACATGAACAAGTTTTAAAATGTGCAACTATTCTATTTAAGCATTATGTCAAACATAGTGAAAATAGGAAGTTTAGTCATTGAAAATAATATGTTGCTTAGTAAAATAATACATTTATTAAAACCAGAACATTCTGCAGTTATGATGAATATTTCTAAGCATGTCACATTAGGGTTAAGTTTGCATTGTGAATATTTCAGCAATATCAAGTTCACTTCTAGTTACAAGAAAACTTGTATTTAAGCCTTTCTGCAGCCTATACTAATAACTATCGTGTGAAGGGGAACAAGGGACACCCTACTCACATGGAACCAGGGTAAGTATTATATAAACAGTGTAGAATGACAATGTCATTCTACAAGTGGAGACGGACTCGTGCGGTTCCCCAGAGCGAACGCGTAACAGATTCACGCGTGTGTGGTCCATGTATCCTGATTGATTAATTCCAAAACACGAACCACACATATCCTTCATGGACTGTCATGTTATTGCTGATTCTGAGCGCTACATTAATTGGATTGCAGTCATTTGCTATACATCTGCTTCACCCCCAGCTGGTGCCATAGGGTATTTTTGAAGCGTCAAATCCAGCCACGATTACTCGAGAACCAAGACCGGCTCCATAACATGGATTGTCGTATAACTCCTGCCCTTGGACACGTATTTCTGGACATACTTAATTAATTAAGTGGTCTTGCAGATCATCGTATATATCCAGGCTGTCAGCCCCTTCCTCCTCACTGGGTGCCTGGCTGGGTCCCATGTGAGTACCCTTCCTATATTTTCATTTCCTCGTGGTGCACTATTGTCACTCTGACAGCGGTTCCTTCATCTCAGATGTCCCTACATCACTAGGTCCTGAAGAGACCACTTTTTGTTCAGGGGGTCGAAACGCCGTTGACGAAACCTAAAGCGAACCATTCACCAGCCTCTACTACTGAATTAGAAGGCTGTGTTCATTGTATATTAGTTTGATGGTCGACTTTATTATTGTTGGAAGCAACTTTTTCTATGTCACAATATGTCACATTTTTTGTAGGTTCCATGTTCACTGGGGGACACTATGTACCCTTTTTTAATACAATTTGATGTTTCATATAAAAAACTGTTGAGATTACAAACATTGTGTGGTATATGGACTTTTCTTCTCTTTTGGACATCTACGTAACCCTTTTCTATTGCCATTGTGCATATTTATATTGCAATTAATTACATTGTCCACAGGAACCATTGTTTCTGGATATTTATACTAATAACTATGACTGCCTAGTGCAACTTGCACATTTAAAATGTGTGTCATTTTCAGCTCCTTTTTAAGTTTTACGTTAATCCTTGCACATATAGCTTTTATTTTAAATAATTTTCATCTTAATTAAATCAGCTTCTTTAGAAGCATTCATGATATTGCCTTAACACATGTTATTGTGATAAAAACATGAGCTACTTTAGATGGACCTTGATTTGTATGCATAGAAAAACATATTACTGGGACAGTTCAATATTCTCAACTGTTAAGGATATATTGGAAATTAATAGACATTTAATATATACACTTCAGCTGAAGTCTGTGGAAACCTCTGCCTAACACCAAAAGCATTAAGAGGTGGGGAACTGGAATAGGTACTTGTTTAAGTATATCAGAAAATTAAACAATACAATTATCAAGTTTTTTATAAGGGGAGGGTCCTTACTAAGATCAGTAATTATATGACATTTTAAAGAAATGCCCTTTAAAAAATAACAATTGAATGGACTTTATGGCTACAATCTAAAACATAAGTACCCCAGTTGTGGTGAGCTATGCAACAACACCACCTCCATTGCACTACCTGCAACCTCACATATTTTATAGATGACATCACAAATTGTATCATCCATAACCACTGGTGATTTCACATATCATATTTCCGTTGGCCTATCCAATGACATCACTGAAACTGCGTTCCAGATTATTGTTCATCGTGTTTTTCAAAATTCTAAAATGGGGAGAAAAATTAAAATCTGTTCGTTAAATATCAATGGCCTGAATGATTTTAAAAAGTTAGGGATTTTGCGGCATTTGATTCAATCTTTGCAATTTGATATTCTGTGCCTACAAGAGACACATATTCCATGGTCCAAGAGGAGTTTGTTGAAAAATTTGGGTCTTGAGCTTCTAATCTGTTCCAAACAAACGGGTGTCATAAAACAAAGGATTGGGAAATGTGTTAGAACTTTAGGCGATAAATGGGGGAGATGGGGACTAGCGGAAATTGTTATTGAAGGGACTAAATTTACTGTTGGCTCTATATATGGTCCAAACCTAGACGATAAGGAAGTATTTAATCTAATTAATTCTGAGTTAGCTGATTGGAATCAACCTTTAATTCTGTGTGGAGATTTTAATATCAACATTGATGCTAATTGTAATATCAGGAATACTTGGAATTACAAAGGTCGTAAGATCCAAACCTTTAGAGCCCTCAGGGAACTAATCTTAGGGAACGGACTGATAGATGTGTGGAACAAGCTAAGACCCATGGAGCCAGGCTTTACTTATTTTTCAGCTCCACATAAAAAATGTGTTTGTTTAGATTATTTTTTTATTTCTGCAAAGTTTACTGAAAATATAAGTATAGATGTTCTACCACAAATCGTCTCCGATCATAACCCTATTGTACTAGAATTATTACTTTCTCCTCAGGATTATTTTCAAAAAAGGCAATGGTCATTTCAAAGAAATCTACTGTTAGACCAGGACTATCTAGCTCATATGGATATGACTATAAAGGAATTCTTTTTGAACAATAATAATACGGCTTCGATTCAGACAGTTTGGGACACTTTTAAATCGATTATAAGAGGTGAAACCCTGAGCTATTCGAAATACCGTTTTTAAAAAAAACAAGCCGAATTTAAGGCCGCCTTGAACAAAGTAATTCAGGCGGAATTAAAGCTAGCCTCTTTTATCAGATTCGGTTCTGGTGTACAGGAAGCTCAAAAAGCTCTGTCCTCTGAGTGGTCAGCCGTCTATTCACTCCTGGCTGAGCAGGTAGCAGTGAAGTACAAATTATTTAAAAAGGAATGCTATGAATTAAGTGAGCAGACGGGCAGAATACTAGCGCAAAGATTGAGGCAGAAAGCAGCTATTACTAAAATAATTAAAATTACTGATCAAGATGGTGTAAGTCAAGAGTCTAGGTCTGGTATATTGAAGGCATTCCGGGATTTTTATCAATCTCTGTATAATAAATCGAATGATGGTACTAGTGTAAGGAGCGATGCGTCCAGTTATTTTTCAAACTTAGATTGTTCCTCTTCTCTTACTGAAGATCAAAGAGCAGTGCTATCCGCCCCAATCACCTGGGAAGAGATAGAAGGGGCTATTCTTGGACTAGCTCCTGGTAAAGCAATGGGTCCGGACAATATTCCCTTGGAACTTTACCGTATGTTCCGTAATGTTCTGAAACCAGAGTTGCTAAAAAAATTTCAAGAAGCATTTCATGGCCGGTCTCCTCCCTCATGGTCATTAGCAACTATAGTTGTATTTAAAACAAAAGGAAAAGATTCTATGGATCTTGGGTCATATAGACCAATCTCTTTAATAACTTCTGACAGCAAGATCTTTTCAAAAATTTTAGCAAATAGGCTAAACGATCTGATGCCTAATTTAGTAGCTAAATTTCAACACAGCTTTATAAAAAAGAGAGACACAACGGATCACATAAGAAGAATTATTGCCCTCTTGGATTGGGCGCAGGCCTCGGGATCCCCAGTCGGAGTGGCCCTACTGGACGCCGAGAAGGCGTTTGATAGGGTCGACTGGGGGTTCCTTTGGCGTGTTCTGGCTTGGAAGTGCTTTCCCGTGGAATTTATAACGGCCTTGAATGCTTTATATAACGAACCCAAAGCCGTAATCCGAATAGCTACCGATACTTCTACCACACTATCAATAACAAGGGGGACCAGGCAAGGGTGCCCCTGTTCCCCATTGTTATTTGCGCTTTACATAGAACCATACCTGCAAAAACTCACAAATGAGGATAGCATCCCCCCGGTTATAATCCATCAAATAGGATATAAAATCTTAGCCTACGCTGACGATGTTGCGATCGTCACATCGGATATCAGTTCGGCATTCCCTAAGATCATAGAACTAGCTCGTGAATTTGGCCTATACTCCGGTTACAAATTAAACATTGCAAAAACACAGATAATCCACTCTGCTGCCGGTTCACCAGCCTGTTCGACACTATCAGCTACGGCTCTTTACCTAGGTGTGAAACTGTCCGCTAAGGTAGAAGATATTCTAGGGCTTAATCTTGATCCATTACTTGCTTCTACTAATAGGTCTCTTGAAAGGTTGAACAACTTACATCTCTCTCTTTATGGCCGTACTAATGCTGTCAAGATGCTTTTTTTTCCTAAATTTCTTTATTTTTTTCGGATTATACCTTTATTGTTCCCCTCTAGCTTTTTTATAAAACTAGATAGAATAATCTCAAGATTCTTATGGGGATACAAAAGAGCTAGGAGGTCTCTCAACTGGTGTACCCTACCTATGCTTAGAGGAGGTTGGGGAATGCCGAATTTCCGTCTATACTATCTGGCGGTATCGCTCAGGCTCATGAGTGTTCTAATCTTTCAAGGGATAACTATAGATGAGCCCACATATCCATCAATTTATGTATTGATCCTTGGTACTCAAGCACGACAATGTCTAGTACGTTTTACCGAACCAAGCTATTACAAAAAAATAAGATTTAAAGTCATGCTAACGGCTTTCCAGATATGGAAGCAATTTAAGATAAGATTTTGTTTGAATAGCAATTTTAGCTACTACACACCACTATCTGATAATCCGATGTTGCCAACAATATTCACAGATCATATTGTGCAGCGCTGGCAAAGTTCTAACATATCCCGGTTAGGGGATCTTTATCAGGCAGAACAATTCGCAACATTCACGTACTTACAACAACAGCATAATCTGCCCAAAGCCGATTTTTTTAAATATCTGCAAGTACACAGTTTTCTAAATACAAAACAATTATTGAACACTAATAAAATTAAGAAAATTGATGTATTGGAATGCTGCTGGAAACAAAATAGAATCGGGGTGATCTATCAGACAATGATAAACCGATTAGAAGACAATCTTGAACTATTTAACATAAAATGGCAAAGGGATTTGGGTATAGAGAGTATTAATGTATCTGATGCATTGGCATTGTCCGATCAAGTCTTGTGTAATGGATCTTTAAAAAGCCAATTCTTTATGAGCATATTCGACCTATACTATACCCCTGCTAAATTATTGAAGTGGAAAGCCAATAGAGGTGACAAATGCAGCCGATGTGGATTTCTTGGTGCAAATTCTATTCACATGGTTTTTTTTTGTCCTAATCTAACCCAATTTATTTCTGAAATTCAAAAGTTTTTAAATAACATTATGAACCCACCAGTAATACTTTCTGCCGAACTCGTAATACTTGGTATCCAATCAAATCCTGATAGGCTGCAGACAGGTGCTGAAGAAGGTTTTTTATTTATATCTATGTCTATTTTTAGATATTGTATAACCTCTCATTGGCTTGATGCTGATCCTCCTTCATTTTCTCAGTGGCAATCTAAATTGTTAAACATTTATCAACTAGAGAAAGCTGGGTATTGTCTAAAGGGGAAGAAAAAGAAAGCCTTTGGTTTAAAAATTTGGGCCCCTATTTATAATTGGATTCAATGCTAAAAGACTAATCTGTCTACTCATGTCAACACTGTTAAAGTGATGCTCAGTTTTGTTTATTCTTTATTTTTATCATTTGTCTGATCTGTAATGCTCGGCTAACTATTTATCTGCTGCTATAAAAGTTAATAAAAATATTTAAAAAAAAAAAAAAAAAACTGCGTTCCATTACTGTTTCCAACATTTGTCTGCTGACTTTGAAAATGCAATATCAAACAACAATGTCTCAACGTGGAATTTAATGGAAGGACAAGTAATTAAAGGTGAGCTGTATATTACAGTATCAGAGGAGTGAATCCATACACAGAGGACAACAGGAGACCAAGTAAGTAGGAAAGAGTTGTATTTTCAATACATGATGAACATATTGCGTCATATGTACATATCATATAGGTTAAAAAAGCACTGTGTGACACTTAGTGAAAGTGTAACCGAAAAGATACTGTGCACAAGTGCTCGTGCAGTTTGTGACGGCGCAAGTGACACATAAAGTGGTATATACAGCGGTGAAACGGCGCAGCAAGAGAACAATGGTATTTTGAATACGCCAAAATTAGGGCATTTACACAGTAAATGTATGGGAATTCAAAGGACAATAAGGCAAATGCCCATGTTTGTAAATGCGCCAACAGTAACGCTGTTGAAGTCGACGGCGTTTCGGCCCGTGACAATCAGGGCCATCATCAGGACTGGTTACACATATTTTGAACAGTGCTAGGGTAAAGAAAAACAATTCTCAAACACTGGACCAAAATGAAGAAAAAGGAGACAGTTGTGCGGATGGTGGTGAACACGGCGACGTGTGGAGGCCGTGGGTAAGCGTTTAATATATGGTCGTGGGCCAAGGAGCAGTGATCGGGCGAAACGTGAGCGCGAGAACGGGTATCACATCGGCGCGCGAGTCAGGTGAGGTGTGCCCGGGTGGGCAAGGGTAGAGTGAATGGGGACTGGGGCCAAGAAATGGTGATCTATGTGGTAGAAAAACTATCGGATAGTGCGGAAGAGAAATCACGCAGGTGGATGGTAACAGGGATGCAAGGGAGTGCCACAGTGAAAGAAATGGGAAATGACAAGGGGTAAAGCAAGGAAAAGAAAAGAAACTTACTCGTGTGGAAGGGCCGAGCACGGTGAATCGGCAAGGAGGAGTAAGACGGGTCCGGGGGAGTCCAAACTGGACGGAGGAGAAAAAGGGGGGGGGGGGGTGTGAGGAAAGGAACAGGTAGAACGTGGATGGGGGGGGGGGAAAGACACGGCAGCGCTGGACCACGTAAGGTTGGGAGGGTTCATTCGGCTCGTCCTTTTCGAACCAAGTAAGTGGTTTACCGCGATCATCTCTTTCCCTGTCTTTCCCCCCCTTTCCTCACACCCCCCCCCCCTTTTTCTCCTCCGTCCAGTTTGGACTCCCCCGGACCCGTCTTACTCCTCCTTGCCGATTCACCGTGCTCGGCCCTTCCACACGAGTAAGTTTCTTTTCTTTTCCTTGCTTTACCCCTTGTCATTTCCCATTTCTTTCACTGTGGCACTCCCTTGCATCCCTGTTACCATCCACCTGCGTGATTTCTCTTCCGCACTATCCGATAGTTTTTCTACCACATAGATCACCATTTCTTGGCCCCAGTCCCCATTCACTCTACCCTTGCCCACCCGGGCACACCTCACCTGACTCGCGCGCCGATGTGATACCCGTTCTCGCGCTCACGTTTCGCCCGATCACTGCTCCTTGGCCCACGACCATATATTAAACGCTTACCCACGGCCACCACACGTCGCCGTGTTCACCACCATCCGCACAACTGTCTCCTTTTTCTTCATTTTGGTCCAGTGTTTGAGAATTGTTTTTCTTTACCCTAGCACTGTTCAAAATATGTGTAACCAGTCCTGATGATGGCCCTGATTGTCACGGGCCGAAACGCCGTCGACTTCAACAGCGTTACTGTTGGCGCATTTACAAACATGGGCATTTGCCTTATTGTCCTTTGAATTCCCATACATTTACTGTGTAAATGCCCTAATTTTGGCGTATTCAAAATACCATTGTTCTCTTGCTGCGCCGTTTCACCGCTGTATATACCACTTTATGTGTCACTTGCGCCGTCACAAACTGCACGAGCACTTGTGCACAGTATCTTTTCGGTTACACTTTCACTAAGTGTCACACAGTGCTTTTTTAACCTATATGATATGTACATATGACGCAATATGTTCATCATGTATTGAAAATACAACTCTTTCCTACTTACTTGGTCTCCTGTTGTCCTCTGTGTATGGATTCACTCCTCTGATACTGTAATATACAGCTCACCTTTAATTACTTGTCCTTCCATTGAATTCCACGTTGAGACATTGTTGTTTGATATTACGTACTGCCCCAGTCTCACTGTGGTTTATGGGCTACCTCCTGTGGTCTGTTACTGCCGACTTTGAAAATGCAGCATTGATTCTGTATATATAGTTGTAGTGTTGTGTGATCGTGTGCAGTAAAACCCTTGTGGTCCTAGACGGACTCCTTACAAAGTTACGTAATCAGTTGAGATGTATTTGGGTGTGTCTGGGTGTGGTCAGTAAAGTCTATGACGCAGTGCGTTCAGTTAACGGTTGCATGCCGAAGAATAAATACGTGTATTATATAGCTCTGTGTGTGGCGTAGACATTAGAATGCACCAGAGCGTGGTGGATGCCACAGCTGGCAACCAGAGTGGCATATATGCCCTGAAGAAACAAGACTGCTCTCCCTGAGAGTTTGCGGTGGTCCAGCAAACTGCTCGTGTGTGCCACATGTGCCCCAAGATGCAAGCTATGGTTGGTGTATATGGAGTCGAAGTGCCTCTCTAGCTTATACAAGGCCTTCAAAGAAAGTAAAGGCCCTACAGAGGAGCACCATCAGAAAGCCCACCTGAAGGCTTCTGGTAAGGCCGAAAGAGCCATTATCCATACAACGCAGAAATGCTAAAGGCAGAGACAATCAGGTACAAGAAACAAAAGTCTACTCACCAGCGAAACAAGACAAAGCGCCTTACAACCTCAAAATATGGTGAGGGTTGTGTTTACAAAGCCGTTGATACTTGCAGAAATTACCAAAAAAGGCAGCTGGTGGCATTCAGCACAACTCAAAAGAAATTGAGGTTCTCCAATGGCAGTAGCAAAGAACACCAAATACGGTGCAGCCATGTTCCTGAAACCACCACCGCCATTCGACACAGCCAAAAAGGAGAACATTAGCGCCAGATGAACTGCATGGATCGAAACGTTCATCATGAAAAGTAAACAGAAACACAAAGTGGAGGCCCAGAAGACAACATCTACAAAGAAAAATTAATTATGTTTCCGATGTGGATTCTCTTTTCCACACATAGTTAAATGTCTTGCCATTGGACAGATATGCAAAGGCTGTGGGAGAGAAACCCATTTCTGCAAAGCAAAAGAGAAATTAAGTGTGTCTCAACGAGAAGAGAAAATGGGTGGCAGAAAGTTTCAGAAGCATTCTAGCCATGCTCACAAGGCCAAACGGCAACATCAATTGAGGCAAGTAGATACTAAACAAAGTCGATAGTCATCAAATTTATCTGCCAAAAACTCGTCAGTGTCATCATCGAGGAACAGTGAAGAAGATGGATGTGCAAGGGTGATGTCAACCACAGAAAGACATGCACATGTAGGATTGGCTGCTTGCAAAGAACACAAGTCAAATAGGGATTGCCACATGAAGCAACCAATGCCCCAAGATCACGCTAAAGGTAAAAGACTGCTCTACAACTCTCATTATAGACAGTGGTGCATTGATCAAAGGCAGAAAAATACAACAAACTGTCTCCGTTACCACATCTAATGCTATCGAAAACAAAGGTGTACACATGGGCTTCTTCTATGCCTTTGCAAAGTCAACGGTCATTTGTAGTGACCATGAGACATAAGAAATCAACAGTACAAGCACCAATTCATGTTCTCCAGGGTACTTTGCCGAGTGAATGTCTATTCCGTTTCAGCACTGCTACTGACATGGGACTGATATCCAACAACTACAACTTCAATGCACATTCTGAAATAGTGAGCCAATTCCCATTGTTGTTTCATGGACTAGGGAATCTCAAGACAATGAAGGTGCAACTTCACATTAATGAGGACAATATGTCCTGTTGCTCAGCCAGACCCTTGGATTGTGTTTCATTTACAGAAGGCCATTGAGAAAGAACTAGAAACGTTATTAAAGCATGACATCATGTGTGCTCTACTGGTCCAACAACATGGGTTTCGCCCATAGTGGTAATGCTTAAAAAGGACAGTGATGGTGCAGCCCGCATTTCTGTTAATATGTGCCAGGCCAACAAAGCTATCGAGAGAGAAAGACATACAGGTCCTCACATAGCGGACATGATTACACAGGTGAATGATGCCAAAGTCTTCCCTCCTCTTGATTTGCACAAAGAATTCCATCAATTCGAGCTGGAAGAGAACTGCCTTTTCAACTCATGTTGGTTTATTCAGATACAAAAGACTCAGTTTTGGTGTGTCGTTGGCTGCAGAAATCTTTCAAGATGTAATTCGCTGAATAATTCAACCTGTCACACATGCTTTTAACTACAGTGATGATATATTTATGTTTGGGGCCACACAAAAGGAACATGATAAAGCTCTTACACAAGTATGCCATTTGCTCACCGATGCAGGTCTCACGTTAAATGCAGATAAGTGTGAGTTTCATAAAACCAAATTCAAATTCTTTGAGCATATTTTCTCTGAAGGGGGAATGACTCCTGACCCAGAAAAAGTACAAGCATTGTTCTCCACTTGTCCCCTGCAAGATGTAACCATGCTTCGATCCTTCTTAGGCATGACCATCTATTGCTCCAGATACATTCATGATTTTGCCATGGTGTGTTCTCCATTAAGAGAGTTTACAAAGAAGAATGATCCCTTCCAATGGTCCTCTGAATGTGATTGAAGTTACAAGAAAATCAAACTAGCAATTGAAACTGCAACGGAAATGGCTTACTTTGATCCAAAGGTACATACTCAGTTTGTTGTAGACGCAGGCCTGGTGGGGTTGTGCGTAATCCTTGCTCAACACAATGGACATCCAAATGCTCAGGGAAACATTTAGGCCTAGGTTAGCAAACGTCTATCTCAGACTGAACATGACTATTCTTAGCCAGAAAAAGAGAGCCTGGCGTTAGTGTGAGCTGGTGAACATTTTCATGTGTTTCTTTATGGAAAGCATTTCACCTTTGTCACTGGCCACCAGGCGTTGCTTACCGTTTTCGGAAATCTAAAAGCCAAGATGCCCCCCCCCCGCATTGAGAGGTGGGGGTTGATATTGAAAGAGTATGATTACACTATTGTGCATAAGTCGGGGATGGATCAAAACCCCGCAATTACCTCTCAAAACATCTTAAGCGGCTGAAGCATGCATCTATTTCATAGTAAAGTCTAGCACCCCTGCAGCTCTATCCATTCAGCAGTTTATTGCGAATATACGACGTTACCTCCCAAACAAACACTCCGCATACCATTACCACTAATTTTTCACCACGCAAATGCAATGACCCCGCAAGTTATTAGAACAAAGCCAAATACAACGAAATTTGTATTTAATCTATTAAAAGTACATTTACAACGCATAATTTAAAAACGCATGATAGTACAACGAAATAGGTAGCCTGCTATTTTATCTTAAATATCATTTTATTTTGACTTACCTTGGTGCAGTTCTCTCTTCCGTCTGGACTTGCTTGTGACGGTCGCCGAATTAAACGAAGATTCTCACAAACCCTTCCGTCTTTGCCAACTGAAAAATAAAAGAAGGACATTTGCAGTTTTTCAAAAACATTTTGAAATGTATTATAGTTTAATCATTTTTACTTTCCTACGCACCAATTTATTTTTTCTTACCTTCCGATCTCTCTTGCTGCCGTTCTTTATCGAGACGCACTGTAATTAAAAGTATTATGCGTGTTAGCGCTTTCGTCATTTTTAGGCATAAACATAAAAAAAGGACATACTGCCACTGAGCACTGCCTCCGCATACCGTTACAATGTGGTTCCTGTGCACACAATAGTTTAGTATACTGCATGCCAGTATTAATGCGTGAGTAAGGGTGCAGAGTAGCAGGAAGAGTCCTCCATACTGGGCCATTTCGTCGATCCTTCTGCCCGAGACCTGCTGAAGAGGATGAAAAGGCATCAGCAGGGGTCCAGAGCAAATGTAGAATGAGGCAACATCCTCATCAATCAGCACCCGCCACCGCACACTCGGTGCAACCCACCTCCATGTACTTGCAGTGCAGATGCAGTTCTGAACTTCAGGTAAGCGACAAACATCTCTACTGCCTCTACATACCATTACAACAAAAAATCGTAGTAAAAGATGCGTACTAATAGTATTTTCGTTGTATTGGTATGTGGGGTAAATGACTACGTTGTTAAACACCATGCACTGAAATTGTATGCGGGGTAAAAGTATTCGTAATAAAAGATTCGTTGTGAAGGATATTTACTGTTTATTGCTGCTACCAACACAGAAAGACATGCTCACACTCAAGGATATCATAGCAACCCAACCATGGAGAAACAATACTCAACCTCGCACAGATTACTTTGAATATCAAAAATGTGCAGGAAGAACTTTCTGTTACTCATAAAGGTATTATACTAAGAGGTTCGAGGATTGTCATACCTGAGAGCTTGAGACAACATGTTATTGAACTGCCACATGAAGGACATTGTGGCATTGTAGCACCTAGAGAGCTCTCATTGGCTTAGTGTGGTTTTCTCGCCTTGACGAATGAGTCGAGAAGGAACTGAAAGCATGTCACCTGTGTAGCTACTTACCTCCCAAGACAACAAAGCATCCACTAAATATGTCTGACCTTCCTAAACAAACATGAGAGAAAATTGCAGTTGCTTTCTTTTGACCCTTAAGCAACGATCATCATCTCATGGTAGTTATTGATGAGTACTAACGTTTTCCCTTAGTGGATAATTTATTATTGACCACCCATGACAAAGTCATTGAGAGGCTGGATGATATTTTTTCAGCATGATGTGCTCCCCCATCATCAAATCTGACAATTGTCTGCCCCTCAATAACAGAGAATTTAAGAACTTTATTAGTCATTTGAACGTCAAGCATCAGAAAAGCACACCTCTCTGGCCACAGGCAAATGGCGTTGTTGAATGATTTATGGGCACCATGAACAGAATGGTTCAGTGTGCTGCGCTTGAAGGAATCGATCTCAGGTCAGCCTTATGTCCAGCCATGCCTGCCTATCAGTCAACTCCCCATTCTACAACAGGTGAAAACCCTGCTCAGGAGAGCAATTATGACATAGCTACCACAATGGACCACAAGCTGAGTAATGGACCCTGATGAGATTTGTGTCATGGACACTTTTCACAAAAGTAAAATGAAGGTCTGTGCAGTTAGGTGTTGATGTGCTTGGGACATGGTTTGCAAGGACAGAGACTGGATCCAAGTCAAACAAAAACGGAAATGCCAGACTCCGTTTGATGCTGAACCATTGAGAGGTGTGACAAGTAAAGGCCATATGATGACTGCTCAATGTCCTGGAAAGTCCATTATGATAGACTCGTCACATTTCAACCAACTGCCTAGATGTTTGTCAGCCCCAGACCTTACGAGTGAGACAAGTCCGACTGAGTGCCCAAGTCAAGCGTCTCAGTCTACATCTACGATGCCAGATGACAGTGTAACTCCTTTACATCATATGACTCAATCTGGAAGATTGGTGTGAGCACCTTGATGACTCATTGAGGAACTCTAATGTATATATGTTGTTGGTATTTTTTCTATAACAATGAGGGAGATGTAGGGTCATGTGATCAGTTGCAATAGGACCCTTTTGGTCCTAGGCAGACTCCTTAAAAAGTTACGTAATCAGTTGGGAGGTATTTGGGTCTGTCTGGGTGTGGTCAATAAAGTCTATGACGCAGTGAGTTCAGTTAACGGTTGCATGCTAAAGAATAAAGATGTGTATTACAGAGTTCTGTGTGTAGCATAGTCATTATAGTGTTTCCAGAGCTGGGGTGGATGCTACAATAGTGAAATATACATTTTGAAAGGGGTACTGCAGCCTTCCATATACAAATAATACCCATGAGTATGTGGAAAATAGGCCTCAGCTAGGCCTACCAGTGCAAGGGGTTCGCCCTTCTCTGCACAGAGTCCTCAGACTATTAGAAAAAAGTTGGCACAGAAACTGAAATAGAAAATACATAGTTTAATAAACCTTCATGAAGTGGAACCACATTCACCCAGCACCCTGTTGTGCTGAATGAAGGTAGCACACAGAGTAGAAGAACCATGGGTCTTTTATACCCACACAGGGGCTCAGAAAAAGGGCGGTACAAGCATACATGAGAAGAGTTACATACATAGATGGTCACAGAAATGCACAGTCGACAGTAAAGGAGGAGCTAGCAGTTGCTGACTCTGGTAGAAACAACCTGATAGTTACAGACTAAAAACAGATGCATGGACAGTTAGATATTCCTGCGCATGTGCAGGGTAGCAGAGTCTAAGTATAGCCAGTCCTTTAAACAGAGCACAAGGGTAAACAAAATGGCTGCCAGAAATACAAAATGGATTCCACAAAATGTACAAGATAGCCTCTAAATACCAGATGGATTCTGCTAACGCTAATTTAATCGCAGCCAATTTACGACAGATGACCCTTTTAGCGTTAGCTGAAGACATCTCCCATAATCCAGTAGGAAAATGAAAAATATGCAAATTAATTTTTAATTAAAAATGTTTTTTTTTTTCTTTCATAAATATCCTAATTCATTGCTAGGTGGGCATTTCTCATTCTAAATATTGTTAAGCGGGTATGTATAAGGTATAAACAGAAATACAAAAGGGAACAGAGAATTGGGTCATACAGATAGCAGGAGAGAGTAATTACTATTATCAGAAACAGAATTATTAGCTTTCTAGTCCTAAGCAAATCCTAGAACCATCCAGTAAAAATATTTTCAAGGCTCCTATGCATTTCAGTTACCATCAATTTCAACTTCAAAAACATTTTCGCTAGACTTTTCCAGTGTTTCCTTTATGAGGGCTAGAGTATCTATCATTATACCCAATACAAACATTAAAGCAGTCAGACATATTATTTCAAAAATGATCCTGGATCCAGAGAACCAGGAGGACTACACAGGACCATGAGAATTAGGACGAAGAGCTGCAAAGGGTTGCTCCTCCTCAAAAAAGGGACGATCAATGGGGTACATTTTCAACAAAAAGAAAAAGAAGTCCTTGGGAAATTAAAGCCGCTGTACAACCAACCAGAGGGGAGTCTTCTCCCTGTGTCCGTTTGAGCCTCACAGGCAGCTCTTGTTGTTCCCACGGTGGAGCTGCACAACTCGCAACTCAGGAATCATGGCCTAGTTTCAAGGGAAAAGTTTCTTCTTTCAGGATAGGGCAATCACCCACCAGGGCAAATGCGCTCAGCAATCCTGTCCAGTGTCTCAGGTAGTGCACCAGTTTTCTTCATTTCAATCTAACAGGCACCAGAGACACAGCACCTGTACCCTGAACTCCAGTCCTTCCCTAACTCCTGTATTGCTCTGCTGGCACACTGCTCTTTCGTTGGGGCCATATCTCTTGGCCAACAAAGGTGAAAACTTTACAGCCACTTTAGGACCAGGATTCAGAGGCCTGATGCTAGGATCTCTGAAGCAACCCTTGTTTCAAAGGGGGTTACCTCAAGCAAAAACTTTCTCTCCTTCCTGGTCGGTCTGTTACTCTCGGCTGGGCATCAAAAGCTTGATCCACGATTTCTCCTTTCTGACTTGTGACCCCGCCTTTCGCCCAAGATAGTAGCAGGAGTACACTCATCTCAATGCTTCCGGCCTTCTACCTTCACTGAGGTCCTGGTTGCCAGCAATGCCTGTGCTGGTTACCTTCACTTTGACTTCAAGCTGGACTGGTGTTGACTCCTCAAGCTAGATCTGATGTCCGCGCCCCTCTGGCAATGGTTGTAAAGCAGCAAATATCTATTGATGGACAGAACAAAAGGTCTTTAGACAAGGCACAGAAATAATCTATCAACAGAGAGGATAGTCTCAGAATACTTCCTAGTCCAGGGACGCCCCATATATTAACAAGGCACCCTGGAACCACTTTCATATATGTGAGAGTAAATAAAACAACAGCCTGAACCTATTGGCAAGTATAAAAGGAACTCTTTAGTGAACTGACAAGAGTAATACGTCACCCAATCCCAAGCAGTCAAGGAAGTCTGTGTTCATTTCTAAAGACCCTCAAGAAAAAGGAAATGTTACACTCATAAACTTTGCATCATTTGTGCAGGACTGCAGACACTTCTAAAATGATTTCTCTTAATAAAAGCACCTACATTGTATACTCAGGACCATGCTCTCATGTTATAGGAGCAACAGGAAAATCTAACACTGCTAATTTAACAAGGATTCCTATTACATAAAGAACTAAAAACGTCAACATAATGGGTACATGTTCTCCAGCGGAACATCTTGTGACTAACAGACTCCTATAAAACAATATTTTCCTAAAAAATGTTTGCTAAGGATCACATGGGCATCTTCTCTGCATTCTATTTTTCACAATCCAAACTATGCAACATCAGCTCTAGTAAGGACTGTCAGTTTATTTACACAGACTAGCTAATAAAAGCTAGCAATGCCCTTGCAAAACTGTATATAGCATGAGAATAACAAACAATAGTGGTGTTGTCACCTGAGAATTTTCAAACAAAAACTACCCACAGCTAGTTTCCCTTAAAGATCAAATAAGAAAGCAGCAATCCAGACTACTCATCCTCTCATAATTCCATCAGAGAGGATGGGTAGTAACATAGCAAATTTATTTATTCATTTTATTAATGCTAATAATGTTTAAAACAGTATTACTGAATAGCCAATTAAATGTCTCATGGCTATTTCATAGACAGTTTAGACAGGCTTAAAAGAAATTGAAAAAAAGAGAGAGAAAACATAAATTTGCCTACCCTTAATTTGTAGAGGAGCTAGCCTCCTCTCCTCAGTTTTGACAGTAAGAAACCTGTACCAGGTTTCATTCTGTCAACACTATCAACCCCAATGTGTAGCAACTGGGCCTAAACAAACTCTGAGGAGCGAAATAGCACAGTAAGCAAGCTAAAGAGCATATTCCCCTAGCAAATGTAGTAGTGCAACATGAGGCCGCATGAATTCAAACTGAATCTCATTGCTGCCTTAATCCAGCCCTAAAAGTATCAGTGCTCTATATATATGGCTGAGACATTGTCTTTTAAAGAGAGGTCTTATATACCATTATACTATGTTCATTGAGTGCACAAAAACTTGCTTTTGCCAAAAAAAAGGTAAGCAAAACCTTTCTTTCCCTGCCCTGCCATTTCGTCTTTCAAATGTCGAAATGTCAAAACACATATTGCGCTGAGCCCTGCCAGGCTGCTAAATGTAGGAGTTCGGCCTTTAACCTATGCAGCTGTTCCATCTTGTATGCAAGGTTGTCATGTGGTGCTCCCAAGTCAAAGTGACCCTAGAGACCGAAGGCGAAACAGCAAAACCCACTCTAATCGTGTGTCTACCAGCAATTTCAGAGGTAAGCTTAATAACTTCTACCAGTTTTTGTACATAGGTATATCTAGAATCAGTGTGCTGAATGCTTGAGCAATATAGATGTCAGCTATGAAGTGCATACTTACATATGTGCATTTACTGGAGCTTAAGGCAGTTTAAAAGCTGCTCTGACTGGAGAAATCTCATTTAAATAATGAAGTTCACTCAATTTCGACTTTGATGTGTAGGGCACTTAAAAATAAATATCCTACAATGTTTTTGCATAATAGTCATCCCCAGAATGTCCTCTACATATCCCAGAGATGCGGCATCAGAAATGTATAATGTATGCCCTTATAAAAATGAGTTTTGTACGCCTGGGTAAAGTGACATTTCACATGTAAGGGACTCCCTATTGCTGTATAGCATGGCTTAAATTCAATTTGGATGCTAGGAGGTCACAGCATCATGATTAGGCATTATGAATAGTAAAAAACGAATTTAATGCACCTATTTGAAATAACATTTTTTATATAATCAAAATATATATATATTTTTTTTTAATAAATCTAATCATTTTGATGAGTCTACATATGAAAAGCGAGCTGCATCCCTTGCCTATCATATTTAAACGCAGTCATTCACAGCCCTAAGAACAGAAACTTAACTTGAGGGTCTGCGCCACTTTTAAAAGACAGTTATTATTATTTAACATCAAAAACCACTCTGATCCTTATTTAAAAAGGCATTAAGAAAATAAATCCCCACTGTCAATCTGTCCTCTATTTATCAAAAATAATGAAACTATATTTCTAACCTTTAAAACAGCAGTCTGAGATGCAGGATGTTCACGCCGAGTTTTTTTTTTTTAAAAGGGTAGTAATTCAGCTGTTTTCTATGGCCGGAGTCAGAAATAGAAGAATTCATGTTGACACAGCTGCGTGACACGTAAAGGCGTCGAATTCACACGCCTGTCAAGTCAACACAACTCTGTCGTTCTGTATAATGTGAATGCCTTTGAATACCCTATACAAAAGGATGAATGCTGTGACATTTTGTATCTGAATTTAATCTATTGTAAAAAACACAATTTCTTTTTTTTTTTAGGCCTTTTATCCCCATATAAAGAATATGAAAAAGGAAACCTGATTTCCTTTAAGGGATCAAAGGCATACTTATACACTTCCAAAGAAACAGAACAGGATTTAGCTAGTGCGATATTTTAGAAAAATTCAGGTCACCTTTTTGCAGGGGCTACAAATCTATAATGGTTCCATAATATCCAATCTGGAAACATATGACTGACGGCTGCCTGTCTATAAGAGAAGGGCAGTACACATATTTTAGTCTTGCATAACCTTTTTTGTTTTATTCATCTCCAATACCAATTAGACATACACTGATAATCGTGTTGTCTGCTATTTTGACAGCATGATAATGATAATATCATGTCTGTGGTATTTAGTAATTTTGAACAGGTACCAGCCAACTGCTACGCAAAGATAGGCGTCGTCACGACCATCTCCTTACCTCACAGGAGAACTTGTACTAGTATTAAAATAGAATTGTCAATACGACAAAAACAAAACATATATAAAATAAAAATACATATGCCAAGCCATCAGTATACCAAGCACAGAAAGCATAGACAAATTACAATAACATATATAAATGAGCAGTGATGCGCAATTACTGAACCTACAGCTCAGAGTCGAATATTCTGGCCGGCTTAATTTGTCAGGCTTAAAATCAATAACTGATTTTCTTGCCTTACTTACCCCATCTGACAGTAGGTTATCTTTATAATGACCAGCTGTCAGCTGGACTGACTGTGTCGCTTCTGACACACAAGCCATCTTAATTTTAACTTTCTAAAGGTAAGATTACTTATCTAATATCCCATGTTAGCTTTGCGCCACAATTTCCACTGAGAAAATTAATTCTCAATTGGAAAATCGTTTTTATATAGGCATATAGCCCTTAAAATTTCAAGCAAGAGCCTCTTTTTACTTTTTGTCTAGGATTAATGCAACAGTTTAAAAAAAAAAGAAAAACAGTTTTCTATGGAAATTCTAACTGTTCTTAGGGACAAGGAAGGCTCCTTGAGTCTCGTTCCTCAGCTGCCCTGTCTTATCAGAGAAGCTAAAAATAGCCCCTCAGCGCAGAACCGGGCCACAGCCAGTGCTCCTGGCCCCCACCTTACAGGCTGCAAGGTCAAAATCTGCCTCACACAGCCCTGAAGCTGTCAAAGACAAAAAGCCTTCCTAATTTTATCTAAACTGCAATAATTTGGCCTATGGAAAAAATGTATTTTAATATACAATTTCCTTTCAGGGTTCAGAAGTTTATTTTCAATTCTCAGATTAGCAGGATCAATTTAAATTAGAACCTACAACCCTGTGGACCCAGCACATTGGCTCACTGAACCACCAAGAACACAAAGCTGCATGGGGACAATTTGAAAATTCGAAATACCCACAATTTTCTCAAGCTAAACTTTTAACTGGTCCCTAATTACTCTTCATTAATACTTTTGTACATTACGGGTGTCATCAAATCACAGGGGTTGCTCTTTCCCTAGCTACACCCCTCTCAATTTCCTTTTGCGACTTATTGATGGTAATGAGACCAAATTAAATTTACTCCTTAACAATTTCACTTCTCAGAATTCTTTCACATATTCAGTCATTCAATCACACGCTTTTTCCAGTGCTAGCAACATCCAAAACACAATTTACCACACCATAACATTTAAACACACATTTGACCCACAGATCAACACTTAAGACAGAAACAAAAGACAGCCCACAGACTGTACTTAAACCAAACCATTTGTAAATACTAGTTGCAAGTCATATTCACTAGATTTGGCTGGCAGAACACCAGAAAAACGCTCTGCATCTCATCACTTATGAATGTTACTAAGTGCACAGACCAGGATCCTTTTATGTACATTTTTAGATCCTCGGGGTACTAGTCACCAAAGAAGAAAAACTTCTATATACCTAAACCTAGTTAAGTATCCCCTCTAGGGGAGCCGGCTAATTATATACAAAAGAAATGGTACATCCAAGAAAGCAACACATTCATTCATTCATGTACTTTTTCTCCCACATTCGTACACAATCAAACATCTCTTGCCTAGTCTTTTGCTTAAACATACATTGTTCCACATACTCAATTTTCCGAAACTCAAATGACCCATACATAGGCCAACGCAGCTCAGGATCCTTGCAAGTGTATTTATTCCATAATGCGCTGTACATTATAGAAGAAAGATCATACTTAATATACATATCCCTATTAGGCGTCCCCTCCGGGGGGGGGGGGGCGGTTGTGCTTCATCAAGTCTCAAGGTACCATTTCAAAAGCAACACATCCTTTGAAGTGTGCTAGAGACAGGTATGCCAAAAATAGTGCAGAATATGCAATATTATAATCAAAGTAGCACTTAAGGTACCTTTAGTACGATGTGCCGTTCAAATCAATTCAGTTAGAGAAAATTCTCCTCATTACCTGCCTATGTGAATTGCAAGTCACATATGTCAAAACAAACCAAGTTGGCCAACACAAATATACCATACTCAAAGCCACAGTAAGCGTTACTAAACTACCTTACCAATCACAGGCATCAAAACCAACAGCAAGCGCCGCAGAAGGACACTTACCAATCACTTGGTGTCCAGATTCATCCTGCCAAGTTCTAAAATCGACCAAATGGTCACTGCACAGCGAATCAACAGAAGAGATCTCAGTCGAGGATCGGCGCCACCTGGATGGTCAGATCAGAAAGAAAGGAAAAACGCCGTGGTTGCCAAGACTCAGGTCTCATTGGGCAGCGATCGCGTCCACAGCGAGATTCCAATCCTTCGTCGCGACCAATCCTTTGGGCATCCGAGTCACCGATGAGCCCCAAGTTGGGCCGCCAATTGTGGAAAATAGGCCTCAGCTAGGCCTACCAGTGCAAGGGGTTCGCCCTTCTCTGCACAGAGTCCTCAGACTATTAGAAAGAAGTTGGCACAGAAACTGAAATAGAAAATACATAGTTTAATAAACCTTCATGAAGTGGAACCACATTCACCCAGCACCCTGTGGTGCTGAATGAAGGTAGCACACAGAGTAGAAGAACCATGGGTCTTTTGTACCCACACAGGGGCTCAGAAAAAGGACGGTACAAGCATACATGAGAAGAGTTACATACATAGATGGTCATACAGAAATGCACAGTCGACAGTAAAGGAGGAGCTAGCAGTTGCTGACTCTGGTAGAAACAACCTGATAGTTACAGACTAAAAACAGATGCATGGACAGTTAGATATTCCTGCGCATGTGCAGGGTAGCAGAGTCTAAGTATAGCCAGTCCTTTAAACAGAGCACAAGGGTAAACAAAATGGCTGCCAGAAATACAAAATGGATTCCACAAAATGTACAAGATAGCCTCTAAATACCAGATGGATTCTGCTAACGCTAATTTAATCGCAGCCAATTTACGACAAGTACGTTATTGCTAGTGAATGTAATCACAGCACCCAGTGTTTCTGTATTTATAGACATCAGAAACAACGTCATCTCTAGTATTACTGGTGACATTAAATATCACACCTATATAAAGGAAATAGGCTGCTAAGTGTGTTTTAGTCTACTGATCTGGAGCTCACTATGAGTGACCTGATTTCTGGTGAAAAAACCTGGGAATTTGTGTTTTCGTATTCATTTACAGATGTTTTCCCTCAAATTCTGCCATATTTTCAGCAGCAAACTTTGCTTGGTGACTTTACTTGCTTTTAGTGGACAAAGGGCTTAATTTACACCTTGACGAATGGAGTAGTTCAGATTGTGGAGGACATGACGTCCGCCATCCTGGGGGTTCTTCATCTGTCAAATTTAGAGATGACCACTGGCTCAGCGGTCATCTCTGTACCTTGACAGGAACCACTGTCACAGCAGTTCCATTCAATGTATAAAAAGTTTGATGGATGGCCTTCCACAGTTTTGACATCTGTCCACCATACTTTTATACCTTTTTTTATTTTTCAGAAACAAGCTTCCACGTTGGGAATTTGCTTCTGAAAAAAATAAAAAGTTAAATGTTTGGAGAACAGCCATCACAAAGGATAGTCGGAATTCACCACAAAACGTTTCGTACCTTAAAGGGAACAATCAAGTACCTTGATTGAACAGTGATTCCTATCAAAGTACAGAGATGACCACTGTGCTGGTGTTCATCTCTAAATTTGATGGACACAGTACCATCAGGATGGCAGATTTAATGTACTTTGCCACCCTGATGGACTGTGATCCATCCACCAAACTTTAAATTGACCCCTCAATGTATGATACTATGTGATCTTAGTAGGGAACTATAAGGCCTATAACCACATTGCTTTAGTGAAGCTTTATATAAATTTACAAATTTGTATTTCCGAGATCGCTTGTTAAACCTATTTGAATAGTCGTGCCTCTGCTTTATTTCACGGCCGTGTCCTACTTCATATATATCTAGGGTTTTCTCTTTAAAATCTGAAAATCTACTGTGTTAAATACCTAAGGCAATTTATGAAGGCCTTAGGATGTAGTGGTTCTGCTGAGTCTGGTTTGAATATGTTTTCAGGATCTTTCTGGACGGCTCCTGTCACAGCCCCTGGTCAGCGCGCTGCTACACCTTGACAGCACGATTAGGAGGGAATACGAGCCTCAGTAGCATTTAGCAGCAGTGGTTAGAGGGGGGCCCGGCCTCTTCCGATCAGTGATGGGCAAGGACGGGCCTGCCCTTGGCCCAGGCTTAGCCCGCACACGTCCCGTGCAGCGGGAGCCCACGAATCCCTTTATGCGCCCACGGACGCCGATGCAGGCAAAGAGTGGAAGTGGAGGAGCCTTGGGGCTGAAGTCCATGCCCCGGCTACGATCAAAGCAAGCGGTTAAGTGATAATGTATCTAAAAAGGCATGGACCGTACAGGTAAGAGCGGTTGGGGAGGGAGTCGACAGACGATGACGAAGTAAACTTAAATTTAAGAAAATTGAAACCACTTACCTTGAGCTGACAACACAAACAAGGACTAAATAAACATACGGACAACCCCCTAGGGGTCAAGTCAGAAACATAGAGGCGAGTCCTGACAAAATTACAGTATCGCACTGTGTCAATTAAGACACCTAACACAAAGAATGGAACAGAGATTGCCTTCTGGAATCCAGGATCCAAAGCCTGCACAAAAGGAACGCTGTTAATCACAGATTAATACAAAATAGTAAATTTACCAAAACACTAACACTTCAAGCAAAATACATGTGGAAGAACAGAGAGATGATTGCTCCTAAGGTAGCAGGAGTTAAGGCAGGAGAAACAGGAACACAAGCTGATAACTAGCAAGACTGCAGGGCAAAGTTGGAGACAGATCAGAGCAGGATAAACAAAAGGAACACAACAACTATAACTAGCAAGCAAAGTAACACAGTAGAGCAAGATGTCAAACTGATCAAGACAATCACAATAAGTCTAGGGTCCGTAACAAGCAATGCGTTAAGGAAGCAGGGTAAAGGTAAAGAATGAACATTACACTGGCAAACACAAGGAACCAAGGCATTGTAGAAAGTAAGAGACACTGAATGTGAAGTAACCAGAAAACAAAACAACAGAAAGCAAACATGACTGGGGGGCAGATACAGGAGTTAAGGACAAAACGTTGTGGGGTAAGCAGAAAGGACAAAGACATCAGAAACATAATAATACTTGGCAGACAGCAAATAAAAAAGATCATAAAAAAAGAACAATCTAGGAAGCAAAACAGATCGACAAGTCAAGAGCAGCAGCTGGCTACAGGCTGAAGGCAGCGAAGAGGAAAAAGAAAAATCACTGCAGGCATAGGAGAGATATGCAACAAGCTGGCAGTGGCAATTCAGGAACAGGATCAGCAAGCAATCAGGCAGGAGCTTGAAAAGAGATCTGGGAAACAGTGGTTCATCATGTAATGAGTTAACAAGGTATTTTAGGCACTGCCAGCATACAAGGTGTTCCAGAAAGCCTAGACAGTGTGAGCACAGGTTTGACTCATTTGATCGGGCTGCCAAACACTCACAGTTGCTCATAGGGATGGAAAACAATGTGTAGTGCTGAGGAATGACAAATCTAGTACTAATGGAAGCAATCCTCAGGGCTTGCTGCTGTTTTATAAATACTTAGCAATGCGAGATTTTTTGTTCATATTTACAAGAGTAGGTTCTTAACATCTATGCAAGACTGAAGGGACATGCATGCAAAAGTCATAGAGGGAATATGAATGAGTTGTGGTGATTGTTTCCAGGCTGCAGCAAGTCTGTGTATGGGTCATCCCAACGACAGTGAGAAGGAATCATAAGGTATGGATTGGAAATGCTACAGTGATATTGCCTTTGTAAGATGTTTGACACTGGGACAATTAGTCATGTCATACCAAACCCATGACCTAATTTATAGTTTTATATAGCACAAACATGACCCAAGAGGGTATTAGAGTGCTTTACAAATGGTCAAGGAGGAAGAAACAGGTAAGGCAAACAGTAACAAACAACAGCAATCGCGATAGCGGTACAGGATGTGGCAGTTCCGAAGTAGGGGGGTGGGGAACCACCTCAGGTCCAACAGATCATTCAAAAAACAAGGCCATAATGTCAAGAAATGAACATGGGTGTAATCACTGTGCCTTATCAGGGTCTGAAGTGTAGAGATCATGAGAGCTAAAGCAGAACTTTGTTCATCAATAGCACTTTCACTTCTTTTTTGAATGATGAAGTTGAAGGGTTCACTCGGATTTCAGGGGGTAGAGGATTTTAAATTCTCGGGGCAATGCCTGAAAGGCTTGTTTGAAAGTTTTCTTTTTATTAAATTTCTGTAGTTTCAACAGGAAGGAAGTGGTACTTCTTGAGGTTCTGCCACCTCCAAACAGCTCCAGTTTTTCTGCAATGTACCTCAGGGTGTTGGAGTGTATGGCTTTGTGGGTCATGCAGGCAATTTTTAAGTGAATCCTTGCCCCATATGGGAGCCAGTTTAAAGATTTCAGATCAGGCGTGATGTTGTTATTTTGTTTAGATCCTGTGATGAGCTTTGCAGCAGAGCTAAGGGAGGCCCTTATTGGAGCCAACTTCAATCTAGGTAGGCTGCAAAGAGTAACATTTTCACAGTTCAACCTGGAAATCAGTAGGTTTTGAACAGCTAACTTGAAGTCATCAAGGGGGAGGAAGGGTTACATTTTCTTTTAGATGCTCATTGGGAAGTTCAATCTTCTGGTAGCTGTACAGATTTGCTCATGCATGTCCACTTTTAGTGTTATTTCAAGTGATTTCATGGAATCAATAAAGTGAGGTATGCAATTAAGAGATGTTAAATGTTTCATCCATTCAGCGATATCGGGTGATTGGGTGATGCGATAAACAGGAAGACCATTTTCAGAGCATTTAGTTTGACGTGGTTGCAGGTCCTGAAAGTTCAGCCATCTCGAGCGGGGGTAGTGCTGATGTGTGATGAAACCGGAAGGTGCTCCAATGCTGTCCGTAAGTCGCTTTCATTCTTTTCTGTCTTTTCCAGGAAGAAGCTGGCTAGTTCCTTGTAGTTAGGCTGCAGACTAGGCCTGAGTGAAGGGTTGGGTTGCCTGTGAGATTGAAGTTTGACAAGTTAGACCAGTTTTTGGGTCAATTTCTGGCTTCATCAAGTAAGTTCACTTTTGAGCTACGTATGCATTTGTTATAAATGCTCCTCAGAGATCTCAGGTGCTTGAGGCGTTTGAGGGACAAAGAGAATCTCCACAATCGTTCATCTAGTTTCAGATTGTGTCTTTCAGCATTTAGGCTACCATTCTTCCAAGGTTCGGAGTCTTTGGTGTACGTTCTTTTTAATCGGAAGGGAGTAATTGAGTCTAGAATGTTCAACATGGAATTGCAGTGATCAGTAAGGTCCTAGTCATCTGACATGTCATCAAGAGGGGGTAGGATGTAACTGCTAAGAGACGTCAGTTCATTCATTTTTATGTTTCATATGCTCCTTTTCCAGTGTCTGTTTTTTTTTATTTGACCCTTTTTTTAGGCCACCGATTCTGTAATGAGGAAGGTGATACGGTGGTGGTCTTTCCAGTCACAAGGGCCAATAGATTCAAGTTGAATGGAATTGGCCTTAGCATTGATTAGATCCAAGGTCGCACCCAAGTTGTGGGTGGGACTTTCCCAGATTTGAATCAGGTTATGGTCTGCTAGGAAAGTTTTTAGGATGTTCACTGCCTGGTCATTTGGGTCAATCAGTGGAGGTTGAAGTCAGCAAGGAAGATCTGGGCACAATGTTATCCTGAGTTGGTTGTGATTTTTCCCATACTTTGTTCAATGAATGGGAGGTTATCACTTGAGGTTGGTAGAACACATGCAATTTGCATAGAGACCTGTCTTTACTCACAATATTAATGCATAGGTATTCACAGGAGGATAGAGTGACGTGTTGTGCCTATTTCACCAAGAGACAGTTGCGGTGTATGCAGGCGATATCTCCACCTGATCTGTTCGATCTATCTGATCTAGCGATGTCTTAGCTAGGTGGTACTAGTATGTCAAGTATTGGTGTAGAGTAGTAATTTAGCCATGTTTCAGTCAGGACTAAGAGGACAAATTTGTGTACAAGGATGAAGTCGGCCATGTCCACCACGTGTTTAGATGCCCATCTGCAATTTCGGAGTTTTATATAGCGCTAACTTGACCTGGTATCGGGTATCAGAGCGCTTTACATAGCACCAGTTGCGTTACATTAGGACACATTCTTTTTTTTTGTTAGGCACGGAGAGATTAAGTGATTTGCCCAAAATCACAGGATGTTCAGCGTCATTGCTGAGACTCAAACCCAGTTCCCCAGATTCGAGGTCGACCGCCCTAGCCGTTAGGCCAACTCCTCTATTTGAGTAGCAAACATTTCAAGTGGGGTATGGTGTCAACTGAGGTAACCTGTGTGACGGGAATTTGCTGAAGGTTGGCATTGTTATTGGCTCTGGGATTGAGCCTAGGTTCTTTGTGTGGGCACACAGGAATTGTTTGGATTTGACCCAAGTTTTCTGGGATATCATAGTGTATGGACTTATTTGAGAGGAGGAGGAAGTGAATGTCCTTGTCGGATAGAGGATCTTTCATCGTGATGGGCTGGCTTAAGGTGTTGGGGTAGGGCATGGTTCTCCAATTCAAGTGAGAAGATGCCAGGGTTGCTGGGATCCCGTTGGATGGTGGTGTTGGGGTGATGGCCACCTAAAGTGGTAGTTATTGGATTAGGAGTGGGAGTGTTTATTCTTTCCTGGAGCCCTGATGGGCACCTATAATTTGCCAGCTCGGAGGTGATGGTTATTAACCTTTGTAGGTCTGCCTTAGGTTGTTGCAGGTCAAGAGTAGTCTCACTAAGTCAAGTGGGCTGTGGGAACATTGTTTGGGTCAGGGGGCCAGGAGGTGAGAGGGTGGCCCAGCCTGTGGTGCTAGAGTGCTGTTGAACTGGGAGAACCGCAGGGTGGGTTGGAGATGGAGTTAGGCTTGAGGGGAGGAGGTGTAGAGCTAGTGAGTTGGCTGATTAGAAGTGCTGGGGACAGATAAGCCATGTTGATAGTCGTGTTTGTAAGTATCATGGTTTGGTCCATAGAGAGTGGCAAAGATTCAGAAGTAGTGTCCACAAGAGTGTGTTCGGAGGTCAAGGGTAGAATCGGGGGTGAAGGTGTTAGTGTCAAAGTTATGTGTCTCAGTTATCGCTGCTCTAGAGGTGCAGTGTGGGCTTAGTCTATTATGGTGACTCTAGTAGGGGGACTCAGGCTCCCGGGTAGTGGTGGAGAGTTGATATTGGGTAAACGGATCGCCAAGGAAGGTGGAGGGGAAAGGGGTGGAGGTCTTAATGTGGTGAGGATAGGGGAGGACACAAGTTGAGGTTCCTGTAGGTTGTCTGAATATCTCAGACAAGCTTGGGGTGGGGAGGATTCCTTATTAGTCACAGAGTTTTTGATGAGAGAAAAAATGTCATTTAGTACTTCTAGGTTGCGGTCAGATGATTGGATGCGGATAATCCCAATGCTATACAGGAAGATGGTTGCCTGTGCTCCGCAAGCGAGGGAGGGAGCTACCGAGAGTCTTAGTCTATGTGGGGTTTTATTGGATGCAGTGATCTGGAGCAGTGAGTCTAGGGATTTCCTTCTGGGTGCTCTTCTTTTAGTGAAGAAGATAAAATCACAAATAGTAGCTCCTTTTTCATGCAGAAGTAAGGGTCAGAAATTAGGTTTTCTGGGTAAGATTTAAGAAGCCTGTGTTCAAAGTTCTTGGATGCATTTTTTGTTAGATTAGGAGTTTTTTTGATAGTGTAAGCATTGCTGCCCCCTGATATTAGTTTGGTGGCTTATGATCTTCGAGAGTTAGGATCCATAACTGAGAGAACAATAGAACCAGAGAGATAAGAGTGGAGGGACAGGAAGTATGTAACGCTCCTGTGGGGAGGAAGGAGAGGTGGAGATGAGAAAGGGGTAAGGTCAGTTGGGGAACAAAGAGCTGAGGCAAATCATGGTATAGATAGAAGTATGATTCATGGCTCTATTTTAGAATAGCCACCCTTTTATCAGCATCGTGACAAAGGTTGTCCAGAGAGATGAGTTTTCTCTTTCAGTTTCACGTTTCCCACAGGATAGCATTGTGGGACTCTTTATACTTGATGGAAATTAGCTTTCCTGAAAGGGAAGGGGGACCAACTAAAATTACTTAACTGACAGAGTAGTGAAACTGTTACAATCAAACCTAACAACTGTGTGATAGCTAAGCAAGGTTGAACCCGGATTTGTGAGAGGATAGGGATGTTGTGGTAATCAATGAACTAAGATGGAGGGATGAGGGGTGTGTAGAGAAAGGCTTGAACACTCCCTAATCCATCACGTCAGGGATACCCAAGAGATTAGGAAACAACATTATTATGGCTGTCTTGAGACTGAGTTATCTATGACCTTTACAAAGTTCTGGTACAAATAAAAAAATAATTTACTTCATCTGCTCAGTTCTTGATAATTTTACATTCTCTGTGCATTACCCAGGATTCATCTTTCCTTATACCTTTATTCCTGCATTATATTACTTGACTTTGTTAATATATCATCACATCTGTTATTTGGCAATTACAGATCATTAAGTCACACTTGAGGTACTAATAATAAACTGTCCCTTCCCCTTGGCGGCAGCCACTTTTCACATGCAAAGAAATAACATGATGCTTTGGCTATAAAAGGGACTGATGTGGTTGTGATGATTTGTGATGACATCTTAAGGAGATCAATGTTGGAACTTCTATATTAATGTTCCTTTGATGAAGGGTCCCACACTCTCTTTTTCCAGTATTTTGTGACGCGATGCTGTGGGCAGGTACTCTGATGACCTGAAGGTGGCTACATTCCAAGGTCGGTATACACTTCATAGAAGTATAGTATCATTCCTACCAGTCATATGTTTTAGCCACAAGCCAGTCAGTGGCGTAATGCAAAAATATGAGACCCCCTGCAAATATGATGAGGGACCCCTCAAGACTCATGTTTCTCACAGAGATTCATTAGCATTGTCTTCAGTTGGGTGTCCCTGAATCGTTGGAGGCCCCCTGCACTGCAGGGGCTGCAGGGGTTGCGTTACACCACTGTAGCCAGTCTAAGGACGTGAAAGCACACGGCTAGCCCATCACCATTGCTCACAGAAGTTTAAACACATCTGCTTTGGTCCTGGGCATCCTTCGATCAGTTCAAATATCTCTGGTCCTACAAAAATCTCTTGTGATATGTTGGCTCACCCTAGACATCCTTCTACTTGGCTCTCTGGCTTCCTTCCTGCACTTCTAAGCGATCCAGCCAGCCAAGTCACTGGCTGCATAGTTCTTTACCCCTCTCTACAGACAACACCACATGGGCCCTGCTAGTCTTCTTTGGCACTTTTATCCTATCACAAGTACTTTATGATTTCATCTCTCATGTGAGTTCGTCCAAAATCCAGTGGGACTTCATCTGAAAATACCCGTTCTTGCAAGTTCTCAGGATTAAGCTTAGCCGCTCTATAGAGACGAGCAGTGGCAACCAGAGAATGCAATGTATGCCATAGGAGACACAGGAGTACACACTCATACTGGGGGGCAGATTTACGAGATTGTCACGCAGCGCAGCAAGTAACCTTGCTGCGCTGCACAGCATGACAGGGAAATGACAGGAGTGTGCCATATTTAAGTCAATATGGGGCATTCCTGCCATTTGCCCTGTGCTGGCGCCCTTTTGGCAGTCTAGCGTCAACACAGGCGCCCTTGCACCATGGTGCATGGGTGCCTCTGTTGCATGCAGGATTGTTTTTGTGCAGGAAGGGGCACCTTCCTGCACAAAAACAATCCTGAAACGCTAATTCTTCCATCTATGTGTGCTGCAGAATGCAACACACATAGAAAGAGTAAGTAACAAGGAGGAATAAAGATATTTCTCTTTGTTACGCCTCTCCTGGGAAGGCGTAACGTTTTGGTGCAAGCCAGGTTGGATTTGTAACTTGCTCAGAGTTGATGCTGGTCTTTTCTAGCTCTATGCAGATGCATTTATGTGATCCTCTCTTTTCAAGATGCCACATATATGTTGGTGATGAGTTCCAGTTAACAAATACCAATCTTGGGCTATGTTACCTATTTGTATTTGGTTCATTCATGTGTTGTAAATATTTCTTCACATGATCACTAGTAGCTGTGCTACCTTATTACATACACCAGCCATTTGAGACCATTTTTTCTATATTTAGACCTGATGTTTTGATATTATCTACATTTTACAAGGATTTTAGTTTGTGCTTTAAAATCCCTTTATTGCACTGAGCATACACAAAAAGGTTACAGGTGTGTACAAGATCGTGCCCTTGTAATATGCAAACCATGTAAAGATTGCGGTGATATATTGCTGCCTGACCATCTGTCAAACATGCTTTAACCTAATGCATATCATACTTGAAAAACATCTACAATTCCACTGCCACATGTGAATTAAAAATTGTGTCTGATGTACGAGCAGAGATGGATGATGCTCATAGCAATAGGAGACACATTATGTAGAAGTCCAACTGCTTCCTGGTCGTCCAGCTTAAGGTATGCAATCCACTACAGTGTAATTTAAGATATGTATTTGTATTTTCAGGATACTCAATCAAGTTCAAAAGTTGAGGAACGCGTCAAGGCGCTCGAACGAGGGGTCTCTCTTCCAAATAGAAGCCGAACATCGTCAGAGTCCTCCAGCGGTTCCCATCCATCCTCCCAAACAGTCACAACAGAGGGGGCATGTGCGTGATCAATATGTGTGCTTTTCCTAGTCATCATTTGCAATGTGTCTCTGGTCAGTCAACTCGTAGTCTTTCAAGACTGCATCACCTGTATGTTGTTCACTGGCCTATGTGAAATATGTTGATGTCAAGATCACTGGTAGGATATTTACAACAGTAGAATCATCATCTGATTTGGTGCTAATGGTGCCCGGGTTGGAATCCATAGCAAATAGGTAGAGAACTTCAAAGAAATCGATGCATGATGAGATTTGCCTATGTCTCTAGTTCTCTTGTCTAGTTCCAGAGATTGTCAGATTTAGGGGCTAATTTACAAGCACTTGCGCCGCCGGTGCGTCACTTTTTATATGATAAAAAGTGACGCAGCGACCGCGCAAGGGCTTGTAAATAAGCCCCTTAGAACGGTCATCAGAGTGTAAAGTAACAAATAAAGGGGCTTATTTACAAGCCATTTGCGCCGCCGGTGTGTCATTTGATCAAAAGTGACGCACCGGCAGCACAAGCCCCTTGTAAATAAGCCCCGTAGAATCGTCATCAGAGTGTAAAGTAACAAATAAAGGGGCTTATTTACAAGCACTTTGCGCCGCCGGTGCAGTCACTTTTTATGTGATAAATGTGACGCACGGTGGCGCAGGGGGCTTGTAAATAAGCCCCGTAGAATCGTCATCAGCGTGTAAAGCAATAAATAAAGCGCCTTATTTACAAGCCCCTTGCGCCGCCGGTGCATCACTTTTTATGTGTTAAAAGTGACGCACCGGCTGCACAAGCCCCTTGTGCTGCCGGGGCGTCACTTTTTAAGTGAAACCTCCAAAGATTGTATGGAAAACAAAGGAAACAAGCAAAACAAAACCCTGTCAGTGATTTATCCTATGAGCTAAAACATCTGGAATCTGAAAAGAAAAAATCTAATTGACCTTTTATCCAACTGCACTATGGTAGAAAAGTAAGGGAAACGATTGAATTGCACTGAAAGAGCAAAGACTCTAAAAAAAACCCTGTGTCAATCATTGCAGAAAACGTGTTTGTCTAAAGAGCAGTACTTTCAGAGAGTACATGCCTTTGGTCTCCGAGACCTACATGTGTAATGTGTTTTTAGAGTACATGCACCTCTCAGAATGAGCTGCGAAGTCCATGGAGCATTTGTGAAACACCTGACTATTCATGGGTGTTTTCCAATAGAGTTTCCTTATCTTCAACTTTGAATCAGGTTATGCCCGCATCCTGTTGTGCACACCACTACTGTCTACAAAGGGAGGAGAAAAGAAACAATGACTAATTTTACTCTAAAGCCAGAGTGCAAATTCATCAGATTCTTAAAAGATACGTTTAGGTTAATCCTTGAACTCGTCTTGATTTATAGTAAATCTTCCCTTCCAGAGGGGTAAACCTTTTTTTCTTTTGACAACATATAAGTGAAATATTATTATTAAAAAGTGTGACTTTTCAATGTATTCTGTTTTTCCAGCCACTCCATTAAAGAAGGCGAACGAACCCTGTGTGCCATCCTTTCCAAGAACTCCCAGCATGCAAGAGGATTTACCCTTGCAAAGGCTGAGCCAGTCTTTCTCGGTTCAGGTTTGTTTTCAAGTTATCCATGTAACATGGTCCAATATTGTTAATCTAGGAGCTCTGGTAACCTCACAGACTACGAGGCCAAAGGCCAAGTGGTTTGTAAATGTCACTAGAGCCCTGAGATGGTAATATAGCACCGTAGCACTCGTTAGCCTTTCTGTATTTTTATGTTGCATGTTTATTTTGGGGTAGTTATCTTGAAAAGTTTTTTTTTCGGAAGTACAACTAACAAGGGGCAGTCATTGGAATATGTAGGTTTCCTTTTCATAAATAAATTGTTGAAAAAAGAAAGGAGAATAGTGAGAGTTGGTGGATTCATGAGAGTCTGTGGCTGCAGCTTTGTATTATTGATTCACAACATTTGCCACATAATTTGTAGAATTTACAAAACGTTTTGTTTCCAATTTAGATAGGTGAAAATAATACCGTCATAGAATGAAGAACATGGTTTGCATTTTTTGCTGCATAATTTAGATAGCCTTGCTGAATAATTTAGATAACCTCACTGCATAATCCTAGAGGACCCTGACAGTGATGAAGTGCATAGTCCGAATGACCACCAACAGTGGTACATTAACTTCAGGTTTATTCACAAATAAAGTTGATGGCAGGGACAGCATTGGATTGTGACTGCTCTTTAAAGAAACCACCTGTGTCCTGTCAATGATCCAGGAGAAAGATCGAAGTACTTCCAATGGCTCGTTTGCACTCAGATGAGCTGTCTCGTAGACTCTGCAGAGTGTTGTGGGGGCTGTAATAATCTATCTATCTATCTATCTATCTATCTATCTATCTATCTATCTATCTATCTATCTATCTATCTATCTATCTATCTATCTATCTATCTATGCAGTGGCATACAAAGAGTTGCGTACAGTGTTGTGTAGTGGACTAGACTATCGTGTTGAAAAGTGGCATACAGTGTAGTAGAATGGCGTTGCTTAGAGTATAGTGGTGTGTGAAAAAGTGGAGCTGCGTAGAGTGGATTGTATAGTAGCGTAGAGTGAGGTAAAGTCTCGTACAATGTAGTAGAGTCCAGTGGAGTGTTGTAAAAGAGTGTGGAGTAAAGTACAATAAAGTATATTGTGAAAGTGTCTTAGATTAGAGTAGCATGGAGTAGAATGTACTGGTGTAACGTAGGTAGTAAACTTATAAATTGGAGTGGTGTCTCGTACAGTAGAGTGGATTGCTGTGTCACATAGAAAAGTGTTGTATACTGGAATTGAAGTATACGTGCATAGAGTGGAGTGTAGAGTTGGATATTAGAGTGTACGGGGATATAGTTGAGTAGAATGTCGTAGAGTGCCATGAAGTGTGGTAGACTTTTATAGAGTGGAGTTATATAGAGTGGAGGAGAGTGTCATATAGTGGAGCAGCATAGGGTGGAGTGGCGTACACTGTAGTGGCATAGAGCGGATTACTGTAAAGTGGAGTAGCATACAGTGGAGTAGCATACAGTGGAATAGCGTACAGTGGAATACTGTAAAGTGAAGTGTAGAAGAGTGGAGTGGCATGGAGTGGAGCAGCATAAAGTGGAGTGGTGTGCAGTGGAGTGTGGTAGAGTGGAGTAGGGTACAGGTGATTCGTGTAGAGTGAAGTGGTATAGATTGAAGTGGTGTGGTGTAGAGTTGAGGAAACTGTTATAAATTGAAGTGGTGTCTCATACAGTAGAATGAAGTGCTGTGTCGTACAGTGTTGGAAACTGTTGTACAGTCATAGTGTGGAGTAGAGTGTTGTACAATCGAGTGTATGGGCATAGAGTTGAGTGCACATTGGGACTGTGGAGTGTACGGGGATAGAGAGGAGTAGAGTCTAGTAAAGTGGCATAGAGCGTAGTAAAGTTTTGTAAAGTGGAGGAGAGTACACTGGAGTGGCGTAAAGCGTAGAGTTGAGTATCGAGTGGAGTACCATAGACTTAAGTGACATACAGGGAAGTGGTGCAGAGTGTAATAACGTATAGTGTAGTAGCATAGAGTGGAGTGGCATGCAGTAAAGTGGTGTAGACTGGAGTGGTGTATGGTGGGGTGGGGTAGAGTGTAATAGCGTACAGTGGAGTGGTGTACAGTGGAGTGGGATATAGTGGAATACCAACAGTAGTTGGGCAAAGATTGAAGTTGCATACAGTGTCATAGAGTGGAGTGGCTTACAGTAGAATCACGTTGAGTGAAGTACAATGGAGTGGCATAGAGTAGTATAGCGTAGAGTGGACTGGCGTACAGTGGAGTAGTGTAGGCTGGAGTGATGTACAGTAGAGTGGGGTAGAGTGAAATACCATATAGTGGAGTGACATAGAGTGGAGTAGCATATAGTGGTATAGCAGAAAGTGGAGGGGTGTACAGTAGAGTGGCATAGACTGGAATAAGGTTTAGTGGAGTAGCATAACTATAACCTGTGCCCTATGTGCACTATAACTCGACCCCAACTATGCACAGTTTTCTCAGCAATAATTTCACTGCAAATGTTGCAGTGATATTATCAATGATATCATAGAAGATGTCATAGCTGATGTACTATTTGGGGTACTTAGCAGTGCGTGGCAAAGGAGCAAATTATAGTTAGCTTAGGGCACAAGTTATAGTTACTTGAGATCACTATAGCTGCTGAATTGCTATGGTTTTGTGTGTCTAAAATCTAAACCTAACTATAACGTCCCTGTAACCTTTATTTTTTTTCGTGGATTTCTAAGTTTTTTTTTACTGCTGTTTTCTAACTACAACGTTCCTGTAACCCTTGCTTTTGTCAGTGAATTTCTAGGTTTTTTTTTTACGGAAAGTAATATTTAATTCTCTTCCAGGGGATCCTCATCAAAGTCATAAGCACTGAATATTCCCGCCCATGTGCGGGGACCCCGGAAATAATAAAATCATATATGTAAAAAACATACATATATACAGCTCTGTATATGTATAAACATATATTATTTTTTCCAAGCAAATGCAGCCCCTAAAAACGAAGGCTAGGCAATGTATAAATACACATCCAATAATACATATAGGTATAATAAAACACCTAAATCTCTTTTTTTTTTTTTTTTTTTATGAGGTAAACACTCATGAGAAAGCAAAAAAGAGAAAACTGTGGGAAACACAGATCTGCAACACATTGCTAGCCTGCAGGCTGCATTGCAATACAATACCATAGAGACTGAAAAGCCGTGTATAGGTAAAAACTGGCACCGTGCCTTTAAGGCAGCCCTGGCTTCCATATCCCATCATGCCTCAGGGGTGACAGTTAGGTCAGTTGTTCTTTCCGGCTCCTTCAGTCAGGACCCTGGAATTCAGCTCTCTTCTTTTTGGCTTTTTAGTCAAGAATTATTTGCAGTTATAGTGATTTTTTGAACTTCCTCTTATTAATATCTGGGAAGAAGTCAGTATCCTGTATTTTTCTGACTGATTTTCTGCAATTTTTGTCAGAAAAATGCCTTCTTTATTTATCCCATGTCCATCTTGTGGGAAAAAGAAGGCTTCTTCAGACACACATGGCGTGTGTATTGTCTGCCTGCCGGATTCTCACTCTCCAGCAACATGTCATCGTTGTAAAGACCTTTCTAAAATTACTTTAAAGGAGAGAGAGAGGATTAGACTCTACGGCTTGTCAGAACGGTCGACGTCGAGGCAGCTGGTCCCTGTTTGCTCCCCATCGGCGTCGGGCGGCGTCGAAGACTCCAGCGGCGGGATCGTCGCTGAGAGGTGAGGAGTCCAGGGGTAGTCATGCTGCAAAGAGAAAATCGTCGTCGACTTTACATACAGCGGCGAAGCGGATGCGTTCGTCGTCGACGACTTCGACGTCAAAGAGATCGGCGTCGAAGGATCGCCGTCACAGATCGACGTCGGAGAGGCATCTTTCGACGTCAAGGGAAGTTCGATCGTCGTCGAAACATCGTTCGACGTCGAAGGAACATCATTCGACGTCGAGGAATGTGAGAGAACAGCCGACGTCGCAAGAGATTCGTAGGCGTTCGACGTCGAGACCAAGATCAAGACCATGAAAGCCGTGGGGCTTGAAAAGAGGAAAGAGTTTCGACGCCGCAGGGGAAATGACAGGTGTAACTACCAACAGAGGGTTCAAACCCCTCAGTGGCAGAAGAACCAGGACCAGCAAGGTCAAAAGAAGCAGCAGTACCAGTCCCGCAGACCATCCAGGGGACGCGGTAACAACAGGCAGTCAAACGCTGGAAACAAGGCTCCAGGGAAGCAATGAGGAACCGCTTCCTCCGATGCTGTCCACCGCTCCGGTGGGAGGAAGTGTTGTGCATCATCTTCCAGAGTGGCAATCCATCACAAAGGACAAGTGGGTTCTCAATATACTGCGGCATGGGTACTCGCTTCGTTTCCGAAGCCACCCTCCATCGATTCCTCCTGTTCATTCGGCCCAGCATCTAACGCAGCTCAGAGAAGAGGTGGCGTCTCTTCTGCTCAAATCTGCAATAGAAAAAGTACCCAAAAACCAAAGAGGAAAGGGAGTTTACTCCAGATACTTTCTGATTCAAAAAAGGAGTGGGAAGGTAGAGTTCAGACCCATTTTGGACCTACGGATACTGAACAAACATATAAGAAAGGAAAAATTTCGCATGCTGGCGCTCCACCAAATATATCCTCATCTCCGGTTGGGCGATTGGATGTGTTCGCTGGACCTTCAGGACGCATATTTCCATATTCCCATCCAACGGAATCATCGGAAATTTCTCAGGTTTGCGGTGGGGAACTCTCACTATCAGTTCAAGGTTCTTCCATTTGGCCTGAAGTCAGCTCCTCGAGTATTCACAAAATGTGTGGCAGTAGTAGCGGCTGCTCTGAGGCGGGCAGGAGTCTTCGTCTACCCCTACCTAGACGACTGGCTAATAAAGGGTTCATCGCCTCAGAGTGTTCGATCGCAGCTGTCGCTCTGCCTGAACTTATGTCGCAAGTTGGGTCTCAGAGTGAATGTCAAAAAGTCCAATTTTTCACCAACACAGAGGATCCACTACCTGGGTGCAACTATAGACTCCGTAGTAGGAAAAGTGTTTCCTTCGGAGGAAAGACAGTCATCCATTATCCTCAAAGGCAGGCAGATTCTATCCAACAATCTGTCGTCGGCAAGACAAATCTCTTCTCTGCTAGGGGCCATGGCATCCTGCATTTTCCTAGTGCCCAATGCCAGGCTAAGGATGCGTCCTCTACAGCAAGATCTCGAGGACAAATGGGATCAAAGGAACTCACTGTGGGAAGAAAAGGTTTACCTTTCCTCAGCGGCCAGGCAGTCAGTCAAGTGGTGGCTGAAGCCACTGAATCTACAAGTGGGGATCCCTTTCCATCAAGAACCCCCAACTCAGACCTTAATCACCAACGCATCCCTTCAAGGCTGGGGTGCGCATTTCGGGTCTCTGCAAACTCAGGGGCGGTGGTCCAGCAGCGAGCAGTTGTACCACATCAACATGCTGGAGCTCAGGGCAGTCCACCTAGCCCTCAAAGCGTTCCTGCCTGCGATCACGACGAGTACCATTCTAGTACAGACGGACAATACCACCACAATATACTACCTGAACAAGCAGGGGGGTACTCGATCCAGGACGCTCTCGCTGGAAGCTCAGTCTCTGTGGCACTGGATCCTAGCAAGGAACATCTCATTGAAAGTGGTGCACCTACCAGGAGAACTCAACGTGCAAGCGGACTCGCTCAGTCGTCATTTTCAAGAACCAGAGGACTGGGTACTAAACGACGAGGTGTTAGAAGACATCTTCGGGGAATGGGGGCGTCCGCAAGTGGACCTCTTCGCGGACGAGCACAACACAAAATGCCGAGGCTTCGCCTCAAGATTCCATCGACCAGGATCCCTAGGGAATGCCCTTTTGATAAATTGGTCAATGACATTTGTGTACGCTTTTCCGCCTCTCCCACTAATCCCCAAGGTGGTGACCAAGCTGCAGAATTCATCTGCCAAGATGATCCTCATAGCACCGGACTGGCCGAGGCAGTGGTGGTACACGGATCTCCTGCACATGTCGATCCGCCCCCACAAACGACTGCCGTGCAGACCGGACTTGTTATCCAAGATGCAGGGGAAGATTTACAATCCCAGCCTTCCCTCGCTGAGCTTAACAGCATGGCTCCTGAAGTCCTCCAGTATGGACATTTGAACCTCCCTCAAGAGTGTATGTCCATACTTAAGGAAGCCAGGAGGCCTTCGACAAGACATTCCTACTTTTGTAAGTGGAAAAGATTTTACATTTGGTGTGCTCAGCATCATTACGATCCAACAAAATGCCAGGAGGATGTAATTTTGCCCTATCTTCTTCATTTAGCAAGGGCAGGGTTGAAATTTTCATCCATAAAGGTTCACCTAGCAGCCATAACAGCATACAGGCGTTCGCCATCGCAGCAGTCATTTTTTAAGTTACAGGTGGTGAAGGATTTCTTGCAAGGTCTCAAGAAAGTCTATCCCCCTGTTAGACCTCCCTCTCCCTCTTGGGAGCTAAACTTGGTTCTTTCAAGGCTCATGGGTTCTCCCTTTGAGCCTATTCATAAGGCTAGCCTACAGCACCTCACATGGAAGACAGCCTTTTTAATAGCCATCACTTCAGCACGGAGGGTCAGTGAGATACAGGCCCTCTGTTCTAAAGAACCCTACACTACGTTTCATCTCAATAGGGTAGTGATGAGGACTCATCCTTCATTCCTGCCTAAGGTGGTATCGGACTTTCATGTAAATCAAGCCATCTCCTTGCCAACCTTTTTTCCCAACCCCTCCTCTCCGGCAGAGAGGGCGTTGCATTCTTTAGATGTCAAAAGGGTCCTAAAATTCTATCTAGATAGGACTAAGAATGTTAGGAAATCTGATCAACTGTTTGTGAACTACGGAGTTGTCCGTATGGGCTTTGCTGCTTCCAAACGTTCCATTGCTAGGTGGATTGTTTCAAGTATTACATTGGCCTACCAACTGGCTCAAAAACCATTGGAGGCGCGCCCTAGAGCACACTCTACAAGAGGAAAAGCGGCTACCGCTGCTTTTCTCAATAATGTCCCACTCTCCGAGATCTGCAAGGCAGCCACTTGGAGATCTGTCCACACCTTTACCAGGCACTATTGTCTGGATTCGGACACCAGAGCAGACACTCAAGTAGGACAAGCCTCCTTGAGGAATCTGTTCCATACATAATCAGTTTTCATGATCTTCTTATTCCATGTGTGGTACAACCTTTTTTTTCATTTGCCTGCAGGTGGAAGGTGAGCTTGCTACTCTATTCAGTGCTTATGACTATTGATGAGGATCCCCTGGAAGAGAAGGGTAAGTTACTTACCTGTAATTCTAGTTCTCTTCCAGGGGTATCCTCATCAAAGTCATAAGCAACCCACCCACCTCCCCAGGCAAATGAGAAGAAGTGTATTATTCATTATGGAAAGGATATATCTTTGTGTTTAGGACTACGGTCCCGCAAAGAACAACTGACCTAACTGTCACCCCTGAGGCATGATGGGATATGGAAGCCAGGGCTGCCTTAAAGGCACGGTGCCAGTTTTTACCTATACAGGGCTTTTCAGTCTCTATGGTATTGTATTGCAATGCAGCCTGCAGGCTAGCAATGTGTTGTAGATCTGTGTTTCCCACAGTTTTCTTTTTTGCTTTCTCATGAGTGTTTACCTCATTTAAAAAAAAAAAAGAGATTTAGGTGTTTTATTATACCTATATGTATTATTGGATGTGTATTTATACATTGCCTAGCCTTCTTTTTTAGGGGCTGCATTTGCGTGGAAAAAATAATATATGTTTATACATATACAGAGCTGTATATATGTATGTTTTTTACATATATGATTTTATTATTTCCGGGGTCCCCGCACATGGGCGGGAATATTCAGTGCTTATGACTTTGATGAGGATACCCCTGGAAGAGACCTAGAATTACAGGTAAGTAACTTACCCTTACCATACATTAATCCAACTGCTGGCGCGTTTGGTGCAGCGGGGGGGTTGGCCACAAGGCCTGGGCTGTGGCCAATCCCCCGCATGCTGTATAGATGTGTGAGTGGTTGTGTGAGTGTGTAAGTATGTGTGTGAGTATGTGCTGGGTGTGTAAGTGGCTTTGCTGGTCTTGAGTGGGTGTTACTAGCTGTATAAGTATGCACATGAGTGTCTGGGTGGGTCTGTAAGTGCCTGTGTGGGTCGGTGAATAGATGTATGAGTGGTTCTCTGGGTCTGTTAAGTGGGTGTATGAGTTGTTATATGAGTGTGTGAATGGTTTTGTGAGTGGATGTATTGGTGTGTGAGTGGATGTGGGTGTGGTTGTGTGGGTCTGTAAGTGGGTGTGTAAGTTTGTGACTGGGTATGTGAGTGCCTGTGTGGGTCAGTGATTGGGGTGTGAGTGTTTCTTGGAGTCTCTGACTGGATGTATCAGTTTCTGTAGGGGTCTGTGATTGGGTGTGTAAGTGTCTATGGGTGTGTGAGTGGGTGTGTGAGCAGTTTTCTGGGTCTATGAGTGAATGTATCTTTGATTGTATAGGTGTGTGTGAGGGTGTGCGACTGACTGCATGGGTATGTGATGGGGTAAATGGATGTGTGAGTGGGTGTGTGAATGATTGTGTGGGTCTGTGAGTGAGTCAGTGACTGTATGGGTGTGTGAAAGGGTGTGTGAGTGACAATATGGGTATGTGAGTGGGTGTATGGATATATGCATGGGTGTGTGAGTGGTTGTGTGGAGATGTTAGAGGGTGTTTGAGTGGGTGTATTTTTTTTAATTGGGGTCTGGGTCGGCAGATCCATCGCAGATTGACACGGGGTCCATGCTGAGCACCACAGAGGATTCACGGATACTCAACCCTAGAAAAAAAAATGGGAGGGAAATTTCTGCCCATGAGGTGTTCCTCACAGAACCCTCCATCAGTCCCATGAGGTCAGAGTACCTCTACCCTGACCCCTTCTATCAGTTTTAAGTTTTATTTTACTCTCCTAGGAACCGAGTAACAAGTGAAAAAATGGCAGCCGCAACTTTTCTCTCTGGCTGCGGCCAGCCAATCAACACAATCTTCTACAGTGGATCCACGTCTCTAGATATACATAAATCTTTTTTCTGTGATACATCCAAAACTACTGAACGGATTTACTCCAAATTACAAAAAGCACTCTTTCTGCACCAAGATCTAGCTTTCTGCCAAATTTAGTGTAATTCTGTTCAGCGGTTCGGGGTGTAGTCGTGTCTAAAATCCCTATGGGAAATTGGATTGGGAAAATGCGTTTTGGGATTCCCTTTTTCTCGCCCCCCGCTTGATGAATCTCCACGAAACATTCTAGACACCAGCTGCAGTGAATGGCAAACTAGTTTTGAACATTTTGTGAAGATTCAGACAAAACAAAAAATAAATTCTTATGGAAACTAGGTCCTAACTATAACTACCTACTGGCGACCGCCATTACGTAATATATATTATTATATACATACATTGGCCGCAGATTGTTTTTTTGTGATTTGATGTAAATCTGTTCAGTAGTTTTTGAGAAATTAAGGTTTAAAATTATTTGTATATCTAACGGTTGGGTCCCCAAAAGGCTTGCAAGAACCTCATTGGAGTGCCAATTTAAAAATAGAGCATTTTGATTGGCCAGGGAGCTTTTTTTTCCCTTGGGCCATCTTCCTTTCTCAGGAGACAAAATATTGTGGGAACGAGTGCTCTGATTGGCTGCCAGCAACATGAGAAAAATGTAGCTGGCAGTCACTTCAGGACTTGGGGACTTAGTTCTCTGTCCTAATGTTTAAAAAAAGCAGTATAGGAGGACAGGGAAGGGATACCCTGCCCCTCCAAGGACTCATGGCACCCCTCCCCGAGAGGTTTTTGGGCCCTGGGTATCTCTACCCAAATCTTAAAATGGTCCTGGGTACCCCATTCCCCCAGGCTGTTATTTTAACAAAAGGGAGGAGGGCCCATGTGGCCCTCGTCCTTGAGCCTTTAATGACCCTGGGGACCCCATCCATCGTGCCGGCTCACTTGCTGTGTCCTGGAAAACCCACCCCCAATACACAGCAGTTTCCCTTCTCACACTGGCATGAGCAGGGAAATGTGTTTGTTACCATCTGGAAAAAGCATTTTCAAATCTCTTGCCAAACTGGAGTCAACACAAAATCTGCTCCCAGTGGGTTGGGAGCAAAATCGTGTTCTGTTTCCTTGCCCGAAAACAGAATAGCATATTGCTACCACCTGTAGGGGGCAGCATAATCAGCTGGTCCATTCGAGCAGGAGCAACTGTAGCTCCTGGACCATGCAGGAGGCCGGCTTAGGCCACAGCGACATGGGCTCCCCCCACGGCCCCCAACGTTGTGCTTGGTGGGTGCCCCTGATGGGTCTGGAGCACCCATCTATTTAAAATGGAAACCCCAGGGGACGGGGTCTCGAGTGCCAAACTAGGCTTGGGGAAGTCAGGATTACAGCCCCCTTCTCCTTTAGACAAACACGGATCCTCAGGGCCTGAGTAGGCTCAGGGAGGGGAGCCTAATGCCCCCCTCCCGTTTTAAAATAAATACAGCCATGGCAGATGGGATTTCCAAAGCCTGCGAAGTCTAGGGGAAGTCACATGGCTCCCTTGTCCTTTTAAAATAAGTAAAACCCTTTTTAAGTGCATTGGGCCCAGGGGGGTGGTATACCAAGGGCCTGAGAAGGCTCAGGGATGGGTGCAGGGCAGCCAGCCATTCCCTTATAAAAAACAAAAGCAAAGCCCTGGAGGATGGGAATCCCGGGCCTAAGAAGGCCCCTTTTTTTATTACATTTGGCACCAGGGGATCAGGTTCCGAGGACATGATAAGGCTTGGGGATGAGGGCCTTTTGGGCCCTCTCTCCTTTTTCTTTCGGTTTGGCACCAGAGATTGGGGTCCCCTGGGCATGACAAGGCTCAGGGAGGGGGACTGCGCATTATCAATGATGTCATATGAGATGTCATCAGTGATGTCATAAGTTATATCATAGACCATGTCATAAGTTAGAAAACGAATCTTGGAGCATCTTCTAGCCATCCAAAATGGGGACATGACCAATGAAATTGCAAAACATATGACAACACATCACAATGAAGACCAGCAGAACATCAGGTACTTTGGACTAGTAACAATACCGAAACATGAGAGAGGTGGCAACAGAACCCTAAAATGGAGGAGACTAGAATCCAGGATGATTACTAGGTTCAGGACCTAGACCCCACATGGATTAAATTGGGATGAAGAACTGTACATACATTTATGAAGCCAGATGATAACTGAAAAGAACCAAAAATGTAAGAAGTACTCATAGGCACTAACAACATCGACATATGTATCATGATAAATCATATGGAGGTAAAATAACAAGATATATGGCAGATCAAGTAACATGCTCAAGATAGAGAAACAATTCTCAGAGGGAGTGGGAATCGTAATAGAAGCAATAGAAGTATTGCTAGAAGTACTATGCAATCAGGAAGCAAACAGGCACTTAGCCATAAAGACGCGCACCATAACTAAAATCCGCTAATGACTGTACTACACTGATTATACATTGCCTGGTGTGACTTGGGACGATTGGGACAGAGGAGAGAGGTTCTCCCTAACTAATGTTAATATACATAAGATTCCACATTAACAAGAGAATAAAAAGGCACAATGCAACATCTAACAATATAAAGTAACGTGTCATGCCAAAAAATCTTTGGCTTCATTGGTGCATAAAACAATAACGTGAACATCATCAATCAGTATATCGGAACATTAATAAGATAGAATACCCAGTATGGACATTACCAATACTTGATTGACACATTTAAACAACTATAACCTGTTTTGAGAAACTACATGTCCCAGAGTGCCTCATAGTGGGTGCTGATGGGCCAGGACTTTATAAAAAGAGATGAAAGATGGACTCACATTACCGTGAACAAGACCCGGTTGGGTTGAAACGCATAGGTGGTGGAAGTGGGGTAATTTGCATGTTTGCAAATAAAAGTTTGAAGTATACATTCCCTTGGTGTGCGATGAATCCTTTCTTGGATATCTTGGTGACAAAAAATTATATATACATATATATATATAAGTATATTACCTACTGGCGGTCGCCAGTAGGTAGTTACAGTTAGGACCTATTTTCCATTGGAAATTCGCAACATTCTATTCCCAATAACTTTGGCGCCGGCTGACAAATCTTCGCGAAATTTTCAAAACTTGTGGGGCGCTCCGGTCCGCTCCTATCTTGAAAGTTTCGGGGAGATTCAGCAAGGGGGGGGCCGAGAAAAAAGGGAGGTCCCAAAACGTGTTTTCCCCATGCAATTTCCCATAGGAAACTTTAGACACGGCTACAGCCCTAACTGAACGGAATTACACCAAATTTGGCAAAAAGGTAGCCCTTGGTTCAGAAAGATCCCTTTTTGTTAAATGGTGTAAATCCATTCAGTAGTTGCCGAGAAAATTGAAATAAAAAAAGTTTTGATATCTATGGCCACCCCCTGGCAAGTTGTAAATTGGGGAATTAATTCCCCTTCAATACTGAGGGTCCCTGAGAGCCAAAAAGCCCACCAGGTACCTCCAGTATGCACCAGGGAGCTGCGTTGCAGAGAGGTGTTCAGAGGCCATGCCCCTTTTTACACATCTCTGCAACGCAGCTCTGTGGCGCTTACTAGAGGTACCCAGTGGGCTAGTTTGACCCTAGGGACCCTTAGGATTCAAGGGGACTTAATTTCCCAACTTAAAATGGCCACAGGGTGCGTTTACACAGTGGTGAAGGGAGGGGACGGGGCCTGAGGTGACGTGTGCAAACACGCCCTGTGGTGTGTTCTAAGTTTGGGAAATAATTCCCCTTCAATCTTGAGAGCCCCTGGGGGCCAACTAGCCCACCAGGTGCTTCCAGTAAGCGCCACTGCACTGCGTTGCAGAGAGGTGGTCCAGGTCGTGCCACTTTTTACATCTCTCTGCAACTGCGCTTACTGAAGGTACCTAATGGGCTAGTTTGACCCTAGGTACTCTCAGGATTCAAGGGGACTTAATCTCCCAACTTAAAACGGCCACAGGGCGTGTTTACACACAGGGGAAGGGCCTGAGGTGACGTGTGCAAACACACCCTGTGGCGCATTTTAAGTTGGGGAAATAATTCCCCTTCAATCCTGAGGCCCCCGGGGGCCAACTATCCCACCAGGTGCTTCCAGTAAGCGCCACTGCGCTGCGTTGCAGAGAGGTGGTCCAGGCCGTACCGCTTTTTACACCTCTCTGCAACAGCGCTTACTGGAGGTACCTAGTGGGCTAGTTTGACCCTAGGGACTCTCAGGATTCAAGAGGACTTTATCCCCCAATTTAAAACGGCCACTGGGCATGTTTGCACACATGTCACCTCAGGCACCCCCCTCCCTTCACCAGTGTGCAAATGCGCCCTGAGGTGCGTTTTAAGAGGTAGTTTTAATCCCCCTGCCCTATTATGTACTAGGGTCTTACACAGGAGGACATGGTAATCACAGGGGTACCGCAACGCATAGTGTTCCCTAGTGTATGTAGGTGTTTTCACTGTATTCTAAGTGTCTTTTAGCATAGCACTGGCTCTAGGACTGGTTAGTCAGACTCACTTACCACCAGTACCCGTCTGAAAAAGTTGAGGGTACAGGATGATTTTGCAACAAGGCTTCTTTCTGCACCTCTGTTTGTTCTTTCTGCATGTTTTGCTTCTTCCTGCACTTTTCTTCGTCTTTGAGGACTTCTGTTGCTTCTTTCTGCATTTCTTTTTTTTATTTCAGTGCGTTTTTTCTTCTTTCTTCACATGTCCTACCTCTGTAGGCATAGTTAGAAACTAGCATTTAAAAAAACCTTTGAAATTCACTTAAAAAACCATAGGTTTCAGTCACGTTAAAGTTAGAAATTAGCATTTAAAAAACCTTTGAAATTCACTGAAAAAACCATAGGTTTCAGGCACGTTATAGTTAGGAATTAGCATTTAAAAAACCTTAGAAATTCACTGAAAAAAACATAGGTTTCAGGGGCGTTATAGTTAGCTGGACATTTCACTTGTACAAAACCATTGAAATTCCCCCGTTCTAGTTAGTTCAGCTAACTATAACTCGTGCCCCCGCAATGTACTGCTGATGACGTCACATATTACATCATTCATGACATGGTCAGTGACATCACTGATGACATCTCAAATGACATCACTGATGACATCATCCATGTGATAATTTCATGCATCTTCTCACACCCTAATATAACTTTAGATACACCCACTCTAAATTACAGACTGCCATTCTCAAAACCATAGACACTCCAACACCAATAACTACATACCCACTCACTGATTTTTAGGTCTACACACACATCCACTCACTCACCCGTACAGTCACTCATACTTATGGTCACTCAGTACAGGACTATCATATGCACTCATACACCTATATAGACCCTCACACACCACCGCTCATCCATAGAGGTACTCACACACCTAGTCAGTCATGCAAATAATTAATCACACTCCCATTTACTCCCCTATACAGTTATATGCAGACCAGCTCAATTACTCATACAAATACTGACACAATCTTACGTTCTTATACAATCAATGATACAAGCAGACACTCATCCATACAGCCACTCTCACAATCACACACTCTCACTTATAGCCATGTATGTACTCCAAAACACATATATACTGCTTTTCACATATGTAGTTACTCACACATGTACCACTGAGATATACATTCACTCACTAACACACCCATACACACACTCACCCACCCATACAGTCCATCACAAATGCACTCTTGAAACCATGCACCCAGTGAATCACCCATTGACACATCTATGCACAGTCACACACACCCCTCCCACACAAACACTAAGGCACCCATACAGATACTCAGACAACCAATCAATAACCCATATAGACATTCATGTTGCTATTCGCAAACCCATGCAGCCACTTATACACCAAGAGACAGACGGATACAGACATTCACACAGTTTAGTCACTAACACATGCATTCAGTAAGATACGTTTAATCACTCATTTATAGAGTCAGTCACGCACCTACTAAATCCATTCAGACACTTATACACCCACTCATTCTTCAATACGCCTTTTCCTATATATATTAAACATATTTAAACTTTACAGAAACACACAGTCACTGGATGAGAGAAGATGCATGAAATTATCACATGGATGATGTCATCAGTGATGTTATTTGAGATGTCATCAGTGATGTCATCAGTGATGTCACTGACCATGTCATGAGTGATGTAATATGTGACGTCATCAGCAGTGTGGGGCGCGTGTTATAGTTAGCTGAACTAACTATAACGGGGGAATTTCAATGGTTTTGTACGAGTAAAATGTCCAGCTAACTAAAACGCCCCTGAAACCTATGGTTTTTTCAGTGAATTTCTAAGGTTTTTTAAAAGCTAATTCCTAACTATAACATGCCTGAAACCTATGGTTTTTTCAGTGAATATATATATATATATATATATATATATATATATATATATATATATATATATATATATATATATATATATATATATATATATATATATATATATATATATAAAGCTCCAGGGTGCCCACAGGCAAGGTTGCACTCATCCAGCAGCACTACAGTTTCAAGCGGGTAAAGGACATCACCGCATGCCGGTCTGCAGCTCTCATGTCTCGATTATAAGCCTGACGCCTTTCTGAGCCTTCGCTCGTCTTCAGAGGCTCGACTTCAGTTTCTGGCACTTTGACACTCCCACTATTTAAACAATTAATCGCCCTCAGATGGGCAGACTCCTATGAGCTTAAACGCACTGCTTTGTGGGACTGATAGTCCGTGTCTTTTCCCTGTATGGGTGCGTCTCATTCTGCCATTTCACAGCCCTGGATGGGCCCCGGGATGCAGGTGTCCATTAATCCCTCGGCTGCTGCCTCACTTCAGAGGCTCGGCGAATTCCGGCCCCCGTGACCCCCATTTTGTTCGGGGGGGTGCAAACCTTCGCGGCTGGGCTGCCGCGTGTAAATTAAAGCTCCAGGGTGCCCACAGGCAAGGTTGCACTCATCCAGCAGCACTACAGTTTCAAGCGGGTAAAGGACATCACCGCATGCTGGTCTGCAGCTCTCATGTCTCGATTATAAGCCTGACGCGTTTCTGAGCCTTCGCTCGTCTTCAGAGGCTCGACTTGAGTTTCTGGCGCTTTGACACTCCCACTATTTAAACAATTAATCGCCCTCAGATGGGCAGACTCCTATGAGCTTAAACGCACTGCTTTGTGGGACTGATAGTCCGTGTCTTTTCCCTGTATGGGTGCGTCTCATTCTGCCATTTCACAGCCCTGGATGGGCCCCGGGATGCAGGTGTCCATTAATCCCTCGGCTGCTGCCTCACTTCAGAGGCTCGGCAAATTCCGGCCCCCGTGACCCCCATTTTTCTCGGGGGGGTGCAAACCTTCGCGGCTGGGCTGCCGCTTGTAAATTAAAGCTCCGGGGTGCCCACAGGCAAGGTTGCACTCATCCAGCAGCACTACAGTTTCAAGCGGGTAAAGGACATCACCGCATGCCGGTCTGCAGCTCTCATGTCTCGATTATAAGCCTGACGCGTTTCTGAGCCTTCGCTCGTCTTCAGAGGCTCGACTTGAGTTTCTGGCGCTTTGACACTCCCACTATTTAAACAATTAATCGCCCTCAGATGGGCATACTCCTATGAGCTTAAACGCACTGCTTTGTGGGACTGATAGTCCGTGTCTTTTCCCTGTATGGGTGCGTCTCATTCTGCCATTTCACAGCCCTGGATGGGCCCCGGGATGCAGGTGTCCATTAATCCCTCGGCTGCTGCCTCACTTCAGAGGCTCGGCGACTTCCGGCCCCCGTGACCCCCATTTTTCTCGGGGGGTGCAAACCTTCGCGGCTGGGCTGCCGCGTGTAAATTAAAGCTCCAGGGTGCCCACAGGCAAGGTTGCACTCATCCAGCAGCACTACAGTTTCAAGCGGGTAAAGGACATCACCGCATGCCGGTCTGCAGCTCTCATGTCTCGATTATAAGCCTGACGCGTTTCTGAGCCTTCGCTCGTCTTCAGAGGCTCGACTTGAGTTTCTGGCGCTTTGACACTCCCACTATTTAAACAATTAATCGCCCTCAGATGGGCAGACTCCTATGAGCTTAAACGCACTGCTTTGTGGGACTGATAGTCCGTGTCTTTTCCCTGTATGGGTGCGTCTCATTCTGCCATTTCACAGCCCTGGATGGGCCCCGGGATGCAGGTGTCCATTAATCCCTCGGCTGCTGCCTCACTTCAGAGGCTCGGCGAATTCCGGCCCCCGTGACCCCCATTTTTCTCGGGGGGGGTGCAAACCTTTGCGGCTGGGCTGCCGCGTGTAAATTAAAGCTCCAGGGTGCCCACAGGCAAGGTTGCACTCATCCAGCAGCACTACAGTTTCAAGCGGGTAAAGGACATCACCGCATGCCGGTCTGCAGCTCTCATGTCTCGATTATACGCCTGACGCGTTTCTGAGCCTTCGCTCGTCTTCAGAGGCTCGACTTGAGTTTCTGGCGCTTTGACACTCCCACTATTTAAACAATTATTCGCCCTCAGATGGGCAGACTCCTATGAGCTTAAACGCACTGCTTTGTGGGACTGATAGTCCGTGTCTTTTCCCTGTATGGGTGCGTCTCATTCTGCCATTTCACATCCCTGGATGGGCCCCGGGATGCAGGTGTCCATTAATCCCTCGGCTGCTGCCTCACTTCAGAGGCTCGGCGAATTCCGGCCCCCGTGACCCCCATTTTTCTTGGGGGGGTGCAAACCTTCGCGGCTGGGCTGCCGCGTGTAAATTAAAGCTCCAGGGTGCCCACAGGCAAGGTTGCACTCATCCAGCAGCACTACAGTTTCAAGCGGGTAAAGGACATCACCGCATGCCGGTCTGCAGCTCTCATGTCTCGATTATAAGCCTGACGCGTTTCTGAGCCTTCGCTCGTCTTCAGAGGCTCGACTTGAGTTTCTGGCGCTTTGACACTCCCACTATTTAAACAATTAATCGCCCTCAGATGGGCAGACTCCTATGAGCTTAAACGCACTGCTTTGTGGGACTGATAGTCCGTGTCTTTTCCCTGTATGGGTGCGTCTCATTCTGCCATTTCACAGCCCTGGATGGGCCCCGGGATGCAGGTGTCCATTAATCCCTCAGCTGCTGCCTAACTTCAGAGGCTCGGCGAATTCCGGCCCCCGTGACCCCCATTTTTCTCGGGGGGGTGCAAACCTTCGCAGCTGGGCTGCCGCGTGTAAATTAAAGCTCCAGGGTGCCCACAGGCAAGGTTGCACTCATCCAGCAGCGCTACAGTTTCAAGCGGGTAAAGGACATCACCGCATGCCGGTCTGCAGCTCTCATGTCTCGATTATAAGCCTGACGCGTTTCTGAGCCTTCGCTCGTCTTCAGAGGCTCGACTTGAGTTTCTGGCGCTTTGACACTCCCACTATTTAAACAATTAATCGCCCTCAGATGGGCAGACTCCTATGAGCTTAAACGCACTGCTTTGTGGGACTGATAGTCCGTGTCTTTTCCCTGTATGGGTGCGTCTCATTCTGCCATTTCACAGCCCTGGATGGGCCCCGGGATGCAGGTGTCCATTAATCCCTCGGCTGCTGCCTCACTTCAGAAGGTCGGCGAATTCCGGCCCCCGTGACCCCCATTTTTCTCATGGGGGTGCAAACCTTCGCGGCTGGGCTGCCGCGTGTAAATTAAAGCTCCAGGGTGCCCACAGGCAAGGTTGCACTCATCCAGCAGCACTACAGTTTCAAGCGGGTAAAGGACATCACCGCATGCCGGTCTGCAGCTCTCATGTCTCGAATATAAGCCTGACGCGTTTCTGAGCCTTCGCTCGTCTTCAGAGGCTCGACTTGAGTTTGTGGCGCTTTGTCACTCCCACTATTTAAACAATTAATCGCCCTCAGATGGGCAGACTCCTATGAGCTTAAACGCACTGCTTTGTGGGACTGATAGTCCGTGTCTTTTCCCTGTATGGGTGCGTCTCATTCTGCCATTTCACAGCCCTGGATGGGCCCCGGGATGCAGGTGTCCATTAATCCCTCGGCTGCTGCCTCACTTCAGAGGCTCGGCGAATTCCGGCCCCCGTGACCCCCATTTTTCTCGGGGGGTGCAAACCTTCGCGGCTGGGCTGCTGCGTGTAAATTAAAGCTCCAGGGTGCCCACAGGCAAGGTTGCACTCATCCAGCAGCACTACAGTTTCAAGTGGGTAAAGGACATCACCGCATGCCGGTCTGCAGCTCTCATGTCTCGATTAATTAATTGTTTAAATAGTGGGAGTGTCAAAGCGCCAGAAACTCAAGTCGAGCCTCTGAAGACGAGCGAAGGCTCAGAAACGCGTCAGGCTTATAATCGAGACATGAGAGCTGCAGACCGGCATGCGGTGATGTCCTTTACCCGCTTGAAACTGTAGTGCTGCTGGATGAGTGCAACCTTGCCTGTGGGCACCCTGGAGCTTTAATTTATACGCGGCAGCCCAGCCGCGAAGGTTTGCACCCCCCCCGAGAAAAATGGGGGTCACGGGGGCCGGAATTCGCCGAGCCTCTGAAGTGAGGCAGCAGCCGAGGGATTAATGGACACCTGCATCCCGGGGCCCATCCAGGGCTGTGAAATGGCAGAATGAGACGCACCCATACAGGGAAAAGACACGGACTATCAGTCCCACAAAGCAGTGCGTTTAAGCTCATAGGAGTCTGCCCATCTGAGGGAGATTAATTGTTTAAATAGTGGGCGTGTCAAAGCGCCAGAAACTCAAGTCGAGCCTCTGAAGACGAGCGAAGGCTCAGAAACGCGTCAGGCTTATAATCGAGACATGAGAGCTGCAGACCGGCATGCGGTGATGTCCTTTACCCGCTTGAAACTGTAGTGCTGCTGGATGAGTGCAACCTTGCCTGTGGGCACCCTGGAGCTTTAATTTACACGCGGCAGCCCAGCCGTGAAGGTTTGCACCCCCCCGAGAAAAATGGGGGTCACGGGGGCCGGAATTCGCCGAGCCTCTGAAGTGAGGCAGCAGCCGAGGGATTAATGGACACCTGCATCCCGGGGCCCATCCAGGGCTGTGAAATGGCAGAATGAGACGCACCCATACAGGGAAAAGACACGGACTGCCAGTCCCACAAAGCAGTGCGTTTAAGCTCATAGGAGTCTGCCCATCTGAGGGCGATTACTTGTTTAAATAGTGGGAGTGTCAAAGCGCCAGAAACTCAAGTCGAGCCTCTGAAGACGAGCGAAGGCTCAGAAACGCGTCAGGCTTATAATCGAGACATGAGAGCTGCAGACCGGCATGCGGTGATGTCCTTTACCCGCTTGAAACTGTAGTGCTGCTGGATGAGTGCAACCTTGCCTGTGGGCACCCTGGAGCTTTAATTTACACGCGGCAGCCCAGCCGCGAAGGTTTGCACCCCCCCGAGAAAAATGGGGGTCACGGGGGCCGGAATTCGCCGAGCCTCTGAAGTGATGCAGCAGCCGAATGATTAATGGACACCTGCATCCCGGGGCCCATCCAGGGCTGTGAAATGGCAGAATGAGACGCACCCATACAGGGAAAAGACACGGACTATCAGTCCCACAAAGCAGTGCGTTTAAGCTCATAGGAGTCTGCCCATCTGAGGGCGATTAATTGTTTAAATAGTGGGAGTGTCAAAGCGCCAGAAACTCAAGTCGAGCCTCTGAAGACGAGCGAAGGCTCAGAAACGCGTCAGGCTTATAATCGAGACATGAGAGCTGCAGACCGGCATGCGGTGATGTCCTTTACCCGCTTGAAACTGTAGTGCTGCTGGATGAGTGCAACCTTGCCTGTGGGCACCCTGGAGCTTTAATTTACACGCGGCAGCCCAGCCGCGAAGGTTTGCACCCCCCCGAGAAAAATAGGGGTCACGGGGGCCGGAATTCGCCGAGCCTCTGAAGTGAGGCAGCAGCCGAGGGATTAATGGACACCTGCATCCCGGGGCCCATCCAGGGCTGTGAAATGGCAGAATGAGACGCACCCATACAGGGAAAAGACACGGACTATCAGTCCCACAAAGCAGTGCGTTTAAGCTCATAGGAGTCTGCCCATCTGAGGGCGATTAATTGTTTAAATAGTGGGAGTGTCAAAGCGCCAGAAACTCAAGTCGAGCCTCTGAAGACGAGCGAAGGCTCAGAAACGCGTCAGGCTTATAATCGAGACATGAGAGCTGCAGACCGGCATGCGGTGATGTCCTTTACCCGCTTGAAACTGTAGTGCTGCTGGATGAGTGCAACCTTGCCTGTGGGCACCCTGGAGCTTTAATTTACACGCGGCAGCCCAGCCGCGAAGGTTTGCACCCCCCGAGAAAAATGGGGGTCACGGGGGCCGGAATTCGCCGAGCCTCTGAAGTGAGGCAGCAGCCGAGGGATTAATGGACACCTGCATCCCGGGGCCCATCCAGGGCTGTGAAATGGCAGAATGAGACGCACCCATACAGGGAAAAGACACGGACTATCAGTCCCACAAAGCAGTGCGTTTAAGCTCATAGGAGTCTGCCCATCTGAGGGCGATTAATTGTTTAAATAGTGGGCGTGTCAAAGCGCCAGAAACTCAAGTCGAGCCTCTGAAGACGAGCGAAGGCTCAGAAACGCGTCAGACTTATAATCGAGACATGAGAGCTGCAGACCGGCATGCGGTGATGTCCTTTACCCGCTTGAAACTGTAGTGCTGCTGGATGAGTGCAACCTTGCCTGTGGGCACCCTGGAGCTTTAATTTACACGCGGCAGCCCAGCCGTGAAGGTTTGCACTCCCCCAAGAAAAATGGGGGTCACGGGGGCCGGAATTCGCCGAGCCTCTGAAGTGAGGCAGCAGCCGAGGGATTAATGGACACCTGCATCCCGGGGCCCATCCAGGGCTGTGAAATGGCAGAATGAGACGCACCCATACAGGGAAAAGACACGGACTGCCAGTCCCACAAAGCAGTGCGTTTAAGCTCATAGGAGTCTGCCCATCTGAGGGCGATTACTTGTTTAAATAGTGGGAGTGTCAAAGCGCCAGAAACTCAAGTCGAGCCTCTGAAGACGAGCGAAGGCTCAGAAACGCGTCAGGCTTATAATCGAGACATGAGAGCTGCAGACCGGCATGCGGTGATGTCCTTTACCCGCTTGAAACTGTAGTGCTGCTGGATGAGTGCAACCTTGCCTGTGGGCACCCTGGAGCTTTAATTTACACGCGGCAGCCCAGCCGCGAAGGTTTGCACCCCCCCGAGAAAAATGGGGGTCACGGGGGCCGGAATTCGCCGAGCCTCTGAAGTGAGGCAGCAGCCGAGGGATTAATGGACACCTGCATCCCGGGGCCCATCCAGGGCTGTGAAATGGCAGAATGAGACGCACCCATACAGGGAAAAGACACGGACTATCAGTCCCACAAAGCAGTGCGTTTAAGCTCATAGGAGTCTGCCCATCTGAGGGCGATTAATTGTTTAAATAGTGGGAGTGTCAAAGCGCCAGAAACTCAAGTCGAGCCTCTGAAGACGAGCGAAGGCTCAGAAACGCGTCAGGCTTATAATCGAGACATGAGAGCTGCAGACCGGCATGCGGTGATGTCCTTTACCCGCTTGAAAATGTAGTGCTGCTGGATGAGTGCAACCTTGCCTGTGGGCACCCTGGAGCTTTAATTTACACGCGGCAGCCCAGCCGCGAAGGTTTGCACCCCCCCGAGAAAAATGGGGGTCACGGGGGCCGGAATTCGCCGAGCCTCTGAAGTGAGGCAGCAGCCGAGGGATTAATGGACACCTGCATCCCGGGGCCCATCCAGGGCTGTGAAATGGCAGAATGAGACGCACCCATACAGGGAAAAGACACGGACTATCAGTCCCACAAAGCAGTGCGTTTAAGCTCATAGGAGTCTGCCCATCTGAGGGCGATTAATTGTTTAAATAGTGGGAGTGTCAAAGCGCCAGAAACTCAAGTCGAGCCTCTGAAGCCGAGCGAAGGCTCAGAAACGCGTCAGGCTTATAATCGAGACATGAGAGCTGCAGACCGGCATGCGGTGATGTCCTTTACCCGCTTGAAACTGTAGTGCTGCTGGATGAGTGCAACCTTGCCTGTGGGCACCCTGGAGCTTTAATTTACACGCGGCAGCCCAGCCGCGAAGGTTTGCACCCCCCCGAGAAAAATAGGGGTCACGGGGGCCGGAATTCGCCGAGCCTCTGAAGTGAGGCAGCAGCCGAGGGATTAATGGACACCTGCATCCCGGGGCCCATCCAGGGCTGTGAAATGGCAGAATGAGACGCACCCATACAGGGAAAAGACACGGACTATCAGTCCCACAAAGCAGTGCGTTTAAGCTCATAGGAGTCTGCCCATCTGAGGGCGATTAATTGTTTAAATAGTGGGAGTGTCAAAGCGCCAGAAACTCAAGTCGAGCCTCTGAAGACGAGCGAAGGCTCAGAAACGCGTCAGGCTTATAATCGAGACATGAGAGCTGCAGACCGGCATGCGGTGATGTCCTTTACCCGCTTGAAACTGTAGTGCTGCTGGATGAGTGCAACCTTGCCTGTGGGCACCCTGGAGCTTTAATTTACACGCGGCAGCCCAGCCGCGAAGGTTTGCACCCCCCCCGAGAAAAATGGGGGTCACGGGGGCCGGAATTCGCCGAGCCTCTGAAGTGAGGCAGCAGCCGAGGGATTAATGGACACCTGCATCCCGGGGCCCATCCAGGGCTGTGAAATGGCAGAATGAGACGCACCCATACAGGGAAAAGACACGGACTATCAGTCCCACAAAGCAGTGCGTTTAAGCTCATAGGAGTCTGCCCATCTGAGGGCGATTAATTGTTTAAATAGTGGGAGTGTCAAAGCGCCAGAAACTCAAGTCGAGCCTCTGAAGACGAGCGAAGGCTCAGAAACGCGTCAGGCTTATAATCGAGACATGAGAGCTGCAGACCGGCATGCGGTGATGTCCTTTACCCGCTTGAAACTGTAGTGCTGCTGGATGAGTGCAACCTTGCCTGTGGGCACCCTGGAGCTTTAATTTACACGCGGCAGCCCAGCCGCGAAGGTTTGCACCCCCCCGAGAAAAATGGGGGTCACGGGGGCCGGAATTCGCCGAGCCTCTGAAGTGAGGCAGCAGCCGAGGGATTAATGGACACCTGCATCCCGGGGCCCATCCAGGGCTGTGAAATGGCAGAATGAGACGCACCCATACAGGGAAAAGACACGGACTATCAGTCCCACAAAGCAGTGCGTTTAAGCTCATAGGAGTCTGCCCATCTGAGGGCGATTAATTGTTTAAATAGTGGGAGTGTCAAAGCGCCAGAAACTCAAGTCGAGCCTCTGAAGACGAGCGAAGGCTCAGAAACGCGTCAGGCTTATAATCGAGACATGAGAGCTGCAGACCGGCATGCGGTGATGTCCTTTACCCGCTTGAAACTGTAGTGCTGCTGGATGAGTGCAACCTTGCCTGTGGGCACCCTGGAGCTTTAATTTACACGCGGCAGCCCAGCCGCGAAGGTTTGCACCCCCCCCGAGAAAAATGGGGGTCACGGGGGCCGGAATTCGCCGAGCCTCTGAAGTGAGGCAGCAGCCGAGGGATTAATGGACACCTGCATCCCGGGGCCCATCCAGGGCTGTGAAATGGCAGAATGAGACGCACCCATACAGGGAAAAGACACGGACTATCAGTCCCACAAAGCAGTGCGTTTAAGCTCATAGGAGTCTGCCCATCTGAGGGCGACTAATTGTTTAAATAGTGGGAGTGTCAAAGCGCCAGAAACTCAAGTCGAGCCTCTGAAGACGAGCGAAGGCTCAGAAACGCGTCAGGCTTATAATCGAGACATGAGAGCTGCAGACCGGCATGCAGTGATGTCCTTTACCCGCTTGAAACTGTAGTGCTGCTGGATGAGTGCAACCTTGCCTGTGGGCACCCTGGAGCTTTAATATATATATATATATATATATATATATATATATATATATATATATATATATATATATATATATATATATATATATATTCACTGAAGAAAACAAAGGTAACAGGGATGTTGTAGTAAGGTTCAGAATTTACACACACAAAGCCATAGAAATCTCTCTGTTATAGTTAGAGTTCAATGAGTCAATTCTGTCGAAGGTGAGCACCTCACACCATGTCATCAGAGGCCCCCTAATTTTGACATAGATTTACTAATTGCTTCATTATGTCTATTGGTAATGTCCTATTATTTACCGGTAATCTTCATTACTCCGGGTCCCGTTGTCCTCGTCCCCTTCATACTGACTAGTGAGATAACCTGTCTCTTTGACAGAAAAAAGAAAAGCAGGAATGCTGGTACACCCCTCCACACTGGGAGTACATAAGCGTACCTTACCCAGCATTCCTCCTGAACCACCAAGCCCCAGATGAGGGCCGGAAAGACCGGGAGGGAGGGTGGGATGATATGAAGGGGACGAGGACAACGGGACCTGGATTAATGAAGATTACCGGTTAGTAATAGGACATTACCCCCAGGTCCCTACTGTCCTCGTCCTCTTCATACTGTCTAGTGAGAATACCCAAGCAGCAACCGGCCATCATCACCCAACAAACCACCAGGACACAGAGCCATAGCAAACCCAGCAATTTATTAGAAAACAGCACAGTTGCAAAGAAAAAAAGGGGAATCAGGAGCACACAGCCCGAAGCACCCCCAAACCAAAGTTAACGTCATCCCCCAGAACATTCTGAATCCGGTAATGCCTAACAAAGGTATTAGCAGAGGCCCAAGTAGCGGCCCTACAAATCTCAGAAAGGGACACACCACGAACCTCCGCCCAGGAAGCAGCCACCCCCGCGTAGAACGCCCCTGAACCCCAGCCGGAGGAGGAGAGCCCGCAAGGGAATAGGCCAACATAATAACCTGCTTCAACCAACGACCAATGGAGGAAGTGGTAGGAAACAAACAGGGAGTCAGAACGCCGAAAGGAACGGGTACGGTCCACATAGACCTTTAAGGCACGGAAACATCCAGGAAGGACCAGGGAAGGTCGTCCTCATCCACCTGAGCAGAACACAGAGCAGGCAAGACCAGCTCCTGAGAACGATGGAATTGGGAGGAAACTTTAGGAACAAACGAGGAATCCAAACATAGAACAACCCCATCCGCAGAAAAAGAAAGAAAAGGCTCCCGGGCCATCAAAGCCCCCAGCTCCCCCAGGCAACGAGCAGAAGTAATAGCCACCAAAAAAACAACTTTAAAAGGGACAAACTTCAAATCAACCTCCTCCAAAGGCTCAAAAGGCGCAGCCACCAAGTCCCGCAAAACCTAAAGGGAGGTCCCAAAGAGGAAAAGAAGACCGAACCACAGGACGTGAGATCGTAAAACTGCGCAACAAACTAGAAACCGGGTCATCTACATCAGGCAGATTCCCCCAAGAGGCACGGAAAGCCCGAATAGCAGCCCACTGGGCCCGCAGAGTTGAGACAGACAAACCTTTCTCAAACCCAACCCAAAGGAACTGAAGAACATCAGGCAAAGGACAAACCAAAGGAGACAATGCCAGACCGAGACACCGATTCTCGAAGTTCCCCCAATGCCTGCCATAGGACTGAAGAGTAGAAGGCTTCCGGGACCGCTGAATAGCCAAATCTAAATGCTCAGGGAGACCCCTATTCCTCCACCCCTGCCTTTCAACCTCCAAACCGTCAGCCGAAGCCGCCGGAGGGACAACATCGGAGAGGACCGCAAGGGAGATGGAGGGAACGGGAAGAACCAAGGACCCTGAACCGCCAACAACCGCAGAGTGGGAAATCACGACCAGCGGGGTCAGAAGGGCACCACCACCACCACCTCCTGATCCTCCAGCACCAGCCGAGACAGAAACCGAGAGATCAGAGCATGGGGAGGAAAGGCATACAGCAGGCGAGAAGGCCAAGGGAGGGTGAGGGCATCCTCCCCCCAAGACCCCTCCTGAGGAACCCGGGAGTGGAAGCGGGGAAGCAGAGCATTGAGCCGGGAAGCAAAGAGGTCCAGAAAGGGAAGACCAAACCTCACGCACACCAAACAAAAGGCCACCGGAGTCAAGCCCAACTCCAGGGAGGCGGCAAAAAAACAACTGAGGGCATCTGCCACCCCATTGTCCACCCCCCGGACATACACAGCCGCCAGAGACAAGAGATGGCCCTTCACCCAGCAAAACAACGGGGAAACCACCGCGTTCAGGGACTGAGCCCGGATACCCCCCTGATGATTCAAGTAGGCCACGGTCACAGTGTTGTCCACTGAACCAACACATGGGGGTGCAACAGAAGGCTCTGAAACCCCATGGCCGCCTGAGACACAGCAGACAACTCCCGCCAGTTCGAAGGCCGCCGACCCTCCAGTAGTGACCAACGACCCTGAAGGAACTTCGATCTCAAAGTCGCCCCCCAACCCAATGCACTGGCATCCGTCGTAAGGACCAATGGAGGAGGAGACTGCAGAGGCAAGCCCCTGGACAGATTGTCCGACTAAGTCCACCAGCACAGAGCAGGAAGGATCGACAGAGACACCGGAACCAACAGAGACAAATCCAGAGACAAAGGATCCCACCGAGCTAACAGGTAAGACCAAAGAGGCCGAAGATGTAAACGCGCCCAAGGCACAGTGAACACCGTAGCCGCCATCAGACCCAGAAGGCGCAACCAAAGACGGACCGGGATGGACCGACCCACCAGAAACCGATGAGCCAGGGAATACAAGGTCACCGCACAAGCAACCGGCAGGAAGACCCGATTCAGATCCGTGCGGAAACGAGCCCCTATGAAAGTCAGGTCCTGAGACGGCAGAAGCTGACACTTGGGGAGATTCAACAGGAACTCATGGGCCTCCAAGGCCAAACACACCAACCCCTGATCCCTCAACAACTGAACCTCGGAGGGAGCATGAAGGAGCCAATCGTCCAGATATGGGTAAACCATCACCCCCTGAAGATGCAAGTAAGCCACCAAGGGAGTCACCACCTTGGTAAACACCCTGGGGGCCGACCGCAGGCTGAAAGGCAGGACCTGGAACTGATAATGGACACCCTGAAGACAAAACCTCAGGAATGGACGAGAGAGGGGGTGGACCGGAACGTGACAATAGGCATCCTGAAGGTCCAGAGTGCACATGTAATGACCCCGGAGAACCAGGGGAATCACCCACTGGAGAGTCTCCATCTTGAACGGAACCCGTAGCACATACTTGTTCAGGGCTTTCAGATCCAGGACAAGACGAAACCCCCCAGTCACCTTAGGGACCAGAAAAATGATGGAGTAAAACCCCTGACCCCTCTCCCCGGAGGAACCACCTGTACCGCCGCCTTGTCCAGCAGAGACCTGACCCTCTTGTCCACTGGATACCGCACAACCGCGTCCTCAGCCAAAGAAGTGCGCCCAACGAGACTGGCCACAAAAGAATCCACAGGAACAGAGTACGGCAAGTCCCTAGCCATATCCTGAAGAGGATAGAGCTTAGCCATGAAGCGAGGGAGCAAAATGCAATCCGGATCCTTCCATTCCCGGTCAAGCACCTCTCTGACACATGGATGAACCGGCATGACCACAGGAGCAGATCACTGGAACTGGCGAAGGAAGGAACTCCCAGAAGTACTCGGGCCATCATCAGCAGGAAACCCCATATTAGCCTTCACATGCCCCAACAAGTCCGGCAACATGTCCTTGTCGACATACTTGCCCTTCAGCACATCGCCCCCTAACCATTCATCCTCAGACTCAAAAGAAGAAGGAGGCGGAGCCCGACCCGAAGACTTTGACCGGGGAGCACCCCCCATTTCCATCAAAGTCTCCTTAATGAGCCTCTTCAGTCTAGCATCACCACCTTGGGTACGACTCCCGGAACGTGGAGGAGAAGGAGAAGAGGAAGACGAATCCGAGGCAGAAAAGGAAACATCCACATGCCTGCTCTTCTTGGCATGTTTACCCATGGTGCCAGATCGCAGACCAAATAGGCACCGCAAGCCACCACAGGAGCAGGACCGCAGGCCACCGAAGCCCAGCAAGCCACCAAAGGAGCAGGACCGCAGGCCACCCAAGCACAGAAGCCAGGCAGCCCACCCGTAGCCCAGGACCACAGGAAAGAAGAAGACTCCAAGTGGAGGCAGCCCAAATGTGCGAAGAAAGGCACAGCCGAAATCGGCACAGAACACTGCAGCACTCCATCCCCAAACGGCCAAAAAGGAATGCAGCGAAAAGCAGACATTAGGGCAGTAGAAATAGTAAAAGAACGCTATGCGGTACTCACAGACAGGGCCGGCAAGCACCCCACGCCACCGCCGCCAGCCGCCATCAAAGAAACGCCTGACTTCCTGCTCCAAACAAAGGAAGTCAGGTAATCCCCGGAAGGAAGCGCCCCAGCCACACGGAGGCCGCCGCACTCCCGGAGAAGATCCAGGAACTGCCACGTCCCCGACATGCCCAGCAACACGGAAGACACGGCCAGGACACCACCAGCGGGAGGAAGACGTACAGAAGAACCGCCAGAAAGCACCAACATGGCTCCCCCCAAGCCCGGCGTTGCTATCTTGTCCTTCACATTTTTTTCCCCCAACATTTTTTTTGCACTTAGATTCCCGTACCTTTTTGCGGTGTGCCTCTGTCACAGTACAGGGTTCTTTGTTTGACACGGTGACTGGTGATTCAGAGTTTGGTTTGTTTTTATGAATTAGTAAAGAGTGGGCTACTATGAGTAGGGACAATATATATAGCATATAAAGGAGAAAGCAAACTCAGATTCCCACTCAATAAGCAAAACGGAATTAGCCGCCCGAACATATCAGGTCCTTGTTGTTGATGATTATTTTGAGTGGAGGACGACCTGGTTATGATTCTTCTATAGCTCCTTGGTGATGTGAAGCACAGAGGTCCCCCAGAAGTCGTCAAGCAGCAGCAAACAACAAAAGCAGGATACATGAAGAAAATTGAAGCTAATATATATCTTGAACTTGCAGCCTGGCCAAAATGTTCAGATGAGCCTCTTTTCACGTGACATGAGTGGGGGTTTGTCTACTGGACTCCATTCATGCCAAGTTCCTATCTTATCTTCCCCATTAGAGTTAGTTTCCCTATACTTTAGGGAGCTCCTCACTTTTGGGGGAGAGCTCCCTATGGTATATTATAGGGAACAGTTATGCAAAGTTTATTAAACTTGAAAAAAATCTGTAGAAATATTTTATGTTAAATATTAATGTAAATGAATGTTATATATTTATTTTACATGTAAAACAAAATAAATAATTAAGTATCTAATTATTTTAAAGTATTAAATTAAGTTTAATGATGTAATTATGTAAAAAAATTAAGTTGCATTTATTTTTAAACGATCACATAAATAGAGAGACTAGAAATAACAGGAATTGAAATCACTATTTCAGAAGGCACTTGGTTAATCATATGGACGAGAGCGTTCAAAACGTTTAAATGTATGCGGCTTAAAGACACAGGGCCCGATTCACAGAACTAACTTAAGACAAAATCCTAAACTTACTACCATTTTGGTATTCACAGAAGGCACTTACTAATTTTGGTATTCACAGAAGGCACTTACTCATTTCGGTATTCACAGAAGTTAGGAGTCCTAACTTTAGGACTCCTAAATGCCTTCTGTGAATACCGAAAGTCTTAAAATTAGGATTTTTCTCAGTTTAGTAGTAGTATAGTTAGGACTCCTAACTTTAGGACTCCTAAATGCCTTCTGTGAATACCGAAAGTCTTAAAATTAGGATTTTTCTCAATTTAGTAGTCCTAAATCTAAATTTAGGACTACTAAATTGAGAAAAATCCTAATTTTAAGACTTTCGGTATTCACAGAAGGCATTTAGGAGTCCTAAAGTTAGGAGTCCTAACTATACTACTACTAAACTGAGAAAAATCCTAATTTTAAGGCTTTCGGTATTCACAGAAGGCATTTAGGAGTCCTAAAGTTAGGAGTCCTAAATTTAGGACTACTAAATTGAGAAAAATCCTAATTTTAAGACTTTCGGTATTCACAGAAGGCATTTAGGAGTCCTAAAGTTAGGACTCCTAACTTCTGTGAATACCGAAATGAGTAAGTGCCTTCTGTGAATACCAAAATGGTAGTAAGTTTAGGATTTTGTCTTAAGTTAGTTCTGTGAATCGGGCCCAATGGATGTGAGATACTGACAGGATGGAGCAAGGCCGTGGGGTCATGCATGGGGGTTGAGATCCATTTTAGAAAGGTTGTGGGCAAATTGTCTATTTCAGTGACCTCAAATTCCGTTAATCTTAAAATAATATCATTTGTTTTGTAAGATTAGACGAGTCTAGTGGGAAATCTAACGTTGTAATTACATATCGGATGATATGAACAAAGTTTGGTGCAGGTAACTAATTATGTTGGTTTGCTTTCTAAAGTTGTCAGCACAATTCGGAATGTTTCAATCCATCAAGGACCAGCTGGAGCAACGAACACAGATACTCCAGGAGAAAATACAGTGGCAGCAGGAAGAACTGCATAAAATCCAGGAGCAGCTCTGCTTGGTCCATAATACAAATGTGCAGGTGAGCAAGTGGCTCATTCGTGGATTACTAAGAGGTGTCATTCGCCAAATTATCCTAGTAAATGTCATTTTCTATGCAGAGATGACTTCAACACATCACAAGTATATAAGCTATTTACTAGCTGGATCATATTGGAAAAGGAAAGGAGGAAGTAATTAACTATCTCCTTTATATTGCTAGAGTTGTGTATTATATATAGTACATTACTTTCAGACCCGCCTTACATCATCATAAAAGGTGTGGCTGTTTGTAACAAATCCTTCTGCTACTTTTATAACCCCCCGATTCTTTACCAGTCAGTACACATTTTTGGGCTGTTGTAGTGATGTCCAACCCTCTTGTGCTTTAAATTCTAAAGAGCATTTTTCATTGCTGTGCAGCTACACTGATAACCCAGGTGTGACAGAGGCCTGTAAATGTATGTGTCTGGCACTAAGAAAGTGATGCAGGCTTCTGCCCAGATACCTTGTAACTTAAGCAGACGTTAAGGCCCTCATGAGAAGCTTACCAGATGTTGATGCTGGGAATCAGGGCCGTACTGGCCGTAGCGGGCACCGGGCAATCCCCCGGTTCGCCGCACGGGTGGGGCCGGTTTTGGGCCCCTGGGGGCCGTTTTTGCAGCATAGCTGCAAAATTGGCCTAGTAACAAAAGCGGCCGAAAACCGGCCCTGGCAAAGAGCTCGGCGGCACCCCCAACCCCCCGCGAGGGGGGAGGGGGGCAGCCGAGCACTTTGCCAAGGCCGGTTTTGGTTCCCAGTCCGGCCCTGATGGGAATCCAAAGCTACACGTGGGGACAGATGTACTAAGGTTCCCCTTTGCTTTTCTTAAATAGCGACTCCGTAGAATAATTTCCGATTCCCCAATAACGATCCTTCAGATTAGAAATCGCTATTGGGTAATCGCAAATAAGAAATGCCAGTGCATTCCCGCCTATGAGCGAAATAGGAAATGCTTTTCATTTCCTAAATTGCAATTTTCTAATAGGAAATCGCCATTTAAGAAATGCAAAGCTAAGTGTGCCTGTGAGCTTAAGGCACCCTTGGAGGCACTCCGAATTTCCTAGTGCACATGTGAGTGCATATATGACCTTGGGGCATATGTGCACTTCATGTCACACTAAGAAATTCATTTTTAATGCATTTCTTTTATTTTGCACTCGGTTACCATCGACTTGAAGTTGATGATAGTTGCATTTCCTAAATGCCCAATTTGCATTTAGGAAATGCTTTGTACATGTGCTTTAGGAATCGCAAATATGTAAGCCCTATTTGCGATTCCTAAATCGCAGTTGCAATATGCAATTTCTACCATGTAGAAAGTAAATTGCGACCGGTTTGGCACTTTGTACATCTGAAAAGGCCATTAAGAATCTCTTAACGGGGTGAAATAGCAATTTGGTCCATTGAGTAATGCTAAATGGCTTCGTACATCTGGGCCGTGCTCCCTTATTTCCACAAAATGCACCATCTGCCTTCCATGTAATGCTCCTTCGCCTGTCCGTGAGATGAACACGCCTGCTCAGTGTTATGCACAAAGCTCCCATGGAGGCCCATCTGCTTACCATTATGATGACTACATCCCATTCTTGACAATAGGGTGAGATGCGTGAGTGCAGGGTAGTTTTATTTGTTGGTCATTTCCTAAAGTGAATGGTGTTGGCCAGCGGTAAATTTCCATTAGGTCGACCAGGGCTTCACGCCAAATATGGAACACCACTGAGAGCAGTGCAAGATGTATTTGTAAAGATAACAGATATAGCATGTTCCACCGAACACCAATATTCATTCCTTACAGCGTTTGTAAATATCAGTGCCACATTTCATTGTAAATGAGCTGAGCACATGCTTGACCGCCTATATAATTGTAACCGTAGCTACTGCCATTGATATACCTACCGGATATAAATGCAAGCAGAAAGTGAGGGCCTTGGGGAGCCGAACATTCTGAAGCTGATGAGACAAGCACTAATATTTCTTTTGTGGTTATCTATTGCCTTTGAAGTCTGCCACCTGGTGGATTCTTCTTCTCAAATTTAGCTGTACCGGGTTTAGATGGAAATCAGGTTTAAATGGGAACCAGGTACCATGTGTGCCTGCCAGGAAGTCATTCTTCCTTTAGGACTTGCTAACCAAGTCGAGGCTCATGAATGTGTTTGGGCCTTAAATTCAGTATATTTGGGAAAAGATGCTGATGGCACTGCGCTAGCTGCCACCTACTTTACTGGTGCCCAACCTGGTCGATCGTTTCAAAATAAGTAAAATAATTCACAGGGAGCTACTTAAATGTTCATTCACGTTTATTGATCAAACACTACTTGAAATCCTTTGATTCATTTTTATTTATTGTTGAGATAGCATTATGTAAACATTCAAAGTAAAGAAAAAAAGAAGTGTCAGGGCCTTAGACTCTATGGATCAATTTTCTTCATTGATATTTTGAAAAGAAAAGAAAAGAAAAGAGAAAGCGAATACAAAGCAGTATTGCCTACAACCCAGATGCCAGCATGTCTAATCAATCTCACCGCCTCGCTGTTCTGCTTCAACATACTGGTTTGGGGTCAGAGATTTATAAAAGTGTCATACACTGCTTAGTGCCAAAAGCGGTTCAGAGGGTCGTCGTATGAAAAATTAGTAGAAGAAAATTTTCTCCCCCACTGAAATTCCACCTATGTATTTCACTATTCTAATCTAAGGTACTGAAAGCCACTCAAGTAACTAGTAAAAGAGACATACCCATGAGCATAACAGATTGGGAGAGGTTCCCTTTTGCCCTCCTTATGCTTCTTAAGGGACTCTTATGCATCCTATTCTGTTCTGTATGCTCAGTGTGGCATGCCCACCTCTTGGCTGAGCTTACTTGTCAGCCTCCAGCCTCTCATGGTCGCCTCCTTCATTACCATCCCCACTGCTACCCCAACCAGCTCAATTCTGAGATCCCTTTTCTGGAAAATGAGCAGTTGCATGTGACAAACTCATGAATCCTGCCCACTCTACTGATTCAAGGAGGCTGGACGGTGTCTCATCATCATGTACACTGACATTAAGGTCTGGTATTCAGTGGAGATTATCACAATATTATCCATGTTCATGACCCATCTCTAATTGCTTTATTTCACATAACTCAACCCTCAATTAACAAGCATTTGCAATGCAATAGGTCTCGCATTATTAAAGTTTGAGCTATTGGCATTGCTTTTCATATTGTATATGTTTTGTAAAAATGTATTAAAATGATTGTAATGTAAAATGCAAATAGTGTTAAAATTTGTAAATCCAGTGACGGTAGAGTCCGTTCTGGGAAAGGGGGCGCTTCGCTAGGTGAACAAAAAGCCTCATGTGATTTCTCTTGAAAGGGGAGAGGGTGAGACCTAAAAAGGAGAGGGTACAGGGGAGCGAGGACTTATAACCAAAGTGATTAGGTTGATCTGTTTAGAATGTGTGGGGAGTTACGGTTAACATTTAGTTTAGTGTGAGGGACATAGTGAGTACGGTCAAAGTGGACCGGGGATGCAAAGTGTGAGCTTTATCTTCCTCAGAACTACTTGTGTACAGATTCATAAGCATTCCCTCTGGGTTTTGCTCGGTCTTCAACCATGTGACATCATCCGATCCAGAAGAGCCTAGAAGGATGGATCCAGTCGAAAGCGCCTCCTCCTACAGTCTCGGAGCAACAGTCACAGCTTTGAATCACAGCTGCTCAGTCCTTTTACCCCAGGAACAGACTAGTAAATGCTGCCAGTGGGGCTGGGAAGAAGAAGGGAGTGTGTTACATTGTAGTGGTATTTACATAGTGCTTGGTATCCTTGATCTGGCTTTGCAGTGGTTTATCGAAGGATATCTGGTGAAGAGAAGGGCCTCCTTGTCATAGTCTAAATTTCAAGTCTGGAGGGGGCACCTCTCTGTCGCTCAATATTTCTCTCATCTCACATACACCCTAAACCACACACAACCTCCCACACGCTGAACACAACGCACACACCAAACTGCACATAAGCGCCACCAGCCACACACTCTAAAACACAACTCTCCCACACTCTGAACAATACACAGACACCAAACAGCACCAGTGCACCAGCCGCACACTCGCACGCTAAATCGCACACAACCTCCCACACGCTGAACCACAACACATATCAAACTCTCCAAAGCACAACAACTATACACTAGTCCTTACATAAACCCACACACACTGGACCCCTAAAACTCACACACCAGCCACACACGCCGAATCACATGCATCAAGACAAACTCATAGCATCCATAAACTCCAAACCACGCACATATGTATAGACACCAAACTACAAAAGACATACACACATGAATCTACACAAAAGGCACACAGAGGCAATCACACTAATGCTCACACAGGCATGCTACCGATAAACACACATACCCAGACAAGGTATACAGATAATGGCCCACGCACCCCCCGTACCACATTTGCATTCACACACCATCATCATCACCCAATACACATGCATGCGTACACAAGCAGGCCGATGGAAACACACAGACCGAGATGCACATTTGCGTACAGAAGTACATGGGTGATGTCTGAATTGGAGAGACGGCCCCTTCCTCTGTACCTTTGATAAGACTGCATCTCTCTCTCAGATTTTTGTAATTTCCTCTCTTTTACACGCACACCTACAAACGTGTATTCCTCACCCTATCTTTTTTAACCACACACAGACTCGATCACTCCTCCACCTCTCTTCCATACACACACACACACTTTGCTTGCCTCACTCCTCACCTGTCAGTTTATCCTCTGTTTTCCCTCTCCCCCCTCCTCCCTTCTGGTTCTTTCTCTCTCTCAGCCTCGCCAATGCACAAGCTCACCTCCCTCCACCCCTCTGCTCACTGCCTTTCCATATCAGCTTCTGTGTAAATATCAGACTCACGGAAGCTACTGTACTTGCATCTGGGAGTGAAGGTAGCAGATCTCTCATTGGTGGGAATCCACCTCCCCTGCCTGGTCATTGTCTGCCTACAGTTGACAGGTTGTTTGATCTTGGCCATATGACCGCATTCCAGTGCGTGACCCCCCCGGTGTTGATAGCTTGGTTTTATATTGCATCACAGAGAAGGCTGGACAATGTTGGAACACGTTAAGCTTCGCTCTGAGAGGCGGTAAGGCCTGGGCACAAGTAATTCCTTGTTAGAAAGATGTCCCTGATAAGACTTGAGCAGAGGCCGTGACGTCATGGTTCGGTGCCCCTGAAAGGCTGCCAGTTGAAGGGTGGAGTGACTCGTGTTAAGCCAATGCCTTTTAAAGTGGAAGGGCTGGGGTAGAGACGGTCATCGAATCGGAGAATAGTGCGAGAGCAGAGTCAACCACATGTCGGGTTGTTTCCTTTGAAAGGCCGGTTGGGCTGGAGCAAGGACAGTTCCGTGGCAGATTGCTAGTGTCTGCAAAGGCATTGGCCTGCAAACTTTCCCTCTTTCCCCACAGGGTGATGGTCACAGGAGTCTGGTAAAGCAGCCGGCGAGTGGTGCGCGCACGCGCGCCACAGCGAAACATATGGTTTCAATTATCGCGCCCGTGTCTGGGCACGATAATTGAAACCACATGGCCTTTGGTGCACATAATAGACACCAATAGGCTAGGGGCGGAGCAGTGCGCCCACCTTTGGCCTATTGCGTGCTCTCTTGGTAAAAAACACGCACGCAAAGGCCAATAGCGGGGCACAAAAGGAAAAGCACAAGCATGAGCGTGTGCGATTCCTGGCTCCGTTTTGGAACCCCAGACAAAAGGACTCTCGCTGCGTGAGCAGTATTGCGCACTGCATCGCTAGACGCGAGACCTAAAAACGACGAAATAAACATCCACACATATAAAGAAAAGAAACAGATGCAAATACCTATCAAGCAAAGAAATTAATCAGCCTTTGTTAAAAAAAAAAGAAATAAACACAACAAAGTAAGTTTCTCCCCACAAAAACTCAAAATAAAGAATGAAGTCATTGGATTGTTACTAACAACTACGCCTTAATTATGAATGCCTTGTTAATTAAGGACCCCTGCGCAGACATCTGTTTGCGCAGGGATCACAATTAGCACCAGGTAATTACCAGCACAACACCACAATCTGCATATCATGCTCAATTTTTGAGGTTTCAATGTGTAATATGTGCTTCAAATTCAACATAGCACTTCAAGCAACATTGAGTCAGTCAATAGCATTACAACCCTCAGGTTTGTATAGTCTTGTCCAGGTCCTGGACCTCCTTTATCAACACGACCCTAGATCTGAGGGGCATTTTGTAAATGTAATAATTTTCATATATGTAAATGTAATGAAAATAAAACTCCATCTGATCACTTGAAATCACCCTGCATGTTTATTTCCTGGATTCTTCCAACATTTTTTATGACGGTTAATGTCGCAACCTCAGGGCTACAATTCACTATATATAGGGATGTTGTAAGAGGTTCACCCATACCCAGCCGCGGTGGGGCTGGGTTGGGGGGGGGGGGGTTCGACAGACGACCAAGAGAAAAATTTAATAATTCATTTGCCCTCGTCGTTGTCTGTCAAAATTGCCCCCCCCCCACCTGGCCCCACTGCTGTTACCTGCACGGGCTGCTGCTGTCCATACCTTTACCCAGTTGGTCAGTTGTGCTTCCTCTTAATTAGACTGATTTATGGTATGTTTTTAATAGTCTTACTTCCAGTATCAAATATATTGATGGTTCTACTCCTTGTTTAGTTTGTTATCAGGCACACTTAACCCTCTCCTCATCTCGTATTTACCTGGTGTATTCTATTTATTGCATTGTTAAAATACCAAACACAGGGGTGTCGTTTTTTAATGGGTGCGACAAATAGCACACCAACCTCCGGAGCACTAATAATCAATGCCCTAAAGTCTGTTCTCATATTATTTACGTCATCTGATGCGCACAAGAACAAGTCATGTGGCTCAAGCTAGCAAACAACACCTAAACCTTTGCAAGAGGTTCATACAGCCAGATAAGATCACTTTTCCAAACGCTTATTGGCCACGTAAAGCAGGTAAGTGCTATTTCTTGATGGTTTTAGTGGTAGAGTGCTATGTTATAATTCTCTTGGGCCCGAGATTTCTTCAAGCACATTTTCTCCTTTACTTTGCCTGACCTAATGCCCAAAGATAGTCAGTTTTATACATAGTTTATTAAATGTTATGAAAAAATGTACAGGCGAATGAGGTAGTTCTTTGTTTTTTGGTTGTTGGAAATTCCATTCATGTATGACACACATTTGTTACAATAATATATTGGGAAAAATGAGGTCGCATGGTTTGATGGGTTGTTGAAATTTAGCATAGGTAAAGAAAGATACGATGGGCCCGAATCACAGAACTAACTTAAGACAAAATCCTAAACTTACTACCATTTCGGTATTCACAGAAGGCACTTACTCATTTCGGTATTCACAGAAGTTAGGAGTCCTAACTTTAGGACTCCTAAATGCCTTCTGTGAATACCGAAAGTCTTAAAATTAGGATTTTTCTCAGTTTATGAGTAGTAAAGTTAGGACTCCTAACTTTACTACTCCTAAACTGAGAAAAATCCTAACTTTACGACTTTAGGTATTCACAGAAGGCATTTAGGAGTCCTAAAGTTAGAAGTCCTAACTTTACTACTCCTAAACAGAGAAAAATCCTAATTTTAAGACTTTCGGTATTCACAGAAGGCATTTAGGAGTCCTAAAGTTAGGACTCCTAACTTCTGTGAATACCGAAATGAGTAAGTGCCTTCTGTGAATACCAAAATGAGTAAGTGCCTTCTGTGAATACCAAAATGGTAGTAAGTTTAGGATTTTGTCTTGAGTTAGTTCTGTGAATCGGGCCCCTTGTAATTTAGATATGTATATTCATAGAGAATTTGGACCTAATGGAGATGAACATCTACCATGCTCTTTGATTGTCCATGGAAAACCTCTCCTTTGTAATTACTGTCATGACAAGGGCTATTGCTCTCTTTCATAGAAAAGTTATTCAATGTCCTGCTTTAGAGCGTATGAACGAATGGTATCTTGTTCGTAAAAATGTTTGGACTCATATGTCTATTACCTTAAGTCATCAATTCAAAAAGCACTTGCTGTCATTTACTCATGTAGTACTCCTTAATTCCAAGAATTAGCCCTCTGAAAATCATGAGTAAGTCAGGAGTACTACAAAAGTAAGCCACGCCACCTTACAGACCAAATATCATGATTTGGCCCATAGTGATTCGGTTTCACATTTAAAAGGCAAAAATGTCACACAGAGCCAGCTAAAATGTATCTCTTAACCTAATTTCAACAGATGTTTTTGCAGCCACAAACAATGTTTGCGAGTTTCGGAAATATCTCTCAAGAAGAAGAAAAACAGCAGGAACAACTCCAACTTAGATCCAGAGTGGTCTCCCAGCAGCAACTTCTCTCCGGTCTTGAACCATCCCTGCATCTACCATCCTCTCAGCTTACACTAAGTGAGACTAAAGTGATATCAAGCCAGGTAAACTTGTTGTCTAATCAAAAGATGTATAATTGGGTGCTCAAGAAATGGATTTAAGATGGAATTTGATATTAGCAAAAGCTGTGTTGGAAGCGAAATAATTGATACGTGTGAGCTGGAAATTTAACTCTCAAGGAAAAGTATATTGGTACCTGTAGACCTCCATCTTAGTAGAACATGAGCGAGCTTCTTCAAAAACTCGAATCTAATTGGTGAATTAGATTAAATTTGGCCTAATCATTTAAAAGTATATAACCAGCTCATGTGAGACAATATTTATAAAGCCATTGTTAATCATATCCACTAAAAGAACACTAAAATGCAATAGTGCCAGTGGTAGAAATTGAATACATTTAGGTCACAGAGAATTAAGTGGAATTAAAGAAAATGTAACTGAATTAGTATAAATCATTTCCTTTGTATTTTTTGGGACATATTAGTGGACATGAAATCCACTGTTTATTAACCGCATCGCTGCTCATGACAGAACCACTCCGTCATGAGCCACGGGCGCCGTGTGCTCATGACGGAGTGGTTCCGTCATGCTGTGGCCGTTGGCGGCCGCTCCGCCCACGCGGCGCTGATTCCCCGCCTGTGCGGGCGATTAGCGCGAGTGGGCGGAGTCGTGACGGAATGACTCCGTCATGAGCACAGCTCGCCCGTGACTCATGACGGCGTGGTTCCGTCATGAGCATGGCGGCGCCCGCGCTGCCCCCAAACCCCCCAGCACTACGGCGGAATTTGTGCCACGGCGAAGGGGTTAAACTGCCAGGTATTGTTGATATGCAGGCTGTCCGGAAGTCGGTTAAAACCGACTGTGCCCGAGAGTACCCTACCGAATGAAAATCAGCAGACCTGGTTTAAACCGAGTGTCACTGATTTTCATTGTTGTTGCACCACTTGGCCACTTGATGGAGCCAAAGCATTACAGAGAAGGAAGCAGTTTGTGTCGGTGCGTTTTTTACAACTTTTTATCTGTTAGAGCTAGAAACAGGTTTTTTTTTTGTTGCTAGATCTGTAGATTGAGTTGAAGATGATAGATTTTGTGGCAAATGGGACAAATTCACAATTGTGCAGAAAACGCTACAGCCGTAAAAATTGCATGAATCCAGTGACCTTATTTGCAAGGCCTGCATTGTCACAGTATTTCTCAAAACCCAATCAGATTTCCTCGAGGGAGCACTCTGAAATATTTAATGCTGGTGATGCAGGCAAACGGAGATTGTTGTTTTCTTTTCTTTTTAGTGAATTAGGTGTGGCTTTGATCCAGATCTCGGGGGACTGAATTGCACATGCAAGTGAAGAGCATGTTTGTGACAAACTACTATCCAGCTCCCTAGTTTTGACCGAAAATAGGGGCATATTATCAAGGTTCGGCGTTAAAATTATTGCCGCTTTATCAGCAGAAAACTGCCGCTAAAGCGGCGATAATGGGCTTGATAATATGCCCTGGAGAATTCCAATAGAAGCCCATGTTCACACCAGAACATGGGCTTCTAAGGGAATTCTCTACAGGATATTATCAAGCCCATTATCGCTGCTTTAGCTGCAGTTTTCTGCCGATAAAGCGGCGATAATTTTAACTCCAGACCTTGATAATATGCCCCATAGTGACTTTGAGATTCTTATTAGTTAGCTAAATTAACAGCAAATATTGTGTAAATAACTCTGCAAATTATAATTCAGGTTTTTTTTTTTTTTTTTTTTTAAACCGTTTATTACAGGTCTTAAAAGTATACAAGTATGGGCCCACAACCTTCCGGCCGGCCGCTAGCAATGGTAGGAACATACGACATACATTTATGGAACACGTGGTATTACAGGAGGAGCATTTCTCAGTAGATAACAATGTCAAAAACCACATCATCCAGGCCCCATTATGCGGTTTCATTTTAAATTAAGAACAACGAAAATTAAAACCACACCCACAAGGCAACCCACAATCAAAAATAGCAGCACGTGCTCCCCAAGAGGGGGGATCCCAACTATACACAGAAGTGTGAAGAGGGGGAAGAGATCAAAGCGAGGACTGGGGGAACCCAATGCCCGGCAGCGGGGGAATGAGTCGGCTAAGGGGATGGGGCTGGCGAGGGATCAGGCAGCAGCGGTGGCGCGCAGATACCCCCTCGGTAGGCGTTCCAGGGGCCCCATACTTTCACCCATGTCCCAGGCTTACCCCTCGCCACATACACCACTTTTTCGCGAAACATGCACCAGTCCATGTGTTCTTTCCAGGCCGAGACCGTCGGGGGCCTCTGGAATCCCCACAGTTGAGCAATATCACGCTTGGCTACCATATATCCCAGAGTCACCCACCACGTCTGCGGCGCTGAGTAATCAGTCGGTTCCCACACATTCAACAGGCATCTCCTCGCTTCAGGCAACAGCGCCACATGCGTAACCAGTCGCAGCACCTCATGTACACCACGCCAGAACTCCTCTACCTCCGGGCACTCCCACAAAATATGCATAAAGGTCCCCAAAGCACCACACCCACGCTTACACAACCCATCTCCGGCACAGCCCATACGCAGAAGCTTTGGCCCCGTCATGTAGACCCGGTGGAGTATCTTGAGCTGGACGAAGCGAAGGCGAGCCGGTATGGCCACCTCCTTCGGGGAGGCCACCGCGGAGGTCCAGTCCTCGTCGTCCAACTCCAGCCCGTCGGCAACCCAAGCCGCACGAAGGGCAGTCAACAGGCCCGAGCGGTCGTTTATCAGCTTTTTGTATATAAGTGAGATCGTGCTGTCCGGGACGTGCCCATCCAGCACTCTATCTTCCAGGGGGGAATATTCCGGGATGGAGGCAACGTCCGAGAAAACGGAGCCCAGCGCATGACGGACCTGCAAATACCGGAAGTATTCACTGCCCTGCAACTGGAATTCCGTTTGCAGCATATCGAACGTTTTAAATCCTCCCCTCGTCCAAAGATCCCCCACTTTACTGATACCTATTATGTCCCACTTCTCGAAGCCCTTAGAGGTCCACAGGGAACCTAACCGCTCAGACGCGTATAGTGGTGACGCCCGGGTCAAACGGTCCTTCCACCCCATAGCTGCATTGGCCGCGTGCCAGACTTGCACCATGACACGCGTGGGGCCCGTCAGACGAGCGTCGGGCGCGCTAGAGTAGAGCGCTCGATTGTAATCGCCACCTGGCAGGAGCATCTTGTCCATTTCAAATGCCGGGTTTAAGGCGGGCCCGTAGAGGCCATGGTTAATGGCAGCGAGCTGGGAGGCCCAATAGTACCGTTTAATATCCGGGAGGGCAATCCCCCCGTCAAACCATGGGAGCGTCAGCTTAGCCAGAGCAATACGCGGCCTCCCGTCCCAGAACAGGCGGCGTTGCAGACTCTCCACCTCACGGAAGTAGCGCGCCGGGACCAAGTCCATAGTGTTCTGCAGAGCGTACAGAAAACGCGGCAGAGACATCATCTTGAACAGTGCCGCCCGGCCGAGCGGCGAAAGCGGCAGGCGCCGCCAGCGTGCGACATCTACCCGCAAATGCTGGAGGGGGGGAAGCAGATTCCGTTCATACCGGGCCTCCGGGTCCAGAGTAATGAAGACACCCAGGTACCGAAATCCCTGCGGGGCGATCTGGATCGGACAGCCCCGCGGGAGAATAGGAGCCTCCCCAGAGAGAACATACACACACGATTTAGCCCAGTTGATGACGAGACCGGAGTTACGACCAAACGAGTGTAAAACATCAACTAGGACTATAAGTGATTTACGTGGGGAGGCTAGGTACAGAAGGATGTCATCAGCGTATAGGGATACGCGGTCCTCATACTCGGGGGTCCAACGGAGACCACGGATGGAAGGCTCCCACCGCAGCCACTCCACCAGGGGCTCCAAGGCAAGCGCAAAAAGAAGCGGCGACAGGGGACAGCCCTGCCGCGTGCCCCGGCTCAGCTCAAACGGGGCCGATACTCTTCCGTTCACGACTACCTGTGCCAATGGGCCCGCATACAACAATTTGACCCAACTGATGAATCCTGGGCCAAACCCGAACTTAGCAAGCATCGCCCAGATGTATGGCCACTCAAGCGTGTCAAACGCCATGGTGGCGTCTAAGGACGCCAAAATGGCCGGCTCCCGTATGAATGGGACGCGCGCAAGCACCCCATGCAAACGCCACAGATTAAGGGCTGTATTGCGATGGGGAATGAAGCCAGACTGGTCCTGATGAACCAGATCTCCCACCACACCGACCAGCCGACTGGCGAGTACCTTAGCGAGAATTTTGGGCTCCACATTCAGTAGTGAGATAGGCCGATAAGAAGTAACCCGATCCCGAGGTCTCCCCTCCTTGTGGATCACCACGATTGTAGCCAGACGCTGGTCAAGCGGGAGGGAGCCCAGCGAGTGGGCCGCGAGGAACATTGCGCGGAGGTGAGGCGCCAATGTATCCGGTCGCAGCTTATACAGCTCGATAGGGATACCATTCGGGCCCACGGCCTTGCCAGAAGCGACCGAGCGTATGGCGAGGGCGATTTCGTCGGAGGTGGGAGCGGCGTCCAGCGACACCCTGTCCTCCCCGGACAGGGAAGGCAGCGCGATATCCCTGAGCAGAGCACGGGAATCCTCTTCCGAGCAAGAAGAGACCGGGGAATACACCTCGCGGAAATACTCCGCGAAACAGGAGACAATTTCTTCTGGCTCAGTTACACACACACCATTCGTTTTCTCAATCAGCGGGACCACACGATTCGCTCTCTCCTTTTTATCCAACCACGCTATCAGTTTACCAGCCTTATCACCCACATCATACATTCGCCCCTGTTGCTCTCTACTGAGGCCCCTGGCCGCCTCCGTAACGAGGGCCCTATAAGCCGTCTGCTTGAGCTGGAGGACATGTAATGCAGCCTCCGTCACCCCATCATCTAGATTACCCTCCAGCTCAGCTATTTCAGCCTCCACCCGGGTCACCTCCTCCCGCTCGCGCCTCCGGGCGTGGGAAATAAGGGATAGGGCCTCCCCTCTAAGTACTGTTTTGAAGGCCTCCCACAGGGAGATAGCTGAAGGCACTGACCCCACATTCTCCTCAAAATAGCGCTGGAGGGATTTAATCAAGTCAGCGCGAATGGTGGGGTCGCGCAGGTACCAGGAATTGATTGGGACCACCCTGCTCTCAGCCCTCGGAAAGACATCAAAATGCAACAATAGCGGGGAGTGGTCCGAGATACCCCGTGCCAAATGGCGCACCTCCCCCACCCTCCCGACATGGGCCGCCGGGACAAGGACATAATCAAGCCGTGAGAGACTACCATGGGCCCCCGAGTGGAAAGTGTATTGCAGCTGCGTGGGATGTTTTAAGCGCCAGCAGTCCACCAATCCCAGTGTATCCAAGAGGCCGGATAGCCACGCCTGTGCCCGGGGGAGGTCCCTAGGGGGGTGACGATCCACAGTCCCAGAAACCACTGCGTTGAAATCCCCCCCACCACCAGAAGCCCCCCCGGAAGGCCAAGGAGGAGGCGCCCCAGATCTGCAAAGGTGGTCGACTGCAGCCCTGGTGGGACGTACACTGACACAAAGACAACCACTTTGCCCTCCATTCTCCCCACCAAGACAGTGTAACGTCCCCTGTCGTCGTGGAGCACCTCATCAATTTCTAACGGGAGCGAGTTCTTTACCATGATACCCACACCCCTCGAGCCTGACGTGAAGCCCGAATGGGCCACGAGGCGGTAGCCACGCCGATTCATGGCGCAGAAGGAATTGCCAATAAGGTGTGTCTCCTGCAGGAAGACCACATCAGGCGAGAGTCGCTTCAGATACTGTAGGACCACACCTCGTTTGATCCTGTCCCCCAGTCCATTGACGTTCCAAGACAACAAAGTTAATTCCCTACCCCCCATCCTACACAAAAACCATCATTCATCCCCCCGAGAGCACAGTAGAGCCTACACAAAAAAAGGGTTGCCTTGTGATAATAACGAACAACGCCCCATCCCTGCCCACCCACCCCAACAAAACTCCCCCCTCCCTGCACCCCTGCATGAGCCCAGACAGCCCCCCCCAACGTGCAGTGTGCCTGTCGCCCCATAGATAGTTAAACTAACTAGACCCCCAGAGGAGGAGGGAGAACCCCAAGAGACCCCACACAACCTCCATAGGAGGGGAACTTAAGCAATCCGACGTATAGTCAAAAGTGGCATCATTTTTGTCCCGAGCGAGGCCTAATATTAGTCCCTCAGTCTTGATCCGGCGAGCCCTCTCCCCTGGCCGCTCCCCCCCCGCCACCCCGATCCCGATCTCCAGAAAGAGTATCCAGCCAGTCCCCGGCCGCTTCGGGACGATCAAAAAAGTGTGTGCGACCTTCCACCTCCACTCGCAGCTTAGCTGGGAAGAGCATGGCGTATTTGAGATTTAGGTCCCGAAGACGGCGCTTGACACCAAGGAAGCTCAGTCTCTGCTTCTGGACCGCAGGGGTGAAATCAGGATAGAAATTAATGTCCATATTATCAAGTCTAATCGGTCCCTGTAGTCTGGAGGGTTGCAGGATAGCGTCTCTGTCCCGAAAATTAAAAATCCGGGCGACGAGAGGTCTCGGAGCGGCTCCGACCTTAGGCCTTCCCCCGGGAACCCTGTGGGCCCTCTCCACAGCAAAGAATTTACTCAGCCCCCGTGGCTGGAGATGGGTAACGATCAGGTCTTCCACGAAAAGGTCCGCCGCCGCTTCCTCACGTCCCTCAGGCACCCCGATGATACGGATGTTGTTACGCCGGGCCCGACTCTCGGAGTCCTCCAGGCGACGATCCATCAGCGCACTCGCCCGAGCAAGCCGGCGCACCTCCGTTTGCAGGGCCGCCACATCTGTCGTAAGGCCCGATGCGGTGTGGGCCAAAGAATCGACTCGGTCGTTGGTCTTGGAGAGATCGGCCCTTATCAGGCCAACATCTACGAGGACCGAGTTGATCTTCTGCGCCAGAGTGTCAAAACGCTGGCTCACAGAGGCCTTCATCTCGGCGATGGCGCCCATGACATCCCGCAGAGTCAGATCCGTGGGCAGATCGGGGGCATCAGTAGGGCCCTCAGGGGACTTGCGTGGCACCTCAGGAGATCCCTTCTGGAGGGTATAGCGATCCATGCTGTTGGACTGATGGGCTGTGCCACGCCGGGTCGATTTTACCTTTGCCCGATCGCCATCTTGTTTCGTGGCCATGGTCTCAGTCTCCCGATCGCACCAGCCACGTCGTGAAGGGCGGGCAAGCAGGTCCACGGGCTCCGGGGGGGTGCCACCCCAGATCTGCGGGGCGGATCACAGCCGGCGGGCAGGCAGGGTCCCCCAGCGAGGCCACACCAACACACAAAGCCCCGTGACCCAACCTCGCATAGACAGCAAGGAGGGTACGAAAGCGAAAGTGAAAGTGCGGGTCACGCGAGCCACCAAGCCCTGTCCGCCGCTGTTATTCACTTCGTCACTGGATCGCCCCACAACCAAATCCGGGGTTCGGCTGGGAGAAGGCCGCAAACCTCAATCGGTGTTAAAGTCGGTGTCCGAGGTCCGATTTGGAAGCGGCAAACGGGCGCCACCTCAGCTCGGGCTCACCAACACAGTCCCCTCATCTGGGACAGGATATGTTCAGGATAGTGATAGGAGGTCGCGGAGGTCCTCCGGAGCCTCGCACCTACGCGGCCATCTTGGTAGCCCGCTAGGCTTATATATAATTCAGGTTTTAAACCGTATAACCACGTTTCTAACACCTGAAAATGGATTTTAAATGAGAAAGCACTACAACAGATGCATTGCAAAGATATGATATTAAGGTTTTTTGTCACAGCTTTAATGAATAGTTGTGACAATCCAGTTAGCTCTCTCTAACTTATCATTTGTTAGTCCATCTGTCTGAAAAGTATGGGAGTAGACCAGCTTTCTCACTTAAGAGAGGGTTTGTAATGTGTATAATAATCATAGTAAAAGTAATAATAAATTTAACAATAATATTAGGGATAGAGAATCTGGGGGCAGTGGAATGTGTATCGCGGGACTATCTGTGCTCCCCCCCTGGTGGATACGTCTGAGGTTGCCTTGTCCCCCTGATCCTTGAGGGTTCCTTGCTTATCTCGCACATCTGAGTATAGATTTGGTTCTCCCGTGGCCCCCCCCCCTCCCTCTCAGGCCTCCTTTTTATTGACCGCCCTCGGGTGGTCTGGTGTGGAGTCCCCCGGCTGTGGTTCGACGCCCATTTCATGTCGTTTCGCCTTGCTTTTTGTTTTTCTTTATTTTTGTTGTTATTTATGTTAAAAGTGTGTATCCTGACTTCCCTTATGTGCAGTCTGATCTTCTGTAATATAGCGGAGCCCCTGTGGGCCAGTCATTGTTTTTTGAACTGCTTGATCACTTTGACTACTAGCGGCCGGCCCAGGCGGTTGTAGGCCCGTGCTTGTACCCTTTTCTCTGCACAATAAAATTTTTCAAAAAAAAAAAAATATTAGGGATAGTAATAACGACCTAATGGTAGTTATAATAGATAAGGATGACTTCTCCTTCTCAGTCGACGCTCCTCATGGGAGTGCTGCGGGGCAGTGTGTGGGGGAGGGGGGAGGGGCAGGGTGGGGAGGTAGCACACTCCAGCATAAGGCTGAACAGAGTTCAGTTAATAAATATATAAATAAAACGAATTTCATTGCGCACGCTGCATTGCATCGATGCATTGCAGCTCACGCAATGAAATTTGTTTTATTTATTTATTAACTGAACTCCGTTTGGCCTTATGCCGGAGTATACTACCCCCACCCTGTCCCTCCCCCGCCCCGCAGCACTCCCACGAGGAGCTGCGACTGCTTCTTCTACTACTACTACTACTACTCATAATAATAATAACGGACTAACATATTCACCACTCAAATTACTTTCATATTTCACTATACTAATTCAACACTAATCCTTTAATGGGTTCTGGAGTAGCGTGCTACTCGCCAAAAAAGCGCTTCAACACCACTTCGGGGGTAACAAGCACTATATAAATGCAAACCTTTTTCCCCCTTCTATTCCTCCGCTATCTTTCTCAATCAAAATAATTGACTAATATCCACCACTCAAATTACTTTCACATTTCACTATACTAATTTAACACTAATCCTTTATGGATTCCTGAGCAGAGTGCTACTCGTTGGAAAAGCGCTTTGACGCCTCGTCAGTCTGAAATGTAGAGCAGTATACAATTTCTGAAGAAAAATGGAAAAAGCAGCAATAAAAGCAAAGCGCTCCATAAACACCGGTAAAACACTGTTTCAGTTGTTTTTTATGTCGCGAAAATGAGTAACCACTGAAAAGCACCGTTTTGTTGAGGTAGTGAAATCAATGGAAAACACTGAAAAAACACCACCAGGATTTGCCAAAAATAGAAACTGAAAACAGGAAAGCCTATTGATATGTTATTTTAATGGAAATATTATTTAAATATTTAAAAACTAAGTGATTTTTTAAAATCCCAGAATGGAAACAGCATAACTGTTAATACATCATCCCTTCATTATTTCAAGCACCGTGAAAAGCATTTTAGTTTACCTCCTAACATTACTTTAAGATGATTTAAAAAAGAGCAATATTGATATCAGTTCACTGGAAAAGTTGTCTAGGATAAGTGATACTTACTAACCTGCTGCTTAATAAACTCTGTTTCAGGGTCAGGAAACACAACAAATGCAGAGTAGTGACCAGCAGATGGTCAGCAGCATGCCATCCCAACTCTACAGTACTGCTATGCTTTCCAAGGCTGTAGCTTTATCACCACACTGTGCCCCAGCAGAAGAAAACAGCCAAGGACTGCTGAGTCCTGATTTAAATCAAGACAGACAACTCCGGTAATTTCTGAACATTTTTATAAAGCGTATTATTTGAATATTAATTATTAAACATTGTTTTAGACAAGAACTGTTCCAGCATTGCACTGTGTAAGTATGTTTTTGGTTTATTTACATACCATTCAGCAGTGAATTATTTTTCCAAGCATTCATAGAGTTGATGCTACAAACTCCCTTGTATTGTTATTGTATTGTATAATGATAAATGTTTGTATATAGAGCCATTTACTTTTTATCTTTTGATGATTGTGTTTAATAAAATGCTGATATTCTTTCTAATACTTGAGAAGTAGTTGTTGACTTTTTAAAATGACTCCCCACAGTACTATCTGCAAGCATTACATTGTAATCAAAAACACTCCTTTGCACTTCATTTTATTGGCATTCCAAATAAAAGCTTTCAAAAAATTCCATATTTGTAAAGCTTGAACTACTCACCCCGACGGGTCTCAAGGTGCTGGGGGCCGTTGTGGAAATTAAGTGAGCTATTGCCCAGAGTCACACGGTGCTGAGCTGAGCTGCTGTCGGAGCTGGGAATCGAACCGTGAGCCCTGTGCTCCAAGGTCAGCTGCCCTGGCTGCTGCACCAAACCCCCACTGCAGCTAGCAAAACATGCTTTCAAAAAAGCACCCTAAAAAGCAAAGCATACAAATGCTAACAGTAATAACTCTACAGACTGAATTCAGTAAACATAAATCAACTATTTATATTTCTTTTCTTTACAGTAGCGAATGCCACTTTGTGTCTTGCAGTGTTGGACTTCTTGCTTCCAATGAACATTTTCATATTTGAAACAAACGGCTATACTTTAGGCCATACATAACAAAAGTATATATACAATAACAGCAGGTTATTGTGAATCACACATCTGTTATTACCTGGGGGTCTTAGTGACAGTTATTACAATTTTGATCTCTGTACTAGTGGCTTGTAATGCATCAGAAACCCTCGCTAGTATTATAGACTCGTAGTTCACAGCAAAGAATTGTTTATTCCCAATGTAAAAATGAGGTAATGGCAAACATGCTATACGAGGTGAGATGTTTAAATAAGAAGCAAGCTTTTCTTGACTTATTTTGTTCTTGAGTTTAGAGTACTCCCACAAGCTAATGTTGGTTTTTAACTTGTTCCTCTTTTTACAACTTCTATTTTTGAAAAAAACAAGTTAAACCCTTCGGCCTGTATCCCTTACCTTCAATCAATAATGATAGGTGTGACTTTAACTGTTCTTACTTACTTCTGCAACCAATCTAGTTCCGTAGAATCATAACATTCTAATAAACTAGTGATTTTATTAGGTGGTTTGTAAATATGACGCATTTCAGATATTCCCCTTTCACGCGGCACAGCAAGTTGCCTTGCTGCGCTACTTTGCGTAAAATGGTAGTAAATCTGACCCAAGACTATAAGCATTACTTTAACTCTATAACCTGGGGACATATTTACTAACATTTCCAGCAGCAGAGCAAGGCAACTTGCTGCACTGTGTTGCGCGAAAGGAAGACATCAGAAAAGCGCTATATTTACTGAGATATGGTGCATTTCTGCTGCCTCTCTGTACTGACACACTGTGTGCTTTCTAGTGCTAATGCAGACGGCCTTGTGCCATACTGCAAGGGTGCCTGCGTGACAGGCAAAATAGTTTTTCTGCAGAAAGGTACACCTTCCTGCGCAAAAAGAATCTTTAAAGGCATTTTCCCTTTTCTATGTGCGATGCTGAATGCATCCGACATAGAAAAAGGAAGTAACAAGAACAAATAAAGATACTCCTCCTTACACCTGGGTCTCAAAAGCATACCATTTTGAGGCATTCCCAGGTTTACAACTCCTTGTAAATCTCGGAATGCTCCAAAATCCATGGGTGGATGCATGGCACTGCACACATTGAATGCCTCCCTGCTGCATGGAAACACAAGGCAGCGAAATTCGCTGCCTTGCTTTACCTTAGATTTACTAAGCCATGTTAGAGCCACGCAAGGTGGCTTTGCAAATCCCACTTAATGGCTTGCATTGCCTTGCCTCATCTTGTGATGCAAGGGCAACGCAAGCCCTAAGTAAATCTGGCCCCTGGAATTTACCCATGGTTGAACAGCTCAACATTGCAATGTTGACTTGCAGTTTGAATTGACATAAATATTTATTCTCATAGCAATTCTGCATTCATGTTGTAAACTTGTTGTGACTCCCATTTGGACAGTGGTAAATTCCTAATTGGCGAGGGAGCGCTAGGTGGCGCTAGCCAAGATGGCCGCGCCGAGGTAGAGCTCCGCGATGCCTGACCCCTCGCATCCGCTCATCCTCCGTTGCTGATGGCCTGGGCGCGCTCCGCTTCCTGACGCTTGCGGAGGAGCTGCTGCCCCACCCCCGCTGCAATTTTGGGACGCTTTGGTGCCGCGGGGACTGAGTTCTGCCAGCTGGATGCGGCACCGCTGCAGGGACGTGCACTCGGCCGGTTCTTCGACCGGCGGCGCCCGCTACGAGCGCCCGCGGCGCCACACGAGGGGCGCAGGCCGCAATCTGGTGTCAGTTGTGTGGCGGCGGGGGAGACCCGCGGGGGAACACCTTGGCCTGCGGAGCGCTGCGGGAGGGGCGACGGGTCCCGGACGCCTCCCCGGACCCCCCCGGCCGCAGGGCCCTGATCGCCGGGCGGACCGGCCCGGATGCTAAGAGCTCGTGAGACGGGGCCCATCTACCGGATTGCCACCATCCGCCGCACTGATCTGCTCTGGCCTATGGTCCGGGGCGTGCCGCGGGGGACTGCTTCCTTCTTCCCCCCCCTTGCCCCACTGCCCTACCCGTTTGGTGGATTGGCTGCTGGCAGGGCGCCCTCGTGGAGGCTGGGCCCCCCCCTCGGGGCCTGTGGTGGGCCCCACACAGGAGTGGTGTCGCGCTCTGGTGCCTGAGGCGGCGATTTGACGGGGAGGTTATGCTGGATTGGTGCTGCCGGGCCCCCCCCCACCCACTGCCCGCTCCCGGTGTGGAGAGGTGTACGCTGTACCCGCGGGACGCCTGGGACCTGCAAGGACCCCGAGACAACGCCGATCAGAGGTGAGAGACGCGCACCTGCGCGAGGGCTTGGACTCCTTCCTGGTGGTGGCCGAGAACTGGTGCGAACAACGCGACGGTGCCCACGACAGGTGCCGGCGTCGGCGGTTGGCGGCGGGGGCCCATCGCCACACTGGGATCCGCGCGCTCCCCTCCCTCGTCGCCCGCTGGACGGAGAGGGCCCCCTGTTTCCCCCCCCCCTCCTCGGGGAGAGGTTCCTTTGCCGATCGCGGCGGGGAGCGCCGCCGGAATACGCCCGAGAGGCCGCTGCGGGGGCCTGATTGGTCGCGGGCCCTGTACCTGGAGCAGCGGAGAGACTCTACCACACTGGACCGCCTCTCGCGGGGCGGCGGCACCCCCGGCGGCCCGTCATACCGGGGTGAGGGCACCACCCCTATCCCCCGAATCCGCACCGGCTGGCAGTGGGGACACTGGGACGGCGAGCCACGCGGCGCCTGAGCACCGGCGCACGCGCCCTGAAGGCAGTCATGGGCAAGGAACGGGGTGCCAAGTCGGCGGCTGCACCCCACCAGACCAAGATTGACCGCTTCACGACCTCTGAGCCCCCCGGAGCTGGGGGGGAGGCGGCGCCGACTCCTGGCACGGACCTTGCCGCCATTCTGCAGGCCATCACCGCCTCCCGCACGTCCTTGGAGGGGATGGTCGGGGAGGTGAAGGTGGACGTGGCGCTCCTTCGACAGGATCTTCGCAATGCCACGGCCCGCATCACCGAGACGGAATCCCGCATTTCGACCGCGGAGGACGACATCCGGCAGCTCCAAGATCAGGTCCGGGAGCTCACGACCCACTCCAAGGAACTGCATCGGCGGGCAGAAGATGCCGAAAACCGGGCCCGCCGCAACAACCTCCGCCTGGTGGGCTTTCCGGAGGGGGTGGAATCTGGCCGCACCGATGACTTTCTTGAGAAATGGTTTAAGTCCTGGATGCCCGCGGCCAGCCTGTCCACCTGGTTCGTGGTGGAAAGAGCGCACCGGTCGTTGGCCGCCAAACCTCCGGTGGGGGCCCCACCGCGCCCCTTCATCCTGCGGATCCTCAACTTCAGGGACAGGGATGCCATTCTGAAGGAGGCGCGGGCGCAGTCTCCTTTGTCCTTCAATAACCATACCATCATGGTTTTCCCCGACTACACCCGGGAGGTTCAAGAGCAACGCCGATCATACCTGGAGGTGAAGCATAAGATGCGCTCCTTGGGTCTTAGATACCAACTTCAGTTCCCGGCCCGCCTCCGTGTGGTCTTCCAGGCTAAGACCTTGTTTTTCGACACTCCTCGGGCGGCATGGACTTGGCTCACTGAGGAGCGCCCCTTGCAACAATCTGGGCGAGCGTCCCCGGCCCGGAGGCCTACGGATCTGGACACAACCAGGCCTCCGCGCCCACGCCGTAGAAGACGCACACAGTCCCGGCGGCCCCGGGGGGGGGTTGACGGCTGGGCCTCGGTCCACGAGCAGGTCGGGCAGGATGCCGAGGGAATCGTCTGCCTCATCCGGGACATCTACTCAGGCGGCTGGGGGCCTCCGGAGCCGGTCGCCGCGACCGCCAGACCCGTCCCTGACCCCCCTCATCGCGCCTGTGGACCTTTCTGATCTCTCCCGCAGCCCGGTCATTTGACTTGGGGTGGTCTTCCATCTTGGTAGCAGCTCTGGTGGCCCGGTCCCGCGGCTGGGGCCGCCGCCACGGTCCTGGACTCAGCGGATCTCCGCCCATGAGTAGTAGTCTAGGCCGGAACACTTGCATCCGTACTTCTGGAGGGGTCCACCACGCTCTTGACACCCGAGCGCTCGCTTGGGGCTTCTGTAATAGTTGTTGATGTTAGGGCGACAGATGCTTCAGTTCCCGAAGTGTAGGGTGGGGGGTTGGGGGTTAAGGGGTGGGTTTTGTTGGATGTTTTGTTGGATACTCCTCCTCGGGGGGGTGGTCCTTTTCGTTCATGTCTGGTCTTCCATGGGCGCGCCGTATCGCAGCTTCCTGCAAGCGTTACTGCAAAGCCCAGCGCTTGCCCACGCACGCGGCCTGTTGCTGCTCGCTCCCGTCCTGGCGCCCCTTGGCTTCCTCCCGCGGGCGTCATTGCAGCGCTCCGCGCTGGCTCCTGCCCACAGTCTGCTGCCGCCCGCTCCTGGCCGGGCGCTCCTGGTCCCCTGTTGCCTGCCCCCTGCTTTCCCCGCGGGTCCTGGGCGATCCTCCCCTCCTCCCGGCGCACCAGTACGACATGATGTCCTCCCGACACCCCTGGGGTGGCTCCGACCCTGCTATGTCCCGATGTACCCGTTGCATCCATGGCTGACGTGACCCCCAAGGCACAGCTGCACGTCCTGTCCTGGAATGTGAACGGCCTGCTGGATAGGCATAAGCGCACGGCGGTCCTTAAATATGCTCAGCGCGTTGGGGCCGACGTCCTCCTCCTTCAGGAGACCCATCTCCTTGGGGAAAAATGTCCTTTCTTGGCGCGCTATGGCTACGACCGGGTGTGGCACTCGGGGTTCTCCCGTGGTTCCCGCGGGGTGGCGGTCCTGCTGCGTCGTTCCTTCCCCTTCGTCCTTCAGAGGGTGGCCCGTGCGCCCCTGGGAATCGGGATTGCCATTTGTGGTACGCTGGAGGGTCGCCCGGTCAGCTTCCTTTCACTCTATGTGCCCCCCTCGGGACTGTCGCAGGCTTTATCCCACGTCGCCTCGTTGTTAGAAGTTCTCCCCGTGGGCACTGTCGTGCTTGGGGGCGATTTTAATGCGGTCTTGGCCCCTCAGCTGGATTCGTCGGGACCGATTTCGGACTCCCGCGCCGCGCGAGCGAGACAGCTGGCGGGCTGGGCGGAGGCCCAGGGCCTCTGCGACGCCTGGAGGCTTTGGCATCCTCACGACCGTCAATACACCCACACTTCAGCCGCTCACCACTCTCACGCTCGTATTGATATGGTTTTTGTCCCCCCCACCGAGTGCGGAAGTGTCCAGGATGTCCGCATCCTTCCCAGGGGCATCTCGGACCACTCGCCAGTCCTCCTGGGTCTGGGCCCCCCGCCTCACGCGGCCAGGCCGGTGTGGAGGTTCAACGCCTGGTTCCTCCAGGACAAGACAGTGCGCGAGACGGTCGGCACTGAGCTCGCTCATTACTATGGTGCCAATGAGGGCTCTGTCTCGTCTGCAGGCACCCTCTGGGAGGCTTGCAAGGCAACCATCAGGGGGGCGGCCAAGGCACAGGTGGTGCGGCACCGCCAGACACAGCTGCAGCAGCTCACTGCCTGCGAGGCCCGGGCGTTGCGGCTGGAGCAGTCGCTCTCCGAGCATGACGACCCGGCGGTGGACCGACAGTTGCGGCTCCTTCGTCAGGAGATTTGTCAGCGGTCCCTCGAGGCGGCCAAGCTTCTTTGGCAGTCCTCGGTAGCGAGGGTCTACGGCTGGGGTGACAAGAACGGTGCACTATTGCACCGCCTGGCCACTTACCCCAGGGCGTCGCGCATCATTCCGGCGATTGCCGACTCTTCGGGGGTGCTCCAGTCCTCCTCCGTGGCTATGGCGGAGGCATTTGCCCAGTTCTACTCCCAGCTCTACCGAGCGCGTGCGCCGGACCTTTCTCTGGACGCCCTGCTCGCGTCCGGGAGCGCCTGCCTGGCCCGGCTTCGGCCGGACGAAATGGAGAGCCTGGAGGCGCCCATCTCCGCCGAGGAGATCGGGGAGGCAATCGGGCGTACGTCAACGGGGAAGACACCGGGACCGGACGGTTTTCCTCAGGAATTCTTTGCGGCCTATAAGGACACCCTGGTCCCGCGGCTGAGAGCCCACTATGCGGAGGCGCTTGAGAGGGGTTTCTTCCCCCTGGAATCCGACCTGGCCACGATTGTGGTTTTGCCCAAATCCACGCCGCCGCCCGCTGATAGAGCGGCCTATCGCCCAATTTCGCTCATCAATACTGATGTGAAACTCTATGCGGCGGTTCTGGCCCAACGACTTAAGCCCATGTTGTCGACCTTGGTCCACCCGGATCAATGTGGCTTCATGCCCGCTCGGGGCACGCGCCACTGTCTGCGCCGTCTCCATGTGGCCTTGGCCCATCGCCATCGACTGACCCCGTACCTCGCCCTCCTCCTCGTTGACTTCGAGAAGGCTTTCGATTCGGTGGGGTGGGCCTACCTCTTCGATGTCCTGTCCCGTATGGGCTTTGGCCCCCGGTTCCTGGGGATGGTGCGAGTCCTCTATGCCCGGCCCCGTGCCAGAGTGCTGGTCAATGGTGCGTTGTCAAGGCCCTTCCGGATTGGCCGGGGGACGAGGCAGGGTTGCCCATTGTCGCCCCTTCTCTTCGCCCTGGCGATGGAGCCTCTGGCCGCCTTGATTAGATCCGATCCCCTCCTTCGGGGGTGGGAGTGGCCCGGCTTGGAAGCCGACAAAATCGCCCTCTATGCGGACGATGTCCTCCTCTACCTGGGGGACCCAGCGAGCTCCGGACCGCGCGCACTATCCATCCTGAGCCGCTTCGGCCGGGCGTCGGGTCTCTCCCTCAACCCACGGAAGTCGGTCCTGGTACCGTTGCACCCCTCCAGGGAATGCTTTGACTGGCAGGAGACCATCCCTCTGCGTCGCTTAACATTTCAGTACCTGGGCATTTGGGTCTCCCTCCTCCCGGAGCTAAGCTGGGCGCTCAACGTCTCCCCCCTGGTCAAGAGAGCCAAGGTCGATTTGGCGCGGTGGCAGCAGCTGCCCCTCAACCCGCTGGGAAGGGTCGCCCTCTACAAAATGATGATCCTTCCCCGGTTTCTGTATGTCTTGCAAAACACTCCCCTCTCCTTTCCGCGCCCGTGGTTCCGCGAGCTCGACGGGATGGCGACGAGATTTCTCTGGGGCGAGGGGAGGCGGCGGCTGGCTCTGTCGACGTGCCGTATTCCCACCTTTGACGGGGGCCTGGGCATGTCTGATCTCTACCTCTACTACATGGCCACCCGCCTACTGGTCATTCACGACTGGTATGGAGGGGGTTGGTCCGACCCGGCCTACAGGGTGGAACTTCACGGCTTGGGCTTCTCCGACATCCAAGACCGCCTGTACGGCGCCCCCATCCCTGCTTCTTGCCCGGACATCACCAGGGCTGTGTTCCTGTCCTGGAGAGCGGCGCTCCGCCTCACCCGATGGACGGGACGGTTGACCCGGGTCACTCCCCTGTGGCACGGGACGTGGTTGCGGGAGGTCACAACGCTGGAAGGCTTCAAATCATGGGATCTTATCGGCATATCCCAGCTGGGGGACGTCTGGCGGGGCGGGCGGATGTGTTCCTTTTCGGAGCTGCAAGCGCGTTTCTCCCTTCACTCCTCCCAATTTTACCGGTACCTCCAGCTGCGCCACGCCATACGCACCTACACGCCACTGGACGTCTGGCTGCCGGATCACAGCCCTCCGGAGGCTCAGGTTCTGCTGGGCAACCTGGGGAGGGGGGGCATCTCCAGGATCTACCGCTCCCTCATTAACTGCACCCCTACATCCCTTGCGGGTCTTAAGGAGCGCTGGGAGGGATGGGTGGGTCCCCTGGACGAGGCCGACTGGCGGGACGCCCTTATGGCCCCCCGGTTGGTGACGGCTTCCGCTAAGCTGCGACTCATCCAAATCTATTATCTCCACGCGGCGTACCTCACACCAGCTCGCCTTCACCGTGCGGGCCTCTCCGGGGATGCGGCCTGCCCCCGATGTGGTTCCGACCCGGCAGACTTCCTGCATATGGTGTGGTCCTGCCCGGCCCTGGAGGGGTTCTGGAGGGGCATTGAGACCGAACTTACGGAGGTCCTGGGGTGGGAGGTGCCCCATGATCCAAGACACTCGCTGCTGGGCATCACGGATGGCTTGGATGGCACGCGCTCAGAGCAACTGTTTCTCATGACGGCCTTGATGGTGGCCAAGCGCGACATTGCTGCGGCATGGAAGCAGCCGCTGCCGCCAAGTGTGGCCAAATGGGGCGCTGGGGTGGACTGGTGCGCGGCGCAGGAACGTACTCTCTATCAGGCACGAGGATGCCCCAAGAAATACCGAAAGGTTTGGGGGAAATGGCTAGGCAACATACCTTAATGGGGCGGTGTGGGGGCTGGGGGGAGGATTCTGGGGGCGGGGGGGGCGGGGGGTGCTTCCTAATGTTTTGCTGTGTGATACTGATTCGGAATACCAGACTGTTTTTGTTATTGTGCTGTTTAAAACAATAAAACTTGTTTATCAAAAAAAATTCCTAATTGGCATAAATTGGTAGCTCGGCAGCCAAACCATGCCATAAAACAGAGATGATCAATTTAGAATATTTTTTGTGGATGGGCTCCATACCCTAAATAGATATATTACTCATTATTAGAGATTCAACTCCATCGTGAAAATAACAAACTGTGCAAACCTCTTAAACGTAAAAAAGGAGACAGTGATTGATTGTGCAACATGTAATTTCTGAATCAGTTCATTCTCATCATCTCTTCCTTTTCCAAGGGAATTGAGTAAGTAAAATATAAGTATTAAACTACTTCCTACTTGAGCTTTTGAATGTTCTTCCTTCAATTCACGTACACTGTGTTACTGGACAGAACCACTTTTGACTAGTTGTATAAAGTTATGGAAAAGTTGTGGGCAGGCTGTGAATGCAAATATCATGAACTATGTCTCTTTTGGCTAAAGATGCCAACATGATATCATCTCATTCGAATCTATTTACATTCCAAATCATTATCGGTCTGCTTTGTCCCTCAAAGGATGTTGCTGAGTCAGCCAATCCAACCAATGATGCCGACCTCATGCAGCACAAGGCGATCATCAGACAATAGTGGGTCTCCAACACAAGCTAAGTATGTATCCCGCGACAGAACCAAGGGATTGATAGCATACACTAATTCACCTTGCCTCATACTTTTCATAGACTACTTGATCATCTGAAAAGAACTGAAAACGCAGCTTTGCTTCTTCTGTCTTGCTATACTCTTAAGTTTTCCTTTTCAAAATACTTTTTCCATTTCTATTCGCTGGAATCTGAAAGGGCCAGCAGGATGTACGCTGTACTCCATTGCCAACCTAAACACAAATAAACATAGATAGCTTCAAGGCAGTAACTTAAGCAAACAAGACAACATTAAAAATGGCCCCCAAGAAGTTATGAGGGGTGTTATTCTAAGGATACAAAGGGTTATGGCAGGGAGTCTAAATATAACCAGACACAAGCAAATATTGATCAGAACTACACCTGCTTTGTATCTAAATCACAATGAAATGTTGCAGATATTAAGCCATTCACAGACATGCAATTTGTGAAGGAATTAGCTCAATACACCTAGCCTAGTTCGAACCATTCTGACAACGTTTCAAATGCTTCTCATAAAAGACCTGAAGCCAATGACAATGTAAGTCTGAAAACATTTGATGAAGAGATCTCTGTGGAAAAAGGAAAGTTGCAAGTACTAATGTATTTTTTCACTTCATTTGCTCATATAGAAATGTCCATCTGGTGTATAAAATATGCACACTTGAGTACACCAAGAAATCTAAGACTGACTGCGATTCACTACAGTACTCCTTGAATTCTTGACAATTTCCTAACTTAAAGAATTCAGCCCCTGTGCTGAATTTATTTATGTTTTTGTTCCTAGGCAACGCAGGGAGCTCTGTGATAATAGTGAGTTTAGACAGAAGCTAGGAAAATAAGTCACATTTTGTTAATTGTAACAAGATCTCTTAATTGTGCTGCGGTGGACACTCAACACCGAATGAAGACATTCAATGATCTATAAGACAAACTCAGAGGTATAAATGTACCTTACTCTCTATTCCCTCCAGTTAAGCACTCAACCGATGTATGTGGCTCAAACCATTCATTTGATACAGCAGAATGTGCTGTACAGTTTGAGGAACCTATGTTTTAAAGAGATTATCGACATGCATGGATTAAACTGAGTGGATAATACTGATTCATCTGTTTATCTGTTTATTCCTATTCACTTATGAATATGCAGCACAGCAGACACAGTGTACGAGCTGTTCCAGCTCATCTGTGGATTTCTGACCTTGTGGTCCGCTCGTACAAGAGCTATAAATCCACTTCTCGAGTGACATGTGGCTTACTTCTCCTCTCTCTCTTGTGTCATAGGGCATCTTGCCTTCACATGACCCGCTCAGTTACCATCAATCTCTCCGATATAAGATAGTGTCTCTGGCTGGCCCTTCATTGCTGTGACTCATTCTGGCCTTATGGGGAAGGGGGATTTGAGTTTGATTATTATATATTTGGTTTGTGTGTATAATGAGTGTTCTGGTAAATGGTGCAAGGAACAGGCAATGGCTGATCTAGTTATTGTAACACATATCTAGTTAATAGTTCTTGGATATGGCAGAATTAAGTCACTTACATGGAATGTGAAGGGTATCAGTGGGGTCGTCAAGAAGTATAGAAATTGGTCCCACGTTTGACTCAGGATAGTGCATTTGGTTGCGTTGCTTGAAACCCACTTGACAATGGAGGAACATGTGAAACTAGGCAAAAAAATTGTGGCCAGTTCTTTTTTCGTCTTTTTCATCTTCGGCCAATGGAGGTCTAATATAGTTAGAAGTTTCTTTTCCATTACATACAATAAAATGCTGTTGAATGTTAGCAGTCTAGCTTGGTTTGGTAGAAATACTATACACCATTTCAATACTTCTTCATATTTGAGGCCTCTAATATCAACCCAGGATATTCTTCAGGTACATGCTGAGGGCTTTAATGTATATTTGATGCAACTTTAAATAAGTAACAAGTGAGGCATGAACCACTAGGAAGTGGGCCTAGACTGATGCAGACTTCAGTGTGACAATTTTATTTAGCAGCTATTTGAATGTTGTAGGTGAATCAGCCTATCTTTCTTTCCACAAAGTAAGTATACTAGACCCCGTGGGTGGGCACCACGCCTTTCTCTGTATTGATCATTCAGGTCCACTTACCCTTTTCTACCCGTAGATTCAAGGAAAATCCTGAATTCGTGTTCTCGGCACCTTCGAGACACTTTCTCCCCGCATCGCAGTAAGACCAACTTTCCCACTTTTTCCGCCCTTTGCACGTTTGTTTCGAGAGTACGATGATGTTGATTATGCGAACTAGTGTGTAAGCACACGTCGGTATGAATCCGGTACTGGCACTGTGTGTTTTACGTGTGGGACGATTGGCACTTGTGCTTGACACTTGACCACTCGTCGCTATTTACGTGCACCGCGGCAATTACCGTATGAGTGCACTATATCACCTGTTTGATTATTGGTGAAAAGATGGAGTGATAACTTGAACGAATACCACTTGTCACGATTTACTTGCACCCCGGCAATTACCGTGTGAGTGCACCATTTCACCTGTCTGATTAATGATGGCTAGATGGAATGATAACATGAGCATATTGGAGCCCACAGTGATGATTGCTACTCGTAATCCACAACTGAGTACAGTTATACTGTTTCATTTTAAACAGGATGACTGGTAAGCTAGCCACTCACAGTCATGACATAGCATTTTTGATTGATGATTGAGAGGAGCCCGAGTTGATAGCAAATTACATAACATACAAGTTGTGTATATATTGTTTTCCTTTCTGTTTTCCTCCACAGGCACATTCCGACTGGATATACAGTAGGAACTTTTATTCTAACCAAGAGCAGGGTACACCTTAGCGTGTGTATACCACCCTGGTTAGTACCACCGGTCCTGAAGAAAACCTGGAGATTTTTTCCACCAAGGTTGAAACATGTAGACCAACTTCACTTCACTTCACAATTTTCTTCCTAAGATACCACAGGTCAATTTAACCTTATAGGGTATCTTCAATTTGTTTTAAACATTGTTCAGTTGCTCCATAATTAAACAATTTTTTTATAGAGAGTTAAACCTGACCAATTTTTAAAAATCACTTCCTAGCACTTGCACTAACACAAAAAATACCAGCTCCACTGTAGTCAGGTGTCGTAGCACACCCGGATGGCACTCGGCCTCCGGGTGGGACCCCGATGATGAAGCATGTCACCAACTAGGTTGGTGAGTGAGGGGTCTTCTACAAAACAAAGGATTTTTCCTTTGTAGTGCACCTCTCATTATCTCGTAGATATCAATTGATCTTGGAGGGTGTACTCCTTCTATTGTTTGTTAGAATTTGTTCAAGGGGAATAGGAGTAACCCCAACACAAAGAAACCCTTTCTCTCCCATTGTTTTTCCATATTAATGAGTAGTTACACACTGATGACTGGGAATTCATTGGACATATGGGGTTTCTTATACAACATTTATGAGAAACATATTTGGATGGATCTGGCGCATCTACAACTTAAAGGGTGTTCCCGCCTTTGCTATAAGTGGCAACTATTGTATTGCTAGCCAGGCAGGGCAAGTTTAAGTTTAATTGTGGGCCTTATAAACATTTTTTTAATCCATTGCAGGGATGTGGAATTCCTATAGCCCAACGCCCAGGACATATTATTTGGGGTCAACGGGCAACAAGTTTTCATGTGTATTTTGTCCTTGGGACAAGTAGGCCCAACCCCTGCAGCACAAACCCTTTGTCTGCCAGTTTACAGTGCCACATTATGGATCAGGGGAGGGCAATGTCTGCAGTTAAAGTAATATTTTTGTCCATATGTTAATGGTGTTCAAACTTGCATTTATGGTTAATTAATTGAAAACCTTTAATATTAGGGTCAGCTCTCTCAGTAAATGTTGTAAGCTCTGACTGCACTACTGACAGTGGTTCCAATATAAAAATGTGTACACATGTTTTCAAAGTTTAGCAATATGAGGCTATGTATAATACTCCCAGAATGATCTCTGGCTCCGATTCTTAGCTGAGTAAGGGAAATGTGCGAATTCTGGACGACCCATAAGATGTACATATATCTGCTTGGGACTTACATAATTCTTGGCACCCATGTTTCTTCCCATTTTTAAATCTTGATGGACTCTGTAGGCTAAAGGGAAGCAAAACTGCTCTCTAAGGGAAATTTTCCCTATGTAAATATTAAAGTGTCACTGCAGACAAAACAGTAAACTGTACTGACTCTCCCTATGAGTGCCCGCTAATATTATAAGGCCTACCTCAGGTCAATATCGAACCTTTCAGAGTTTGCCATGCACCAGGCTACCTGTGCACAGTTACCGGGCTGCGTACAACAGTAGTCTCACACGTGCAGCCCTCACACATGTGCACACTTCACATGTTCACATGTAACCAGCCAACTGCCCCTTAAGCTAGCTGTCTAGGTGTGGCCCAATCTTGAAAAGCGGACTCTGGCAGTAAACACATGCATTCCGTTTGCCATGTGATACACATGTAGTGAGACTCACCCACAGTAAAAAGACCAATACCAGGTGACCAAAAAAGCAAAAAATGTGGGTGCACTAAATGGGCGGAACCCATTTTGAAACAGCATGCATGTGAAGCAAAGTGCCCTTCAGTCACAGTGTGCATATGTGACACACAGAGCTTAATAGGAGCACTTGGTTTGCCACTAGGTAGGATCACTATCCTGTGCATGTGCCTCAAAGCACATACTTGTGTATTTACCTAAATAAGCTATGCTCCTGCACAAGGTAAACTGGTGTAGCACAACAGGGAGCATACCTACCTCTGTCATCAACCAAAGAGATATAGTGAAAGAGACGGTGGGGTAAGTTCAGCAGTTATTCATAATATGATCACTGCTAGAGGAGAGGCTGGGAGCACACTACTGCACCTCTGCTATTTGTTGCTTACTGCAACACATATCACCCACCAGTCCACTTCATATGCTGCTGTGTCATTACATCTCGACGTAACAGCCATTCTAGAGTAGAGAGTACTCCGTGTGACTTCTCATGCGGTACAGCCCCGCTGCTTGTAGCAAATGTAGTAGGATGTCCTACATATGATTTATCTGTTGCATCTGGCTCTGCAGTTTTGGAGGTTGCACTACCATAGTTGATGGCTCTGGAAGAGGTGGAGAGATGTAGATTAGCAGGTCTGGTTTCTTTTGGGACAGTGGGCGACATCATTGCAGCTCGATTGCAAGTTAATATGGGAATTGGTGTGTGGGGGGTCCCAAGGCAATCAAGTGGTACTATGCTCTAAGTGTGACAGCTGGAGATTTTTGTCTCTTACATTCTGAAGCCATGTTACAGTTGGACCCAAACAGAGCATTAAGCACGTCCCTTTAGCACGTTACCATAAAGGGAACAAGGAAGAGCAGTTCAAGGTTTATTCATGGAGGTGATGTGGGTTAGAAATTCAGGGGAGGATTTACAAGCCCCTTGCGCCACTTTTGCGTCACTTTTCCCATGTTAAAAGTGATGCAAATGTGGCGCAAGGGGCTTGTAAATCTGCCCCTCAGAACTCACCAAAGCACACAAGTAACACTTCATAATTCTATATCCAGTCAGTGATTGTATTTATTTTTTAACCCCTTCGCTGCGGCGCTGGGGGGGTTCGGGGTGAGCGCGGCGCCGCCATGCTCGTGACGGAACCACGCCGTCATGAGTCACGGGCGAGCTGTGCTCATGACGGCGTGGTTCCATCACGACTCCGCCCACTTAGTACTTCGCCCGCACAGGCGGGGAATTAGTGCCGCATGGGCGGAGCGGCTGCAGCCTGACGGAACCACGCCGTCATGAGCACACGCCGCCCGTGACTCATGACGGCGTGGTTCCGTCATGAGCGTGGAAGGGGTTAAGAAAAAGGGGTAGGCCAGCCAAAACCCATTATAGTGGCGCCTCATCAGTTCTCTAGAGCATGGCCCCATTTTGTTGGCCATATACAGCACACAAAGATGTAACGAGTCACCAAGGTTATGTAATAGTGGTTGAGGGACTCTTGTTTTGGCAGGGCTCATATGAGAAGCTGCTTCCTCAGTCAGCATGGTTCACATACTTGTCCTCCCTGCAAGAGGTCCAGTGCTGTCAAATATTATAGACATGGAACGCTTGCATAACTTATGAAAGGAGCCCCTGAGGAGGTCTTGGGTTATCCTAGGCATATCTCAGATGAATCTCTGTGACATTAAATGATTAATGGTCTTACTGAGCTGTTGGACCAGTAGTTGGAGAGGGACCGGTACATGGTGGTAGCTGTGGATAGACTCCCCCAGAAACCAAGAGGAGACAACACTGCCGCGTGAGATGCTTTGGTGGTCCCTCTGCAGGCAGGCCCCTCTTCAGGCTCTGCCAGGACAGGAGAGATGTTGCAGGCCAATGTAAAAAAGTGGATTGTTGGATTTGGAGCGTCTTCTACCATTCCCTTTCCCCTGTTCGATAGTCCTATTGTGAGGCACCCTAGAAACGGGTGGTGGGCAATGTTTGTTTTATTGAACTTCCTTTGGGTTTTATTTGATAAGTATGTTGGGAATCGGATTAGTTCCTTTGTAATTGTTATGTACTGTGTCAAACTATCTTTTGCAGTATAATTTTTTTTTTTAACTAAAAAGAAAAAGTATTTTAGTTTGCACACAGTTAAATTCTAAAGATACAGTTCCCAATGTGCACAATGTAAAGACTGCCTCTCTAGCAAACCCTGAATGTGCAAGATGGTCTCTGAGTGTTAAACTGTGCAAAGCCCCAGCCTAAGATGTTTGTCACATAGTACACAATAGAAACACACTTTTTAATCTATTGTCAGAGAGTTTGCAGTCTAAAGCTCCTACCTATTGTGTTTATCAATTCACAATGTAAAATCCCTTTCTATTATATCTGTGAGCGATGTGGCAACATAAAACCCCTGCCTACTGTATTTGTCGTGGGAGTATACCATGCAAAGCCCCATCCTTCTGTATTTGGAACAGGATCTGTGTTAACAATGTTTCTGTAGCTCTTATGAACAATGGAAGTAATCTGTACATGGGCTGGCACAACTCTTACCCAATGAAATGCGATAAAGGATATCAAGAAAGGGGAAGACCAAGGCACCCTCTTCTATACTACTGTTTAAAATAATTTTTTGTGATTACATGAGCTCACCCATACCGAAAAAAAGTGTTTCTAGCCAAACCTAAAGATAAGGAAGAGAAGCATTGTCTCGGTCCTGAGTAATATTTATATGAATCTGATTGTTTTCGCCAAGCAAGGTTACTCTGGTGTCAGATTGGATAAGCGTTATCTCCTCAGTTTGCTGTTTGTCTCTTTATAGGTATTCTCAACATCAAATGCATAGGAGTGCAGAGGTGCCCACGTCTGGCAGCAGTACATCTATTGCCCTAATGGGCCAAGCCCTCTTGCATTCCAGATTAACAGGACAGCAATCACCGCAATATCAGGCTCCGCATCTCCAGCACCAACAGCAGAAGTCAGAGCAACAACAGCACTGCCCCCTTCAGGTGAGGTGAAATGGTACTGTTTTCTTCTAGGGCCCTGTTCAGAGACAGGTAGTAATACAATGTTGGTGTGCGCACGTACACCTACACAGAATATATGACATTACAACGCAAACATTTACAACGTATGCTTTTACAATGCAGTTTTTACATCACAGCTACCATTACAACGCATGATTTTACAACGCATGCCATTACAAAGCATTTTTAGAAACTACATTTACAACGCATTCCGTTACAACGCATACCATTACAACGTATACCATTACAACGCATAATACTTTTAGGGCAACAGTAGGGTAAGTGTTGGATAGTGAAGGGGTAAAAATTATTATTCCCGCTCCAGTGAGTGCAACAGTAGGGTAAGTGTTGGATTGTGTAGGTGTAAAAATTACTGTTCCCACTCCAATGAGTGCAACAGTAGGGAAAGTGTTGGATAGTGTAGGACTAAGAATTACTATTCCCATGTACCCCAAAACACATACACACCCTAAAACTTGAAAAATCTCCATTACTCACCTTATAATGCATTGTAATGGCATGCCGAGTGTGCACTTTCTTGAAAATGGCCATCCGCTCACGTCTTTCTATGAATTAATGACTGCTGGATTAGGCTGAACAATATGCATTTCTGGATTTTGTATTGCTTGTATTTATATTTTGTACTATGCACACTTGCACCTTCACCTAATGCTGCTAACTGTAATCTGTTTGAGATTTAAGGATTTGCTCGTCTTTAGCTGCTTTTCTGTGAAATATTTGCACTTTGCACACTGTCACTTTAACATCGTTGATGATATCAAGATATGGATAATTTAGTAATATTTTAATTGATTAGTTTTAATGTTGAGTTTCTATTTTAATGATGATGGACTATGTATGTGATTATGAGTAATGTTTGTGCTTTTATGGATAATGCATATCCGAATAAAGATAACGATGATGATGATGTAATGGCATGCGTTGTAATGGCATGCATTCTAGTGATGTGCGTTGTAATGGCTGCGTTGTAATGGCATGTGATGTAAAGGCAGTCACGTTGCAACAGCTGTGTTGTAAAGGTAGTGCGTTGTAATGACTGAGTTGTAATGAATATTTCCCACCTACACATAAAGGCCTTTTAGGCACATGAGTTTTCCAGGTAGGTTATCAGTTAAAATGAATGCCTACACACAGAAAATCTTGACCCTCTGCTTCAGATGTCCTTTAACAACAATAATTTTACTCCATGGTTTTTGGATCCATAAACAACAGTTTGGATTTAACAGCATTTGGAAGTAGTTGTGATTTTTCTTTTTATGCATCATACTCTCTCCTCAGTCGTTTACGCCTATTGCATTTACCAGAGATAAATGCACCATCATTCACAGTGTTTACTAAATGAAACTTATATTAAAATTACAAAGGAAAGGTCCTAAGACAGAATTCTGCAGTACACATTGATAGAGCTAGATTTCATCAAGATTAAGCATCGCTCTGTTTTGTGTTTCAGACAGGCTGCATTTAAAATGGCACACACAATTTGGTGCAAGTGAAAACACATGGCACATGAAACATGATATAAGGCCTAGTCAAATGCTTTTTAAAAGTGGCACTTTTGGTGCATGCAAAGTGAAAGACATGAAATGAGGCCTGGTCAAAATGCAGTACCTTTCTAAAGAATGGGAAAGGCTCGGTTAATTCAATGTCATTACAATTCTTATTGAGGGATCTGAAATTGCGTGGAGATGAATCAGGATGTTGATCAGAGGCTTCTCCGCCCCTTTCTCTGAGGATGAACAACAATTTCTACCTATTAAAAAATTAAAATGTTGAGACAAGTCCATGAAGACTAGAACTATTTTGCATTTCTTGCCATTATAGTAGGAAGACCTAGTGCCTAATTTAGAGTATGGCTGAAGAGTTACTCCTTCAAACAAAGTGACGGATATATCACAGCCTTATCAGGAGTGCAATATATACCAAGGCACATGTAGTATGGTCAGTAGGATATTTGTGACGTAGAAACATGTCCACCAAATTCTAAATCAGCCCCTTAGCTATTGCTCCGTTGTTCCCAGACCTCGTAAAAAGCGTAATTGTAAATCCCCAAGTGAGCCCAGTTCTTTAATTTACTTAGCAGTATGACCTAGGAGGTAGATTATATGGCCATGCTTCATGCCCCTGCTCTGTTTACCTTCTGGCATGTAGGCATTATCAGGGTTCCTTTTCCTATGGTCTGAAGAGTATCACACTTGATAATTGCATTATTTACATTCTGCAACAAGGGAGTTGCTAGAGCTGGACAATCTTCTCAAAGGTCTACAGAGTCACCATCCTTACCAGAGTTTCTATGATTGTGCCTTGTATTTCTCATGCATCGTACAAATCTATGAGGTGAAATTCACCTTTCTATCTTCAGCCATCTTCTTGTATGAAGCTTTCCTCCAAATAATTAATTCCCAGGATGATTAGGTTCTTTCCGGACTTTAAGAAATTCTTCTTTTTCAGTTTTACAAAAAGCATCCTCTTAGGAATAGAGAAAAATGTGTTTCCTTATTCAGCATTTCAAATACATTCAGGGTTTTTTTACAAGCCCCTTGCGCTGCCAGTGCGTCACTCTTAATATGGGAAAAAGTGACGGGCCGGCGGCGCAAGGAGCTTGTAAATAAGCCCTTTAAAGGCTTGAATGTGGTAGTTGGAGGAATAGGTGGTCATGATATTTTTATATGTGGCAGCAACTACATTCTGCCTTACCAAGGTGATATCAATGCAGTCTCATTTCTTGGCATGTTCACCCACAAAGCAGGGATTTAAATTGCACAAATAAATAACAGATCTAATATTAAAAATATTATTTAACGGTTTATGGTTACTGTCTACTCATGGCACCAGAGCAATGGCAGGCTTTCTCTCCAGTGCCCTAGCTTCAAGGGGCAGCCAGGTACCCAGAAAATGAGAACACTAGACGTCTATATTAACTGGGGCACTAGATACTGGGGGGCATATTTACAAGGAGTAAACGCCGCCAGAACATCACTTTTTGCGACGTTCTGGTGGCGTTAAGTCTTTTGCTGTATTTACAAGGTGGCGTTAAGCCATTTAACATGGCCTAAAGCTGCCTTGTAAATAATGCCCCTATTCACGCAGCACTTAGCATAAAAGGGGCGTGCAATGGGTGTTCCGCCACCACACTCATTGCTTTTTGATGCTGCCCCATATTTACAAGGTAGGGGGCAGTGTAAAAAATAAGACCAGGAATTGCCTGGTCTTAAATAGGTGTTATGAGGAGAAATGTTTTATTTCTTCTTGTATATTGCTCTTTTCACGTGTGCTGTATTCTGCCGCACACATGAATAGAGTAAATTACCTGTTAAGATTGTTTATATGCAGGAAGGTGTCCCTTCCTGCACATAAACAATCGCCCCTGCAACACAGGGACCCTAGCAAACTGGCGCTAGGGTGCCAGCGCTGGCGCTAGGCAGACTTTTTGGCACCAGGAGAAATGCAGAGGTGTGCCGTATTTTTGTAAATACGGCACATCCCTACATTTTAAGAATGTCGGAGCGCTGCTTTACCAATTTTGGAGCAACACCGTGCTCCGCCAGTTTATTGTAGATATGCCCCTGGGTCTGCAAGGAAAGTGAGCTTCACAAAGCCTTCTTAAACCTCCGTAGAGATTTGGCTAAGTATTCAAATTCGAGGTCAAGGCAGGTGTTATAGGGACACTGCAGCACAATTATCAGAGTTGCATTAAAGATGTAAATTTCCAGAACAAACTGTGGGTAGATAACGCATTGATACTAACTCATGATGGGCCTGCCTTAATAGTAATGTGGGGAGCAACCTCTGCCTGACACACAGAATGGATGTAAGCCCACAAAAGGCTTCGCTTAGGCTAAACAGGCCTCTCACACTCTGGCTACCTAGTAAACTAAATGAGTTTTGGACCACTGCAACAACAGCAGGATCAAAGCACAGAAAATAATAAAGGGTGGGACAGAGATGAATGTGCTCACTGGGCTCAGGTCACCTTCACTTGAAAGTTTCTTGGCTAGTCCTCTTACGGTCTCTTATGAGATGTAGGAGGGTTTCAAGGTACTGTCAATACGCATAATTTATCTCTAAATCGACCGTAGAGGAGTAACAATTCTCTATTTTTTCGGAAAAAATTGTTAGTCATCCTCTCAAAAACGTACTAACTTTGCTTTGCTGGAACCAAGAATGCATGACCAAGCCAGTGATTATACATGTGGTGGATAGCAAATTCACCAGTAAAACACAAATCCCACTTCGGCAGAGGTGATTGGGAAAGCATGTTACTGCAGCATGGAAATAAACTTATCTGCAAATATTAAACCCACGGAATTCCAGCCATGACTTTAGGTCATCACACCACATGAAATGTCTAATGCACATCGAGTGAGCTAGGCAGCAAAAGCCACTCCATCAGCATCCTTCAACTTGCTCATCAGACCGGCCTCATTCCAAGATGTTACTGCAAGGCCGGTCTTGGTACTGAAGCTTTCTCTTAAATACAGTACCCTTACCTTTAATACCAGGGCCCATATTTATCTTTTTTTTTCACGCAGTCCAATGAAGAAAGCCACCTTGCTGCGCTGCGTGAAAAACAAAAAGGGCAGCAATGTGCCATAGTTAACATTATACAGCACATTCCTGTCCTTTCCTAGCTCTGGCGCACTTCGTGCTGCCTGGCGCCCATGCAGGCAACCTTGCGTCATAGTGCAAGGGTGCCTGTGTTGTAGGCAGGATTTGTTGGTGCAGGAAGGGACATTTTCCTACGAACCAACAATTCTGAGAGGCATTTTCCCGTTTCTCCTCGTTACGCCTCACTTAGGGAGACGTAGCATTCTGAAGCATTCCTATGGCTAGCACTAATGGTAAATCTGGGAATGCACCAAGATTCATGGGTCAGTGCACGCGAACACCCAACCTCCACCCATGGAACGCCTCCCTGTGGCAGAGTAACACAAGGCCGTGATTTGCGCTGCCTTGCTTTACTCCAGATTTATCAAGTCATGCAGGGCCACGCTCGGGCCTTGCGTGGGTTGATGAATCACACTTCGATTTTGCGCCGCCCTTGCGCCCCCTCGCATGGTGCAAGGGTGACACAAAACCTTGATAAATCTGGCCTAGAAGAGCTTCAGAGCCAAAATTGCAGAGGACTCAAACTGGGAAACATTAAACTCCATGAAGGCTAACGATTTGAACTGTTTATTAATAACAGGTAACCCAAGTTCTAGTGGCTCCTAGTAAAACGTCGATGTAACTGGCATATTGTTAGATTTTAGAGTGGTTTCAGAAACTATGGGGACACAAATACTATTAACCAGCTTTCTTACATAATGCTCCACTGGGGGACCCTGAGGAATAGTTAGACGTGTGTCAAAAAAACTCACAGGCAATAGCATCAAGGCACTTTTTGCTGCAATCATTCATGTGGCAACAGAAAAGAGGGGCACCACTGCTATTTCCAGGGCCGCTCAAATTATGCGGCAAGGAGGGCGAAATTATGCGGTAAGGTTGAGTAAATTATGCAGCAAGAAAAGGTCAATTCAGCGGAATAATGCGGCATATTTTATTATAGTATTACTTCATACTTTTGTCATTTTTACACTTGTTAACTTTGTCTGTGCATTGGTTGCACCTCATTTTTACACCCACATATAGCAATAAACAACCAGTGAACCATTTCAAATTGCCTTATGCTCGTGGAAACATGTGTTACTGCTTTTTTAATATCTTTACAGCAGTTTGAGCTAGAAAAAGAAAAAAAAATGTTTTGTTCAAATCTGCAGATTATGCAACGGATTATGTATTATGTGGCAAATGCGGCTAATCTATAATTATGCAAAAATTGCTGCGATCGCACAATTGCATAATTCCAGTGGCCATGGAAGTAGAAGAAAATCTTTTTTAAGTGACTGCATTGTTGTTGCATTAAGGGAGATGAAACCACAACACAATCATTTAATATAGATTTCCTGCTAACCCGATCTCACTACACTCTTTTGGACAATTGCACCGGGGAACCGACCCATTCCACTAAAGAACGAGAACCAGATCCTGTGCGATGTCAATCAACATTGCCATATATGACACTGAGTAAACAATTGTGTCATATTGCTAGCGCCATGTGCCTTATAAGGACCTGCACTTTCAGAATTGTCTACTCGACAAAGGTCTGCAACACAGTGACTGTGATTTAAAGGGAACAGTCTAAACAACCCTTACCATGTTGTTTACTATGCCTGTCTAATGTAAAGGCTGCAACAACAGCCAAATGAGCAATGTGTACACTTGTGATTTTCCAAGGAAAGTATTGCAATGAGGTTGATAGCCCAGATCAAACCTACAACTGAGCAGTGGTTCATAGACCACATTAATTTCAAGAAAGTTAAAGAAGCTATTTGGCCGATGACTCACACAAGCAGGCACCCAAAACCATTTGCATAAATGTTGGCAAAAATACACGTTATTAGCAAGAGCCAGGACCGCCTTCATGCAAGTCTTGACCAGCTATTCAGAGAAAGGGTGGCAGCAGTGAAGGGTACCTGACTAGTGAAGGAACAGCGACAGAACCGACCACATCAACCCTAGGATATCCCACACCGCAAATACCAAACAAGAGGGAAGTGAAGGGTGCAGAGATTCACCCCCAGGACATACAGCCTCCAAGCGCCTAGCATGGTGTGCATATCTCCCATAGAGCAGTTTGAAGTCGTGGGTCCCCCTTGTGCGCATGCAGCTAAATGGAAGCTGTGGGTAGAAAGGCTAAATCTGTACTTTACAGCCACAGGTATTGAAGAAGAATGGAAAAGGGTGCTATTAATCCATTTGGCAGGAGTCAAGATATATAACCAGGAGAGTTGAGGATGTGTGTAGAAATGGGAATACCTAATGTTGTCATCAAAAGGTAGAGGCACCTGACCCCCATGGTGGCTGGCATAATCGGCAGCTGAGCGGGGAGGGATGGTTCTCCAAGATAATGCTACATCCCGACTCACGATATGTAACCACATTTTCTAAACACATGGACCTCCGCCTCTACATGATACTTACCTTTAGCATCTAGAGCATGGCTGAAATCTTTTAAAATGTGATCCGAAAAGAGCTGTCTGGCCTAAATGGGTTATGAACATGAGTGACGACATCCTAGTATATGCAATGCCCACAGAGGAACATCATGTCCTCTTGAGGAAAGTTCTGCAAAGACTTCAGCAGAAAGGCCTGACGCTGCACAAGGAAAAGTGTGCTTTCATGCAGACCTGGGTTAGGTTCTTCGGCAAATAATTTTCATTAGATGGGATACCTCCAGTCTCTGTTAAAGTAAGAGGCATTAAAACAGCACCAGCCCTTTCTTGCATGTCAGAGATGAGAACCTTTTTGGGGATGGTGAACTATTGTGAACAATTCATCAAAGGTCTGACTGCTTTGACACAGCCACTAAGTGAACTCACAAAGACAGCTGTCCTGTGGGCCTGAAATGTGGTCCATGAGGTGAAGTTCCAATGAACCAAAGAAGCACTCTCCACTGACGCACCTTTTGCATACTTTGACCTCACTAAGACAAAGCCCCTACTGGTAGATGTTAGCCGCACTGTCCTTGGGGCAGTGCTCTCCCAACAACAACCGTGCAGAGAGTGGGCCTCTGTAGCTAATGCCAGCAGGGCACACACTCCACTGGAACAGCAGTATTCCCAAATTTAACACAGAGCAATTGCCATCAACTGGGGGTGCCGCCACTTCCACTTGTATGTGTATGGGTACCCTATGGTGGTGTACATGGACCAAAAGCGTTTAATCGCTTAGATCCACTGATCTTTGTCCAGAACCCCTCCTTGCATTGAAAGGTTTCTAATTACAGGATTACTCTTTCAGAGTGGTGTACCGACTGGGATCCTCCAACCCTGCAGACTACCTGTCCTGGCATCCATGAACGGCAACACATCGAGAAGAACAGGAAGCAGTGGAAACCGAGAAGTATGTCCTGTATGTAGTGGAGGGGTCCCATTCACTGCCGATAATGCTGACAGTGATCAGGGAAGCAACTCAAAGCAATAACAACTTGCAACTAGCACAGCAGAAGTAGGTGATAGGCCTGACGGAGGTACTGAAAACACACAGGTCCCTGATGATCCTGGAAACCCAAAGAGCGCTCACAGCCCTGTACAATATCCACCAAGAGCTGGCAGAGTAGGCAGAATGTTTTCCTCTCGGGGGCTTGCAGCTCATTGTACCAAGCAGCCTCATAGACCGCATAGTTCAACTCGCACTTGCAAGGCATCAGGTCATGGCGAAAACCAAGAGCAGGCTATAGAGCAAAGTGTGATTTTGATTTTCAAATCTCAAAGATGTTGTAGAGACCACTGGGTACAACTGCATTATGTGGCATGCCACCAGGATTCCTGACCAGCCACAGACTCTGACTACTGTGGGTTTGCGCCAGTATGGATTTTGGCAACCTCCCAGATGGCCAGCAAAAGCTGATCATAATCAGTGACTACTCCATATATCTGGAGGTTGAGCTGGTGAATACTGTTGCTGCAAAAGAAATTCTGCAGAAGCTGGAAAATATCATGGCCACTAATGAACTGCTTCTGAAGTTGAGTACAGATAATGGGCTACCCTACAACAAACAGGAAATAGCACACTACCTCACATCTCTAAATATCAGGCACAAGAAGGTGACGCCACACTGGCCACAGACAAAAGGCAAAGCTGAATGGTTGATGAGAACTATGAACAAGGTAGTACTCATTTCACATGCCAAACCTCAGCCCCTAAAGTGGGCGATCTACTAATTTCTTCACAAATACCGGCAGACCTCCAAAAGCCACCACAGGCCAGTCACCGATCCAGGTTTGTAAGAGGCGAGTTGTCCAGGATGTCACCCCTTCACCATCCATTTCTGGTACCTGGCAGTACCAATGAACATATAGTATTTCAGCGATGGCAGCAGAGTGTTCTGCAAGTCAGCCTTCAGAGGCGGGCCAGGTACTTGGAACTTGCAGGTGGGGGATATGGTCCTGGTTAGGGACCGTCGTCCTGGCACTGCCAAGGGACCAGGATGACTGCCAAAAGGGGAGACGTTGAGGTCACCTCCAATGTGTCTGTTTTCAAACATTATCTTAGTAGCAGTGGGGCAAGAAAGATATGAGGCGAAAGGTGCTGATCCCATCAAGAGCCAGAAGATGCCGACCCGATGAGTTATGATGCAGCCCTACATTCGATCAACACAAGCCCAAGTGAAAGAGATTCCTCACGCATGGATGGCAGGAAACCATCTGCAGAGACACAGAATGAGGAGAAGTTCTCAGAGAATAGAGCAAAGGGGGTGGGAGTCCGACACTCACAATCTCAATCCTACCCGAGAGGCAAACCTGCTCCGTTGACAAGTGCTGCATGACTTTATGGTGTATACAAGAAGCAGTGCTGATACCGACTCATTCATGGTTGATAACTTATTGTGGGTGCAGCAATATGATGTCCACGTGCATACACTGTGAGTGAAGGGAGTCTACCACAGATCAGGGGAGTTAGTGGTGGTTACAGTACACCCCAGCAACTTGGGAGTAGTTAGTGTGGCATGGCAATGACATCAGGAGGTTAATAAAAGAGCCACCTAGGTTCTAGGGTGGCAGTTACCAGCATACAGCAGTGTGTGTGTGTGCGGGAATGTATTTGATGGCGCCTGGCCACTCTCATTAAAGCCGCAGATAGACCTGAATGTTGTTTTAGTCTTTAAATCATGGGGTTTTTAAAAAAAAAGACCGCTACTTATTCGGAGGTCTTAGCAACAGAGACCTATTAAATAATTTTTGTGGGCCACAGAGTAGTGTCTAAAACTGTCTGCCATACAGCTGCGGCTCCTCGACTAAGGTGGAGGAGCGTGACCCCTCTGCTTCAACTGCAAGTTGAATACAAAAAATTAATTGATAATAACGTTTAGTTATTACCATTTTGTTTTTTGTATTCAGCTTGCAGTTGAAGCCAGGTGGGCGGGGCTGGGCTCCCCACGTCACAGGGGGAGGAGTAGTGGCAGCACCTTAAGTGCACATGATGGTTTGGCCGGCAAGCTCGGGCAGGCTAAACCATCATGTGTACTCTGCATGTTCTTCACCCAGGCTGCATTACAGTCCCTGTCTGAGCACTGACCCACGGCGCTCAGACCAATCACAACGCTGCTGTAAGGCAGCGTTGAGATTGGTCAGAGAATTCCCGGAGGCTGTGTGCTTCCTGCTGAGTGCAGAGAGGAGAATGGAGAAAGAAGAGGTGGCGGACAGCAGTATTAAGGTAAGTGCTCTTTTTATTTGTATTATTTCCCCCTAACACCCCTGTTCGGTAGCAGCCGCTACTGCTGCAATATCGAGAATATTTCCCAAAAACATTCTCATGCGTTTATGGTGTACGAATAGAGTTGGCAGGGAGTGGCCTTGAAAAGAGCATGTCATTGGGCAAATAGTTCCATCTCCTAACCCCTGTGACAGCATGTTTTTAAAGTATGCCACACATTGATACCCTGCAAACATGCAGTTGTATATATGTAGACTGGAAAGTGAACGTTGCCAAAGGTGAAAATGTGTCTGATTCACCACATTTATTTGCACATCTGACTTACACCTGAATGGACCTTATGTTGGTGGCGTAGAAAGTATGGGGAAATGCACCAGACTGAAGTTTTCATAGGATGTGTGTGGAGAGCACTCACCTGAAAATGACTTACATTAAGGGGAAGGGGTGGGGGAAAGTATTTCTAAAATATTATATTCAATATTTTCGCACCCATACACTGACATACATTCAGTATGCGTACATAGGGCTGGCAAATCAACCACACATAGATAAATAAACCATAACACCTGTTATCTAGAAAGTTGTAGGATTTTAATATTAGAGAAAGACCGAAATACTGATAAGTGTGATTATAAGTAGGCAAAATGTATGCTCACCGTAGTTTACATGTATCCTTTTGAGAATCGTTTTCAAGATATTACACTGCCACGTTGGTAGAGCTCACATTGCTATAATGACTTAGAGAAGGCAGCCATGTTCACTTAACGAAGTGCAAATATCGGACTCCCCGCTTTTTAGGTCTCGCTGAGCCCAGCGCATGCGCTGGCTCGGAGAGACATTTTGTATGTGCTGCTTGCTGGCCTAGCGCTTGCGAGCATGTGAGCATGCACGCGCGCAGCCGCCATGCGCTAGGCCAGCCAGCAGCACTCAGGAGAGCGTCATCGCGATCACTTTCGCTTTCACAGCGATCGTGATCGTGATGACGTTATAATCACTGCACCCGCGCTTTACTTTTAACATTAAAAGTAAAGCGCGGGTGCCGCGATTATACCAAAAGTAAAGAAATAGATGTTTTTTCTATTACTTTACTTTTGGTATAATCGCGGCACCCGCGCTTTACTTTTAATGTTAAAAGTAAAGCGCGGGTGCCGTGGCTGCCTAGCGAGCGTTTGTTAAACATTTATGGTTTGAAAACGTAATGACTCTCTGTCCTTTTTACGGACCATAATGTTCTTCGCATTATTAATTTAACAACTAACCACAGTTGTGGATCTCGATTCATCAGGTAGTGCTATATATAGGCCCTGAATTTGCACAAGGAAAAACGCTACAGCACATCAAAGCATCGGCCGCACAACACACTATTGGGGCTTTCATCCCGGCATTGGGCCTGACATTACAACATTGTGCCTTACATGGTAGCACAGGCCTGAAGTTATAGCATAGGTACTACAAAACAGCATTAGTTCTGACATCACAGGATTTGGGCAGATATCATAACTTCATGAAATGAGGCCCAAATTAAAATTGTGCTACTTAGCTATAATACTCATGGCAAGTGCTATGCAATTGCTTAGCACCTAAAATAAATCATGTCCGATTTCCCACCACTAGATGTGGCATCGCAGCATGATGTCCCCACATAACATCAAATAGAGTAGAGTAGACCAGGGCAATGCGAACATGACGCACGTAAAGTCACCTGTAACCAGCATAGACATTTCACGAACAGGCTGGTGTAACACATGAATAGCTTGTATGCATTTGCTTTGAGTTGCCTCCGTCCTGGTTTTACTAATGTGTCTTCTATGGGAACCCTCTGGCCCGTTATGTGTCGTGGGTTATTAGTACTTTCTTTTCTTTCTGCCTTAGGTATTCCCCAGCAGCTTCTCACCACCACATGGACCCATAGGTTGCCATTTCCGGGAGTGTCTCTTCACCCTTCGACCTTTCTCTTCACCCTTGACCCAGGCAGCTCATTGCACTCATTAACCATCTGAAAGCCAGAGTACCCCAGGGCCATGCCTGGACACACGCCGAGGAGGGTCAGGTTAGGGCAGTAGGATGTGAACTTTGACCTCTGGGCTCAACCCTCCACGCCAGCGTTGGGCCATCGCATACATCCCTCCTTATTTGCCCTGTGCCCTTACCGTTCTACTATTGGCACAACAGCAATATTTGTAGATTGCATTAAGTCGCTTTAAAAAGCACACTTCGCTTTCACACAGTTGCACTTACTTCCCATTTAGTAAGAGGACATACTTCTGTTGGCCAATCAAAAAGGCAGACAGTCTCAGAATTACAGATCTTGTTTTGCGGAAGTGTTTTTACTCAGTTACTTTTCATCTCTGATGTTACGACACTACAACGAAACAATGCAATATAAAAACAAACATGGATACAGACAACCGTTTTGGGTTGATATAGTAGAAGCATATTCTCAGGCGTCACTACTATCTCACGCAGCAGGTGCAGCACCCATGCAAGACTTTTCCACACATTGACACGTCTTGGACAATAGCTCGCCTCTCACACGCAAACAGAATTGGCACAGCAAGGACGAAAACAGTACACGTTTTCCTCTCTCAGTCAACAGGTATGGTAGAGGTGACTGCTGTTCATTCTTCTGGCACCCAGCGAAAAAGGTACAGCAGAACAACCGCAGTCCAAGCTTCCCTCACATGACTGTTTCGGCTCCAAAAACAACAGGGCAAGCGTTTCTTGCACAGCACAGACTACATCAGGGAAACTAGCTTTCCACGAAACACGCAGCACAGGTACAATCCACGCAGCAGTCGTACACGTGTCCTTATAGAAAGCTGTAGGAGAAACAGCAGTAGTTCCATCTCCCGAGAAATATGCAAAACAGATACCGGATGTGCCAGTGCTTTAAATGAACAGGAACTCACTGGTACTCAGTACCTGCACCAGGGCCGGCTTTAGCCCTGTGGCACCCGGTGCGACGTTCCTTTTTGGCACACCCTCCAGTGGCCTCCTTCTCCACAGGTTGCCTCTCTTCCACCCTCCAATAATGACCTTTATCTTTCCAGTCATTTTCTCACATGCATTTCATTTGTTTTATAGTGCTACTCATACCAGTGTAGGGTGTCAGAGCTCTTTACATCGCATACACAATATACAGAGACAATGACTCCAAGGTGTGTAAATCATTCTATTGGCAATGTTACATAAGAACACGAGGATTACAAGGTGTAGGAATTACATGTCATCCATATTAGTAGGCAGTGTATTTTTAGAGTGTTTGGTCTGGGGAAGCACAAACTCATGATTTAAAACGTACCATTGTGGTTGGGGTTGCCTTTACTAATAATAATGGTTTTCTACTCAAACAGACCCTTTCAACAAAATTAGGGGAATAAACAAGCACTGGCATAGCCAATAGGTCTCGCCTTTGGGACCTTATAAGTGTTTAGTTATCCAGCACAATATCCTTGGTGCAACAACATCAAGCGTTGCATGGCTAAACACTTATAAGGTCCCAAAGGCGAGACCTATTGGCTATGCCAATGCTTGTTTGTATATTCCCCTACACCCCATAGGAACTTTCGGCGGACATGAGCTCAGAACAATGGAATTGCTTTATTCACTGGAATCATCTCATTCACAAAACGTTTTGTAGTCATATATTAGATTTGCAATCAATACAAAAAGTTTAAGTTAAGGTCGCAGTTCCGAAATCCTGATTAAAATAATTAGAATTTGAGAAATTTTACGACCTTGAATCTCGCAATTGACCTATGAGAATGTGGAACTATTGCAGATTTTCGACAGTGACAAATGTTGGCCTATGTAAAGCAACAGGGGTGTTCTCAGGGGAGCTATGACTTACCAAAGATGCCAAGAGCCCTAATGCAGGCAATGAAAACAGACCCTACATGCAGTACTTAATTTGAGCCGGTGGTTGCCAGCGGGGCCCACCAGCACTCATTTTTGGGGACTGGTGCTTATTTTTCCTCATCAATAATTGACAGAGAGCAAAATAGGGAAAAACAAACAGCAGAAAAAAGGAGGAAAGGAAAGACGGAAAAAAGTCACAAAGCGAGAAAGCAGTAACCTACAAGAGAGACATAAAGGGTAGGGTGACCAGACGTCCCGGGTTTGCCCGGACAGTCCCGGTTTTTGAAGGACTGTCCCCGCGTCCAAACCCTTTCCTCTAAAACAAGGAAATATCCCGGTTTTTAAGGAAGGGTCTGGTGAACCTGCACATTAATCATGGTGTTGTGCAGGCTCACATTTCAACCGGCCCTCTTAGAAACGGGGACAGAAGTTCAGTTCTTTAAACTCTCCTGCTGTACTGCTGAGCCTCATTCAAGCAGCACAGCAGGGTCTATTGAGTTTGTGAATCAGGGCTGCAGAATCCATAGGTCAAGGCCAGGACCACCAGCAGCTGGACCCTAGAGCTCTTCACAGAACGGGGAGGTAATGTGAAAAAAAAATATATACATATATATATATATCAAGCTCCTGTTTTGCACCTTCAGATCAAGGCACTCAGAGGTGGGTGCTCGTCGTGATGGTGCTCCACGTTCCAATCAGCGCTCCAAAGACTTAATCACCTTTTCAAGTAAAGTCCAGCACTCGGGGGGTATCGTCACTGCTTTTTAATCAGCCACATAAAACAGACGCGTTTCGGAAATTCCTTCATCAGTGTTTACAGTGATCGCTGCGCGGAGGCATTTTTAAATTGTTCACGTCATTCATGCAACAACATCGACGACGGTATACAATACTGATCACATTGCACATGTCGCAGCGGCCATCTTGGCACGGTACTGTGTATACAAGTTAATGCATTAATGCCATAGGTACCGTAAATTAGGAAACATCTTCCTCTCTCAGCCCAAATTTCACTGCTAGAGAAATTATATAATTTAATCACTTTAGACAAATGTGGTGCCGCTCAATATAGTATATCAAATATATACGGTGGAATATTTTAATCATCAGTACTTATATAGTACTTGGTAGTATGCAATTTGCCATATAGAATGTTATAAGATACATTTCAGGCTGAGTATAATGTGGAATGCATACTTTTGAATACCGATGCACGGCGTAATGGTTGGTTAAAGAACGAGTGATGATTTTGGAGGCTCGTCGCATACAGCGATATATTTTGTATATATTTGATATACTATATTGAGCGGCACCACATTTGTCTAAAGTGATATTTAGTCCTATTTTTATGTCTGTGCCCATCCTGGTTTTTTGTTCTGATCTCTGACCACCCTAATAAAGGGGCAGGGAGTGTCATTTAGTGGATAAAAGAGGCATGAGGTGAATTCAATTGGCATTCAGCACGCCAACATTTTAAAGCATGGCCGGGACATGTGAGCAAAGATTTGGGCACCTGCAATCATTCTTTTACAAACTAAGCACTGCCCACATGTGTCACTGCACCTTATGACAATTGATAGATCCTATCCTGCAGGGGAGCAGCTCGGATGGGTCCTGGACATTCATAATGTGGTTAACACTAATACATTCATTACTTTTTTGGTATTCAATAGCGTTCCGAGTGGTTATTTGCAACCCATTTGTACGTGTACTTTTTTGTGCACAAATGTTGGAGTAAGTAAGCAAACATGGCAGATCAATGTCCCAAAAACATAGGCAAGGGGTGCTTTAGGGGGAAAGGCTGGTCTTCTCGTGGAAAAATGTTGTACATGAAGAAAGAAAAGGAAAAACTGAAATGTGAAAATTTAGATTTCAGCAAATTATTGTTGTGGTTTGTCTACGGGCAGTCCCCGTGAGTAAGTAAAAGGAAGTCGAACGAAGGATACAATGCCAAATATTGCCACATTGTTCTTTAATGCTGTTTATCTCAATAACGCATGCTCTGTTGCCATTACTGGGAAAAGTAGCAAAAACCAATTGGTTTCTGCATGGAATGAAGGAATAAAAGATTGAATGTGACAAACAGCTTGATGGTTGAGTGTACTTTTCAAATGTAAAAAAGTCACGCATTCCGATGTAAGCACCACCTGAAGGCGGAATGATACACCAAACAGCCACAAGCTTGAGTTGAGGGAATAATACACCTCTGGGAGAAGTAAGCTTGCTTTTAGTTTGTCTGTGTCCTGTAAAGCTTTTGTGATGTGACTCATATCCAGAGCATTGATAGGGAAGTTCCTGGGTTGCCAATCTTGCAGGCCATGATTAGTTTCAAGAGCATACATTTGTGATATGTGTTTAGACAAGAGGCATCTAACAGAATGCAGCACACATAGAAAAAGGAACAACGAGGAGAAATAAAGATATTTCTCCCCGTTGTGCCTCCCCTGGAGAGGCATATGTTTTTGGTGCTGCCTCTGATTTACAATTTCTCATAAATCTGGGGTAGTGTCAAAAAGCCATGGATGTTGCTGGGAACGCCCCCAGCAACACCCATTGCACACCTCTTTAACATAGAAAATGGTGTTAAAGGAAATGGTATTTATGAGGCAGCATTAAGCTAAAAAAAAGTGGCAAATTGTTGGCTCGCAAATATGGAGCAGGCTCCTGCGCCACGGAACGTCACAAAAAGTGACGTTCTGGCAGCGCAAGGGGCCTCATAAATGAGACCCTCAATGCTTATCCTCGTTGCCTGACATTTCTTCAGCTCTCATGACCCATAATTGCCCACACAAGTGGTTAACCAAACAGAAAAGTGAATATTTTATGTGCCAATTAAGGATGTCAGTTTTCAATGTATTGCTCTTGGTTTTCCACCTTTAGAATTACACAATTTTCTGTATTTCATACACTCCAAACTTATATATTTTCTATTTAAATACACAGATGCAGACCTCAAGCTCATTGCAAGGTGAACAGTCCATATATTCTCAGCAGCAAGCAACCACAGTGTACCAACCTCAACAACTGCCAGAGCAGCAACTCACACAGAGAAGAAACCTGTCAGAATCCACAAATGTACCGCAGCCACCAACGTAGGGTTCAGTTATCATCAGTGGACATTTCTCAAGGACCAAGAATCATAGAATCATGTGGGGATTGAACACTAAAGGATTTTGATCTGCATTACTTTAACTACAGTATTTGTCAGGACTACTCTGTCAGAGACTGAACAACTACAGATGTGACAGCCGTCACAGAATAGTGTGCTCCAAGGTGGTTGACGCATGGCAGGCTACTCTTGCAGTAGGTGTAGCATACTGTCATCTACACATGCATGGTAGCTGGCCTTCATGCTGCAAAGCTCCTCCTATCTCCCATTGGAAAGCACTGTGTGCAAGAGTATAATTAGGCCATGCTAAAACAGCAACAAGAAACTGAGCGTGCTCGATCTGTACAGAAGAAAGAAACTAAAGCACTTTGAGAAGAAGGTATATTTTCTGAACGGGTCCTTACTATATTTTCTGTTCAAATGGCACACAACTAAAATGGACAGACTGTGTGATCTACACCTGGTGTATGTGTGTGCATTTCTATATATACAAAGTGAAACCTTTTTTCTGTCATGCAGAGCTTCTGGTGCTGAGTTGCAATTTCTTATCGTTAGTCATATGGTGCTTTGGCTATGCATCTTGCTGTTACAACAGCAAAAGAGCATGTTTTTAGGTCTCAGCTACAGACAGCTTTGACTTTCTATTGACAGATCTCTTGTTTCCAGTACGTACAATATACTTAGAGTGACATTTGAGTCAGTTCCCTGTTCATGATTGGATGGCTTTTGTTTATGATTGGATAGCTTTTTTGTCTATCTCAGGTGTTTGCTTTTGATTCAGTGGCTCCATATTTTGTGTCCTGCCCAGGACCATTTCTGTCTCACAGTGGTCTGATTTGATGAGTTGTATCCTTCAACCCCAACACAATGAGACTCTTATTAAGTCAGGTCTTTGAGACAGTTTTAGCCGTCTCACCAAACTGTTGTTTTCCAATATATATAGATATATAACATACAAACGTTTAGGGGCTTTTGGTCAGTCGTCTTCTTCCACTGGTTTGTTAACTTGAAATTCACAATTTGTTTCCTCCCACCAAAACATACAGCATGGGCACTGCGCCAGCCCACTACAGCCATTGGTTGCCTCACTTTTAGTTATGGCAATTTACTCCAGCACAACGTGAACGTCCATGTTAAAAGTAGTTTTCTCAATGTGAGGGCTACAAGTGCTCCTGTGGGCTCAGCATAGCCAGCTCTCAACCTGCTATTGTGTTGTAGTATGACTGTCAGTGGCAGCTGGTGACATTTGAAAGTGGTGAGGCGTAATGCTTGTTATGGCTTTTATGTAGTGAGCAACACAAGCAAGCTTAATGGACAAATGTGGGGTCCAGGCTGGGTCCTCCTCCAGAGAAAAAAATTAAAAAAGATTGGCACATGGTGCATTTTAAAGCAACTTAATTTAGTGATAAAGCAAGAATTATAAAGCAGTGGAAATTTATAGTCTTGAAATATTAAACACATTAAAAATTACCCTGTATCTTCCTGATGTGTTCAACAGTTACTGTAATGTGCAAATTGTACAACGCGACAACTTCATCCTTTTAAAGTGCGTGCTTGCCCAGTGTCTTGCACTGCATGCGGCATCAACTTTGGAAGAAAATACTCTAACCAGGTTTCGGCAGGGACCCACAGCTTCTGGCTGCAATCAGTCTTATAGCAATATAAGTGGAATGAAAAATGTGGGGGCTCTCTAAAAGGGAACAGGCAAAATACATTTCTGTGATTCCCAACTGACCTACACTTAAAACCTGTCAGTACGATTAGCTTTGTCAATGGTTGTTAGCTGTTCAAGATAAATGAGTAACAAGGATTTTTTACAAATATTTAACCTCATACATTTTACATTTTTTTCATTTCAATAGTATTGAGGCCTGTGGAAGGAGTTTTGGCCTTCAGTTATGTGCGCTTTATGTTGGATATGTATCCCCTTTTTCTCTGCACATTTTGTCCATCTGTACATCTTCAACCATCTCTCTTTCCTCTTCAGCACCCTCTTTTCACTCTTCCCCAAATGCACTTCCTCGCATCTCCCTCACTTCACCACTTCCAAACATTAGGCTGCACCCATTCTCATTTTAGCAATGTATTTCCTTTTGTTTGTGCCATCTAAATATTTGGCTATCTATGCACCCCTTCACACATATTTTCACGAAATTGCAATTACAAGTGGAATACATGACCATTGTTTTGTGTGCTCTGCAGAGAGGCCAACCCACTGATAGGCACTTTCCTTTGACTTCAGCGTCAGAGTTCTCGATCAAAGCCCCTCATAAACACCTGGTACCCCCATAAACACCTAGCACGGCTCAAAGTATGCACAGAAAAGAAATACAGAAACATAACATGATTAAATAGCTAACGCTTGAGGAAGGCAAGATTAAGTAACACGTGAAATAAGAGAGGAACTAAATCACTGAAATGCATTGCCTTCATGTTTTTAACACTCATTGTTCATAAATCAATCCATGTTTTTGGCATTAATGTTGGTAAGGCCATGAAGATAGGGCCCGTTTTAATGTGATACAGCATATAACTGTCTACTATAAGCACATATCGCTCACTCTGCACTTATTTCGGATATTTGGATCAACTTCACAAGAGAACAAAACCCTGGCCTGCTCATCTTTTGAATCAATTTTGTGGAATAACAAATACAGCAGCTCCACTTCTAAGAGGGCCAGTGGACGTGCAGCCAGGCCTGGTGTGTCACAGTGGGAGAGGTTAGCGTGGTGAGGGGTCTCAGCACAATATACATTACAGAAGATTAGCATTCTTAAATGTACTATTACTGAGAACAAAGCACTAAAACACACGTGCTTCCATCCACTCCTATGTGTGACCAATGGGAAAAGGTGGGATCTATGCCTGTGAATAATGCTCTCACGCAAAGACAGAGACTCCAACGCCCAAAACCATGCAGCTGAAAGCTTTACTGGCCTACAGTGGATACTGCCATAGACTACAATGGCAATAAAGGGCTTTAGTGCAGTAAGCCCTGCATCGTGCGTCACTGTTCAGAAAGTTGATTTACCTCCTGGCTTCCGTCTCCTGCCTCAGAGCAAGGCCAGGCAGGCAGTCTGGGACAGACAACCCAGACTTAAATATATCGATTTGTTTAGAGATACCAGTGTATCTCTAAATAAATGTCAGGGGCACAGCCCCAGAGCCCTAATGGAGATGCTGCCCTGATGACTGTTAAGCCTGTTTTCTAACGAAAATCGTTCACCTTGTGACAGGAAGCTGAAAGTTGGTACATACATTCGTCTTTGTAATAGTAACCATATAAGAGCAAGACCCCAAGTGGATCTTGCCTATGACATCATATAGTTTAGTTAAAATCCAAGATGGCTGACAAATATAAAGAAATAATGTTAAATCTTCTGATTTGCTTCAAATTTGGCACAAACGTGCATGTGTACATGTCAGTGCATGTCATGTGCATACCAAAGTTGGATCTATACTGTGACCTCATAAATAAAAAAACAAAATGGCCACCAAAATCATGTAAAAAGCCTTAAAATTCAAATCTATTATAAATTTGATGTAAATATTCATACTTATTGACATGTATCAACATTTTTTTAATATGTATTATATATTAATATGTACCTTTTTTCAGCTTCAACATTTCTTCTGTAATGTATGAAAATGAGTTGCATATTGAAATAATACGTTATTTCAGCACCCACAACCAGTGGTCAAGCTCTCCAGCACGATGATGTTGTTGCAACAAATTGGTCCATCTGTGTTCTTTGTAAGGAAAGCGTTCTAGAAAGACTTTTTAGCCCACCAAATGCTCCACGCAAACATTATGGTTCTGGATATAGTGTTTTAGACCATAGTCTGAAGAAATTTAAAGAACTGGAATGTATGCCTATGAATATTGAACTAGAACGGCCTAATGATGGTTCTGGTATTGAGCAGACATTAAGGACTAACAATGCACGGTCACATAAATTGTGTTTTAACAATTGCTACAATATAAAGCTGCAATAGGCTCAGAGAAGAAAACATAGTGATGCAGATTTATATAGTAGCCCAGTTCAAACACGTTCGGCAATTCCAGTTCCAAATACATTTCCTGGAAGAAAAGCATGTTCCTTTTGCAATGAATCAGATACATCTGTAATGCATAAAGCAAAAACAGATGATGTGGATGCTAATGTTTGTCAGTGTGCCGAGTAAGTTCAATTTACAGCACTTATTGCGAAATTGGCCATGGGTGATATGCACGCACAGGATGCTGAATACCATCATACATTTTTAGTTGGACTCTATACTAGAACACACAGAGTACAAAAGAATAGAAATAAATCACCTGATGAGACCTCAGTAGAAGGAATAGCTCTAGCTAAGCATGTATTTTATTTGAAAGATTCAAGAGTGGGAGATGGTAAAACAATTTTCAAACTCTATATTCAAATCCCCAGCACTTGTCCAAACAGTAACTTTACAAGTGATACATCAAGGTACAACAATAAGTAAAAAATTTCAGAAATGCAGGAAATGTCTTTTGTTCTTTATTCCTGTATGTCTCCAGGCTGAAAGATCTCTTAAAACAAAGGCAGCTGACACGTGTTTCGTCGCAACATGGGTAGTATCCTGCAACTTTTTCAAGGCTCTGTCTCTAGAGTGAAATGCTTATAATTCGTGGTTCTATTTCCGTCCCACGGGGAAAACCATCTAAATACGGCCAAACGGTGTCCAATGGTCAGGATGCCGTGCAGTATCCCAATTGACGTCTCGCGTGTTGAAAGTCGGAGTATCGACGGATCAGTCTATGCCTCACAGGCCGAGTACGGTGTGATTTTCAAACTCTTTGACTTAGTAAGACTTTGCACAAGCAGAAAAAAGCAGCTGGATTCCACTGCAGGTAAGGTTAACTCAACAAGATTAAAAGAGAGAATTCTCAGAAATACAAGAGGTTTGAAGGCATACAATGAAGGAAGAGATGTACTGTTAGATTTTGAAGATGAAGTACGATCTGCATTAGTATCTGCCTGTGACAAGTCAGATACCATAAATATTGCTAATGCAGCAAACGTTTGAAGGGACATGATGCAAAAATCTGAAAACTTTAATGGAACATTTGAGGATGATTGTAGAAACAAATGAGTTCCGGAATCGCTTCTTGCCCTTGTTAAAATGATGCTTGATGGAGCCAACATAAGAGATCAGTATTCCTGTGAAACAGCCAAGACCAATATAGTTTTGTCAATTTCTGAATTACTGATGTTTATCAGTATAAAGAATTAAAGAACAGATTATTTTTCAGTTTCTGGACTTAACAGCAACAAAGAAACTCCTCTGTACATATACATTGCTCTTTCTAGCCACAAACGAGAAATCAAGAACTTATAGACAAGTTCCATAAACTAGGTATTTGTATTTCACATGGTAGGGTTTTAAAAATATCTGCTGACTTAGGAAATAGCATTTGCATACTGTATGAGAGTGAACAAATTGTGTGTCCACCAAAACTGAAGGTGCAAGTACTCACCAGTGGAAATATTAATAACATAGATCACAACTCAAGTTCCATGACAGCAAAATACTCCTTCCATGGAACAGCAAACACTATGACACAATGCCAAGAACGAGAACTAGAAGGAATAGACTGTGGTATTGTGGTAATTCATCTTAATAAGTCAAAACAGATTTCAAATCTTCCAGTACTGTATACAAATATCAAACCAGCTTCAATGAACAATACAGATTATCACGTTCCAATTCTATCTGTAGTAGTTCCTCGCCAAAGTGATCTAATTGATGCTCCTAACACCTATGAATATAAATGGCTTGAAAGAGTGATGTGCAATGTTGAGAGTGAAAATATTTCTTCTGATGAAAGCATATCTTGGCAAGAATATCATGCAACATTGCTACCACCTATCAATAGGCCACTGTCAACTACTGAATTGTTCACAGAAAGTGCTCATTCTAAATCCATGGTCTTTTATTGCATGAAACTCATTAAAGAGTCTGTTCATTATCGCAATCCAGCACAAAACCAATTATTTAAAACAAATCACCTTGCTTTGCCCTAGGAAAACAAATCTAATGGGATATACGACATCTATATGGTGAAGAGAAATATTTTGGGATGATGGGGGGAACTTTATATCGAAATTACTTTCTTTAAAGTACTTGGTGACTGGCTTTCGAACAGTGGATGGACCAGTATGTTAGTACGAGCTGACATCACTACCACAGGAAAAGCTGATGCTATATTGAAGGTCTCCCACTTAACACATACACTTCATGCTCATTAAATTACTTTTGCTGTGCTATACAGAGAAATTTCTCACTGGATTAAGTGGAAATCAAACGAGCACCCACACTTCTAAATTTGGGTAATTGTTATGGATCTGCAGATACTTGCACTTAAATGTGTTTGTTCAATTAATTAGAGAGGCTAATTTTGATTTGTATGTACAAGTGCTTGATCAAATGGTTCCATGGATGTTTGCTACAAATCATAATCATTATTCTCGATCGCTGTCTGTTCACATTCGCGACATGGCGACACTAGCAGAACGCCATCCACACATTCATTTGCTATCATTAATGGGATGGAGGTGCTGTAGATATGAAGGAAAATCCAGGAGCTCTCAGAAGTTGGATGATATCTGGGCCAGAGATTCATAGAGTTGCAAAACAATTTGAACTAACAATCATGAATACCAAAAAAACAAAACCTTTGACACTAAGAACAAAAATCTAGGGCTTGAATTAGATTTCGGCAGCCTGGTTACTCAGTTACAGTGGTGATAGATATCCTGTCCGCCGAAATATAAATCCCATAGGATATTATGGGATTCATATTTCGGCAAATGGGATATCCATCACCGACTGAGTAACCCGTCCACTGAAATCTGAATCAAGCCCGTAGTGCACAAAAATCTTTTCCAAAGATGTCAGATCTATACTGTACACAATTGAGAAAGTTGGTAATCTGTTTATGGAGGAGAGTGGCGTTCTATTCAATCTGGACAGCAACTAAGTTATGCCTGCTACAGTTATCACATCAGTAAAAACAGCATATGAAATAGGTAGATCGCAATATTACTCCAATTTTCATGAGGTGCAGCAAACGTGTGTGAAGGTCATAACAGATACAATACCAAGGAACAAGCATCAATTGCTCAGCACCTGCCCGTGTAAAACTTCTGAGTTAAAAAACAAACTATCCTCATTAAAAAGTAATTGCAATCTGTTTGGTGGATTCTGAACGAGCATGCAGCACGAGAGAGGCAGATCTTGGAAGACTAGCTGACCAGCAGCGCTGTAGCAGCGCTGAGCAGAGGTTGGAGGAGAACCTGAGCAACTAGGCAAACCCAGCGCAGGTGGCTGAAGAGGTCTCGAGGCTGTGGAGGAGGTGGGCCCCTACCCCTGCGCAATCCCGGTACAGTCCAGATGCCAGCATAGGGCGGGGAGAGTGCTCTAGGTAGCCGCAGGAGCCGGTAGTACAAAGAAGCAGCCGGCATTAGGCCGGTGCGGCTTGTGTCTGCTGCAACTCCTGCGCTCCCCCGACCAGCCAGACATCTACACCTGCGCCCCCTACAAATTGTTACCAGGAAAAGCCAAAGCGGCAGTATGATAACCATCTTTAAAGTCGCCAGAGGCTCACACTTAACGCCACAAATGCCTAAAGTGGCCGACTAATTGACTGTACAAACTTGTCCCATTGTGACTCTTTTGCCATCAGGACACGAACGTTGCCGGCATTAATAGCTCTGAACAGTGTGTCTCAACAGTGAGGTGAAGCTGCAAGGCAGCAAGGCTTGGCAGATAGAGGTGAAGTAATTCACACAAGAGGTAAATTGGGGTGGTACAGCGGGGTTGTGGGCGGCAGGATGCTTGGCTCAGTTTTCATTACTCGAACTTCCTTCCCCAGGTGTGTTTGGTGTGACTGGGTGAGGCACCATCTGCCCCGATTCCTCAGCTTTTTCAATCATAGTAAGCTTCTGCAGAATGTGATCCCCTGGACCTTGGCAGAAGAGGCTCACTCAGGCAAGCCCCACTCATATAGCAACAATAGAATTGTGGTGTAAGCCAGATGCACTGCTAGTCATCATCTTTAAGGTCCAAAGGAGAGCAGGCAGTCAGCAGGATTAATATCTAGTAGCTCGCCACAACACCACATGTTGGGCTGGGGCCAACTCATCAGTCTATAATAAAAACAACATGTAATTATGGCATGTCAGTGAGACGCTGAACGTAGGACGCCGTAGGGACTGTGGAATAATCCAAAGGCAGGACAAAAAAGACGACACTGCGCATGTGCACGGTGGGGGCAGTGGAGAGAGGAGATCACCGTAGCAGCCTCGCCGAATTGGTTGCAGTAATCCCCCTGTACAGCGCTGGAAAGTAAGGTGAGGAGATCAAGCGCAGAGGGCATAGTGACCCTTAGCAGAGAGTGAGCCTGGACCCCCAAGGAAGCAGACCAAAGCGGCACAAGGCTGAATATTACCTTTTTAGGAAAATCAATCTTTGTTACAGTCTATCCGGAATAGAATACATACCAACATATTGTCTCTTTAAGCCTAAATGAAAGCCTTACTGACATGTCCTATAATAGATTAAGAAATCGGACAATCCACATGATAAGACTGGGTACAGAGCAATCTTTAAGAAAAAGAACACTCAAATCTGCTCCCCGGAACTTCAAAAATAACAGAAAAAAAATCCCTCATTGATGAAGATTGATTGCATAAATTAAATAACTAAGTAAATAAAAACATTGGCACACCACAAAAAAAAAAAAAAAAAAATTGGGAAGATAGAAGCTAGTAATTCAAACCAACTAATCGAAGGAGTCAAAGGAAATCACGCATCCGAGTTCACAAAAGCAGCTGAGCACCAGGAAACACTACATCAAATAATAGAAGTTGTACCATCTCACATTCCAGACACAGATTTCACTCTACCGAATATTAATTGTAGCTCAGTACTTTTTTCAGAGGCAACCAAAACAACAAAGGAGACACTCCAATTATTTAACAGTACTCTGGGTAACATATCAAGTATAGAGGAACAATTTTCGCAATCTCCGGATTTCCCACTGTTCCTTTCCTCACAGTCCACCAATAAGCAAGATCTCTTATCTAATTCACATTTTACACTACAGAGGATCCTGGACAATACTGGTTCTCTTGAAAAACTCCATGGAATATTCAGACCAGATCTTGGAAACAGAACCCGTAATACTCTAATATCTGGTGGACCACAAGAGAAATAAGCAATCCTGGCAGAACCATCAAATTTCAAATATAATTGATAAAGAGGGTCCCTACAACAAGGAAAAGGAACAAGGTTGCAAAGTGTCTCCACTTAAAGAATACGCTCTGACTAAGATTCAAAAGTTAATGCAAACTGGTAGAACGAGTAAGAAAGAAGGGAAAAGTAAGTGTATAAATGGAGCCAAAATCTACTCCCTTCGCAAACTATTTATGGATCTTGTAAGTGCAAATGCCCTACACGATGTCATCCCAATCTTCAGAATTTTTGAACAGAGAAGACCACAAAAGTCACTAATTCAATCTCCAAATTATGGAGGGATGTTATCACCGGAAATCATACGCGCAAAAGAGACAAGACCAACTTTAAAGAGAAGGAAAAATAAAAGTAAAAGAACTAAGCGAAGAATTCCTAAACAAATAACCCAGAAATTAAAGTTCCCTCAGCTAGTCCTCCCCATACAAGAAGCATTAGGAAACACAGAAATGATGGATCCACAAATTCCTCCTCCTTCAGAGCCTTTACAAAATAAGGACTTTTATCCTCTGTTTGACAGAAAGGACAACCTGATACAATTGAACCCTTTGGCGCCCAATTTCAAAAGCATAAATTCAATAAAAGATCATAGGCCTAAGACCGACTTTGAAGGAGAAATGTGTGCAAATCCAAACACTCCAGAGGAAAGCGGTCATAGAATCATTATGGCACTTTGGAAATAACTGACCAATTTTGCACAGGAAATTAATCACTGAATCGAGAAAAGATCTTAAACCTTCTTCAGAAGGTCCATTCTCTTCACCCTCTAGCCTCATCAGAAATAAAATTGGTGGCATTCCCACATAAATCTAAACCCACCATGGCAAGAGTAGAATTCTGGTCTACCATGATTCCATCTATAATTCTGAAAGAGAGTGACTCTTTACACATAAATGGGTTTGATGTAGTAGGAGTCAATCAAAAAACATATACAACAGATCGAATAAAGACAACAGAGACCAGTGAGAGCAGGAAGCAACAACATAACGAAACAACCATTGGCGCTAAGGACTCACTGTGTGTTCTCATAGGAAAACTAACCATCTGTATTAAAGATAGGGAGAGATAAATCTGGAATAGTAGCCTAGCCAAATTAGAAGTTTGCAACTCTTGCTCTTAGATCGCTGGTAACCTGAACAATAACAGGCTAGGAAAGGTAAACAAACCTTTTTAGCAGCCTTCTGACCATTGCATCATGGAAAATCACCGGCAAGGATTCCCAAAAGCTAGCACTAAGTTTGGAAAACTCCCTCGCAATATTGTATCTTCAAGAAACATGGTGTTTAAATACCTTTAACCAGAAAGATTATTTTGTATTTGAAATTGCAGTGGTGGGGGTGCGAAGAGGCCATGCAAAAGGTGGTCTGGTAAGAAATACAGTGGGACTTTGAAGTGATCCACCTGTCTAGCGATAATGCCAAATGCATCAAGATAAAGTATTAGAAAGAAAGACCCATTTCTGCCCAAATTTTGCTCATTTTTAGGTCTCGCCTAGCGTTGCTGCGCACATGCTCAGCTCGCTCGTCGAGATTTAATGCAGATGAGTACTTTTAGAAAAGGGCTTTAAGCCCCGCCCCTTATTTCCATTGGCTGATGTCACCGTTTATGCTAAACGGTGGCCAGCCATTGGAAATAAGTGGTCTGTGTTGCCTCCCTTTGGCTTTTTGGTCCGGCCCCTCTGGACTCGGTGGCTTGCTTTACGTCTGTCGTGAAGACTTTTCTTATCTGCTTGTTTATTTAACAAGCAGATAAGAAAAGTCTTCACAACAGCTGTGAAGCAGGCATGCAGCTCAGCGGCGCACGGGGTCACGGGGAGGGCAAGGGATTCCGACTCTCTTTACCCTGGCATCGATGCTTAGTAAGTGTCTGTGCCCTTGCTACTAGCTTTCAGTCTATATATCTAATTACTTGTCTCATTTATCTCCATATCTCACTCGATCGGCAGGCTTCAATTCTTGTTTTTTGGTATCTGTTTTCATTTCAAGATGTTTCGGAATTTGTTTTGTACCTGTGTGTGTCTGTGCTTCGTTGTCTGTCTCTACATGTGTCTGTGTTCGTGGATCTGTCTCGCTGTTACTTTCGTGGTGACTTTATCTCGATGTTTCGCTTAATAGTTGAGTCTCGGAGTTGATGTGCTGGTATCTGTCTTGAAATCGCGGTCCTAATATCCATGAATGTCCAGTCATGTGCTTCTGTGTTGGTGCCCGTGTCTCGGTGGCCGTCTGTGCATCTCTCGATCTCTATATCTACATCTATGTCAGCGCCTGACTTTGGTTTCTGTCCCCAGTTATTCTCTCTGGTTCCTTGTCCATCCCCAGGTGCTTCAGAGTTTCAGTATCTGTCTGCTTTTGTGTACTCAGCTACCCCTGTCTGAACCTCTCTGCCCCCTCCCCCTCGCCTGGCCTGTGCGCAAACTCGCAGCGTGCCCTTAGTCCCCCTCCTGCACATCTGCAGCGTGACGTCAGCATCGGAGCAGCCTCAGTCGCCCCCCTCCCCTGCCCGGCCGGCTGCCGAGCCGTGCCGGAGTCCTCGGGCTCAAACGTCACTCAGTACTCAGCGTGCTCATCCACATGTAAGCACCTGCTGCAAGGGAAGCGGACCAGCACTGCGGTGAATGGACAGCAGCCCCCTCTCTTCCTGGACAGCCTCTTCCGAGCCCCTCTAGGAAAGGACCGCGGCGGGCGGAGCGCCTGTGCTGAGCATGGAGCTTAGGGGGCGGGAGCATCACTGTGCAGAGACTACAACACAGGCACTTTCTCCCTGGAGCTCAGGATGAACACGGTAAGGTTGGCTGGTGTTCACTATCCCTCTACGCCGTCGTAGCCCTCCATTGTATACCCCCAACCAGTGCATATCCAGATTGTGCCCATTCCACATACCCTCCTCTGTCAGTTCTGCACACCCCTTCCGAGTTCACTAAATAGACTACTTCTGCTCCCACTCTGCTTGCCTCTCCTGTGCCAACTCTACATGCCCTTCCAGTGCCCACCCGTGCATCCCCTTCCCGTGTCTGTTCTGCACATCCCACTTGCACACCCTGCCGTTTCCTCTACATGGCTCTCTTGTACCTACCATTCATACCCTCTCTGAGTCACTTGCATAGCCCCTCTTTGCTCATCCTCCAAACACCTCACATGCACACGTATCTATTCTGGACTTTCCGCTGTGGCAATCCTGCATACACCGTTGTGCCACAGTGCACGCCCCTTGTGCGACCAGCATGTGTCTCTCCCTATACCACTTGCCCCCTGCATTCCACACTACTGTACTCTGGTATGCCTCTTGTATTCACCTAAAAGTATTCCCATACACATCCCTGACCACTGTATGACCCATGTTCGGACCCTCCTTAAACCGATGTGTGGCTTTCCTGCATATCCCCGTAGTCTTGCACACACACCTCTGTGTTAACTTGGATATCCCCGACTGTCCCCACTGTGCTTCACCCTCTGCAACTACCTGTTTCACACTGGATTTCCCCGTATTCCCTGCCTATCCCTTCTATCGCTGTATAATCTCCGTTCCTTACCCCGCATAGCCAGATTCTTACTCTGTATATCTCCTCTGCTCCCCTGCATATCTCCTTAGCACTCACACGCCATAACCAACTTGCATATTCCCCATTTACCCCTAAATATCTCATTAGCACCCCTTGTGATGCAGACTATGCATAACTCTGCCTCTGACCCCTGATACTCTCATCTGTGACCCTTCTAAATTTCTTCCGTCCCCCTACTGTGTTGGGGCTGTTGGAGCGGGTTATGCAAAATTTTGTATACCCACCCCATTTTGCATGTCATTTTATTAATCAGATTAATTAGTTAATTATAATCGTACTAATGGTTTGGAGTGATGTGAAAATAACTAACCAACCTTATTAATGACCGATATACACGTGGGATTTGCATCTGCATGGCCTAATTAATTACGTGAATTAATATCCGTACGCATACTAATGATAGATAAATAGAACATTGCATGATATATGTTGCTTCAGTGATGTAATTGTCATTCGTGCTTTTTTTTGTAAGTATAACCCGCAATGAGTGTTGCTTTGCTAGATAAATACACACACATATGGGTATTAGCGAGGGAATAACATTTAATTAGTCATTTTTATGTAGTAATTACGTTTTGTGTCTCTTTGCTTAAGTTGTCCATTATGGCCTGCCTAAAGATGGCTGACTTTGGTGCCTAACCCAACTGCCAACGCTGAACAAGGCTTGGGTGAAGTGCGCCTGTGCTAAGATGAGCAACAATGGCCCCGTCCTGACCCCAGGCAAGATGTACTTATCAAGGCCACTGGGAGTAGTGCCAACGCTACGGACAAAAGACTTTATAAAAGAACCGGAACCAGCAAGTATGCTGACATCATGGACTAAACCTAATGGGAACGGAGAGGTTGACCCCTGATCAGCCAATCAGAACGATTTAAAACTACATTTTGTTACATTTTGTTATTGAAATGATTATAAAACCCCATAGAATAGAGAGGTCGAGGGTCGCTCCTTCGATTACCTGATGATATGCTGACGGAGAGGACGGTGACACTGCAGGACAGCTGTTAGCCCAATTCTCTGACGGACTGAATTAATGCCCAAATTCCTGATGAACTTTACCTGATAAATTGATGGGCATAGATTTGCGAGACTGCCAGATTTGACATAGAGGACGACTTTAGCCAGAATAGGTAAATATGAATGGCAACCTGATCAAATGAATGATTTAATCTGCAATTTTAATATAAATTTGGATTTGAACATCTATAGAAATGAGTCGGGTTGTTTATTCATTTAAATGTGTTAATGTAAAGGTTAATTAGAGAATTAGGGTTTCACTAAAATCTACAACTAACAGATCCATCCCGGTCTTGGGAGGATAATACCAAATGTGGAAGTCTAGGGCCTAATGAGTATTAGAAGGGTTTGTAGGTGTGTTGCTCATTAGGGTAAAGTGGTATCTTCCTCCATCATTTATCCAGAGCTTGGAAGGATAAATCGCCTCTCGCACGGACTAATGGTAAGTGTGCGTTGGTGTTATGGGCCCCACCAGTGAATGTATAAATAGTGTATGTGTGTGTGAGATCTTTTAAGTCCGTGACAGTAGGCAGGGATTTTGCACTCCGCGCTGGATCAGTTTTTCTGGTAGCAGAATGATGGTTTGTTATTGTTTGGTTTAGTGATTATTGCTTGTACATTGCTTATTGATTTGGTTATTGATTGGTATTGATTTATGTACTAACACTCTGGTGCCAATTCCGATCCGGTAAAAACCGGGTACGAACCGTCGGACGGAGCCTTTTCTCCGTCCGACTCGTACCCGGTGCGAAATCCATCCGAAAATGCAAGTACGATTCATACGGAAACACCATTTCCGTACGATTCGAACAAAACACCGACCGAACAGAAACTAAACACAATTCCGATCCTGAAAGGAGCCGACGTGACGTCGGTACGCATCCAGCCTACGTTTCACGAACCAGGAAGTACGATTCGAACCGACGTCATCCCGCACGGAAAATATTTACCGGCTGCCAAAAACTGCCGGGAAATCAGGACGACACACGCAAGGAGCAGCTGGACGCGACGAACAGACATGGACCCGAACCTACGTGCCATCCCTGCCCTCCTAGCAGTCCACCTGGCGTACAGGAACCGACGCAGACGCCGCAGAAGGTCAGCACAACAACCAGGGGCAAAGGGGGGGGCAGGGGCAGGACACACAACACCAACACATGGTACCAAATCACACATGGCCTGGACATACCTGACCATCAGGGCCTGGTCACTTCCAGGGGGTGGGGGCAAGGCCAGCAACGCAAGCGTCCGCCACAACGGAAGTGGATGGTCACGCGAACCGGTACGTACCCTACCCAGGCCGCAAGAGCGTGGGTACGGAACGTACCACGCGTCCCCCTACGTCACTCCAACAATAGCGGTACGGCCCGTACCCACGTCAGAAAGGCCTTGGTACAGCTCGTACCAGCATTGCTGGGGTCATGTAGGGGTACGCGTGGTACGACCCGTAGCCACGCCCCCAAGGCCTGTGTACGGTGCGGACCCCACGGCCCGCAACAATGGTGGGACGCACCGTACCCACACACCAAAGGCATGGGTACGGCCCGTACCCAGGCACGCAGAGCGTGGGCAGGGGTATGTACGGACCGTACCCCCACCCGTGGAAGTACGGCCCGTACCCCCACCCGTGCATGTACGCCCCGAACCCCCACTCGTGTATGTACGCCCCGAACCCCCACCCGTGTATGTACGCCCCGAACCGCCACCCGTGTATGTACGCACCCAAGCGCCACCCGTGTATGTACGCCCCGAACCCCCACCCCACCCTGGTATGTACGCCCCGAACCCCCACCCGTGTATGTACGCACCCAAGCGCCACCCGTGCATGTACGCCCCGAACCCCCACCCCACCCTGGTATGTACGCCCCGAACCCCCAGCCGTGTATGTACGCACCAAACCCCCACCCGTGTATGTACGCACCAAACCACCACACCAGCCGTGTATGTACGCACCAAACCCCCACCCCAGCCGTGTATGTACGCACCGAACCACCACCCGTGTATGTACGCACCGAACCACCACCCGTGTATGTACGCCCCCGAACCCCCACCCCAGCAGAGTATGTACGCCCCGAACCCCCACCCGTGTATGTACGGACCGAACCCCCACCCCAGCCGTGTATGTACGCACCAAACCACCACCCGTGTATGTACGCCCCCTAACCCCCCCCAGCCGTGTATGTACGCACCGAACCACCAGCCGTGTATGTACGCACCAAACCCCCACCCGTGTATGTACGCACCTAACACACACCCCAGCAGAGTATGTACGCCCCGAACCCCCACCCGTGTATGTACGGACCGAACCCCCACCCCAGCAGAGTATGTACGCCCCGAACCCCCACCCGTGTATGTACGGACCGAACCCCCACCCCAGCCGTGTATGTACGCACCAAACCACCACCCGTGTATGTACGCACCAAACGCCCACCCGTGTATGTACGCACCAAACCACCACACCAGCCGTGTATGTACGCACCAAACCCCCACCCCAGCCGTGTATGTACGCACCGAACCACCACCCGTGTATGTACGCACCAAACACCCACCCGTGTATGTACGCACCTAACACCCACCCCAGCAGAGTATGTACGCCCCGAACCCCCACCCGTGTATGTACGGACCGAACCCCCACCCCAGCAGAGTATGTACGCCCCGAACCCCCACCCGTGTATGTACGGACCGAACCCCCACCCCAGCCGTGTATGTACGCACCAAACCACCACCCGTGTATGTACGCCCCCGAACCCCCCCCCAGCCGTGTATGTACGCACCGAACCACCAGCCGTGTATGTACGCACCAAACCCCCACCCCAGCCGTGTATGTACGCACCGAACCACCAGCCGTGTATGTACGCACCAAACCCCCACCCCAGCCGTGTATGTACGCACCGAACCACCACCCGTGTATGTACGCACCGAACCACCACCCGTGTATGTACGCCCCCGAACCCCCCCCAGCCGTGTATGTACGCACCAAACCCCCACCCGTGTATGTACGCACCTAACACCCACCCCAGCCGTGTATGTACGCACCGAACCACCACCCGTGTATGTACGGACCGAACCCCCACCCCAGCAGAGTATGTACGCCCCGAACCCCCACCCGTGTATGTACGGACCGAACCCCCACCCCAGCCGTGTATGTACGCACCAAACCACCACCCGTGTATGTACGCACCAAACCACCACCCCAGCCGTGTATGTACGCACCAAACCACCACCCGTGTATGTACGCACCAAACGCCCACCCGTGTATGTACGCACCAAACCACCACACCAGCCGTGTATGTACGCACCAAACCCCCACCCCAGCCGTGTATGTACGCACCGAACCACCACCCGTGTATGTACGCACCGAACCCCCACCCCAGCAGAGTATGTACGCCCCGAACCCCCACCCGTGTATGTACGGACCGAACCCCCACCCGTGTATGTACGCACCAAACCACCACACCAGCCGTGTATGTACGCACCAAACCCCCACCCCAGCCGTGTATGTACGCACCGAACCACCACCCGTGTATGTACGCACCGAACCCCCACCCCAGCAGAGTATGTACGCCCCGAACCCCCACCCGTGTATGTACGGACCGAACCCCCACCCGTGTATGTACGCACCAAACCCCCACCCGTGCATGTACGCACCGAACCTGCTATAAGAATGGGGTGTGCAAAACACCCCCAGCAGTGCCCAGACACAGGAGGGGTGGGTGCAGGGTCCTCCCAGCAGTGCCCAGACACAGGAGGGGTGGGTGCAGGGTCCTCCCAGCAGTGCCCAGACACAGGAGGGGTGTGTGCCTATCACTCCCAGCAGTGCCCAGACACAGGAGGGGTGTGTACCTATCACTCCCAGCAGTGCCCAGACATCGGACAATATACCCCATCAACAAGTTCAGTGACCTACAAGGGTGATACCCCAGATGCAGGCGGAGCCATCGCTGAGCCAGCATGGCTATATTGAAAGGCAACCCTCACACATCCAGGAAATGTAGACACAGCACAGCACAGCATTTGGGAGACACCCTGCAGGAAAAATGGCCTGGGCCACAGAGGACGGAACACACCTTGGGACAATGTCACCATACAGTGAGAGCAAACATGACCAAATACCATTTGCAGAGACCTTTGTGATGGCACGCAGATGGCAGGGTACACCCCATGAGCAGCACACTCCAACATTTCACAGACCCCTAACACATTATCACCACCCCAACGCAGGGAGCACCAGCACCAACAGCAAGTCCAGGAAAGCATCAGTGTGCAAAACAAAAAGAAAAGGCTTTATTCAGCAGGAAAATATATCAGAGAAAATGTCCACTATGTACAAGGGCCATGGGCCAGCCCAGCAGCAATGTCCGGGGGGGGGGTACACATCGGGACGTGTGTCCCCTAGCTTGCCTGCACAGTTCACAAGTCCATTTCATCCACAGAAGAGGGGGCATCAGGGGGGAGGGTGGAAACAGGCACCGCAGGGACAGGAGGGGAAAGGGTAGGTGTTGTGGGTGCAGGGAGGGATGAATCTGCCACAGGGGGGGTGCCAGCGCCAAAGGTGGAGGACAGAATGGCGCTGCACACGTCGGCAAGTTCCCCCAGCGACTCCCCCGTACCCAATCCAACCACAGGCCCCAAGGAGGGGGGGGGGGCAAAGGGATGGGTCGCAGCGCCACTGGGGGAGGGTGTGGACAGGGTGGGGGACTCAACTCCCCTGGCCGGGTCCCGCCTCCACCGCTTGCGGGGTGGTGTCATCCTGGGGCTGGGGGGCACACTCGCAGTGGATGATGCTGTCACTGACTGTTGGCCAGGAGAGCTAAGGGGAGTGGATTTGGAGGGAGTGGGTTGTGTGGAATGCGGACTCCCACTGTGGCTGCGTGTTCTACGTTTCCCCCCCGACCCAGTGGGTGTGCCTTCCTCACCCTGTGTGTGCGTGACAGGAGGTGTGCGCTTCGACTTCCCTGGTGGTGTGGTGCCTGTGTCTGTTGGGGTGCGTGCACGCTGACGTCTGGATGTGCGTGGGACAGGCACGGGAGTGGGAATTGTGGATGGGGCAGGGGTAGGGGGTGTTACGCAGCGCTGCAGGAGATCCAGTGCTGCAGTCAGTGTGGAGTCTATGGACCTCAGCAACTGCCGTTGGTCAGACTGCGCAGCCGACATGCCCTCCATGTATGCCTCCATCTGGGTCAGCACCTGGGTGTGGGCATGGAGGACATTTAGCATCGCAGTCTGACCAACCTGCAACTGCCTCAGGATGTCCACAGACTCCGCACTCACCGCAGCAGTGGTGACAGGGGCAGGGGGTGCGGTGCCTGGCAGGAAGGAGACATGTGGGGACCGAGCACGGAGGGAAGGGCCACGAGCATGTGGGAGGCCGGTGATGGAACCTGAGGTGGCGGGGGGATGTGGAGGGCTGCCATCAGCTGGGGGGGCAGACTCCGCCACCTCTGGGAGCTCAGCCTCGGACCCGTCTGCGTCATAGTCTGTGTTGGCAGTCAACAGGTCCTCCGCCTCACTCCCTTCGGCCTCCGTGCCACTCCATGTGCCAGACAGGACAGCACTGCTGGTACTGGTGCTCAATCTCTCCTCCCGGTCCGTGCTAGTGTCTCCTTCCGTGTCCCCCGGCGATGCTGTGGGCAAGGTGAAGAGACAGGAGAAAATCAGACACCTGTACACTTATGTCACATGAGTCAAATATACATAGGTCACATTGCATAGCCTGAAAAGCAACAGGAGTAACACCTACAAAACAATGTACACATGTAGGCCATGGAACACACAGTTTTTCTACCCACCATGCCACTGAGACACAATGGAGATCATGACACAACAGCAAATCACTGCACCTGAAATTTTAGAGAGGAGTCAGCCTCTGGGGACAAATGTGCACAGCACCTGCACCACACTGCGTCGTCAAAAAGGGATGAGCATGAATCATATCCATTTACTCTTGCCGCATGCTGCAAAGGCAATACATGAAACCAGGCCACACATGACAGGGTCACTGCACCTTGAGCGTATGTCCAGTCAAACATCACACACAGGCTAAACCCAGCAAGGAGGATGAAGCTTCTGACATGTAGGCCTTGTACGCACAAACCACCCACACCTGAGACAATCTCATTGAGACGGAGAAAGTATGTACACCTCTTACTCTGGGATGGAAACACATGGCCTCCACTAATTCATGACTGTAAACACACAGCCCCTGGTGGCCATGTCCACACATCATTGACAGGCAAACATCATCAGATTGTCTCAACAACACACACAGGTAATGCCCACTGTGAGTATGCACAAGCAAAATGGGTCCCCCTGTACAGTGGACACATGTAGCAACCTGTAGGTCCTAACAGTTGAGCCCAGGGTACAATGCCACCCTACGCAACCCATGGCAAAGACACAGTGAATGGCCATATTGTTGGATGACGCACATGATACCTAGGAAGAGGTGCCCCAGGGCACAGTAGTGCCCACACTCCTCCATGGTCCAGGATGGACATGACTGCAAATTAAGCAACCGTCCCTGCACTTAGCAGGCCTCCCACTCAGGCACATCATGTCAGAGGGCACACAATTGGACATGCATGCTGGAAGGCTGTACATTTTGGAGACACACCCCTATGTCGTGATTCACAATCAGTGCCAAGTGACATGGACACCACAATGACTGAAATTGGCCATGGCACACGCAAGGTCCCCATACCTGTGGCACATCACCCCCACACATGATGCTGATAGCATAGGGCACCTGCATGAACTGCCTGCATAAATAACCTTGTGCAAGAGTGGCGACAGACCAGGGAACACATTGCAAGGAGGGGAAGGGAGGGAGTGAGAACAGCACTGTGCTACTTTGTGGAGAAGTTGACGCACTGCACAATCAAACCCTGGCAGTGTATCCATGCAACTGCACACTTACATTGGCTGGGGACACACAACTGACACACATGTACCTACCCCCTTCCTGCTGCTGCCTCTCCTGTAGGCGCCTGTCCATATCGGGGAAGACCACCGCCAGCACACGCTTCTGGATGTGGGTCAGACGACGGCGGCCACGGTTCTTACGGCTCTCAGGTGAGTCCCCCAGCAGGAGCCGTGCAATCCTCCTCGTCCAGCACCGGATGTCCTGCCAGCGTTTCCTCACCTGAGACAGGCTCCGCCTCCGACCCTCTGTACCCCTCACGGCACTGACGGCTTCCCTCCAGATCTCCCCCTTGGCAATGGCGCCTACCTGTGAGGATGCAAAAGAGAGAATACATTAATCCACATGAGCAAAGACACAGAGACACACATATAGAACAATCCTCATTATGAACAGGCCATGGTATGCATGCAACTAATTGCACCTTTGTCATAGGGACATTATCCACTGTGGAAGGCCAAATGCACTACGTGCCAGTGGAAGCACACGGGTGGCATGAGGGGTACCACACACTCACTGACCAGGGATCACACTGTGCCTCACAGGCTACACCAGGATTATGTACAGCACCTCACAGCAGTCACCTGCCCCAGCACACTGATGCTACCTCAGCAGAGTACACAGACACACACAGGTACAGGACAATCACATGGCATTGCCAACTGCGGGTACACACCTCACTCTGCCCATGTGCCAGTAGACGTGGGTGTCACAGGTGTGGGGCTGGCTCAGCACGGCATGCACACAGCACTGCTCCCTGCTCACATCCGATGGCCAGGCCATATCCATCCCTCATGCTGCTTGTGTGCAACACTCCCCATATGCACTCACCCACATGACAGGGGACTAACACACACACCAATGTGCAGGGGACGAACACGGCCTTTGGACACTCACAGCACAGGTACACTGAACAAACACACATCCATGGGTACTGACACCTGTCACACTGGGGGGAACACAGGATCACATCAGGACTGTGGAAACAACATCCCCAGGAGGAGTATGCAGGCAGAATGTGGCATGCACCTTGCATTCATTGTCACAGTAGGCACTATGCAAGTGAGGAGTGCACACAGGAAACACAGCATGCTCTGCATGGGTGACATGAGGCCTTCCACACCCTGGGACCCACTCCAAACAACAGTGCATGTCTGTCACACATGGACACAATGCCAGAAGTCACTGTCACACAAAAGGGGCACAGTCTAAGCTAGTGGAGTCTGCACTCACCTGAACCCCTGGTCGACCATACAGGCTCTGGAACTGTGGGAGGATCACATCTATCAGGGCAAGGTTCTCCTCCTGGGTGAATGGCTGTGACCTCTCCACAGTCCTGGACATGGTGCCAGAGGAATCACTATCAGCAGCAGTGGTCATGGATGAATGGATGTGCAGGCAAGTGCTCTCTCATGGGACCTGGCTGCCTTATATATGCCTGGCTGGCCTGTTCATGTATAGGAGTACAGATTGATTGGTCAGTCACATTAGCATCCTACGTTTCATCCAATCCCTTCAAACCTACCCCAGTGTGTGGCTTTGCATGGTTTCAGTTTTGATAATGATGTCAAGTCAACATCCACATTGCAACAATGTAGATTCTTTCAAACTGACTTCTGCTGTGCACCTGGTGCTCAAATTCAAAAATTTAACTCAGTCTCCATGGCAACCATCAGGCATTTAGGCCCTTATACTTGTCCCTCATGTGTCCCCTATGTGTTTTCATACATTTACACACAGGTACGGTGCGTTCCACGCCCTAGGGCACCCCACAAGCAGTGATACCGACCGTACATGCGCTTGTACGGTCCGGATCACAATATGGGCGCTGGCGTATGCGTACGCCACAGTAGTACGGACTGTACACGCGCTTGTACGGTCCGGATCACAATATGGGCGCTGGCGTATGCGTACGCCACAGTAGTACGGACTGTACACGCGCTTGTACGGTCCGGATCACAATATGGGCGCTGGCGTATGCGTACGCCACAGTAGTACGGACTGTACACGCGCTTGTACGGTCCGGATCACAATATGGGCGCTGGCGTATGCGTACGCCACAGTAGTACGGACCGTACAAGCGCGTGTACAGTCCGTACTACTGTGGCGTACGCATACGCCAGCGCCCATATTGTGATCCGGACCGTACAAGCGCGTGTACAGTCCGTACTACTGTGGCGTACGCATACGCCAGCGCACATATTGTGATCCGGACCGTACAAGCGCGTGTACAGTCCGTACTACTGTGGCGTACGCATACGCCAGCGGCAATATTGGCCCAGGGACCCTATACACGCGCTCCGAGCGTATGTACGGTGCGTATAACAACTGTCAGTGGTGACAGGCGGCACACAGACAGGAATGGAGCGGACAGGTATTGCCAAGGGTGGACACCAATGCATTGTCTGTGCAATACCACCTGTGTGTGACACAGGTGTGTCAGGATGTGATGTGGCACTTTACCCCTGAGGTGTGGGCAAAGCACATGTACGATGAGCTGTGTACACATGTCGTGTGTGATGGTGCGCATTGTACCACACATCCCCTGCACTCCTTTGACATGTGTGCATGTCGTACACACTAGTGGAGCCATGAGTCACTTGCATGTCCCAGTCACGGACACCCGCACCTGTCCCCTGATGCCAGGTACACGGAATATTACATATGACACGTGTATGGCTGCGTTGCATGCTGCAACCATGTCATGTGTGTGGCATGTCTTTCCATGATTTTGCTGTAGGTGTGTGATTCAATGTGTCAGCAGTTGCTGCTGCCAACATGTGTCTGTGTGTCGATGGGCATGGCACACTGTTCCGCACACCAGCCCACATATGTGATTTGCCATGAGGTGTGTATGTATCCAACTACACGGAGTATCAACACAAGTACATATCCACATGCTCCCTATGTATGTTCTGTCTCGACATGTACTCCTCAAAGGCAATGTGTGTGGCCTGTCCTATTCCTATGACATGTGACCAGTGCATATCGCATCCAACTACCTGTCTGTACCATACGCATACTACCTCTGCACATGTGTGGATGTCTGTGAATCCTGTGATGCGTGTGCATGTTCACTTACACTGGCCCACAGCTAGTCTCATGCCATGTCATCGTGATCTTGCCCCCCTCCGTTAGTGGCTGTCCCTTGGTAGGAGTGTAACCTGACTGGCGTTCGTGTCCAGGAACTGTGGCACAGACCTGACTCACAACGTGGCATATGTGTATTGGCTGTGTAACATGTGCTCAGTGCATTGACGATGTTGTTGTACAGTGCTCACTCTTAGGTGTTCCTTCCATTTCACTGCAGGGCTCCGCCTCTCCCTCGACGTATGCCAGACATTGCTGCCCTGCATGAACGGGACTGTATACGCCGCTACAGATTCAGCCAACGGTTGATTGATGAGTTGACTGGCCGGCTGGAAGCACAACTCCTCCCGCGCCACAGGTATCCAAGTGCACTGACACCCAAGTTGAAGGTGATGGCAGCCCTACATTTCCTTGCCACGGGTACGTTCCAACATACCATTGCTGATGTCGGGGGCATGTCCCAGACGATGTTCAGCCGTGTTCTGCATGATTTCTTAGAGGCCATGTTGGTTCACCTGGATGAGTACATTAAATTCCCAAATCGTGAGCAGTTGACAGATGTCAAGCGTGAGTTCTATGCCCTGGGAGGGATGCCCCATGTCATTGGGTCCATAGATGGGACACATGTTGCGTTGGTACCACCACAGGCACAGGAGGTGGTGTATAGGAATCGCAAACATTATCACTCCATTAATGCCCTTGTGGTGTGTCTGTCCAACATGGTGATTTCACATGTCTGTGTTCGCTTTCCAGGATCAGCACACGATGCCTTCATCATGAGGCGTAGCAGGGTGCCAGAAATGATGCTGCAGCTGCGGAACGAGCGAGCATGTATTGTTGGTGGGTAGACTCTGGCAGTTCAGTGTTTGGCGTCATCTTCCAATCTCACTGCCTGTGCTGACACACTTCTGTCCATGATGTTTCCTTGTAGGGGACGCTGGCTATCCCAACATGCCATGGCTGATGACGCCTGTCCGCAACCCCAGCACGGCTGCCGAGCACCTCTACAACAACGCACATGGGCGGACCAGGAGAGTCATTGAGAGGACGTTTGGACTTCTGAAGAGCCGATTCCGGTGCCTCCACAAGACCGGCGGAGCACTCCCATATGCCCCGGTGAAGGTGTGCAAGATCATCATCGTCTGCTGCATGCTGCACAACATGGCAGTGGAGGAAGCTGTTCCACTCATACTGGATCAAGATGACCAGGACCATCCACCCGTGGAGGATGAAGGGCTTGGTGACGGGGCAAGTGATGTGGAGGAGGAGGAGGCTGTGGAGGACATGCGGAGTCGGCTCATACGCAACTTCTTTGCTTAGTGGTGAGTTCCAGTGTCTGAGTGTGCACGCATTGGGCCGTGTGTGGCATGTGTTGCAATGTGTGTGTCCATCTGCATGTCTGCCAAGTGAGTCAGTGGTGTGTATTGAAGTGTCACTCAAGTGATGGCGCAATGGAAGGATGTTGTCTGAGGGTCATCATTGTCACCTGTCATGTTAACAACATGATACGTGTTAAGTACATGCTTGCGGATGTGCTCCTTTGTGCTGAATCCTTGTGTGTCTCTCTTCCACAGGTCCATGTGCATGCTGTCTGCTGGTGGCATTGTTGTGCTCCTGCTACTCCTCATGAACACAGCGACATGTGCTGATTCAGCGTCACATGCACGGGCAAGTGTTGAAATCTCCTCAGGGTAAGGGATGCCTCACGTCGTTTTGGGTGTGTGAATTGTTTGTAGTCTGTGTGCACTTCTCCGGTTCATGTGTGTTCCATTTGCATACATGGTGATCCTACATGGGGAACATGACATGGGGCAGGCTTCACCTGGAGCCATGCTCAGACTTGGTGACTGTCATGTGGCAGGGGATTGGGGATTGTGATGAGGCCATCATTGTGTGTAACACTGGCCTCGGAAACATACAGGTTGCACCGGGTTGACATGGTGTGTGATTGCCCCATCAGGGCCTCAATGGTGTATAGCGGCCTCTCCGTGGCAGCAGGGGGTGTTTAGCTGTTATCCGTCACTTGTGTGCCAGGTCAATGGGATGCCAGCATCTGTGTTGCAATGGGGGGTGCCAGTGTTGCTCCCACATGTACATCCACATGACCTGTGTATGTGTTGACAGAGTATCATTGTCATTCCAACACACATGACTAATAAATTTGTCCCTCTGTCTCCAAGGTGCCTCTTCCCTGTCAATGGTGCCCTGTTGCCACTGTGCGTGCCGCAGGTCTGGCATAGTTTTCATAGGTGGTGCATATGTGTCTATGTGTAGAGTGACAAGATGCTAGGGGTTTGTCAGGGAGTGGGAACTGTATTATGCACAAGATGCACAGTTCCATCCACCTCAAGGCAAGAGAGACCATCCCCCAGGGAAACTACAACATCTGTGTAGAATCCTACCCTGCAGTCTACGGACATGTGCCTCACGACTCCCATGGTACTTGTCCATATCCGGAGTGCATCTGCACAGCTCTGCTACTGCGTCGGGCAACCAGGCCACATCAACGTCCTAACGGGATGGGGGGAATGTTTCACAGCCAGCTGCAGGATGACCTTCTAGATCCACGCCCACACTCATGATGCAGCCCACAACCCCAACACAACCATGTGGCACAGTGATCCTAAACTGCATTCTGGCATCTCCATGCATCCAACCTTGGCCTAGCCACCATTCTCAACATCCGCCTGACGCAAGCATGCTGCACATTGTAGGGACACATGTCTAGACATACCTGGGAGCGGCAAGCCAGGTCACTCCACATGATCCCTGACCTCTGCGCATGACTGTTGCTCCCCTGAATGTGTCTGTAGCCACAGTTGTGCGGGAACCACTCAGCTGGTTGGGCCCAGCACAGGTGAGTTTGGTACTCCATGTCTGTATCAGATGAGACATTGGGACCCATGTGTGTCCTGGGCAAGACTGCGACCCCACGGTTTGGATGGTTGGAGTTAATTCTGAGATCAGGCATGCTTTGACTGTACGACACACACATGTATTGTAATAATGTAGAATCACGGCATCATCTTGTAAGTGTGATTAATTTATTTGTGGTGGGGTACGGGTTTGTGGGGATGACAAGAGGTGCACAGCGGGAGTGTAGAATCCAAAGTTCACTGGGGGAGTTGGTATCCTTGTCGTAGCAAAATGTCAGAGTCCATGCCACAGTCTTCGTCAACATAGGTCAGACAGTGACCAGCAAGTCCATGTGGCAGACAATGTCATGTGCTGCTATTGGGCCAGAGGGCCAGGTGCCAGGCCAGGTGACCTGGGAGATGGTGATGTTCTGCTGACTCTCACAGTCTTTTTCGTGGACGACCCACCTTCCTGCGGGGACCCTCGGAAGCAGTCCGTGACGATGTCTGTGACGCTCCGTCGGATGAATCCTCCTCCTCCTGATCCCTCCCTGTGTCTGGTAATGGCCTTCGCCTGGTGCCACAGGGAGGGTTGCCCATGTTGTCGGCAATCCGACGGAGTACACCGGTCATTTGGGTTTGCACCGCCACGAGCTCAGCCTGTCTATCCTCCATCCTTCCTTGGTGTTGCAGTTGACAGGCATGTTGCTGGGACTGCAGGGTCTTCATCTCCTGGAGGGTCCCCTTGATGTCATTGAGGGTGGACGCAATCTGGTCCATGCCCCTGGTGTCACGCCGGTATGTATCCAGGATGTTGCTGACCTGGGACACTACCGGGTCCTGAGCTGCCTGGTCAGGTTCGCGCCTCCGCCGTCCTCCACTCCCGCCACCCCTGCCCACGTGCACCTGGCCTGCCGTTGTGGGTGCATCGGGTCTCCGGGACCCCTGAGGGATGGCATCTGCGTTGCCGCCTGCCTCCTCCTGGGTGCCCGGAGGACCGTGTCCCTCCTGGGCAGACTGGCTGGGTGGTCGTGTGCGGGCAGGGCTCCTGGACGTCTCCTGGGATGTGGCAGGAATGGGGGTGGTGGTTGGCACAGTTGTACCTGACGCAGGTGCTGCAGGTGGTTGGACACCAGAGGGGCCAGGTTGGTCTGGGTCATCCACGGAGTGGTGAGAGTCATCGCTGGCGGTGGGGTCATCATCCCGCGGAGCCTGGTCCTGTGTGACTTCCCCCCCAGTGTTGGGGGGTGTTCGTCGACGTTGACCTGTGTGTGAGAGAGACAATGTTGACAGTGTCACATGTGGCATCCATGTTGCATGCATTTCTGATTTGGCACTCTTCCTCTGGGTAGTTGGATCTGTCCTGCATTCCTCTCACAGTGCACTTGTGCATGGCTATGTCCCTTGGCCACAGCTGTCAGGGCTTTACGCATGTGTGAGACACAATCTTAGTTGATGCATCTATTTGGGTACACAGTCAGCAGTGTGGTGTGCGGGCGTAGCGAGCCATGCAGAGGCGCCTTACGTGTTGCACTGTACGTGGCCAAATGGTGTTTTGGCAAGGCAATTTGATGTTGCAGGTAGGGGACTGAAGCATTTGTGACAGGGTTCTTACCGACACGGTGGGTGGGTATACTGGGTGTGTGGTTAGGTCTGTGCCTGCAGCACGGATGGACTCGTGCACAGATTGACACATGGACCGGTCTTCATCTACGGAAGGGGGGGTTGAGGCACTGCCAGACCTGGTCTGCATGCACACAGTCCACCGGCTGACGAGTGGACATGGCCACACCACCCAAGGGTGATTTAGTCTCCCTGTGTCTCCCTTCCTCCCTCCCTCTGTCACCCTCCTCCCTCCCTCTGTCGGTCTCCCTCTGTCACCCTACTCCCTCCCTCTGTCTGTCTCCCTGTGTCCCCCCTCTGTCTCCTTCCCTCTCATTCCCCCTCTCCCTCCCTCTCTTTGTCACTCTCTGTCACCTCAGGCCAGCTTCCTGGGCACACACAGTTAGCCGGTCTTTGAATGGCCATTGGCTTGTTCATGTGAGTTAGTCCCTGTTCTCCGGGCACCCATTGGGCAGTGTGTCTGAGTGTAGGCTGCTGCTGTGGCGGTGTGTGCTGAGACTCTATCAGAGCGATGCATCTTCATTGTCTGCTGTTATGTGCAAATTGTGCCTTCAGACCCATGGCATCCTGCATGGCAGCCATCATTTGCAGGCAAGACAGTACTGTGTGGGTACACACAGTTTGTATGGCTGTGCCCTGGGCCATATGGGCTGAGGGCATTGTTGTGTGCTTGTGAGTTGCTCAATGTTAGTTTTGCTGCCCCCACTCCCAGCATCGACCACATCCTGTGTTGTGTTGGTGTATTGTGTGGCCTGTGACTTGGCATGGCCCTGATTGATGCATGGGGCATGGAGGTGCCAGTGGCATGTGTGTGTTTGTGGAGTGTTGTTGTGTCCGGTGGTGGCTTGGGGGGGGTGGCATGCATGATTGATTGTGTATGGCATCCCCCCCATGTGAGGTGAGTTGTTTGTGTACTCACCAGGGTCTGGGAGTCCTGGCAGTCCGTGTAGTCCCTCCACCGCCAGCGTGGACATCACCTTCTCCTCCCAGGGATGGTATTGTACCGGTCTGGGGGGCGGCCCTCCTCCAGTGATGTTCCCCTGGTTGTGATTGTCAGTCATCTTCCTCTTGACCGTCCTCCGCAGATCGTACCACCTGGATTGGCACTCGTGCCTGGTCCTTCTGGTTGTCCCAACAGCATTCACAGAATCGACGATCCTCTGCCACATGGCGGTTTTTTCGGATATGCTGGTCTGTCTGACCAATGTCCCAAAGAGCTGTGGCTCGACTCTGAGGATTTCGTCGACAAGGATCTCCAGCTCCTCCTTTGTGAACTTTGGATTCTTGGTGGTGGACATGGCGTGGGGTGTGGTTGTGGGGGTGTGGGTGTGGATGGCTGTGGGTGTGTGGGTGTGGTAGTGGAGGTGTGTGTGTGAATGTGATGAGGGGGTGTTTGTGTAGGTGGTTGTGTGAAGGTATGCAAGTGTGAGGTTCAAGTATGGTGGTGTGGGTCGTCTGTGGGCTCTGGCAGCAGTGGGTCTGTTGCAAAGGCTCATGGTTTGTGTGTGTGGTCCATTTTTATTGGTCCATTTGTGGGTGTGGCTGTGTTTGAAATTTGTGTGGGTGTGTTATGAGGAGTGATTGAGTTTTGGGCCTCTGTTTGGCAGTTTGGCAGTTGCAGGTGAGTGTATGTGATGTTTGTGGGGTTGTTGGGCCTGTTTGGTGGTGTGGGGAAACTCTACTTGACTCTCCTTGTGTAAATATGGTTTGTCCGGGTTCAGTACGTGTTTTTTTGGCGTCAGTACGGTCCGTACATGCACTGGTGGGGGTGCGGTCCGTACATTCCCTGGTGGGGTGGTGGTTAGGTGCGTACATACACGGCTGGGGTGGGGGTTTGGTGCGTACATACACGGCTGGTGGTTCGGTGCGTACATACACGGCTGGGGGGGGTTCGGGGGCGTACATACACGGCTGGTGGTTCGGTGCGTACATACACGGCTGGGGGGGGGTTCGGGGGCGTACATACACGGGTGGGTGTTTGGTGCGTACATACACGGCTGGTGGTTCGGTGCGTACATACACGGCTGGGGGGGGGTTCGGGGGCGTACATACACGGGTGGGTGTTTGGTGCGTACATACACGGCTGGTGGTTCGGTGCGTACATACACGGCTGGGGTGGGGGTTTGGTGCGTACATACACGGCTGGTGGTTCGGTGCGTACATACACGGCTGGGGGGGGTTCGGGGGCGTACATACACGGCTGGTGGTTCGGTGCGTACATACACGGCTGGGGGGGGGTTCGGGGGCGTACATACACGGGTGGGTGTTTGGTGCGTACATACACGGCTGGTGGTTCGGTGCGTACATACACGGCTGGGGGGGGGTTCGGGGGCGTACATACACGGCTGGTGGTTCGGTGCGTACATACACGGCTGGGGGGGGTTCGGGGGCGTACATACACGGGTGGGTGTTTGGTGCGTACATACACGGCTGGTGGTTCGGTGCGTACATACACGGCTGGGGGGGGGGTTTGGTGCGTACATACACGGCTGGTGGTTCGGTGCGTACATACACGGCTGGGGGGGGTTCGGGGGCGTACATACACGGCTGGTGGTTCGGTGCGTACATACACGGCTGGGGGGGGGTTCGGGGGCGTACATACACGGGTGGGTGTTTGGTGCGTACATACACGGCTGGTGGTTCGGTGCGTACATACACGGCTGGGGGGGGGTTCGGGGGCGTACATACACGGCTGGTGGTTCGGTGCGTACATACACGGCTGGGGGGGGTTCGGGGGCGTACATACACGGGTGGGTGTTTGGTGCGTACATACACGGCTGGTGGTTCGGTGCGTACATACACGGCTGGGGGGGGGTTCGGGGGCGTACATACACGGGTGGGTGTTTGGTGCGTACATACACGGCTGGTGGTTCGGTGCGTACATACACGGCTGGGGTGGGGGTTTGGTGCGTACATACACGGCTGGTGGTTCGGTGCGTACATACACGGCTGGGGGGGGTTCGGGGGCGTACATACACGGCTGGTGGTTCGGTGCGTACATACACGGCTGGGGGGGGTTCGGGGGCGTACATACACGGCTGGTGGTTCGGTGCGTACATACACGGCTGGGGGGGGGTTCGGGGGCGTACATACACGGGTGGGTGTTTGGTGCGTACATACACGGCTGGTGGTTCGGTGCGTACATACACGGCTGGGGTGGGGGTTTGGTGCGTACATACACGGCTGGTGGTTCGGTGCGTACATACACGGCTGGGGGGGGGTTCGGGGGCGTACATACACGGCTGGTGGTTCGGTGCGTACATACACGGCTGGGGGGGGGGTTCGGGGGCGTACATACATGGGTGGGTGTTTGGTGCGTACATACACGGCTGGTGGTTCGGTGCGTACATACACGGCTGGGGTGGGGGTTTGGTGCGTACATACACGGCTGGTGGTTCGGTGCGTACATACACGGCTGGGGGGGGGTTCGGGGGCGTACATACACGGCTGGTGGTTCGGTGCGTACATACACGGCTGGGGGGGGGTTCGGGGGCGTACATACACGGGTGGGTGTTTGGTGCGTACATACACGGCTGGTGGTTCGGTGCGTACATACACGGCTGGGGGGGGTTCGGGGGCGTACATACACGGGTGGGTGTTTGGTGCGTACATACACGGCTGGTGGTTCGGTCCGTACATACACGGCTGGGGGGGGTTCGGGGGCGTACATACACGGCTGGTGGTTCGGTGCGTACATACAGGGCTGGGGGGGGGGTTTGGTGCGTACATACAGGGCTGGTGGTTCGGTGCGTACATACACGGGTGGGGGTTCGGGGCGTACATACGCGGGCGGGGGGTGGTGGGGTGTTCGGCGCGTATGCGGGCACATGTCTCCATGGTTGCTATGGGAGTTCGGTTCGGACGGTGTTTTTTGCGTACGGTTGTGAAATGGGGAGGACGGGAGGGATCGTACTTGCGCAGTCGGACTTTATTTTTCCGCACGGTGGGTTTCTCGCCCGGGGACGTGTCGGTGACTTTTCCCGACCCGAGGACGTGTGGGGAAATCTTCCCAATGCGATTCGTATGGACTTTTTTCCGTTCGAATCGTACTTGGCAGTTTGTACGCTACTTTGACGATTCGGACGGAAAAAAATCCGGATACGAGTCGGACGGGGAATTTTTTTACCGGATCGGAATTGGCACCTTTATGTTGAGTTACGTTGAGTTTAATGTTGTTGGTACGACTTCTGGGATGTAGGAAGCTGAAAGTTTGTAACGGTTCCGTAGAAGGGCAGAGGTAAGCGCTGCTCTCGGGAAAGACGGAATTGTTGTTGCCCTGTAGGTACACAGGGGAAACGTGTGACAATTGAAGTTGCACGGCGCATTGTCTGGGTTCGATTCGGTGACATCGTCGTGTGTTGCCATTAGAGACATTTTCTGTGTGAAAGAAGTGTGTATGATAGCAAAGGTTACCTGTGAAATTCTGGTCTTAGGTACCAGGGATCCAACTGACATTCCGATAACGCTTATCACTGGAAAGGTAATAGGTACTCTCTGAGCTTGTTAGAAGGACAAAGGAGAGGTGAGCGCTGCTTTGTTAACGTATGTCATAATTCTGTAGTAGGACAGACTGTTCGCTGTTCTCGGGAAAGACAGAATTCTGTGTAAATGTACTACATTTTCTGGTGTGAACAAGTGTGAATGCAAAGGCATTTGGGTTGATTGCGAAACTCTGGGTTTATTTCTCAGGAGCATTGGGTCTCCAACTATGTGTCTTAAATACTGGGGAAACAATTAGCTAATGCTTGTTAGAAGGTTGAAGTAGAGGGATGTGCTACTTTATCAACGGAAGTAATGATTCCGTAGTAGGGCAGAGGTAAGCGCTGCTCTCGGGAAAGACGGAATTCTCGTGAGAAAGGTCTTTTTGCTGTTCTTTGGTTAGCGAAGCGGACAATGGAGATGTTTCTATGTTGTTACTAACAGAAGTGTAGAAAATTGAAACAAAAACGTACTGAGCGGTTTTGTAAAGGAGGGTTAGACAGAAGCAGGAGCAGGAGCTGCCGCAGCGGCTGCTGACGTCAGAACGACCGCGCTGGGATTGGACAGTCGGTCAGAACTGTGAAACGCCCCGGATTGGTGCGTTACTGTACGCCGCGCTAGGATTGGAGAAGAAACAGGGTGATGTAGACGCTCCTTATTGGTGCGTTAGTGTGAGTCGCACTAGGATTCGAGGACTGTGACAGTGACGTGGACGCTTTGAATAGGTGCGTTAGTGTGAAGTCGCGCTGTGATTGGATAGATTAGCGGTACAGTTGTAAAGAGGGACTAGCATTGTGCGAAAAGACAAGAAAATGTATTACGACCTTCCAGAAAAGGAGAAAAAGACCTGGTTAGGGAGAATTAAGAAGTGGTTTAGGAAAGACAAACAAGTTAAGACTAGGGAAGGACAGTTACTTCCTCCACCGAAACCCCCTGCATCCTTTATGATTGCGAAATATGGGTATCATACTTGTATTTGGTTGGATAACTGGGTGAGATACACCAAGGACGACGGAGTACTGGCTTTTCCAGAGCATGGTTCATTTAATTTGGCTGTTTTAAGAAACTTGAGGGAAAGGATGACGAATTTGGAGCCAAGACCTAGACCGACACAGTTTGAGGCTTTGACCGAATGGGAAGACGAAATGCATGAACGAGAAAGAAACAGAAGTGGTAGAGGCTATAGGTATTGGTTTGGAAGACCATCCGGACATGAAACACATAGTGACCGAATGAAAAGATGGCGAGATGCGAGCATGAGGGTGTGTTCCCTGTAAGAACTGTAGGAGAGAATGAAGGTCGAAAGTGTGCAGAAAAGAGGCATAATTTGGAGTCGAGAGGGTATGGAGCGAATGAGTCTGAGGATGATGTTCTTGATGATATGTTCTATAAAAATCCACCACCGTATAGATCAGAACCAGAAATGTTAACTCCAAGTGCCCCAATGAGAGAAACAGTGCGAACTATAAAAACGGAACCAGAATCCCTAAGCTTGAGTAAAAACAGTGATACCGGGGAAATAGAAAGGAGATCAGAAGGAAGAAAAGATGGAGAAAATTCCGTAGAATTAGCAAAAACAACCCTGGAATTAACTGAGAAAATAAGAGAATTGACCAAGAATCTAGAAGCAGTAACTGTTCCAGTAACAATAGGTCCAGTAATGCCTATTTTTGAAAAACAGAAGGACAGTGAGCATTGTTTGACAGTCCCTTACAGAAATAGTAACCCTGTAGAACAACCAAGAGTGAGACAGAATGAGAATCCATGGAGACAGACTATAAGTGTAATGGAACCGAATTTTACAAATAATCCATTTGTAGATCAGAATTGTGCAGAGAGACGTATGACAATGATTGAGACAGTGTCAGAAACACAAAATGATTTTGGACACGGAAGTGTAGAAAAACCAGTAGGACCACCAACAGACGAGTTAAGTGAATGGTTAAGAAGCTTGCAGAGGAAAGATAAAGAATCCCAATCAATTGATGTGGCCAAGTTACAAATGGTATTGGAAGAGTTAATCGTAGGGACTATCCCGACAGAAAACTTGAAAACCTATCAGGATGAAGAATTGTTATTTTTATGTAAAAGTGCAACCTGGCGAGCGAAAAACTTGCATGAAAAGTTAGAAGAAGTAGCAAATGAAATGGGTATTGATATGGAAAAGGTAAAAGCTTTGCAGAAACCTTATCGAGTAGAATTTACTGAAAAAGACATTGAAAACATGAACACCACAGGACGAATAGGTCAAATTAAGGACATAATCATTTTGCTGAGAAAATGGGGAGACGTGGATACATGGAGAAGCAGGTGGTATAGAAAACGCAATGACGCCTCAGATAACACATTTTCAGCCTTTCCTGTAAGAGAAAAGGAGAAGGTAGTGACAGAGTACCCTATGAGAGAGATTCCAGGAGGAGGATATGTACATGTTCCATGGACAAGACAGGATATTTTGTCATTTACGAATGACTTCCCTCGACTACGCGAAAAGCCCGTCGAGTGGTACAGACAGGTAGACAGATTTGTGAAATTGTCTAAAGTACTATGGATTGATTTGAATAGTCTATTTGACATAATCAATCAATCAATCACGACATTTGTAAAGCGCGCTACTCACCCGGAAGGGTCTCAAGGCGCTGGGGGGAGGGGTACGTTACTGCTCGAACAGCCAGGTCTTGAGCTGCTTCCTGAAGGAGAGATGGTCTTGGGTTAGCCGAAGGTGGATGGGGAGGGAGTTCCAAGTCTTGGCTGCCAGGTAGGAGAAGGATCTTCCTCCGGCGGTGGCTCTGCGGATGCGTGGTACGGTGGCGAGGGCGTGGCTGGTCGATCGTAGCTGGCGGGTGGGCGTGTAGAAGGTCATGCGGTCGTTGAGGTACTTGGGGCCCAGGTCGTGGAGAGCCTTGTGTGCGTGGGTGAGGAGTCTGAACGTGATTCTCTTGCTGACGGGGAGCCAGTGCAGGTCTCTCAGGTGTCCGGTGATGTGGTTTTGTCGGGGGATGTCCAGGATGAGTCGTGCGGAGGCGTTCTGGATGCGTTGGAGTCTTTTTTGAAGTTTGGCTGTGGTACCGGCGTAGAGGGTGTTCCCGTAGTCCAGTCGGCTGGTGACGAGTGCCTGGGTAACGGTCTTCCTGGTTTCTGTGGGGATCCATCTGAAGATCTTGCGGAGAATGCGCAGGGTGTTGAAGCATGATGAGGAGACGGCGTTGACTTGTCTGGTCATCGAGAGGGAGGAGTCCAGGATGAAGCCCAGGTTGCGCGCGTGGTCCGTTGGTTTGGGAGTGGTGCCCAGGGCAGGGGGCCACCAGGAATCGTCCCAGGTGGAGGGGGATGATCCCAGGATGAGGACTTCCGTCTTGTCTGAGTTCAGTTTCAGGCGGCTGTGCTTCATCCACTCAGCGACGTCTTTCATCCCTTCGTGTAGGCTGGCTCTGGCGGTAGCGGGGTCGTTGGTGAGGGAGAGGATCAGTTGGGTGTCGTCGGCGTAGGAGATGATGTTGAGGTTGTGTTGGCGTGCGATGGCTGCGAGGGGGCTCATGTAGACGTTGAAGAGGGTTGGGCTGAGTGATGATCCTTGTGGTACGCCGCAGATGACTTCGGTGGCCTCGAATCTGAACGGGGGGAGGCGGACTCTCTGGGTTCTTCCGGCGAGGAACGAGATGATCCACTCCAGTGCCTTCTCTTGGATTCCGATGTTGCTGAGGCGCCGCACTAGGGTGCGGTGGCAGACAGTGTCGAACGCAGCAGAGAGGTCCAGGAGGATGAGGGCCGCTGTTTCCCCGTTGTCGATCAGGGATCTGATGTCATCTGTTGCTGCGATCAGGGCGGTCTCGGTGCTGTGGTTGGCCCGGAACCCGGACTGCGAGGGGTCGAGGGATCCGTTCGTCTCGAGGAAGGCGGCGAGCTGTCTATTGACGGTCTTCTCGATGACTTTGGCAGGAAAAGGAAGGAGCGAGATGGGACGGTAGTTCTTGAGGTCAGTGGGGTCCGCCGTTGGTTTCTTCAGGAGGGCGCTAAGCTCGGCGTGCTTCCAGCTCTCCGGGAAGGTGGCGGTGTGGAAGGAGGTGTTGATGATGTCCCGGAGGTGGGGTGCGATGATGGCGTCGGCCTTGTTGAAGACGTGGTGGGGGCAGGGGTCGGAGGGGGATCCGGAGTGGATGGTGTTCATCGTGTGGGTGGTGTCTTCGGTGCTGACCGGGGTCCAGTTGCCGAGGCTGGTGGTGGCGGGCGTTGGTTCGGTGGTCGGGTGCGTGGTCTGTGCGTTGAAGCTGTTGTGTATGTCGGCGATCTTGCGGTGGAAGAACGAGGCGAGTGAGTTGCAGAGGTCTTGCGAGGGAGTGATGTCATTGTTTCCGGCGCTGGGGTTGGAGAACTCTTTGATGATGCTGAAGAGTTCCTTGCTGTCGTGGGCGTTGTTATCCAGACGTTCTTTGAGTGCTGTTTTCTTGGTGGCGCGGATCAGCTGATGGTGTTTACGGGTGGCGTGCTTGAGGGCGGTCCTGTTGTCTGTGGTCTGGTCGAGCCGCCAGGCTTTCTCCAGGGTGCAGCAGTTCTTCTTGGAGTCCTTGAGTTCGTCGGTGAACCAGGGGGTTTTCTTGCTGCCGGGTCTGCTGGGAGGGTTCTTTAGTGGTGCGAGGTCCTCGGCGCAGGCGGTCAGACACTTGGTGAGGTTGCTGGCGGCTTCGTTGGGGTCCGTTGTGCTGGTGGGAGGGTTCTGCCTGAGGGAGGCGGTGAGCTGCTCGGCGGTGATCTTGCTCCAGCTCCGGCGAGGAACCTGTTGCGGGTGGTGGTGGTTCGTGGTTCTTCTGAAGCTTAAGTGGACGCAGCTGTGGTCAGTCCAGTGGAGTCCGGTGGAGTGGCTGAAGGATATGTGCTTGCTGGATGAGAAGACGGCGTCAAGCGTGTGGCCGGCGTAGTGGGTGGGGGTGTTCACCAGTTGCTTGAGTCCGAGGTTGGCGAGGTTGTCCAGAAGGGTGGTGGTGTTTCTGTCATTGTTGTTTTCCAGGTGGAAGTTGAGGTCCCCTGGGAACCAGCAGACCTATGGTCAGAGTGTAAACTAATGATAAACTGGCCAATCAAGGAATATCCAAGGGATCCTAAAACAGGAGCACCAGACCCTGAGGTAATGAAGAAGTATGAGCAGGTTATGGTATTTTTGAAAAATAAAGTGCCCCCCAAAGAAACAGACTGGGTAAAAATTGATTGAACACACCAAGAAAGTAAAGAGTCAGTACATTCGTACTATGAGAGGCTAATACAAGCTTTTAAGCAGTTTAGCGGAGACGAGAATCTGAGTGAAAAGGATTTGAGCCATTTTGTATACAGACCTGAAATTGGTGATATGATTAAACAGCATACGGTAGATTGGCAAAACAAGAAAATAGATGAAGTATTGAGACATGCTAAATACTTCAGTGATGAAATTGAAGCAAAACAGCGAAAGTTAAAGGAGAAGGCAATGTGGGCACAGGTAAAGGTAGCGGAGAGACAGAAAGCACAATTGGTGGAACAAGCAGGGACCAAGGCAAAATTTAATAATGGGAAGTACAAAGGGAACATTGAAGAAGCTAAAAAGAAATTTCCGTGTCAAGGGCATTGGAAATTCGAGTGTAAGTTTCCTCCGAGTACTAACAATGAAAATCCATCATAGAACCCACAGGTGCAGCATGAGGTGAGTGGTCAACTGCAGCAATAGCAGCAAGTTGTTCCCCCACAGAATCAGGTGCCAAAGCCACCTTTTCCACAGAGCAGAAACACACAGAAGTATAGTAGTGAATCGGGATTCTACAATGAAGAACAGGTAAATAAAATGCCGCGTACTAGCACTGTCTCGCAGTATTGGCTGCAACATGGTGAGAGTGACGCAGAAGAGGGCTATTGACGGTGCCGAAGGGAGGAAGAAGAGTGCGTACTTGGCGCAACTCTAGAAGTAGACCAGACAGGACCTTTTGTAGATGGGAGGGTTAATGATGAAAATATTACTTTCCTAGTGGATACTGGTGCTACTCAATCAACTGTTAGATCAGGTGATGTAAAGAATCTTCCTCTCTCGGATGAAACGATCCAAGTAGTTGGTGTGTCCAACAGGCAAATTAAGACCTATCTTACAGACCCCAGAAAAGGTTAGCATAGGGAAATTTTCAGAAATGCACCGCTTTGTGGTGTGTGACACCAGTCCTGTGAATTTATTAGGTAGGGACCTGTTGTGCAAGTTGAATTGCACTATATTTTGTACTCCAGATGGAATAGCTTTTGAAACACCAGATGATGATGTATTGTATAAGATGGCCTTAGCTAACGGAGAAAGTGAAGTTACTGAAACATATGCTGTATTCAACCCTGATGAATTACCAAAAGAACTGAGAAACTCTGTAAAAGCAGAGGTTTGGGATTTCACTGGAGAGGATGTAGGACTAATGAGAAATGTAGATCCAGTTAAAATAACTGTAAAAGAAGGAGTAACGTATCCAAATGTTCCACAGTACAGATTGACACCTGAAATAATTGAAGGTGTAACTCCTATAATAGAGAAAATGATCAGACAAGGAATCTTGAGAGAAATAATGAGTAGTCCATGTAATTCAACGATAACGGGACTGAAAAAGCCTAATGGGAAATTCGGGATAGTGCAAGATTTGAGAAAGGTATCATGTTGTCCCATTGTACCAAATCCATCAGTGATTTTGTATCGGATTCCCCATGATGCAGAATGGTGCACAGTAATTGATCTGTGTCATGCTTTCTTTTCCATCCCATTGCACCATGACAGTCAGCAAATTTTTGCATTTCGTTTTGGTGAGCGTATTTTGGCATGGTGCCGAATCCCACAGGGGTATACAGAGAGCCCCTCAATATTCAATCAGTTGTTAAAAAGATCTTTGGAGAGTCTATAAATGCCTGAAAATTCTGTATTAGTGCAATATATTGACGACCTTTTGGTGGCGTCAAAGACACGTGAAGCCTGTGAGGTAGATACAATAGCCTTACTGAATCATTTGGCAGATGGAGGACTTAAAGTGTCACCTGCAAAACTACAGTTTTGTAAAAAGGAAGTGCAGTATCTGGGACACAACATTGAGAAAGGACTAAGGAAAATAACCATAGACAGAATCAGAATAATAAAAGGAATGAGAGCTCCCATGACTCAAAGAGAAGTAAGAATGTTTTTGGGAATTGTAGGGTATTGCTGTCAGTGGATAGGGAACTTTGTGATGTAAAAGATCCCCTTGAATTAAGCAGAGAAGAATTGGCAGCATTTAGATAATTGAGAGATGGTTTGTGTGAAGCACCTGCATTAGGCATGACTAACTATGAAAAAGAATTCGAGTTGTACTGCAGTGAGAGAAATGGATGTGCACTTTCTGTGTTGATTCAGAAACATGGAAAATTGAGAAGACCAATTGCATATTTTTCATCAATGCTAGATCCAGTAGCTGTAGGTTTACCTGGATGTCTGAAAGCAGTAGCTGCAACATGTCGAAGTTTGGAGCAGAGTGAGGGAATTGTGATGGGATATCCATTGAAAGTGTTTGTACCCCATGATGTAGCAATTCTGTTGACAAGGAGTCGTACTCAGTATATGACACACAGTCGGTTGACTAAGTGTGAAAAGGTCATATTGGGTGCCACTAATGTGAGTCTTGCAAGATGTGTGAATGTGAATCCAGCAACAGTGTTGCCTGATAATGAGATTGTGGAGGTAAGAGATGAAGTTGATCATGATTGTCTGGATGTACTTGATTTTTGTACCAAACCACGACCAGACATAAAAGATGTAGCTTTGCCAGAAAGTGATTTTGTGATGTTCGTTGATGGGTCATGTTTAAGAACAGAAGAAGGAGTGCTGAGTGCAGCGTATGCAGTATGCACAGTCACAGCAGTAATTGAAGCCTCATGTTTGAAAAGAGTGAAATCAGCCCAGGTAGCTGAACTTGTGGCTTTGACTAGAGCATGCAAGATTGGGAAGAGTGTGATAGTGACAGTTATAACTGACAGCCAGTATGGCTTCGGAGTCGTCCATGACTTTGGCCAACTATGGCTACAGAGAGGTTTCCTGACCTCGAGTGGAACTCCCATTAAGAATGCAGAAGTGGTTGGAAAGTTGCTTGAGGCAATACAGCTGCCTAAACAATTGGCTGTTGTAAAATGTGCTGCACATAGTCAAGGTGGTGATTATATTGCCACTGGGAACAGGTACGCCAATGACATGGCGCAGTATTGTGCACGAAATCAGAATTCGGTCAATCGGGCTAAGGAAAGAGAAATGTCTTCTTGCTCATTGATGTTCACTAGCATTGTAGGAACTTGGGAAGAGGTAAAACAGTTGCAGGATGAGGCAGGAGATGAGGAAATGAGACAGTGGGTAAAAGCAGGATGTGCCCCAAGGGAAAAGGATCATGTGTGGGTCTATCGAGATGGAAGACCAGTTATGCCTGATAGCATGATGTCTACCATGGCACAGATGTATCATGGCCAGGGACATATTGGACGGGATGCTATGATCAGGTCATTTAAACAGACCTGGTAAAATGCAAAATTCAGACTTGTGGCAGAGAGTCTTTGTCGGAGATGCTTAATATGTCAGCAGTACAATCCAGGCAGGAAGACAGTAGTGAGTCTGGGAACAATAGGTCAAGAAGGAGGGCCTTTCACCAGAATGCAAGTAGATTTCATTGAGATGCCTCCCTGTAACAGATTGAGGTATGTTTTGGTAGTGGTCTGCCTATTCTCCAGGTGGGTGGAAGCATTCCCAACAAGAAGAAATGATGGGTTGACAGTAGCCAAGCTACTGTTGAGAGAATTCATCCTCAGGTTCGGGTTCCCAGTGACAATTGAGTCAGACCGAGGAGGACACTTCCAGAATGGGTTTGTAGGATTAATTGAAGCATTGAATTTACAACAAAAACTACATTGTGCCTACCGACCAGAGGCTTCTGGTGTGGTTGAACAGATGAATGGTATTATCAAAAATAGAATAGGGAAAATTTGTTTGGCTACAGGTATGAAATGGCCTGATGTCTTGCCTCTTGTACTCATGACAATTAGGGCCATTCCAGACAGAACCACAGGATTGAGTCCTCATGAAATAATTATGGGACGTGCAATGAGACATGTGTTTATACCAGTCAACAAGCTGATGACAATTTCTGATGACATGGTGTTGGAATACTGTAAAGGCCTGGCTGACGCAGTTCATTCTGTGTTTCATCAGGTTGGACCAGATGCCACCACACTTGAAAAGAAGCAAGCCCATGATCTGAGCCCAGGTGATTGGGTAGGATAAAAGTCCACAGAAGAAGTAATTGTCTGGTTCCAAGGTGGGAAAAACCACGACAAGTCATTTTGACCACGACCACAGCTGTGAAGTGTGCTGGGCTGAAAAACTGGATCCATGCCAGTCATACATTGAGAATTCCGAATCCAGTGGACAGCACAGGAAAAGAATACTTCGATGAATCAGAATCAAGCACTGAATCAGATGATGAAGGGTCAAAGACACAAGGAAACTCTGAAAGGGGGGAAACAGAACAAAGATCAGCTTTAGTCCCCAGAAGTGTCGCTCTGAGAAGAAGATTGCAGATTTCAGAATCCAGCGATTCTGGAAACGAGCAAGAAGCGCAAGGTTCCAAGAAGAAACACAGGAAGAAAAGAGGAAAGAGTACTGAAGATGCAACACAAGAAATACGTGAAAAGGAAGTACCAGATGAGAGACTGAGAGAAATTCCACCTGAAGTAACAAATCTAAGTGAACAAGGGACAGGTACAGAGAGAGAGGGACAGATTGCGGAAGACCCCCGAGGAGGTGTAGGGAACTGCAACATCCAGTTAGGTGAAGGGACAAGTAGTCAGCAGGAAGATTGCATGCCGGAGACCCGCGGAGGGACAGAAGTAGGGAAAATAAAACAAGTGGTGGAAAAGGAAGTTGCTGAAAAGACAAAGCAAGTTGAGACGGAGTTTGAAGAGAGTGAAAATGAAATACCTGAAAGTCGAGTCCTAAGAAAGAGAGCTTGGAGGAATGAAAAGAATGACAAAGGAAGTAAAGTAAAAAGAGTTGCAAGAGATGATGTTTGGCCCAATAAAACAAGGAAACTAAGATACAGACTGACACGAGTGAATTCACCAAGAGCTGAACAGGTGAATGAAGTGACAAGTCAAGAGAAATCAAAAGAAGACGAATTAACTGAAGACAAAGAGAGTAGAAGAACAAAGAAACCTAACCAGAAGTATAAGTCACCAGAATGGACGTACATGGCACGGCCTGAACAGGGAGAAGAGGCAGATAGTCAAGGAAATCCAGAGGAGACTGTACTGAAAGTGGTTGAGGATGAGATTGAATCGGAAATCCTGAGAGTTCTCTTGTCCGACATTGGAGAAGAAGAAACAGAAGTTCAGGAAAATCCATATTTGAAAGACGAGAGGGGAGTAAAGAACGATGAGATGCCAAACTGAATAAGTTAAGAAAATTATTGATGAAGAAAACAAGATATTGGATTGAAAATAGTGACTGGTAGAACCAAATAGGTGTTAGAACCTTAGTTTAGAAAAACTAGTTGTGAAATAAAAGAGGCTAAGTCAAAAGACACGGTCCATTTTAACAAGATGGCTAACATAGAAAGTAGTAAAGGTAGATGTACATTCATGAAGAGATGGTGTAAAATGTGTTGTTGTTGTACAGGATTATTAATGCTTTTATGGAGCATCCTTGCTCTTTTCATTTCCTTTAAGGCTACTATAGACACTTTAGAAGGACATAGTGAGAATAAAACTAATATAGGGAAGATTCCAAAAGCAGTTCCAACTAGAATAGATACAAATTATTTGCATAAAGATATGTCAATAACAGATTTTTCTAATAATGTATTTTCAAAATTATTGTATGAATATGTAAAGACAATGGACGTACGGGACTGCTACGTATGTATGCAGTTACCTGCATCTGTTTGCTGAGGGAGTGACATATCATCACCTTCTAGCAACGTATGGTATAACATGTAGTGTGATAGCTAGTTTGTTTCATGAGACAGGAAAATTAGAATATTATTTTTCAGATGTAGATAACATTTTTGCGCAAGTGCCTTCTTATAATAAATTGAACAAAGTAAAGCCTGCTAAGGTATTAGGTGAATTCTTTTTGGAAACTAATGAACTAACATTAGAGTATATTTTTAGAAACAATTTAACATGCAGTTTGAAGAAGGAGGAAAAGACATTCCTAGACATGGTTGAGGAAAGGAGATTGAAAATGCAAAAGAAAGCAGCAGAAGGGAAAGTGGAAAAAACAATCTGGGATATAGAGAAAGAAAAACATTTGAAAGGAGAAGCTAGTCCAACTATAGCTTTAGATTAGCCTCAGAAAGGGAAATTTTGCATTCGAAGGAATCAAACAGCGTATGATAATTATTTTCTAGGTAATAGTGAGTGCCATGATACATATCGAATCATGGGTGGATGGGGATTCAAAGGTGGAAGAGATCCAGTCTTTCCTGGATTATATTTTATTTGTGGGAACAGGGCATATTATCGTTTGCCAGACCATTGGTATGGCACATGTTACGTAGGCCTGGTCTTTCCAAAAATCTTTCATATGTATAGAGGAGAAGATGGTGTACATAGCTTAAGTAATCATTTAGCTAGGACCAAGAGAGAATCTTGGGCAGAAATTGTAGGTGATATTTTTCAGGCATTGATACCAGCAGTGGGAATAACTCTGAATGCAAACAAAATTAGAAAATTGTCAACAGTAGTGGATCACTTGTCAACAAGCACCGCTGGAGGATTTTTATTGGTTAATACTGAAATGGTTGCCATGCGTGCTATGGTAATGTAAAATCGACTTGCCCTTGATATTTTATTGGCAAAAGAGGGTGGAGTCTGTGGAATGCTGAAAGTTCAACATTGTTGTACTTACATTCCTGACGAAAGCAAAGATCTGAAAACTTATATAAAGAATATTACTGAATTGCATGATGAACTTGCACCACTGGAGGTTGAATGTGTTTGGGATAGAATTGGAAAGAAAATAGCTGCTATTAAGAATTTCCTAGTTAAAATAGGTAGTACTATTATAGGTAAACTATTGTTTCCATTAACATGTGTAATCTGCATAGTTTTAATGTTAAGATTATGTTGTATGTGCTGTAGAAACAAGAAAATTAAGAAAAGAATAAAAAGAGAAAATTCAAAAAGAAAAGATAAGAAACAAGAAAGAGAAATTGAAGAAATAGAATTGGAGGAGTGGAAGGAGAGTATGTATGAATCCGTAAAAAGAGAAGACGTAGGTGAAACTGAATTATGATTAAGAGCAAGAAAACATTTTGGATGGTGTGGTGATAAAATCACCAAAGGGGGGATTGCTGGAGCGAGTTATGCAAAATTTTGTATACCCACCCCATTTTGCATGTCATTTTATTAATCAGATTAATTAATTAATTATAATCATACTAATGGTTTGGAGTGATGTGAAAATAACTAACCAACCTTATTAATGACCGAAATACACGTGGTATTTGCATCTGCATGGCCTAATTAATTACGTGAATTAATATCCGTACGCATACTAATGATAGATAAATAGAACATTGCATGATATATGTTGCTTCAGTGATGTAATTGTGATTAGTGCTTTATTTTGTAATTATAACCAGCAATGAGTGTTGCTTTGCTAGATAAATACACACACATATGGATATTAGCGAGGGAATAACATTTAATTAGTCATTTTTATGTATTAATTACATTTTGTGTCCCTTTGCTTAAGTTGTCCATTATGGCCTGCCTAAAGATGGCTGACTTTGGTGCCTAACCCGACTGCCAACGCTGAACAAGGCTTGGGTGAAGTGCACCTGCGCTAAGATGAGCAACAATGGCAACGTCCTGACCCCAGGCAAGATGTACTTATCAAGGCCACTGGGAGTGGTGCCAACGCTACAGAAAAAAGACTTTATAAAAGAACCGGAACCAGCAAGTATGCTGACATCATGGACTAAACCTAATGGGAACGGAGAGGTTGACCCCTGATCAGCCAATCAGAACGATTTAAAACTAAATTTTGTTACATTTTGTTATTTAAATGATTATAAAACCCCATAGAATAGAGAGGTCGAGGGTCGCTCATTCGATTACCTGATGGTATGCTGACGGAGAGGACGGTGACACTGCAGGACAGCTGTTAGCCCAATTCTCTGACGGACTGAATTAATGCCCAAATTCCTGATGAACTTTACCTGCTAAATTGATGGGCATAGATTTGCGAGACTGCCAGATTTGACATAGAGGACGACTTTAGCCAGAATAGGTAAATATGAATGGCAACTTGATCAAATGAATGATTTAATCTGCAATTTTAATATAAATTTGGATTTGAACATCTACAGAAATGAGTCGGGTTGTTTAGTCATTGAAATGTGTTATTGTAAAGGTTAATTAGAGAATTAGGGTTTCACTAAAATCTACAACTAACAGACCCATCCCGGTCTTGGGAGGATAATACCAAATGTGGAAGTCTAGGGCCTAATGAGTATTTGAAGGGTTTGTAGGTGTGTCGCTCATTAGGGTAAAGTGGTATCTTCCTCCATCATTTATCCAGCATTTGGAAGAATAAATCGCCGCTCGCACGGACTAATGGTAAGTGTGCGTTGGTGTTATGGGCCCCACAAGCGAATGTATATATAGTGTATGTGTGTGTGAGATCTTTTAAGTCTGTGACATTAGGGAGGGATTTTGCACTCTGCACTGGATCAGGGCCACTGTGCAATTTCCTGTGTGATCTTGCGTACCTCCTTCCTGCACCCTAGGCTGTAATTTGCCCTCCACACATGCATATCTCCCTGTGTCCCCCCTTCATACCGCCCTGAGTTCCTACTTTACACCCGTGTGCCTCCTTCCCACATGCCTCCCCGTGTACCCCTCTGCATATTTCCTCGACTTCCACCCCGCTCCCCCACCCTCGCACATCAACCAGTGAACCTGCTGCCTTCGCCCTTCCCAGAAGCGCCGTTGTTTGCTGTCCTGCGTGCCCTGCCATCGTTGGTGTCTGTCAGGGGCTTGCCCCAAACTCCAGACGGACAGGGCTTCAGGGGTGCCAGACTCAGCTCGGAGCCTGATCTGCTGATACCGGCCCCTTTCAGATCACCATCGGCTCTGCTCTGTTCTCCAAACTTGAGAGCTCAACTTTCGCAGTCTGTTCTGTCTGAAAAAGTCAGCCGGGAGCTGTGGGTGGGGGGGGTGCAGCCAGGCGCGTGTGTGGCTGATAGGACACCAACACCAAGGGCATGGGCAGTGCATGGTTGGATGTGGCACAAGGATCGTGGCCAGCCTTGGTATCTAGGCTAGAGGCGGGCAATATTAAACGCGCCATGCATGCTTTCACTTTCCAAGCAGCCCGGGACAATGGCGGTCGCTTCTTTAAAATGAAATAGGTCTCTCATTTACAAGAGTATGCACTATTGGCATTGTAAATACCAATGCCTTTTATTCGTGTTGATTATCAAAACAGATAAATCAAAAGCATTGTCATTTGCAATGCCAAAAGCTTAAACTCTCGCAAATGTGAGACCTATTACATTGCAAATGCTTGTTAACATCTATATCCCTCCAGGTTTTGAATATGACCCACTAATGGTAAGAACATTTGAGAAAATAGAAATCACAATAGAATCAAATGGTAATACACATGCTTTACTAACAGGTGACTTCAACAGGAAAATTTCTAATACTCTTCAGAAAATATGCAGCATTAAAGCAAGATGAACTGTGGTCTATCCCAGCACCAATATTTCCAACCACCATAAAAGCAGAAAAGCGCTGGAACTAGTGAATTAAATCAAAGGAGTGATATTGAATGGAAGAGTAGAAGGAGATGTTCCAGCTGCATTCACGAGAAAGGGAACTTCTAGCTCCTCTAACTTAGATTACATAATTTGCAGACAGGACTTATTTGGAAAAGTCATACATTTAAATTCCCAATTCAAACAGGAAAGTGATCATGCTATTCTGCATCTGAAGATTAAAGTTTCACTGCGGCACGCCTCTCCATGGGCCTTAATGCAGGTGAATGGTAGCACCAGAATAGTCCAAAAAGAAGGGCGAATAATATGGAGTACAAATATTATCAATAAAAAGAATGCTGCAATAATTTCTCCGCTGCTGAACTAACATAAGTGCTCCATCATCCCCATGACAGCTTTTCAAAATAATGTTTCATCCATTGTGAGCACATTACAGAAATGATCAGATTCCCGTGAAAAGGAAATCAATAGACCAAATAGAAAGTAATGTGATCAAGTTACAATTAACAATTAACTTAAACAAATTAATTAGACTACAATTTCTGAATTATTCAGGGGTCAGGAAGAAAGAAATTTCGAAGCCACAAAAAGCCCATAAGCGAAAGAAGGAGAAAAGTAGTCAGCAATTAAAAGATAAAAATTGGATAGACCTTCAAGTAGCAGTTAAGCATAAAAACAGCAAGGCATTCTGGAGCATAATAGCTAAAGCAACGGTAACAAAAAATCCTTTAAAAGCTTCTCCGATATCATCGCACGATTGGGAGAAATATATTCTTGACCTATATAAAGTAAATAAGATCATCGACAACTCTGGCAAATACAGCTATTTGAAGATTAAAAATAATCAGGCTATCTCAGCACCATCTGAACGACAAATTGCTCAATATATAAAGAATGCTCGATCATCTGCAGATATGGGTCCAGTCAAAGTCCTTCAGGGCACTTCAGAAGAATGGAGCAAATTCCTAGCCCCACCCCACTCCCTTCTACAACTGTTACGAAATTGGAAAAATCCCTAATTCAAAGATGGGCAGCATCATGATACCATTCTTGACCAAAGGTTTTCGCTTAATACCCAGTAATTACTGCCAAATTGCTCTGCTGGACGCAGCCAGGAAGGTCTTTTTGGCCAGTGTTCTGGACAATTAAAAGACTGGGCTTTTTCCAGAGAGGTTATACCCATGACCTAAAATGGCTTTCGGCCAAAACACTCTGTAAATATGTAATGTTAAAATCACAGATTGTATACAGTGTGTTTGCAGAATTTACAACTGCTTTCGACAGAGCAGATAGACCTACACTATGGAAGAAGTTAGAGAAGATGGGAACACCTGAAAACCTTTTAGGGCTAGTCGTCTCACTACACTCATCCACTTGGTACAAATCGGGGGGATAAGGGTTTAATCAGAATAATAGCTACACCGAACGGCCCGAAAATAGGCTTGTCTTTTAGCACCTCCCTGATTGCTTTTTAAAAATAAATAATTTTCCTCCAAAAATAGCATCTAGTAGTGTGCATATTTTAATGTATGCTGATGATATGGTCATATTTGACTTTACCCAAATGATCTACAATGAAACCTAAATGCATTATTTAGCTATACTGAGGTTTTTTTTTAAAAAAAGCAAACATTCTTAAAACTAAGGTAGTGCCTTTTATAGGGAAAAAACCTTTTATTCATTTTAACTGGACACTCGGCGGGGGCCAATAGAGGTAGCTACAGAATATACCTACCTGGGGAGAATCTTCTCAGAAACCCTACAAGATTCCTCCCATTTTCAACTTAAGGCCTTAAGGCGGATGCTTACCTTAGCGCAATGAAGCAATTATACTCTTCCTCTGATCATATTCATTGTTAGGTCCAGCATTCGAGACCTCTTGTATATACTTACATGCTTTAGTGTATACCTTATATGTGTATGTACTCTATGGGCTCTGGAGAGCAGCCCTAGGATTTGTCTGCTTCCGCTTAGGGACTTTTTTTTCTGTTCAACTGCCTCTATTTAACTGTCTTGATAGAAAACGACTAGTAGAGGTCAGTAAACTACCAGAATTGCTTTCTGCTGAGGGACTTTCTTTTTTTGTATTTTTCTGGCAACTGCCTCTATTTAACTTTCTTGATAGAAAACGACCAGCAGAGGTCAGTAAAATACCAGAATCACTTTAGCATTCTCTAGATTCCAGTCCATAGAAATTATCTTCCACGAGCACCCGTAGACAATAATATTTTTTTTAAATCTTGTATTTTCGGTGATATGACCACTGAAGGCCCTGATTTTATATTAAAAACAGAGATTTGGACTATACCATTTCCCGCTGAAAGACAATATTTCTCTCCATGTGTTCCCATACCTGGCATGTCACACAGATTGGTACTTACTTTCCCTCCATGTTAAAGAACAGTAGATGTTTCAGCAGCATGGCTAATGTGCTGCATAGCTAAATACATATAAGGTCCCAAAGGCGAGACCGCTTGCATTGCAAATGCTTGTTGCTCCTTAGTAGAGGTCTACCGCATGAAAATACCTCCTATCCTATCCTCTCCTATTTCTTCAAATACATTCCAATTAACAAAAGGCAAGCGACAAATACGAGAGAAGGGAACCTACTTCGAAAAATGATAAAGGTTAACCAAGCGGTCCCAGTTCAAGCATTGCGTCTTGTCCATAGTTAGCTCCTTCGCCAGAACTATAACAAATATAATAAGATGGACGTATAATTTATTACATGCTGAAGCAGGATCCATAAGAGGTTTACTGAAATTTGAAATATTTCAAAATAAACTGGTGCAATATACTGTTAATAAGAATCTTAATATAGTGCTAGATCTTTCTCACTGCACGATAGCACTTACTCCTGCACTTCTGAAGTTATTTTTGAAAAACCTGACCACGAGAATAAGTTATTAGCTCGATGTAAAGCACTGTATCCAGTTATCACAATTTGAACCCTAAGCAGATACTATAGAATACAAGATTCAGCAGAGATACTTACGAATCATATTAGTACACAGGGTTCAACGCTGTATTATCCTACTGCGCTTGGGGATTTTACCATTGAAAGCTTTTACAAAAAACTGGAAATAATTCAGAAAATACTACAGGCTTATGTGATCTTTGTAATGGAGGTGTGCAAGATATATCTCATGTACAATATGCTTCCCAAATAAGACTTTGGTAGAGGCCAGATGTCACTTTTTAAAACCCATATGTCTTAGATATAATATATCCATTGTACAAGGCTTAAAACCCCTTTTAAGATCTCCACCCACTTAATTTGTCTGCCATAATCTGTTTACATTTCTTTAATGTTTTTAAAAAATATTTTTACAAAATTATATTGTGATTAGTTTTTGCATGAAAATCTAAAATGCACTTTTATCTTCTATGTAGACCTCAGAAGAGGTCTAAATCAAATACAAATTATTGTATTGTTATTGTTTGGTATATTATATATTGTGTGTCACGCAAGAAATGGTAATTTGGAAGAATTTTTCAAGCATCTATATCTGTGAATGCAAAACTCAGACAAGGGCAGAAGTTGCTGCTATGAGATTGTGTTGCCTGAAGTACAACCATACACAACAATGCTCCAAAAGTGGATGTAAATATTTTAGATGGCACATCTACAGTAAATATGCTGCCTCCCAAGGCTTGTAAAACATCTGATGATTAAGCTTCGACATTTTTTATACCCTATATAGAAACTCAAGCAATGAACGTGAAACGATTGGATCTTGTGTGGAATATATATATGTTACTGGACGCATCAAGCAAAGTGTTAAAGAAAAAGGAGGTGAGGGTTTTTGTAAGGGAGCTGAATCTAACACTCCAATGCCCAAAGACGAGATGAAAACAAGACAAAGTTGTTTTGTTTACTGAGTAGGCATGTGCAAATTATTAACATCGAAGGGAGGCAAATAATTGTCACCTATCAGGATAAAGTTGAAAGTTCCACACCAATTACGAATTTCGAAATGATATCGCCTTGCAATCATGAGGAAGAGGACACACGAGTTATGCTTCATTCTTTCCATGGAGCAACTGAAAGTTATTCCAAAATAATGAGTCGTACAGTAGATACCGATGTAGGCGTTCTTGCGATTGCTAATTTTAAAAACATTGGATGTCAAGAATAGTGGTTAGCATTTGGTACAGGAAAAAAGTTCTGCTATACCAGCTCACAATATTGCAGCAAGCTTAGGCGTTGATGTATGTGATTCTCTGCCCTTTTTCCTTGCTGTTACCAGTTGCGACACCACATCGGCTTTTCGTGAGAGAGGGAAAAAGCAGCTCATGACACCTTGATGACACTATTGTCTGCTACTACCGCATTTAAATTCCTGTCAGATCGACCAAGTTCTGTTTATCCTGCTCACTTCAGAAATGTCGAGAGATTCACTGTGCTAATGTATAGGCACACTTGTCCATTGTATGAAATAAACTATGCTCCCAATTCATGTTTGCAAGTGGCAACAAAACTATTGAAAACATCCCACCTACACCCAGATGCTCTTCAACATGTTAAATGATCTGCGTACCAAGGGGGCCATGTTTGGGGTCAGACTTTATTGCCCATGCAAGAATTGCCAAATTTAAATGTTTGGGGCTGGAAGCAGATTGATTGAGTAACTGTACCACATTGGACAACCATTCCAGAAACATCTAAGGCATGCCAAGAGCTTATTTGTTGTGGGTGCAAAATGTTGTGCCGTAATCAGTACAAATACTCAAAGGCCAGCCTCCCATGCACCAACCTTTGCTTTCACAATGGAAACTGTTATCAAGATTAAGACAGTATACAAACTCGAATCCTCATTGTTTCATATTATAGAAATGTTATCAGGGTTTAATATAGTCTTGTATTGTTTAATTATAATGAAAACATTATCCACATGTTCATAGTATGTGTTGTAAGGATCCAAATGATGCGAATTATAATTTTACATTTGCTACAATGATTTTTAATTATTCCTAGCGTCCTTATTGGTGTCCATTTTGGTTTTATATGTATGACGAAAGCAGTCTAGATCCAGCGTGGGCATGCACATGGCATGCACTAATGTGTACACATGAACTTTTGTGCCAAATGTGATTCAAATTGAAAGATTTAAAATTATTTTTTGATTTTTGTCAGCCATCTTAGATTTTGCTTAGAGTATATGAAGTCTTAGGCAAGATCCACTTGAGGTCTTGTTCTTATATAATTACTATTACAAAGATGAATGGACCTAAAAGCAAAATCTCAATCGTTAATCTTTGCGTACAGATTACTGAATAAAAAACTGGGTTGCCCGAACCATGCACATCTTCTAAAAGTGATGGCAGCACAAATAGTACCGTCATTGTCATATGCCCTAGTAGTTTGGTGTGGCAAAGAAGTGGAACTGCTAAACGAACTTCAGACGAAGGTTTATAAAGCTGTTTTTTACTTACCAAGGTCCGCTGCCCCAGCTCAGGCCAGGCTGGAATTTGGCCTTGAAAATCAGAAATTCCGGAGCATGAGCGGCTTTGTGAAGGTATGCCACAAATTCCGTGCATCCGAACTGGGCTCATTGAACAATCTATGCTGGAAAGAAATCAAAAACCAGAGGGATCAAGACATTCCACACTCATGGGGAGCCTATCTGAATAAATCATTGGTGGAACTTGACATGCAAACAGTATGGGACAGCCAGATAGACCGGGCAGCTTTTGGCAAATTGGCAAATAAGATTGCAAAGAGGAAGTCTTTTTTAGAAGATAAAATAACAACCTCAAAACGCAGGCATGGGTGGACTGTGATTAACTCCTACATATCAACAAAGCCACAGGCCTACTTAGTAACTCATTTTAGTGCGGAGTTAAAAAAGAGATTCACCAATTACCGGTTGGGCATGCATGATTCGAATGATCTACAACCGTCCTGTAAAAGCAACCAACAAGCAGCACACTGTTGTCTATGTGGTTTTTGTAATGAAATGTTAACTCACCTGCTGTGTGTATGCCCGGTAGTTAAGGAAGTAAGAAGGGAGCTTTTAAAACCGATTTTTAACTAATTGAACATTCGCACATGCAGGCAAGCAGTAATACGTTGGCTGGAAGGTTCCTCTATAATCTTGGCTTGCCGAGGGAAAAATATCTGGCAAAAGTAAGGGAACTTTTAAAGCAAACAGATTTAGAGGACATTGACAAAGCACAAAAAAGGACGGCTTTATTTGCCCAAGTAGCAAGCGGTCTGAAACCCTAATCCATAGGATAACAGGAACAATAAGGAAAAACAGCAGCTGACCAAACCTTATTGTAAAGTTTGGTACCTGATGGACATTTTATTTCAAATAATCTAATCTTTGGAAAGTTGTGAATAAATTGAACTGTCGCAGATCGTTTAACTGGTTAGCCAACATTTTACGTGCTTTATTAACGTTATTCAGATTTTAAATATTGCCATGTTCATTACTGATACGTGGTATTTAATGGAAGATTAAGTTTAATATATTTTAAAGTGTAAATTGTAACGATTTTAAGTAAACATATACAATAAACTATTTCAAACTGAAACAAAGATGAATGTCTGTACCAACTTTCAGCTTTCTATCACAAAGTGAACAATTTTAACAGCTATAATATTGCACTCAGCTGCTGTAGCTTATTTATTGTTAGCTCATCTCCTTCTCGCTCACTCATATGTCAGAGGTTATTTTCCATGACAGCAAATGAGACATTGGGCACTGTTGTTACTTTCTTCACAATGCCCTCTGAGTCCCATCAATGCCAAAGCGCCTCACCATGAACGAAACACAATCCGTATTTATCTCATGTCTACTTTCAATGCAGCAATTAGCAGAAGGGGCACTAACGTTTGTTTAGGGTTCTACTTTCACTGTCCATGATTTTTCGTTTAGGCAAGTGCTTTCATTTTTAAAACTCAAGCTGTCTATGACAGTAGCTTTCACCTAGTAATTTTTTTCTTACAAGTTTTATATAGTAACTTAACGAAGGACATCAGGCCGCTTTACTATAGAACCAGACAATACACGTGTTTTTTCAGCTATGGGGAGTTTGAGTAATTTGCCTAGAATCACAAGGTGTTTAGTTGAGGCCAGGACCAATAAAAGAAAAATAACCATGATGCAGAAGACTGTTAGTCTAGAACAGGACATGAAGGTTTATGGAGGACACACAGGTACAGCTAGAGAAGATAGGGCGGAGTCACTTTGCTTTTCTTTAACATATCATTTCAAGGATGATACCGTAATCCAGGGTTTAGAATAACATTCCAGAAAAGGGGGCTCTAAAGAAACTCCATCTAGTCACACATAAGACCTTCCACATTGACAATCCATGCTACCCATCTCAAGTTTTGGAGTCTATATGTAAGTAATACGAAGAAGTAAGATGCAAACCAACGATTCCACCTTAGTCACACTAAACAGTCATTTCTCCTATTTAACATAAAAACATTATTAGGTCGGAACTTAAGACAGCTTTTGCTATCTCGCCAGATATATGTAATATACATACCTATAGGGGCTTTTAATCAGTAGTCATTAGACACATTTTTCAAACACCCACAACAGCATAAAGCAACAGGAAGTGAGTTAGCCCATTTCAGCCATTGGCTGGCCTCATTGTGAGTGCTGCGTCTACTCCACAACACCTGGAGAAGCTTCCACGATAACGTACCACTGACCCAGGCTTATGATATCAATACCATGAGTCGGCGAGGCAAGAGGGTATAAAACACATACACAAAGTTTAATCAGGGTGGTTTGCTGCTTTTTCGGGTCAGGTTAAGATGGTCGGTCTCACAATGCAGAATATGCCCACAGGAATGTATTTCAGCTATATTGCAGATGTTTATTGCTTATTTTATGTATTACAGCAAAGGGTTTCCCATCTGGCCCAAATGGCAAGCATTTCTCAAACGTTTATGAATATAACTGTACCACAAGTTTCCAAGTCTTTCAATTACTCTAATTAAAACCCTTTTCTCCTTTCAATTGATGTGGCATAAACTATGAGAGACAGTGAGAAAAGTATTATTGCATCAATATCAGAGGCACAACACACCTAATTCAAAGGCAATGTTACCCTTACTCCTCACAAATATATTAGCATAGCTGGCAAGGTTTCAGATTGCTTATGTGTGACATTTTCATAATTTCAGTGTAATCATGAGTGTCATTCAACAACTATGATTGACAGTTGCTTGTGAGCAAAATCAAGCAAAAAAGACAAGGTAAACATATATAAATATTAGAAATTACACCCATTTGAGCAATGAGAAACTCTAAGATCTAATAACTGCTACCTAGCACCAGAAATGGAAGGGCACTAACCTCGTGCCCTTATATAGGTGTGTTGCCTGGAAGCTGGGCATCGCTGCCACCAGGCCCTAGGTTTAGGGGTTTTGAGGAAAGGGGAAGGTGTGCGAAGGCTACATATGTGGGGGCGCTGTCCGGAGGCTGTGTGTCGTTGCAGCCAAGCCTCATATTCAGGGATTTTGAGGGAATGAGAGGGGTGTGAGAAAGCTTCATTCGCCCAAAGTAGTACTGAGCATGGTTGAGCAGGCAGTTTTACCTATCCTCAAATCTCATCCTCCAAGACTTACAGAGAATTAGCATGCACTATCAGAAAGAGATACCCGTCTAGTGATATAATTGTTTAGTGTGAAGTTGGGAACATCCCAGGTTCTTGGTGTCACCACATTGTGTGATCCTAGACAAACTGTGAATTTCACAGACTTCTTTACGATCATTACCTCCTCATAAGTCTTTCTCGCCAAATGAGTAACAAAGTGAATTCAGCTCCACACCAGAACCCTCCAAAGCAAAGTTAGCATTGTATGCCTCCCATCCCTCCCCAACATGGCCGACCCTCATCACCCCTGACCTACCATAAGAGGAGAGTCGGCCCATCCCACTACCTGTTTATTTTGTTCTGTGTTGGACTCTCCAAGTGCGCGTTTCAGGTAAGTCGAGATCCTGCTCTAGCAGGATCCATGACCTTTGGGTGGAGGCCCTGAATAAGCGAGCCCTACAAGGGTGTGCCCCCCCTTCTCCCTCTCTCTATAGGGGAGGGCTAGGCTCTGCACTAGCGAGCCATGGTGATGCGGGGGCGAGCCGCCCGTAGTGACCCTTTGTATGAGGGTCCAGGATGGCGCTGGTCTGGAGCCTGGATGGGAATCTTTTCTTCCCTTCATGTCTCTGCTCCAGCTAGCTTTCAGCCAAACCTTGGGAGCCGATTGAGAGGCCCTTGCCTCAATAGAGTGCGGCCTGTACAGGCTTGGTTATTCGCCCCAACTCACGTTATTGGGATGCAAGCGGTATTGGTAGTGGAGCGGCCTCGGCACGCGGCTTACCTGGGGCCCTGTGCCAGATCTCTGGAGTGCGCACCTCGATGCGGGCAAAGCTGTTGGTCAGCTCTTCGCTTCCCTCCCTGTGCCAGCTCGGACCACGTGTACAGCAGGGGGGAGCCGCATTTTTTTTACTGGCAGCAGCAGGAAGTTTTAAGAAGACCCCTATCCCCGGGCCTATCTCACCTCACGATTAAGACTGGTATTTGTATTTATAGGATGGTATCAATCCTCTGCAGTCTAGTGGTTGCTTTTTGCTCTGCTTCACTTCTCTACCTGCATTTTTTTCCTGTGGTATCTCAGCATGGAGAAGGGTGAGGATCCTCCATTGGTGGCGAGACCCAGCTCCCAGCCTCAGTCCGAGTCCCTGTCTCTGCAGACTATTCAATGTATGATTCAGGCTGCGGTGGCTGCAGCCTTTGAGGAGCTCGAGGAGGGGACAGGGCCACCCTTCCCCTATGCAACAGCGACTGGATCCCCGTCCATGCACTGGGGGTGAGGAGGAGGACCTCAGAGGTTGTTATGTGTAGGGCCAGGAGTTGAGAGACGTCCTTCTGCACATCAAGGACAACATGGCCTTCCCTGTTCCTCTTGTCGATGAGCTGTCAGAGGATTATTTCATGCAATATCAGCGCAAAAAACCTGAGTCCCTACATCTGCATTTTTTTGTGAAGAAGGTGATTGGCAATGAATGGCAGGAGGTGGACAAACAGGCTTTCCCGCGTTATCTGTCCAAATACTACGCTATCCAGGACTTCGCGAAGGATTTCCCCTCTTCCATGAAGGTTGATTCTCTCATAGCTGGTCTGGCTTCGCTATGCAGTCTTTTGCAACGGCCAACTTATCCATCCGGGCTTCCCCCATTTGTGTTACACGGTCCAATCACTGTTAAAGGACTTCCAATCATTGGCTGAACTGTTGGAACAGGGGGCTGACGTCCTTGCTACTCTGGCGATCATGGAGCAGCAGACGCGGCTTTTGTCTGATATCTCTTTCGACACGTAGGGAGCCGCAACTGGCGGTGCCACTATTCAGGCTCGTCGCCAAGTATGGCTCCATCACTGGAATGCGGATGCTGCCCAGAAGGCACCTTATGAAGATTCCTTTTTTGGGGACAAACCTTTTTGGTGCTTCCCTGGAGGAGATGAGTAAGAAGTCTGCAGAGGACAGGCAACTATTGCCTTCCATCTGTCCTTCTCGTGGCCGTTTTTTGGGTCCAGAAGGTCTATTGCGCCTAATTCTACACCCAGGGGAGGCCTGCCCTTTCGAGGTCGGGGGCACCACCAAATCCCAGTCATAGCCGACTTCTCCCTTGTGGCGCATTTCGCAAAGTATCATATTCCTGTCCATAAAGTTCAGTATTTTGGCAATGATGGGCGTAGGAGGGGCCCTTGGAGGGGGTCTGGCAGTCAGCACGCGGTGTGTGCGTTCAATAACAAAGCACTGGGAGAACTATGCCGCCGGTATGAGATCTGTCAACCAAGTTGTCAGGAACGCCGCTGCATTGGTGCCCTCCGTTCCTTCTGGAAATCCCATGAAGCGGAGGATATTCCGTCGGGCTCGGTTTTCCACATCATCAATGCTCCACAGCATATCCGCTGTGGCACTATGCATGTCCCTCATCCCCCTTTGTAAGTCTTTCACAGCGTCCTCCACTTCCGAAACTCGGGTCTCAGCCTCCGTCACTCTTTCCGACACCATACGTAGGTCTTGATGGAGCAGAGATACTTCCGAGCAGACTGCCCCTATCTTATCTTCCAGAGCTTCCCTAGAGTTCTGTATGGCTTGTAAAAGCAGTGCCGTGTCTGATGGCGCTGGTGTCACCTCTGGCGCCTCGGCCTGTGGCGGGAGCACTTTAGTATATTTATCCATTTTCCCCTGCTTCGGGAGTTTTGATTCTTCATCTTTAGCCATGGCGCTACTTTATGTCCTTCTTGTTCGGTCGGCGCGGCTTTGGAGAGTAAGACTCAGGGGGTACGCTCTCCGTCCCTCTTGCAGGAATGCTGAGACATATGAGGGTGTTGGGGCCACCCGTCCTCTCTCAGTCCGAGGCCCCAGGGCAAATTACCTTGCCCGATATAGTCTGTGGTGCCTCACAGGGATGTTTTGGGGTCTTACAGCAACTTTCATACACTCCTTCGCAATTTTCGCATCTCCAACTATGGGCATCCAACCACTCCCAATGCCGCTTGACCCGCCAGAGGTTTCCAGACCTCCAGGGACTGTGCCTTGCTAAATCCTCACCTAGGTGTCTTTGAGCCCAAGAGGGTTCTTCTGCGCATCTCCCACTCCAATGGTGGTTCCAGCGAAACCGTGGGCAGCAGGTCACGCACATCCCACCTCACTTCACAAACAGCAACGCGGAGCCATATTCAAGATAGTATCTACCTCTGTAGGCAGTCCATCAGCGAGGAAACGCATGGCATCAAATTCCCCAGGTGCATACAACCGGCAGAGCCCAGCGCATCCTCCTCCTCATTCAGGGTGTCAACACAGGAGTAGAGGGCCCTTCTACATCTATCCAGCACCACCACTGAGTCAGTCGCAGTGCTCCTCGGGCCTTCAAATGCAGCCCCTGCGACCGGGGCGCTCCGGTCTGTCAGGGAGGGGGCAGTCGCTCTGGAATTAGTCCAAAGGGGCAAGGGCACAAGCAGACAGGCACCAGGATCCTCTTCGTCCCCCTGAGTGCGGCAGCAGTGGGGGCTCTATTCAGCCAGCAGCACAGATCTCATGGGGGTCCTCTGGCGTGCACAATCCACTCAATGTATTGCCGCAGTAAAATAAAGGGTCAAATTAGGCACGTCTCTCTCTTCAAATGTCCCGAGTGCACACAGCTGACGGATCGCAGCGCACCTGCCTCTTTTTTTAGGGGTGCCAGCACAGGAGCAGAGGGCCCTTCTACCCTTCCCCCACGTCACCACGAGGGCAGCCGCAATGTTCTTCAGGTCTTCAAATACAGCCCCTGGAACCAGGGCGCTCCGGTCTGCCAAGGAGAGGGCGGTCACTTTGTTATTGGCACATCTGTGTCTACTACAGGGGCCAGGCAAAAGCAGGCAAACACCAGAAACCTCGTCACCCCCCTCGGTGCGGCAGCAGCGGGGGCTCAATCAATCAATCAATTATTTGTAAAGCGCACTACTCACCCGTGAGGCTCTCAAGGCGCTGGGGGGGTACTGCTACTGCTCGAAAAGCCAGGTCTTGAGGAGTCTCCTGAAGGTCAGCAGGTCCTGGGTCTGCCTCAGGTGGATGGGGAGGGTGTTTCATGTCTTGGCGGCGAGGTGGGAGAATGATCTGCCGCCAACGATCGATCTGTGGATGCGTGGAATGGTGGCGAGGTCAGCGGAGTGAAGCTGGCGGTTCGGGGTGTAGAAGGTGAGTTGTTTGTTGAGGTATGCTGGTCCGGCATTGTGGAGTGCTTTGTGAGCGTAGGTGAGGAGCTTGAAGGTGATACTCTTGTTGACCGGGGAGCCAGTGCAGGTCTCTCAGGTGGGCTGTGATGTGGCTGTGGCGGGGGATGTCGAGGATGAGGCGTGCGGAGGCGTTCTGTATGCGTTGTAGTCTTTTCTGGAGTTTGGCCATGGTTCCCGCGTAGAGGGAGTTCCCGTAGTCCAGTCTGCTGCTGACGAGGGCCTGGGTGACTGTCCTTCTGGTTCTGGTGGGGATCCATCTGTAGATCTTGCGAAGCATGCAAAGAGTGTTGAAGCAGGAGGAGGAGACAGCGTTGACTTGCTGGGTCATTGATAGCGATGAGTCTAGGATGAAACCCAGGTTGCGTGCGTGGTTGGTGGGTGCCGGTGCAGCTCCCAGTGTGGCTGGCCACCAGGAGTTGTCCCAGGCGGAGGGGGTGGAGCTGAAGATGAGGACCTCCGTCTTGTCCGAGTTCAGTTTCAGGCGACGGCCTTCATTCCTTCTCGGAGGTTGGTTTTGGCAGTGGTGGGGTCCTTGGTGAGGGAGAGGATCAGCTGGGTGTCGTCGGCGTATGAGTCGATGTTGAGGTCGTACGATCGGACGATGTTGGCAAATGGTGCCATGTAGACATTTAAAAGGGTTGGGCTGAGGGATGATCCTTGGGGTGTGCAGCAGATGATCTTGGTTGCTCCCGAATGGAATGGAAGGAGGCGGACACGCTGAGTTCTGCCGGTGAGGAAGGAGGTGATCCAGTCCAGGGCTTTGTCACAGATCTCTGCATTGTGGAGGCGTGTGCGTAGAGTGTGGTGCCAGACGGTGTCGAAGGTGGTCGAAAGGTGCAGGAGGATGAGGGCCGCAGTTTCGCCGTTGTGCAACAAGTCCTGATGTCGTCGGTGGCGGCGATGCGGGCGGTTTTGGTGCTGTGGTTGCTGCGTAATCCGGATTGGGATGAGTGCAGAGCCTTGTTCTCCTCGAGGAAGCGGGTCAGATGCCTGTTGACAATCTTCTTGATGACTTTCACCGGGAACGGGGGCAGGGAGTTGGGCCAGAAGTTCTTGAGGTCCATAGGTTCCACCTTGGGTTTTTTGAGTAAGGCGTTGATATCGGCGTGCTTCCAGCTCTCCGGGAAGGTGGCGGTCTTGAAGGAGATGTGGAAGATCTTCCGGAGATGGGGTGCGATGATTGAGCTTGCTTTGTTTAATATGTGGGGGGGGCAGGGGTCGAAGGTGAACCGGAGTGGATGGTGTTCATGATTTTGATGGTGTCGTCGTCATTGACGTGGGTCCAGGAGAGCAGGAGGTCAGTGTGTCTGGGGGCGGTGAGTCTGAGGTGTCGGCTGCTGTCAGGGGGGTCTGGTTGTTGAGGCTGTTGTGGATGTCTGCAATCTTGGGGTGTAAGAACGTGGCTAGGGAGTCGCAGGTCTTGCAAAGGCAAGATATCATTAGAGTTGGACCTGGGGTTGGAGAGTTCCTTCACAATGTTGAAGAGCTCTTTGCTGTAGTGTGTGTTGTTGTCGATGCGTTCCTTGAAGGAGATCCTTTTGGCGGTTCGGATGAGTTGGTGGTGCCTGTGGATGGCGTTCTTGAGGGCTACGTGGTTGTCCGGTGTCTGTTCGTGGCGCCACTTCTGCTCGAATCTTCGGCAAGTATGCTTGGAAGCCTGGAGGTCAGTGGTGAACCAGATGGCTTTTCTGTCGGTGCATCTGTTTGAGGGTTTCTTGATTGGAGCGAGAGTGTTGGCGCAGTCGTTGATCCATTGCCTGAGGTTTTGGGCGGCAGAGTCGGTGGAGCCGGCTGGTGGGTCTCGGGCGAGGGTGGCGATTAGCTGGTCTTCGGTGACATTGTTCCAGCTGCGGTGCGGGATCCGTTGCAGGTGAGGGTGCGTGGTGGGTTTCTCGAAGGTGAAGTGGATGCAGCAGTGGTCGGTCCAGTGGAGTTTGGTGGTGTGGCTGAAAGTGACGTGGTTGCTGGCGGAAAAGATGGGGTCGAGCGTGTGTATGGCAGAGTGGGTGGGAGTCGTGACGACCTGTTTGAGTCCAAGGTTGGCAAGGTTGGCAAGCAGGGTGGTGGAGTTGCTGTCGTTGGCGTTCTTGAGGTGGAAGTTCAGGTCTCCAAGGAGGATGTAGTCCGTGGACGCAAGGGTGTGCGTGCTGACGAAGTCAGTGATGGAGTCGCTGAACTGTGGCCGGGGTCCGGGGGGGTCTGTAGAAGAGGGTTCCTCTGAGGGTGGTGTTGGGATCGATGTGGATCTGGAAGTGCAGGTGTTCGGCAACCCCGAGGGTGTCTTCGGTGCTGGTTGAGATTCTGAGGGTATTCTTGTGGACGATGGCGATTCCTCCTCCTGGTCTGTTGGTGCGGTCCCTGCGGGTGATCTTGTAGCCGTCCAGGATGGCTATAGCGATGTTGGGCTCCGAGGAGGGGTTCATCCAGGTCTCCGTCAGGAAGGCGACATCCAGGGAGGATGAGTCTAGTAGGTTCCAGAGTTTGATGGCCATGCTTGTGGACGGAGCGGGTGTTGAGAATGATGCATCTGAGATGGTTGGGTCCTGCCCTGGTGGGCGGGGTGGTGGCTTGGATGCTGGTAAAGCTGCAGCTCTGGCAGGAGAAGGGTCTGTGGATGAGCTTCGGGGTGGCCCGAAAGCAGGTGGATGATCGGCCGGCGTTGTGTTCGTGGAGGGTGCTGGCGTTGTAGCGGTGGCGGGCGTCGTGGCGGTCACGGGGGCCAGGCACTGGGCGCAGTCCAGGCGCTGACGGGCACAGTCGGGCTTGCCTTTGGCGCGCCAGCGGCGCGGCCGCGCAGCGGATGAAATTGAGAAGGGGAGGTGGGAGGGAAGAGCAGCTGGGAGGCGGGAGCGGGCACGAATGGGAGGGGGACAGGGACGCAGGGGACGCAGTGGCGGGAAGGGAGAGAGGCAGAAAAGGCTGGAACGCTGGAAAAGAGCTACAGAGAGAAAACGGGCAGAAAAGAGCATAATAGAAGAAGTAGAATAAAACAGCAGATAAGCAGAAACAGGCATAAAGGAACAGAGAGAGAGCAGACAGAATACTTACGGCTCACCACTGGGCCACCAGGGATGAGGCGCAGGCAGGAGCCTGCGGGTGGAGGAGGGCCTCGAACTCGTGGCAGCAGCGAGGACAGGGAGCAGGGACAGGGAGCAGGGGCATGGGCACAGTCAGGCGGAGCTGCGCGGCGTGGGGAGCGACCTGCCTGGAAACAGGGTCAAGTGGTCCGCTCGGCAGGCAGCACGGATCACACGGGGGTCTTCCAGCGGGCACCCGCCATCCTGTGCGCCGCGCATCAGTAAAGCAAAGTTCAGGGTAGACCCATCACCAGGGGGATCCCCCTGCTTTCTTCACCTCGGAGACCTCCGGTGCACACAGGAGCCCACCTCTGCCACCAGGGAGGCCGCGCCGATCGCGGGGCGCGGTCGTGTGATGTAAGCAGCTTCACCCGGGAGATTCCCGCCATTTTAGCAGGGGTAGTGGGGGGGACCACCGTCTCATCGGCATGCCCCGCACGGTCGGGTCTTCGCAGAGCGCCCTCTGTCCCTCCTCAAGTCCTTCAGAGAGGGTTAAGCGCTCACTCGCCGTGGCGGGCCGCCATCTTCACTCTACCATCCACGATCAGCCGCTACACAGTGGCAAGATCAGCACTCTGAAAGGGCCGTTGAAAGCTTAGTTTTACGCAATGAATATATTGCAGGATTTGGCTCGGATGTATGGCTCCAGCGGGAGCTCTCCCTCAGCATATCTTAGTCCGCCATGAGCTAGGCCACTCCCCCGCGTATTTGTGTAATCTTAATCGCTTTCACTTTTCTAAATATGCAATATGTAATGTAGATGTAATTTGTAAATACGTAACTATCACCTTTAGTAACAGTAGTAGATTTATGTATTGTCGCCTACTACCTTGTTACTTTGAATTTCTCATGTAACGTTCTTCGCTCTACAGTAAAGCGCTCTGACACCTCCGGGTAATGTCCGTGCTATATAAAAACAAACGAATAAATAAACATCTGTCAGAAGGCAAATGTGTCAAATAGCGAAGCATATATGCCAGCCCTCCGGTTTCAGGCGGGAGACAACTGATTTCAAGGCTAGTCTCCTGCCTCCTGATTCCTACAGGCAGAAACCTGCTTCCTCAGATGGCAGGGGCTGCTCTTATGTGACTCGGATTATGCACTGCCAGTAACCTGCTCCTGCAAGCAAGTGCACAACATTTTTGACACAATTTCTCTGACTGCCATAATGATTTCTCTGTGCTCCTAACAGGTATGGAAAAAAACATTATATTTGAATTTCTGATATCCGAGCCTGCAGCAGTACACTTACTTACAAGTCCCATAAATGACAATAGACCCGATGCAGGCCGCTATTAAACTCAATGGGAGAAATATATTCCCTCGATTATTTTTTTTAAATCTCCCACTTTCCTCTTCCAAAATGTTAGCCTGCATGGTGACGGGTGTTTTCAATATGCTAAAGCTAAAATGAAAGGCACTGCCAATGCTTGTTTGTACCTCGTCGAACAGAACGTATCCAATCACATAAAATGTGCTATGACGAAAAAAAAACCTAACAGAACACAGAAATCTCATTTTGTATCCATTCAGGTTGCTTGTGCTTCGTAGGCTTTAATTCTCCATAGTAACGACGCGCTTAGTGTACGTATAACGTTTGCACGCAACCCGGAAGTGTAAGCCCACGTTGGTTTGTAGGCTGCCCCACAATCCCCTGCTTCTTCCTTTCCGTCATTGACTCTGCTTCGGTGAGTGTCGCTTTTCCGAGGCCTGTAGAACAATCTGGCGGCATCCTACTTTTGCTAAATCGGTTGCTTAGTGAAACACCGTGTGATTTGTGCAGGGGATTCGTGCTGGTTTGCGCATTCGCTTATTGCACCCCAATCTAACCACCAGTAATAAAGTGGGCGCTGATCATGCCGGTTCCAGGAGTGGGCTGAAGCTGCTGTATACCCGGATGGATGCTGTTCGGTTTACTTGTATCACTTGGGGGTGGCCTGTCGTAAACACTTTCAACAACACCTTATATTTTAACAATATATTTTAATGCCGAGCATCGCCCAGCGGAAATACGTGCCGAACTCAGCCATCCTACTTGTTTGGCGTATATCTGTTGGATTTGTACACAGGTCACCTATTCGGCCATGGGAAGCGACAACTTTTCAGCCTAGAAAAAACGTTTTTTATCATATAAAAAATTAGGCATCGCATATTTTCTGAAGGAACTTGTTGATTTGGGGGGTTGTGCGAGATTTCAGCTGGATTGGAGTTGTACGCAATTTATCTTTGCGACTTGAGTCGTTTTGTTCCGTATACTATATGCCAGTGGCATTAAAACTTTTCGCGTAGAGCCCACTCCTCGCAAGGAATGATGTTATTACTGCTTCTCACAGAACTGGCTTCCTTTTACATTTTTGAGCAAACAATTGCAACCGTCCGAGGTTGTCTTTCCTCCCCATTAGATTCAGCTGTCTTTCAGAAGTGCCTTCCAAGTTGTCGCAATGCATTAGCTGTGTAGCACATTATGCACGTGCTCTACAATTTATACGTTTCAAGGCAGATCGCAACTGAAATGTCACCTTGAAGTAGATGTCCAATAACTACTCCTTAAGTCCAGTAAATATAAGCGAAAGAGAAATCTATCATTAAAACGCGATCTTCGTTGATACTTTGGCATTTCAGACATTCCAATGAAGTTCTGTTGTCACTTTCAACAATACGCGTTGCCGGGTCAGAGTGTTTTCCTGTTAGTCAGTTATAGTGTACAGTCCTGTTGAGCCCGAAAAATGTTGCACTTGAGCCAAGTCATCGTATTTGGCACTTGAGTGAAACGACTGTTCCTGTTCACAGTGTTGATCTGCTAAGTACCCGCACTCTTACTGTTCTCTCCACACACACTGGGTCTCACCAAACACGCTGTTTTCACATGTTGGAAAATTCGAGCAAGATTTTGATTATTTTGCTAGCCAGGTATAATTATTTAAGGGCGGCGCTATTCCTTGCTGGGCTACATACATTATGAAACAGTCTTGTTGATGAAAATGCAACGACTCCTGTCTTGTAAAATTTGCCACACGAACCAAGCTGCACCCAACTGAAGAGGTCTAATCAGGCCTAAAGGGGCCTTGGGGTGCTTGTTATCCGGTTTGAAGAGGACATGCATGGGCCCAATCTGAGGTGGCCGGGTGGGCTAAAGAACGATGGGTTGGAATTTCACCCCACAAATTGCCAGTAGTTAGACTATTTGCTAGCGTTCCTCCCGTCACCTATTGTGATAATTTGATGGCCAGACTCCCATCAAATTATCTCGCGCGCATCTTGGATTTTTTTGTGCCTTTTCTATTCGCCCACAAAGGTTTCATTAACTTGTGCATTATTTATTTTGGTTGCCATGCACGTTAACTCGATGGTATAGTTTTATAATGTATTACACAGGCTTGTTTAGTCCTGCACATATTTTCCTGAAGTCTTTGGTTTATATTTTTTGTCCATAGAGATGGCTCCTGCTAAGAAAGGGGGTGAGAAGAAGAAAGGCAGATCTGCCATCAATGAGGTGGTTACTAGGGAATACACCATCAATGTCCACAAACGAATCCATGGAGTGTGAGTATTACTTTTCCCTTGGCTCATGCGCTGACAATGGTCAATGTTGCACTCCCCTTTTGTCATTGCCTAAGAAGCTTGTGAAAATTGTACAAATGATGCAGTAATAACTGCACTATCCGTTGTAGGTGTGGTCTTGTCCCATGATCTAGAGTGCAAGTGCTAGCATGGAGTAACTTGTGCAGCAGTTCCTATCTAATACAGTGCCTGCTGTGTTGCATGCATTTTTTTTCACTTTACCACCCTTTATGGTTATCATTTCTGAAATGTAATGCAGTGTTGTCCTATGGAAATGTTAAGGAGTCGTGTTTAGCGAGGCTTACAAAGAGCATGAATGCGTATGGTGTAAAGTGAGAAGGACTACAAGACATGCAATGGCAAGGTTTGCTCTTGCACCCACTCACTCATTTTGGAGAAAACCCACCCATGAGTATTTTTTTTTTTACACATATAATTTTCTTGCTACCCCAACACCCCTTCCTGAGTTTGTTTTGCTGTTGATTTATTACAAAAAGTGTGAAAATCTGCATCTGTTGTATTTGTTTTTTATCGAGACCACTAAGCACACTGCTGTCCAACGACCTTTTGCAATGATGGTTTTCACAGTGCTTTTTGATGTTTATGTATGCTGAAGTTATGTATTAAGGAATAAAGTACATTGTCAGGATTTTCATATTTTTAGTGGCTTCAAGCGGCGTGCACCCCGTGCTCTGAAAGCAATTCGTAAATTTGCAGTTAAGGAAATGGGAACTCCAGATGTGCGCATAGACACCAGGCTGAACAAAGCAGTTTGGGCTAAAGGAATCAGGTGGGTGCTTTAATTCTAGCAACTAATTATAATTGAATCGAGAGTGAAACAATCTGAGGATGTACACAATGGAAGTCTTGTCCAACAAACTGACAGTTATAGAATGTTTTTTTTTTTTTTATACCTGACCAAGATATTTATCTTTTCCTACTGCTAAGTTTTAAGAAAACAAAACCTTCTGTAATGGTTGCAGAACATGCATGTAAGAAGACACTTCTGACATTGGGGCCCTCTAATCTCTAGGAGCTTTGATAGTTTTTTTTCTTTCTAAACTAATTGGCCATTAAAGTTTAGTGACTAAAGCTTTGCAGCCGCTTCATGGTATAGAAGTCTAACTGACCTTTTTGTGAAAATTGAGTTTTGATGAGTTGAAATTCGCTTTTGATATACTCCATGGCCTGAAACTTTTGGGTAGACCCAATATTAAAAATAGTTCATAAGACACCTCATTTTGGTCTGCAACAGCTTGATAACATTGAGGAACGAAGCGCGGTGTTTTCGATTCACAATACCGTTTCAGGTATTTGATTGGGGGAAGGATAATTATCCCCTTAGAACATTTTCAGTAACTTTTGCATTCGCTCACGACAGTGAAATGAGAGAATATTTTTTTTAAAATACGTAACTCTTGATGGACGAATTTTAGTTCAAGAGGGAAACTCATCAATATACAAATGCGAGCCCTGACGAAGTTCAAAACTGCTCGAACGAAACGTGCCGGCTGGATGTGTTTTTTTACTAATTGGATTTTACGATTGTGAATAAAGCTGAAACTTTCCAAATGGACTGAAGGACTCTTAGATTAGCCTGCTTCCGGGTGCACCATTCCACTTTTTTGTGTTGTCAAGACTTTGCCTGCTCCTGCAGTAATACCATAGAACGGCTGGTATTGGAAGAGGAGTGCACCGTACTCTACTACTTTGAACTGTATGTGAGGTGCAGTTGAGTGGTCCATCGTTGCTTATTGTTTTTTCGTGTATAGCTTGCTAATATTGATATTGCTATTTTATGTTGAAGACCACAACATTCTGTCCACACAGTGCTAAGTAAAAAAGTTTCACTGGTTCTAAGCATAGTTTACAAACGTCAAGGAGTAGAATTGTCTGTGGTTTGTCCATATTAGATGTAGGTTACCTATGCTTTTGATAGGATTTTTTTTTCCTCCTTCATCAAGAACATTCTTCCATACAGCTCTTAGGGTCAACGTTTTGCCATTCCCTGTGTTGCTAATTTTTTTAAGGCCATCATACAGTGATGGTGTCCCAGCGCAGATTGTCCCAGTGTTACTATCATGTGCTTAGATCGCAAATCGCTTTTTGAAGATTTTATTCAAGGCTAGCCAGTGGACTTTTTTGATTGCTTTGCATTAAATGTAGAATTTATTAAAGTTACAGTTCGCTGGACAAATGATTGTGGTATGAGCTGCCTACCGATAGACCAATGAGACTTTAGGGTTTCGCTTATTGACTGGTATTATGCTCTTGTCATTTTTTGACCAGCTATTAAATGCAGTTTAGATAACCGTTATTGTATCATTCTCACTGAGGTTGACGGGTCTTGATGTGCCAAATATTGCAGACTGGTAATGTAAAATTCATCCATTCCCTTTTTGAACTTTTGAACCATCCAAGTTACATATACTCTTCCATTAGCTATAGCGAGGCAACTCCACAACGCACGTAAGCTTAGGCCACCATCACTTCAAACACCCAAGTTCCATCATCACTTGTCTCAGTGGTTTCCATACGTCTTTGAAGTTGGTCACTATATCATAAAAAGATCTGCCCCGATATTTGCAAACTTTTCTTTTCAGTCCTGAGTAATGCCTACAATGACAGATGCTAGAGTGAATTCATTGGTTTAAGTTTCAGTTGCCTTTAGTAAAAAAAAAAAATGCGTATGGTAGATAGCAAGTTTCAGTTTGTGTGGATACTGAAAAGTAGATAAATGTACAGATAGCTGGGAAGACCTAAACAGTGAGTGATGTATACACAAGTAAACTATATTTTTACGTAGTTGTAGGTTTCTGGGAAGAGATTAAGTTGTGGGAAAGGATGTAATTTATGCATCTAGTTGGTTGAAGGGGGGTATGGAGAGTATTAAAGGTTTTCTTAAACCACAGAACAGAAATGCTGTCCTGAGTTGAGGTCCAGTGAGATGGTGCAAGACAACGGAAAAAAGTCTGACCGAGTAATTGATTGTGAGATTTGGGAATGTCAAGGTTTTTTTATTTTCTTTTAATTAAATTTAAAGGTTAATGGGTGATTATGGGTTAAAATATGCCTGTATGGTACGAGCTGCCATGGACGATATTTCAAACTAAGAAGGGTCGTGGCAACCTTTTTTTCTTCTGGGTGGTAACCTACTTTGTGGTGCTAGGCATTGTTTGTAGTGATTCAGGTGCTTGAAGTTGATAAACAGGTGAAGAAATATTGAAGCAAATCAATAAATCGCAGCGTTTCTCCTCATTACGAGGGGGGCCATTAGTTCTGAAAATAGTTATCTGCAGTTCTAGGAGGTGTAAATTATGAGCCTGTAGAACTATTTCATACTGTAGCCTCTTGTTTTGAGGCACAGGTCTAAAACCGTGTTACAGACGACAGAAGAAAGATTGTCTGGAAATGCCGATCCAAACTTCAAAATGTTTCCTCTGAGAAATATTTGTGAATTGTCTCAGTGATGCTTTTAACGCTTTGGAGCACGGTTAACTTTCTTTTGGAAAGTAACACATACAGGCTGGTGCACAGGATCTGGTTCATTGTTGCCGTCCAGTACGTTCCAGTTCTTGATTACTATATGTTGGTGAAATATTTAATGTCTTGCTTTAGAAAAAATGTGTTTGTGGTAACTTACGGTCTGTCATAGCTCGGACAGCAAGCCATGGTTTCAGTTGCCCTGGGGCACGAAAATCAGTGTTTATAATGAGAACAATTATTTTTACTGCGTGAATGGGCCAAGCCAGATGATGATTTCCTCTCGTTCCCTGTGTTTTTTAGTCTGTCCTTTCCATTTTGCGTCTCTCAGTGCTTTGAGGCAGTATTAGGGTGATCTAAGAAGCAGTTTAAGACACTAGCGTAGTAGCATTGCCTCGTCTAGAGTTGTTCGGCTGCTCCTTGGAACACATAATCCTTCATGAATACAAGGGCCTGTTAATGTGAATTTTGAGGAACTGAAAGTCAGAAGTTTTTTGAAGGTAGGGAGTTACCGAACGTTTTCCGTCTAAATATATACCCATAACTTATGTTGTTGTACATGCTTGTGCTGTAGCTCTTTTGGTGGTTTCTACCCACGTTGTTGTTTCAGGAGTGTGATAAACTGTATCCCAACATTACTCAAATTCATGTGGATCGCCTCTGAGATGCAGGCAAACACAGATTGTCTACTTGGCAGAAAACTAAAGTTTTCCCTATAGTGGCAATTCAAACTCCGTGATTAAGTACAACATGCTGTTGTAATCTTTGAAAACAATCGGACCTTGGAGTTCAAGATCATGGGATTCTCATGCCCTGTCATTAGCTGTTAAATGTTTATCCTTCACAGTTTCATGCAGTGTTTAAGTCTGAGGCACTATTCAAGTTTGTTTATCCTAAATGTGTATCCAGAAATGAATGTTGCTCTGCTCCATTGTGCACAGTATCCATAGGATACAGATTATGCAAGAAATGCATAAGGGGTTGTTTCAATTCCACAACTCCAGAAAGAGGCTAGCAGCTCTGGCTGGTCTGCTTCTTTTGTAGCGGACATAGAACTGATTTGCTTTTATTAAAGATTTGTAAGAACTCAAGAGAACTAAGTGATTCTGCAAAGTTGCACATTTTCCCCTGCTTTAGTCTTTGCTTTATCGAACTAGGCACACAATCTTACTTGACTAATTTTTTTATAGCACGTCTGCCCACCTAGGGTTATCCAATAGGTGCTTTTAAATTGCATCTACAATAATTGTCAATTGCAGGGTGAAGCAAACCTGAAAATCTAGCTGGCTCAAATACCACCTACCCATTGAGAACCAAGTACAGGCAGAACATCTTATTTTGTGAGTTTTCAGAAAGAACATCTTATTTTGTGAGTTTTCAGAAAGCCCCAAATTATCTGGATGGCCTTTTTGAATTGGGGATTCTTTCGTGTATTTTGTGTTCAAATTCTGCTTATTTGAATTACTTTAAGAATACTTGGATACAAGGCGTGAACTGAACTTACAAGCTTACTTATTTCTGATCTTTGACAAAATTAAAAAAAATCTAAAACTTTTGATTGCTTAAGTGCTGTACAGAATTGAGTGCTGCTTAAATAACTTTTAGATTGTATTCAAGACTGAGTATATTGTTACATATTTCTTCTACTATTGCAATTTCTTAAAGCCACACGTGGAACTATGGAAGGAATGGTGTCAGTTGAAGAGATTGTATAGCTCCCTCAGTTTTAACATTTTTTTGTGTTTTTTTTTTTATTTTTTTTATTTTTTTTTTATAACTCATGGCTTCACTGTCTTGCTGTAGACTGCTGTTAATTGCGGGCTAGCTTGCTTTAGGAAATGCTTTTTCAACCATATGCAGTGTGGTTTCAAGGTTGACCAAGTTATGTCGTTCAACTGTCTATTAAAAATATGTGACACTTGAAAGACTGGCGGTATTTGGCTAAATGTACAAATGCAATTTTTCACGGGTAAGTAGGTTGTTGCTTGATGGTAATGCTGTCTTTATAGCAGGGGTCTTTAAACTGTGGGGCGCAACCCCCAGGGGGGCCGTGGAGCGATGCAAAGGGGGTCGCGCCTTCCCAGTCACACTTCTTCCCAGGCCCAAGGGCTCAAGCCCCACTCTTCCCCCGTCCTGTGTCTCAGCCCGGGCTGCTGCAGTGCAACTCGAGCTGCTGGGGGCTCAGCTGGGCAGTGTCTGGAGTCTTACCTCCGGGCACGCCCGAGTTTTTCACAGGTCTTTAAAGACCATTTGCATATTTACATGCCTTTTGTAAACTGGTTACAGAGGCTTAGTGTTTTTTCCTGGTTCCAGTACCCCCTGCGTCCCCACTGTGTCTATTCCTTACATTTGGATTTTACATTCACTGCCATAGTGTGAGAATACATTTCATGTAAAGGAATATAAAATAGAGTTGCCAAAAGAAAAATGCCTGCCGTGTTTTGTTTAAAGAGCCTGCAAAGACCTAGTCTTGACACTAAATAGACTTATAAATAAAAAAAGTATGTATTCATTCATTATGTGACTTTTCTGTCTTTGTTCTCTTTAATTATCAGTCATGGATCATTGAGGCAGCCTTAGAACACAATTAAAAGTGCTTTCTATTTGCTGTTCGAAGTAGGCACAGATAAGTGCTGAAAATACAGCTTTAGGTGACTGCTTATTTTTGTACCGACTGGGCCATCAAAATAATCTGCTGGCAACCCTAACCATAGGACTAAGTTTGTTGCAGGTTCAGCACATTATTTCCTTCACACTCGATCCCCGATTAATCCCGCAATAGTTTAACTTGTATCTGAAACACTACGCCGACGTCAATATGCTGAGTTTCTTCGTGTCTGGGAATGCACCCTGCATTCAGACAACTCACTCCTCATTCTCGCCCTTCACTTTCACGCACTCACAGCGATCACAATGCACTCGCACCATTCACCCGCTCACCCTGCACTCACAGTAATCACTCTGCACTCACAATGCACTTGCGCTGTTCACCCTGTACCTCAGCCTGCAGTCACACAAGCACACTACTCATCCTGCACTCATGTGACACTTCACTCACCTGTCCCCCTCACTGCTCAATATGCAACTCACTCAAACAAGCCCATCAGTAATCATACATTCATTCATCCCATTCTGAACTTGCATCCGCACCCAAATACATACGCCACCCCACTCACCCTGCAGTCACTCCTCTTACCCTACTCTCACACTGTTGCATCGCTCACCGTGCACTCACATGGACACTCTTGTCACCTACACAGTGCAGAGGGTTAATGTGCCTGCTACAAAGAATATGTACCATGCTTATCACAGAAATGAGTGTGAGTAAACTATGAGTAGCGCTATAAAAAAAAATGAAATGTTTGTCAGAAAGGTGCTATAGAGAGATGAGGTGCATTGTTGGCGAGTGACAGTGAAGGAATTCATGGAGAAGCAGGAAACGGGGGTGGGGCTCCAAAAAAGACTGTTGCAACGTGTGCGACCAGTGTTAGGACCAGCCCTGGCTGGGAGTGTTATTCCCCCCCCCTCCGAAGTTCTGGTCTAGTGACTCCCCTGCTTCTGCCTATTATTATTATTTACATTTGTAGTGTGCTACTGTTTCCAAAAGATGTCCTGGGGGTAATAACCATCTGCTGCCTGAAGGCAAGTGAGAAAAACACAGAAGGAGAACCAGCCAAATGGGGTAACCTACAGAGCATAGAGGTTTTTATATCTTCCTAAAGGATAACAGATTCTTGGTGGAGCAAAGCAAAGGAGGGTGCAAATTCCATAACAGCGCGGCCTGCACCAAAACAGCAAGATAAACAACTCGTGCCTTCTTGAATTAGGGAACAATAAGCAGAGTGGCACAGGCCGAGAGGAGCATACGGGTCCGACCTGTATGCTTGGTGAGGAGAGATGAGAGAGGACAGCAAGGGAGTGAGAGAATTTGATTGAAGAGGTCAGGGACGAGGAGAAGAATTGCTGAAGAGAAGTGTGGACACTCAAGAAGTGAGTGTGAGCCAAAGGTGAGGGTTTCTGTTGGAACAAAGGGGAGATGTGACAGATGAAGGGGGGGGGGGGACTGGAGAGGTGTAAGATACAAATAGACAAAAATGTGAATGGAGAGACGAGGTGAATGAGAAGTGCTGAGGGGCACGGGAAGTGACAGAGCCAGAGAGGCCATGAGATAAATGTGAGAGACTGTTAGAGATGAGGGCAGTGAAAGGACAGAATGGCAAGAGGTGATTAAAGGTGAAGTGAGAGGTTGAATGGGGAGTTCAGAAGTTGTAAAAAGGGGTGAAAGTAAATGGCCTGCAAAGTGAGAGAGGGATCCAGGGTGAGGAGAGGGATGGAAGGGGGGGGGGTGAGAGGAAAGCTGCATGTGTAAACTGCCTAACTCTGCACACAACCGCCAGGGTTTTAAGGGGCTCCTGCTTCTCCCGGCCAGGGCCAGGTGAGCTTCTAATATGGCAGCACATATTCATGGGGAGTGGAAGGCCCTTCACAAAGGTTGACTAGAAATTTTTCTGATGTTAATTGCTGTATTTTGGTTATAAACTGGTACTGATGGGGGTGACATTTTTCCTCCGTGTTACTGTGTGTAAAAAATGTCAAAAAGATGAAGCAATGCTATCCCAAAATATGTGGCATCACATAACCTCATTTACATTTTCATCCCACACAATTTAGTCAAGTCTGTTGCGTAATTTGGTCCTCACCTGCCTCATAATTCCAGTAGCCCTGCCTACAGGTTTAGAAATTTGTCAGGAGGGGGTCCTTGCGCCTCAAAATGTTGACAGGGGGGTCTCGGCATCCAAAAGTTTGAAGACCTCTGCTTTATAGTATGGTGTTTCCTAGGCTTGTTTTTGGTAGTACATAGGTTTCTTTCAGACTAGTGCTTATAGATGGTTGTATTACTTTCAGGCTTCTAGTTTATTTTGGGGGCGGGTTCTAGCAGAAATTTTCTTTTTATCTAGCAACTAAATGTTGTACCACACTTCTACTTAAAATAGGAACGTCCATTGTAAGGAAAAGGTAATATCGCCTCCCCTCAGTATAGCTAGAATTGTGATCCATGTATCACCCAGTAATGGGAGGGTCATGCTCTATATCTCTAAAATAAGGAGTTTGATATCAAATACATTGATAGGCTGAAGTCTCTCAAAGCTTCTCCTTTGGCCATTGATACCACGCATTACAATGCCTAACATCTCTTCTGACTGACAACTTGAAATCCTTCTAATCCACGCCCCTATCTTGGCATTACTAATTCCACACCGATTAAGGAATGAAGTGAGGAAGAATGTCAGAATCAGTGTGTTGTGGACCATAACCTAAAACAAATCGTCCTACACGGAAACAAATGGCCACTATTTAATATACTGCCATCTGGTCCACCTACACCAAAGCACTACATAAACTGACTTTTGTCAAGACTCCCAACACATATTTACTTGATTCACATGAAACAAGAGGTTACTTGCCTCATACTGTACAATGGGGTGCATTGATAAAAAAAAAAAGCATCTGTTTGTCAAGTTGACATATATATACGTGTGTGTGTGTATATATATATATATATATATATATATATATATATATATATAATATAATTTTGGTAAACGTGCCCATGCCTTCACTTTAATAGCGGCTGCACACCTTTGTTTAAACTCAGCTTGTCTAAAGAAGGGGCGCATGGGCACAAGTAAAAAAACATTAGAATAAGCGCAGCACCTATACTTGAAGTGGACCGCTCTGCTAAAATAAAGAAAAACGCGGCCGCTATAGTTAAAAGGGACTGCCATTGGTAAATAAAAAAAACGGGCGACATGCCTGGACGTAACGGATGAAATAGGGGCAAATCATTAAATAAAATAGTGCTCACAGCCAAGATAAAGCTGGACGTGCAACAAGACAACTAAAAGGTCCAGTCTTTATGGAAGGCAACAAATGCAGACAAGGCGGTACCAAGGAGCCTAATGAATCTGAAGCCAGCGTGTTCGGACAATGACACAGCCAATTAAAAATAGATGCAAGAGTGGCCGGGGCTTCAAGTCCATACTCCAATGCAGCATGCCTCACAACCGTGCGACCTCTGCCCAGGCTCGACCTTAAAATGGCATTGAAATGATCTTTTATTTGTTTGCCTGCAGCGCTTGCAGCAGGTACGGCGGCACTCCTCTGCTCCTGAGGAGGAACTACCCCCTGTTGAAAGGGGCTTGGAGACCCTCGTTACTTACCTTTCCATACTATTTGTTGGCACCCACATCACTTGATTCCTGTTGGTCAGCGCCTCCTCGCCTTTGGCTTCCTCCTGGGCTCCAGTCTTCGTTCACAGTGGAGCTTGAACCAAGTACTCCTTCCCGTGGCTAGTGCCCTTCTGCATTTTCCTTTACTTGTGGACATGCTCTCTAATGAGTGCATGTCTCTGCAGTCCCTCTCCTTCACCCTGCCCTTGTTTTACACCCCCGTTGTTTTTCAAACGGCTTTGCCACCCCCCCTGTTAATCTGATGTTTATCATGTTTGACACGGTGCCCCCCCACCCTTTCTTCTGCTCTTTTTTTAGGTCTCGCCTGACCCAGCACATGCGCTGGTCTGGCGAGACTTATTGAGAGGGCTCCAAAAAGTGCTACCAGTCCAGCCTAGAGCTACTGTGCATGCGCGTGCCGCGCTTGACTGCGATTACTTTCACTTCCGCGGCCGCTTTGATGTTTGATCGCGATCACTTTCACGGCCGCTTGGCATAGCCAATAGGTCTCTGTTTTGGGACCTTCTAAGTATTTAGTTATGCAACTGTTGCATGGCTAACACTTAATAGGTCCCAAAGGCGAGACCTATTGGCTATGCCAATGCTGGTATCTTTTTCACTGTCATTCCGGAGATGTCGATTTTTATTTTTACATGTTGACCAGAAGCCCATGCTGCAGTGAATTATGGCTTCAGGTTAATGAATAAATTCTGTCAGTCAATGCTGGCTGTGTCATATAGCGCATTTAAAAAAAAAAACATTAAGGCATGTTACACGGCAGCCGTGCTACTTTGCAGCATGGCTACAAACATTAGCAAAGCCAAAAGATCTCGCATAGGTGAAACCTATTTGCTTTTCCATTGCTTGCTGTTTTTAAAATTTGTTTTTGGGTACCATATCAGTCCATATTTTGTGATGATTTTAACAAATCACATATTTAATACATTTTATACCACAGTGCATAATTAGGGGAATGCAGCAGATGGTTCAATCCAGTTCTAGACTAGGCATCACACCCTTCTGTGCCCATCCCCCACTGACTGACTTCCCCAGCGTTTGTGAACCCAGGCATCTCGAGGACAAGGGGGCTGGCTATGTACAAGCGCAGTCACTGAATCATTCCCAAGGCCTATAGGCAATGGTGGCATGTGAATACCTTTTGGCTTGCATTGCAAGCTTTCGCCTCAGTCGGGTTTTTGCTTATACTCTACAGCCGCATGGTTGCCTGCTTTCAGCAGTAGAACTCTTGGCTTGTGTGAGACGCACCTTACAGTGGTTCTATTAGCGTTTGAACTGTTAGAGCAGTTGCATTGGTGGCATGGATACTTAAGGGATCTCTGTGCTGTTGCAGAGGTGTGGAATAAAAAATCTACTTGTTCCTTTGGTGCCACGTAGTGCAGCGACAAATTATGGCAGCAATTTTGTCATATAAAAGCTCTGATATTCGCCTTTCTTATGCCAGGGCTCATACTATAGTAGAGTTGCAATTATAGCAATTTCCTTATTTTGCCACTTTTCTGCAGATCTACATACTGGGGCTGGATGTAGCTTTAAGCAATAGTTCCAGGGTTGGACAGCAGTTTTCAGTCTGTGCTACACCTACTAAATTACGTGTTTTATGGGCTTTTACCAGCTCTTTAATGTTTTCTGATGCTGAGAAGGGTTGCAAATTTACTCCTGACAATGGCAGAAGTGAAACTTCTTCCATGGTTGAGAAAAAATTGGTTGGAGGGAAAGTGAACTTGTAAATGCTCAACAGATTTTTTGCATGAGCAAATCTACAGCTTCATGTTTGCTTGTGCTAAAAAGCAGTTCACAAATATAGTACAGTTTCCTGGCCTACTCAAAATTTGCATTAATGCAAGGACCTATACCATGGGTGCACTTTAGTGACTTTAAGGATTGGGCACCTAATTAAGTCTGGAGTTAATTAAGACCTTTTTGTTTTTATTCAAATTCGATCTCTAGCCATCGACTGGCTCCTGCTGTTTCACAAAGAGCATATCGGCACACAAAGTAGTTTTGTGCAGTGCCAGGGACTACTGCGGTAATCTGTGCTTTTTGAGACCAAAAAATATTATTGCTTTAACAAATGTTTGTTATAATGGTGAGGGACTAGCAGCTCCCACAAAGTTTTACTAAAACCATATCAAAACTAGACAATGATGGACAAAACCAAAAGGCTGACCACTAATATCAGACCTATTGGCTTTGCCGATGCTTGTTTATTTTCATGTTTCCCATTATTTTGCTGTTGCACTGATTTTTCTATTATGAATATTTTTTTAGAAATACAAGCAGTATGCATCAATACATTTACTAAATGATGCTACAAAGAAATGTTACCTACAATTTCACCGTAGTATAGCACGACTTAGTTTTCCTAGTTGGATTTTTTGTGAGCATTTTATTTTGAGAGCAAAGGATTATTAATCTTGCTTTCAAGCTTTTGCATATATTTGCATCTAAATAGAGCATTCTGGGAGCATTGTATGTAGCCCCATATTGCTAAACTTTCCAAATGTGTGTACACATATTCACATTGAACCCACTGTTGGTAGTGCAGCCCGAGCTTAAAACATTTCCTTAGAGCACTGACCCTTGCAAGAAAGGCTTTGTATTAATGAACCATAAATACCAGTTTGAACATTATCATAGGGACAGAAATATGACCTTAACTGCAGACAGTGCCATTCCTTGATCCATGTAGTACTATAAAATGGCACTCAAAGGGTTTGTGCGGCAGGGGGTTGGGACTACTTGTCCCAAGGACAAAAACATGACATTTTGTTGTCCTTGACACCAAACAATATGTCCTGGGAGCCGGACTATAGGAATTCAACACCCTTGCTTTGGTGTGGTGTGGAGTTCCTATATAATTCCTACGTGGCTAACCCCCGGCACCACCCACAGGTCGCTCTTGGATCTATCCCTATTAGTTGCTCACTCTCTTTGGATATTCCCACACCAGGCACATGCTAAGCTTCTCCCTTTTGACAGCCTCTTCACTTGAAGGGCCTGGCGTATATCTTCATTTAAAAGGAGAATGTAGATTATATTTCTGAGCTGGTTTTTGTTGGTTTTCATTCAGATTACATTTTCATGCTGCTCTTGAGACCGCTTTTGTTTGAAATGTTTGCTCCCACAGTGGGTAGCAATGAGACTGGCTCCAAGCAGGCGTATCCAAAGAGTATCTATAAAGCCAGTAGGTCAGCCATTCTAATTTGAGTGCTAAGCTATTGGATGTAAAGCAGTCTTATTTTAAAAAAGAAAAGAAAAAATTAAAGCACTGGCGGAAAAGCAAATAATTCTCCTAAGGTAGCTAGACAATGGAACTCAGTATTTTCAGTTTGTCATGATTTTTGAAATGGCACACAAAAAAACTAAACATAATTTTAAAAAGCTGTTGATGTTCCTGCTTAAAATTAACACAGAGTACTTTAAAGAACAGAACAGCTGTCTTCATAAAGTATCAAAAAATGCCTGTCCCACACTTTTGATGACTGTTCTGAAGCTAATGCTTAGGCGAATTGCTCCCTTCAGCAGCCAGGGAGCAAATTTATCACTTTGTCTGAGAAAACAAATCCTATCAAGTCATTATTAAGTAAACCTTCGGTCTCTGATGCATGTTGTGTGCAGCGGCCTGCCCCATACCCAGTATAACATTGCCTTTAAGTGCCAAAGCCTGGGCTGTCGTACAAAAATATTGATGGCAGGAGATTAAAGAAAATAGACCTGATAAGGTCTTCTATTTAGTCAAACCAGGAAAAAATATACATGTTGTGATTTTACAGATTATCTGGGGCGGGGTGAGGAGCGAGAATGTGGCATATGATGGAGAGAGGAAGGAAACTAATGCAGTCCTTAATGGAAATAAAATGCAAGCTGTGGAAGGATGGTAAAGATGTGTTCAAGGGAACGGGCAAAGACAAGGAATGTAACTATTAATTAAGAGGCATGACTAGCTAATGAGCGACAAAAAAGCCAACCAATTAAAAGCCATGGGCTGTCTCTAATCACTCAGTAAGTATTAAGAATGCCGGCAACAGGTCTTCAGCAACAGCTAAACTCACGAGAGACCTAAAAATGGGCACAGTGAAGTGGATTCCCTGCACCTAGCTGTCATTGGCCTTCCTTGAGCAGTAGTCTGACTAAAGTGCAGGCACCTTCTGGAAACTTCCTCATCTTTCACAGTAGAAAATAAATTCACAACCCACCAATCAAACCTACCATCTACTAAATGGCAGTGCCCCGGAAGAACTAATCAGCACTCCTTTGCTAACAAAGTCTTGGAATTTCTAAAAGAAGCCTTCTATCCATCCTCTTCACTTCAGTGTCTGACTCACTACTCCCCAGCCGTAGGAATGCAGGCAATATTTCCTTGTCTGGGGAAGATGTGCTCGCCCTCCATGCCTGCCTTGCTAAACCAGGGCCTTTCCTTATGTATCCTACTGGCCCCAGTACTTGTAAAGTAGTAGGATTGTGTTGTGTGAGTACATGTGCTACCCGTTCCCCCTTTGATCCATGCTCACAGGATGTCTGTGCCATGTTCTGGGTTTCTCACCCCAGTGAATCTTAACATGAGTGGGATAATAATTCCTGTTTGTAAAGTGCGCACAAATGCCCATTAAGGGTTTCAAGGCACTGGGGGCCGTCGGCGATTAGGTGAGCTGTTGCCCAGTCACATAATGCTGAACTGCAGTCAGCGCCAGGGATCGAACCGTGAGCCATATGCTCCGGAGTCGGCCGCTACGCCACACCTTTCAGTAGACAGCACTCGCACTGACCCAGGAAAAAGCTCTGGTTACTGTATAGAATCGGAAGCACTCTACGCTGTCACCTTAAATGTATTTGATGCACCCAGGCTATTCCACTGCCTACTATAAGTGCACACATGATTGTGGCCCGCCAGATCACAGAGCAGAGCCCTGTGTACATGCTACATGAACGCGACGCAAGGAGAGAAATAAGTAGGCCAGGCCGGTAAATTCCGGTCCGCTCGCGGAATTTCGCGTTCCGCGGAGACCGCGAAATTGCCCAAAATTCTGCTTTCCGCGATTTAGCGAAATTTTTTGCTTGTTCGCGTTCTCAAAATGAGTGTTCGCGAGATATTTCTCCCAGAGCACGCAAACAGCAATTGTGGACAGGAAAAAAGCATCGCGAACAAACAATTCCGCGTGTTCGCGGAATTTCTGCGTGTTCGCGGAGATTTTTTACCGTTTCGCAGAGATTTGCGTGACGCGATTACGCAAGTTCCGCCCACCCCTAGAAATAAGCCAGAATAGCAGTTTAACTTGGAGTCGAGCACTCTGCAGGAGTATACATATGCCCTTTTACAATGGAGGGGACATTCCTTGGCTAACACGCATCCTCCCCAGGCTAAATGCAAGACTGAAATGATCAAATCAAGAGCCCTCAAGAAAAGTATTGTTAAAGTCAACAGGTCTGGGTTTAATAGGCTAACCTCTGCAAACAAGTATGGAAAAGCACACAGACTATTGGTGCTAGGTCTGTCTTCTCCCAGTCCCCCATCTCCTCTATTAGTCTAGTGTGGAATATCCATGTTTGTGTTAGTGGTTCCGAGGTGTCTGAATTAAATACTTTCGATCGACTTTTGACCAGAGCTTTTTATGTACTTCATCTTGCAGTCCTATGTTCCCCTCTGATTATTTGCATGGATTTAAGTATACACCACTTTCCATGGTTTCTAGTAAGGTTGTCTCTTTTCTTTCTAACTACTGTAGCAGGCTCTTCCGGCACGCACACGGGTCTTAGTAGCTTAGTACCCGTTATTGACAAGGAACATGGTGTTCACATGACCACCTCCTATAGGGGAATTGGAGTAAGAAAAAAACAGGCTTTGGTCGAACAGCAAAGTTGTTCAACTACAGAAATTGAATGTGTGTGTGTGCAGTTTCAGCTATAGTGATGCTAACTGTATATACTGAAGTGTTTTCAAAATATTTTTTAAATGTATGCACCATTGCTGGTTAAATGTCCAAAACCACTACAAAAATCTTTTGGCATGTTACATGGTGAAAGATCTTTAAATGAGTAGGTTTTGTCCAAAACCACTACAAAAATCTTTTGCCATGTTACATGGTGAAATATCTTTAAATGAGTAGGTTTACTATCTCCTAATTCATTTTCCACTTGCTCTTGTATTGTGGAGTTTGGAGTCGTTGAATTTAAATTACCAAGTTGAACTTGTGATAAATTGCTGTGCCTGAAAATATGAAGTGGCTTTTTGTGCCTGTTCATGATCCATGTTCTAACAAAGCAATCATTTCTATAGCATATATTTTACGCTGTTTATTCTTGTCCCATTTAGAAATGTTCCATACCGCATGCGTGTGCGCCTATCCAGGAAACGCAATGAGGATGAAGATTCACCCAACAAGCTATACACATTGGTCACTTATGTACCAGTCACCACATTTAAAGGTATGGCCTAACTCGTAATTGTGTGTTTTTGGTGTTTTATCACATCTTTGTTTAAAGTGTGGTTTAATAGAGTGAGGAAATATTAAGCAGAACTAAAGCTAACCATCATGCTTCGCATGCATGCCCTGAAGCTATCCAAAAGACAGTGGAGCACTTTACAGGGTCAATGGTAAAGACCTGCGATTGAAGGAAGGAATGACTGATTTCTATGATAAAAGAAAACTGACTGCATCATGATGGAGTTTTCGTTAAAGAGGTATCTTAAGCTCAGAGGGGGCAGTGCTGAAAAATACAGGAATATAATTCCTGTTGTCTTTGTATTTTTTTGCACTTCGTTGCCAGTGTCATGGTAGTGTCGGTTGTGATAGCTTTGGAGATAATGGCACTTGCTTTAAAATGTGCTGACTGCCAAGAGGTTAACATGTGCTGGCTTAAGGAGAGCCAGTGGAATTCTATAATTTTGGGGGTGTACTCCTATTTCTTGAGGCCTTTAATGGGGCATGTTGTTAGCTAGGTCTTACTAGGTTGCTTGTTGTCTTTAGCGTATTGCAGGAATTGTTTTTGGTGGGTAAACATCAGATAGGTGCTAGACATCAGTCTGTAAACCGTGCAAGCAGTGTTAAGAGGGGCTGGATGTCTCCAGCACAGTAGACTTTCACATAAAGTTGTGCCATTGGCGTGCTGGAGAATTTTGATGTTAGTGGTAGAGTTATAATGGGTTCTATCTAGAAACTTATGATTATGGGGAACAAGATGGAACACTGTTATTGGGATTATTTAGGACATATCTGTACCCATGTGAACAAACTGGTGTCTGGATGGGAGGGCCAGGTAGAAAGTTGCTGCAGTGCTTGATTGTTCCGAAGAGTCATCTACTTCTGTTGAGAGAGTACTTGGCTAGTGTGTCGTAGTTTCATTTTTGTGCCTGTCTGCTGATGGGGTGTTTGTTGTCAGCAAGTTCTTTGGTGTGCCAGGGTGCTGAAGTGTTTGACTTTCACTTCATGACTTTCACTTCAATCTTTTTAGTTGTAGTGTGGGTGTGCACATGATTTACCAGCAATGCATTAGTTGTTTACAAAACTATTGGTTGTGAAGAGAGCAGGATGAGGCTTTAGGTTTCTATGGGAAAGTCTTTGAAGGATGTGAAGATTTGCTTTTGATTGACCTTGATGAGTCGGACCCTAAGCCAGGTGATGGGGATGGCTAGGTGGTCTGTCTGATCGGGCTTCAGGAGGCTTGCATTGGGAGCATCGTGATGGAGGAGATCCCAGAATGTGTCTTATTCCTTGTTTTGCACAGGAGGCTCTAGATGTTGGTGTGAGGTTACTGTCTGCGTTGTGGAGAGCAATGTGGAGTTGTTTTGGTTACTTGTCTATGCTGCAGAACCAAAGGGGCTTGAGAATGACGATGAGGCTTCCTCCCTTCTTATGAGAAGTCTGGACACTAGCCTTTAAACAGGATTTCTAGGCTGTGTGTATGTGGGAGTAAAATATGTTGCTTTGAAGAGTGCATCAAAGTTATGAGGTCTACAACATCTAGAGCATGGAGTACTGCAGAATACGCATTGATGAGCATGAGATTGAGTTTGTATGTGGTTGGTTGAGGGTGCATGGTGGTTATTGGAATGTTTGAGGTTGATTCTGCTTTAACTGTTGCATGAGTATGACCTATGCCTGAGTGTGATTGTGGAGGTGAGTAGTGGTGGTGCTGGGTGAAGCACAGTGTGAGATCCGAGCCTGTAGTTTGCAGTAGAGCAGGTGGCCTTAGACCCTACTTGGCTAAAGCAGAGGGCTTGTTTTTTCTGCCATCCCAGTGTTCTCCAGCATGCATCAGTGGCCACCTTAGAATGTTTTCTCTTTAATAGAAAACCTGCTGTAATTTTCTAAGACCCAATCATTGCAGCTAAATAAGGAAGGTTCTTTGCTTTGAGCTAGGTCTGGCTAACTGTTGCTCGTTGGCTTTGTCAGATTGCTGGAATTGTTTTTGGTGGATTTGCATCAAATAGGTGGTACACATGTATGTGTCTTTCAGCCCTTAGAACATAGCTACATAGTCACATTCCCCATGGCTTTTTTTTGCTGAATTTTATGCAGGCAGTTGAAAGTTCTTCCTTGGCAAATAAAAATCAGCTTAAATCCAAGAAATTTAATTATCCATAGTATACTCTAGAATGGCATATTATGTTCATGTACGAAAGCTCAATTGTTGGCTTCCTTGTCTTGCATTTTTCAAATTGGAGAACTGGGTTTAAAAACATTCCTGCAAAGTGAGGTATAACCCAATTACGGTAATGTTTATGAATATTTAGCCAGTAACTTGCTAAACACAGATGGGCTTCTTTCCAAACAGAATTCCCTCAGGTAAAGAAAAAACTATGCATAAACTACCGAACCACTAGTCTCAAAGTGCAAAAATTCATCACAAAACATTGAGTGATTGCAGTCCATAGCTGGCTGCTCTGTTTAAAGTGAAACTTTTCTTTTGAGATAGTCTTTGTTCTGAGCATTTTTTTGGACCCATCTGTTTGCATACCCTGTGATTCTGTTGATTTGGCTCTGGAGGTATTTTGGTACAGATATATCCTAGTTTGTCGTTCACCTGTGTATGACCAAGGGAACATTCTGAACATGGTTCTGTGCCTTCGTATTTCTCTTTTAATAGAACCAAAGAGCTAGATTCTTCTATTGCAGTTTGTGGTAGTTAAGTTAAACATAACTTACTTGGTCTTATCCTAGGGTTTGGCGTGTGAATACAATCTGATGACAGTTGCTTTGAATGTCTTTGTCTGTTGATTTCAAAGTCTAATGATGATGCTTTAAGTTTGTTGCTTACTTAATTCTTCTAACTTTGTTTTACAGGTCTCCAAACAGTCAACGTTGATGAAAACTGAAGTTATCCTGTGTTGAAATAAAAATCAAAAAATGAATTTTCGTAGTTTGCGCTCTTTTTTTTTTTTTATTATAATTTTGTTTTTTAACACTGGTATTGTGTATTTCATCCATTGAGCATTTTACAAAATGGAGTCTCCTGTGTCTTAAAGGTGCAATGACCATGCAGAGATTAGAGGTAAATCTCACACACACACACACCCCCCCCCCCCTCCCCACTTTGCCTCCCCTGTGAACAAAAATGCTGGCTGGAGTTGTGGCTGTCCTGCGCATGCCCCACCCTGTTAATGTTTTCAACTTCCCTGTGTTGGGCAGATTGGTTTGAGGGCGAGTGAAAAGGCCATCACACCAGGAGTAAGAATGGAAAATCTGATGTGATGCTTACTTGAACTTACACTGCACCATACCTCCCGGGCACCAGTAGAGGCAGGGTGAATGTGGACCCTCCCTCTCTGTGGAGCACAGGCTGGAAACAGACCATGTAAGGTCAGCCAAAAAACGTTACCTACTCAGAGTCCAGTGTGATGGGTTTTTGTGGTGAAGGAGGCCATGACGAGCAGGGAGATTGTTACTGATGGTTGTTCATGTAGCACTGTCGGTGATCGCGAACTGCTTTTGCTGTGGCACAAAGTGCAAATCTTGTGTCGGTGGTCATTGTAGTGCAAGGAGTTCAGAGCTTCTCGTTGGTGGTTTTCAGTTTCGACATAAACTGGCCCTTCAGGGTTGTGAAGAGCCCAAAACTTAGCTTTCACAGGAGGAAACTCAATGGATGCCAACCAAGGGTACAGGACCTGGCGAGGTACCTTTTGAGGGAGTAGGAATTGGCTAATACAGAACCAGGGCAGCCGGGGAAATTGCAGAGTGGCCCTCTTAGAGCTTTTTGTAGCCCAGGAGGTCAGCCAACTGACCCTTCGAGACTGTTTAGCCTGGGATAAAGGGAGTATGTCAAGTCATCCTTCGGAGAGCAGGGTAGCCCTCTGGGGGTCAAGGCAGTCCTCCAGCAGCAGGGCAGTCATCTGGGCAGCAAAGCAGGCCTTATGCAGCAGGTCAGCCCTCTGGTGAGCTGTAGCCCAGGAGTTTACTGAAGAGGTGGTTCAGGTGGTCAACTATTTGTACCGGTTGCCAGCCTTCGAAGTGTGGTTGGCATTCTGGCCACCCCCACACCCCTGGTCTGGAACGTTCTTCACTTCCCCTGCCAGTGCTCCATGATGTCTGGGGTGTCAAGTCTTATCAAGTTCCTTTGTGTGTGCTGGAGACAGCTGTTTGAAATTCAAGTGGGGCAGGGAACAGCTTTGCCCCACCCCTCATCCTCGCAGGATGGCTCATACTGAAAATTACTATTCCATCTTTGTCGTGTTGTCTGGGAGGAATATACAAAGGCCAACGGCTAAGCTATTAGCAGTCACAGGCACCAAATGGTTAGGACCAGATAATGCCAACTTTTAATCACTAGCTGTTAACAATCAAAAGATAGCCCTTAATTTGTCATAAGGTAACCTAGTGTTATCTGATGGGAGCGATGGGTCTTACAGTAGGTAAAAATAAGAGTTTTTCACTACCAGCACATGTAAAACCTAAAAGCACTAGTACTCGTTTTGAAATATAGTGCACTGTTCCTTGTCGGCTGATAAGGGCCCACCTTAGGGATGACGTCCGTGTATTAAATGTGAGGAGATAATAATCACAGCCCTGTTAACAGAAACTGAATTCACCGATCGTAGCGACTGAAAAGATGGAGATCTTGTGTGCAGCACTCTTGGACAGAGGAAAAATTAGTCCCTTTTGCAGTTGCTATAATCGGACAAGTAGAAGGGTACAAGTAGGGCACTGCTCTCTGGGAGTAAACAAACTATGAAAAGGTGAGACAAATAAGGAAACTATTAAAACTACTTGCATCTAAGTGGTTAAAGGACACTGGCATAAATGAGCAGCAGTGGGTGGGCTGTAAGCTCACACAGTGAATACAGTAGGTTTCGAAAAGACAGCATTTGAACTGCCTATGCTTCTTGGGGGGGAAAAAGGTTTATTTTGCCAGGTCGAATTGGCAGTTTAAAACTGCTCTACAGCCTGCGATGGCACGCCTGAGATGTTCAGGGGTGTGGAATTTAATAAAATATCTACTTGTCCATGGGGCAGGTTGCTTCATAAATTTACTTGTCCTGTAACAAAATCCACTTGTCCCTTTGCTGCCATGTAGTGCGGTGACAAATTATGGCAGCAATCTCGTTTTTTAAGGGCTCTGATATAGCCTCGGATTATGCCAGGGCTCATACCACAGTAGTGTTTGAATACTTGCATCCCCTTATGTTGCCAAATTTCCCCAGATCTACATACTGGGGCTGAAGGTAATGGTAAGCAATAGTTCCAGGGTTAGTATACCCTTTTGAGTTAATGCAAACCTACAAACTTGCATGTTTTAAGGGTTTTCAACAACTCTGTAATATTTTCCTATACTGAGAAATGTTAGAAATGTACTCCTGACAATGGCCGACGTAAACCTTCCACATTTGGGGGGAAAAGTGGTTGGAGGGAAAGTGAACTTGCAAATACTCAGCTTTTCGCATGAGCAAATCTTCACATGCATATTTGCTTATGTTAAAATGCAGTTCACAAATATTTCTAGGAGTTCTATTTCGTGTCCTACTATCCTGGAAATTCTTCGAAAGCCATATAGCTGCACTTAATGCAAGGACATATACCATGGGTGCACCTTTGAGACTTTCTTTAATAATTGGGCCCCTAATTTGGTCTGGCGTTGACATTACCATTTGCGTTTTTTTAAATTTCTCTATCGATTGGCTCCACTGAGTGACAGCATACTGCTCTTTAATAAGGACCATATCAGCACACAAAGTAGTTTTGTTCAGTGCCAGTAACTACTGTGCCAGTGTGTTTTTTTTTTTGCTTTTGCTAATTTTTCTTATCGTGAGGGCCAGGCAACTCTCACACCGATAAGGTTTTGCCCAAAAAAATCACACATTAACAAAACTAAAAAGCTGACCACCAATTTCAGACCTACTGGCTTTGCCAAATTTTTGTTTATTTTTGTTTCCCATAATCTTATTGAAACTGGTTACACTGATTTTCCATTAGGAATATTTTTGGGAAATACTAGCATGCTTCAACACGTTGCTAAATGATGGTGCAAAGAAATGGTAATTGAAATTTGACAGTAGTTTAGCAAAATGTAATTTTTTTATAACTTTTTATTTTGAAAGCAAAGAATCGTCACTCTTGCTTTCAAGCTTCTGCAAATATTTGCATCAAATCAGAGCGCATTCTGAGATAATTATATGTAGCCTCATGTTGCTAAACTTTGAAAACATGTGTACACATTTTTATACTGGAACCCCTGTCCGTAGTGCAGTCGGAGCTTACAACATGAGCGCACACTAATTATAAAGGTTTTCAATTAATAAACCATAAAAACAAGTTTGAACAACATGTCCATATGGAAAAAAATATTACCCTAACTGCAGACGGTGCCCTTCCCTGATGTGGTACTGCATACTGGCAGCCAAAGTATTTGTGCTGCAAGGTGTTTTGGCCTACTTCTCCCGAAGGCAAAATACACATGAAAACACTGTCCTGGCGTCGGGCTATAGGAATTCCACATCCCTGGATATTTTAAAGTGCTACTTTAGTGGGTGCACAATGAGTGCTGCAGGTGCATAAGTAGCATTTAATCTACAGGTCCTAGGTACATGTAATGCCACTTTACTTGGGAGTTGCTGCTAATGAAATGTACCAATTTTAACATGTTTTAGGGAGGGAGCACACGCACTGGTTGGCAGTGGTAAAGTGCACAGAGTCCTAATGCCAACAAAAACAAATTCAGAGGGGAGCGTGGCATGCAGCCGAAGGAAATGGCTGCATACTAGCGCGGCTCCTGAATCCCACACCCGTATTCCCGCAACAACAGGTAATTAATCTGAGTAAACGGCATCAAATAGACAAATCCATTGCTGAAACAAAGTTTCCCCTATCCGGCTCTGCTAAAGAAGTCTGCACATTCGGTAAAAGCTCTGATCGCCCCAGGGCCTACATCGGTAATAAAGAGGGAAAATGGCAACGCCCTAAACGACGTCTGGGCGGTGAGTGGGAGGCCACTATGCCGCATACCATCAAAGGAAATCAGAGGAGAGAGGGACACTGAGGAAAAGGAGCCCCACAGAGGAAACACTGAAGATAAAGGTAGGTGGCGGCTGCCACCCCACTACCTTGGGTCCAGAGATAGGGGAGGGAAAACGTTTTACAGGCCCTACCTACCCACTGTAAAATACTCATCCCAGCAGACTGAAGCTTCCGAGAGGGAGAGTACTACAGTTGACTTTACAGGCCGCAACGGGGAGAGGCGGTAACTGGGCTCACAATGTGAAAAGCACCATAGCTGAGCAAAGGAGTCCCGAATGGAAAACCCGACGGGCTGAAAAAGGCACAGCCCCATTGCAGGCGACTGGGAATACCTTGCGGGCTCCTCAGGCACATAAAAGAACAATATTACTCTGAGTAATGGTGGGGGGGGGGAAAGCGAACGTGCGGCACTACAACCCAAATTGGACAAATAGCATGGCAAAAGGGGGCAGATGCTAGAGAACACGGGGATAGTCACAAGGACTTGTCTCTGATTTATCCCCACCTAACGCATCAAAAGTGAAGATGGATTGAACACCCCATTCACGAGCCTCTGCAAACTGCAGACACCCCCAGTATTACCGCGTTAACTGCCCCAAAATGTATCTCTACGGTGGACACCACCAACTAACCCATATGAGATGCAGAGTAGGCGTTCCTGTACAAAAACGCAGTAAAAACACACTACTTTCACAACGAACTGCCAGATCTGCGATGCGAGTCAGAAGCGCGCGATAAGCCGCGGTAGCAGCAGGTATTTAAGCCGGACAATTACCTGCAGTAGGCAACGGAGCCCCGCACACAGCCACACCCGAAGAACAAACGACACCATGGAGCTCCTCTTAATGCAGCTCGGAGCCCTAACAGGGCCATAACACCCACGGTCACCACCTCCAGGATCCGGACCACCACAGAGGCAGCGCAGAGTAAGACAGCGGACCTACAGAAAACGCACCACTCTCACAGACCTAACGCCCGAGGAAGTCCTTGCCCACTACAGGCTCAAAAGGAAAACCATCATCCGCATCATGACCCACATTGGCCACAGGTGGATGGTCCCAACACAGCAGAGAACCAACATCCCTCCGCAGGCAAAGCTGCTGGCTGTGCTGCACCTGTTGGCCTCTGGTACCTTCCAACCAACAACTGCTAGAGTCGGAGGGGTCTCACAGCCAGCCTTATCAAAGTTCATCTCACCTGTCCTGGATGCCATCCTCTGCTTCATACCCCAGTACCTTCACTTCCCCCACACTGCGCAGGTACAGCAGGAGACCAAGCAAGGCTTCTATGCCATAGCTGGATTCCCAGCCGTGTTGGGGGCAATAGACTGCACACATGTCCCACTTGCGCCCCCTGCGGATACTGCACAGCACTACCGCAACAGAAAGCAATCGCATTCCTTCAATGTGCAGGCAATAGTGGACCACTGGGGACTCTCACCAACTACCCAGACTGTGTGCATGATTCCTTCATCTTCTGACAGTCCATTAACCAGCGCTTCCAGGATGGCACCTATGGAACTGGACTACTCGTGGGTAAGTGCAAAATCAACACACCACACCTCAAAGCCACCATCACAACGCTCAACTGTGGGAATGCACACGTGACCAAACCACATACATGTCAACATGACCACCTACCAGACACGACAACACTACTCCATGGTGATCCTAGGCTACCCCTGCACACAATACAGCTATATCATGGCACCACAGTTGAATGTGTGGAGAAGCAGAATGCAGCCATGTGCGAACGACACAAGTGGCCCGTGAATGGGAATGTACACAACGACAAGTGAGGCGTGGATGTGCATGATAGACATGGGTATGCAAACCGCAGAAATGTCCATGCAGACCACAACTGCTGGTGACTGGAGAGTAGTGAACAGTGTACGCAACCATGACACCCCAGGCTGTGGGTCAGATAGCAGAAATGTTGCTCGCTTCGTGAGCGTAGTGGGTTAGCCCGGAGTACGCCAGAGCTGCGCAGGGGTGTGGACAAAACCCTGTGGCGCCGGGCATGCTTGTGTCCTGGAAATGCCAACGTCACTGACAGGGCGGCGCCTCGCAGTGCGCCCCGAAGCCGTGAGCAGGACACTGATACCCAGACCAGGCCTGCCTGCCCCAGCGCTCCAAGGCCGCACTGCTCACCTGCCGACACCGTTGTGTGTCAAAGAGGGTCCACCACGTGCAAGCTGTAAGCCCCAGTCCCGCAGCCTCCACAGACCATCGCTGGCCCACATTACTCCTTTCTCAATTACATACTCCACCGGCGTCCTCTTTGTCCCAGTAGGTCACACATGTGAAACTGAGTCCTGAATGGCAGTGACCCGAAGTCTGTGGCAGCGGCCACAGCACCAGACTCCGATCAGTGAGGCATAATTCCATATCGCAGGCCTGCGACATGTGGTGCCACTAACCCTGTTCAACGCAAGCTGGCGACACGTGGATGAGGGCTCTGGCCTACCCTGCAGTCCAGTAGGTCACACATGTAGAACTGTGTCTTGGGTAAGATGTGGAGGAGTCCACACCATTGGACACGCCTCATCGCAGGTGGCATCCCCTAACAGCACTGGTGCCACTAACCCGGTGTGCCGTGAGTGACAGTCAGCCTCTGGCGGAACATCGTTGGTGTCTGAGCCTGGGGGTTGTAATTGGCAACGGGCAGGTACGGCCTTGGTGTCTGGCACGAGTCTGTGGCATTCATGTCTGCCATGATGATGGGTACAGCTGGCATGTGCCCTCTGCATCATGCCTGGGGGGGGGGGGTATACCTCCCATTCTCCCCCAAGACACTCCGCGGAAGGCACCTCTGTCATACTAGACCCTGCACTGCCCTCATGACCCTACCCCAGTCCCCCGCAGGTCAGCGTCCTGTGGCGATGGGCTCATGTCTGCCACTGTGCATCCGGGGCCACTAACCCTGTGCGACCCAAGTCATCTCCCCTCCTCCCTCCCCCCCCCCTTGTTCTGACATTGCATTTCTGAGTGCCTGATGACTGTTTGAGTTGTTGCCAGCGCCAGCTACTCCCTGAGGGCTGGCTTACACTCACCCCACACAGAGCCAGCACAGGCATCACTGGATTAGAGGGCCTGCCATCACATTCTGCCGAACCAAGTATTGACTCTTTTCTCCCTGCACTGTCACAGGTGATCAAGGATATGCACTCTGCCCTTGGATGATCCCACCCCTCCGAGACCCGAACCAATCTGCCCAGCGGCAGTACAATGCGGCCCACATACGCACCAGGGGTATCGTTGAACGCACATTTGGCATGTTGAAGTAACGTTTCAGGTGCCTGGACGGCACAGGTGGTAAGCTCCTGTACAGCCCGGACATTGTGCGCAAGATGATCGTTGCATGTTGTGTGTTGCACAACATCTGTGTACGCACCAATGCCCCATGGATCCCAGTTCCAGAAGTACCGGAGGATGGGGCAGGTGACCCACATCCACTGCAGCTGCGGCGGGAATGGCCCGTAGGAACACAATCATTGACAATTTCTTCAAATGAGCACGTCACATTGTGGCAGTCCCTGGCAATTATGGGACAGTCCAAAAGCACAACATGTGTGAATTAAACATATTTGCAGGTTACATGTTGTACTTGTACATTGTCATGTCAGTTTCCTGCTGTGCCAGATGTGATTTGCCATGCTGTGCACATTTGTGGCACCAGTTGTGTTCTGTTGTGGAGGTGTTGCTGTTTGTAGCGGGATGTTGTCAATGTCGAGGTGCACTTCTACTTATGTGCGTATGCTGCATGATGAGTGGTAAGCTCCTGCGGCTCTGATATGTCTGCCACTGGTCCTTTCATGAGGTGTGCCTGTCAGTTCTGTGCTTCCACGGTGCTGAGATGTTGCAGACTTGGGTAATTTGTGCTCGTTGAGTTGTGAGTCTTGGGCATGGTTTGTCCGCAGATGTGTTGTTGATGTTAGGGGGTTGTTTGTGCGGGTGGTTGTCCCAGTGTGACCTGCTCCTTTCCGGTTGTGTTCCGTACTCCGCAACCTCATTGTCTTGGTGATTGGACTGCAGCCATGCTACTCGTCATGTGGTGTCTTCTGCGTTGTCAGTGTTGCGGATGGATATGCATGTTTCGCACGTGTTGGTTGTGTGCTTGGTGATGTGTTGGGTGGGTGCCACTTTGGGCACATGGTGTATGTGGGACTACTAGGTGTTAGTGTGTGTGCTGTGTTCCCGTGGGAACCGGGACATGATCCTGAGTCATTGTGAGTGTGCTCTGCTTAATTTTGCATGTGCGCCATTGTGCCCGTCTCCACACCCGTCCAACCCCTCCCTGGTCTGTGCACACACTGTTGATGTGGTGTCGAGTCATGTTGGACAGTGTCCGGATCCCCGAATCCTGTCACCGTCTCCCGATTGGTAACTGTGGCTGCTTTTTTTTACATGTCATTTGGCTCCTGGTGTTCTGCTGGCCCCCCTCCTCCGGGGTGCGTGGCTGCTTTCGTGTTGGCAGCGAGTTTCAGCTTGGTTTTGCCATTTACATCACTCCAGAGCCTCTTGTGCTCTTCCCTTGTCGTCCTCTGCCATGCGACAGCATTCACATGGTCCGAGGTGGTGTGCCATCTTTGGCTCTTTGTTGCCAAGACACATTGGTGGTGATGTTCTGGCTCTTCCATGGCGGCGATCCGGTCTTCCTGGTGATTGTACCCAGTTTTCCGCTTCTCATTGGCCTTCCACGGGCCCTGTATACCTGGGTGTTCCTCCGTGGGGATTGTGGGGTTCAGATTGTCCTCTGCAGTTGGTCAGGGTGCATCCGTGGTACTCCGCAGTTGATGTTGTATTCTAGTGGCATTTTCCGCATGCTGTTCTTGTGCTTTTTCCTGCATTACACGTGGGTATTGCTGGCCTCTCGCTGGGTGTCACTGTTTTCTTATCGCGTTTGGGCACATCGTGTCTTTTTCCGCTTTGGGGTTTGTTTGTTTTTTATCTCCGTCGCGGTGGTTGTATCGCGGACATTGTCCGCGTTTTGGGCGGACTATCACTTGTACCGCCATGTTGTAAATTCCATGTTGACACGGGGTTATTTTACCGCAATAGGCTGCGATGTGTAAAGTTGCGTTAACATTTTTTGGAGATGTTTAGCACAGTTTCTTGTGAATATACCCCACAGTGAATGCAAATCAACCACAAGCCCAAACCGCTATAAAAAAACCCGAACTCGCCCTCCAAGATATTATGGCGGCAATAAACAATGTGCACACCTCATTAGAGTCCAGACTAGTCTCCGTTAATCTTGAATTCTCCTTGGTCCGGGCAGACTAGTGCAATATGGACACTAGACTTAAGGCAATGGAAGAGCCAGCCCATTCCTTGTCCACTGACACAGCCCGCCTAAAACAACAAGTAAGAGAACTACATACAAAAAGTGAACCCATGGAAGCTTAGCTAGATGATTGAGGGCGGAGCACAAGGAAATAACATATAAATAAATCCTAGGAGTTACTGAGCACACGGAGGGACCTGTGACTGATTTTCGTGGAAACGTTAATCACAAAGCACCTACAACCACAGCCAATGAAAAAGCCCTCATGGATCAAGGGAGTAGGCCGAAACCTCCCAACACCCCCCCCCCCCCCCCCCCCCCCCGGACCAATACTTGTATATTCAACTACTGAGACAGATGTCACTCTGTAAATGGCACGGAACGCCCCACCAGTCACTTATGAAAACAGCAATATAATATACTGCTATAAATGAACATTGCCAAAGACTGCTGTTAATGCATTTAATTGCTTAAAATGCATGTGTATTATATGCAAGGGAGGGGACCGGTGTGACCACGAACCCTTGATTCTTGGGGCGAGGGTGACAGGCACTCCGCAATGTTGATGTGGTAGGTAGTTCCAAGTCCGTCTTGCAAGGATGGGGGGGAAGATACGTTATTCCAATTGGGAGGGGAAGTTCTACATTTAAAGATGTTTCAGTCAGAAGATTAGTTAGAGCAGGAAGGACAGCCACGCAGTCCCATTCCATAAAACACAGGCAAACAAACGACCTCGCTCCGAGCTTTCATTTGCGTCACCAAGAGAAAGTCCAGACATAAAACACACTTCCCCATAACACAGAACTGAAGTAATCGAAGATTAAACCTAGATGCCATACAATTCATGACAAATAACCCATCCGAGACGTCTCGCCGAATCCTCACATGGAATGTAAACGGACTGGGCAACAAACTTAAGCAAGGGATAGTGCTGCAACTTTTGAAACTCCAAACTCAAGACATAGTGTTACTACAAGAAACCCACCTGGTAAGCAACACCTGCAAAGCCCTAAACAGATGGTGGCAAACATTGATCGCATAGGCTAGGTTCACATCAGGATCCTGAGGGACAGGCATTCTGATTCATAAAAACTTCCCACTCATAATTAGGGCTCCCGGTTTTATGGTATTTATGTTTTTTAACATTTCCATCTGTATTTATCCATATTTATTTTTTGGTCATTTTTTCTGTATTTATCCATATTTATTTTGTCGCGAGCAAAAAAAAGACGCTGTAGCTAGTATTTATTCACATTTAAAAAGGCAATGCGTGCTTGGTTGTTATAGGTTTAGATAGATTTATGCAGGTGGGTAACTGCTTTTAACAAAAAGATCATTTTGTTACTTGTTAATAAATTGCAAACCTTCTAATATAAGACAGTGAGCTAGGAAGGGCCTTGTAAGCCTCGCTGTCTTATGTAACACATCCTATGCATTGATTTACACTCCCTCCCCTCCCTCCCCATCGTGTTTGTCAGTCCGGGCTGAGACAGTTTCCCTGGCACACGCACAGCAGCACCTGAGTACTTCACAGGTCTTTAAAAGACTATTTACTTGCTCAGGAGGCTTTGTTGTTACTTCACCCATTAGAGCTCCTGCATCTTCACTCTGCCGATTCGATTGCTGGAAGAATTAGCCCCCCCCCCCCCCCCACGAAATTTCACTCTAGTTGCGCCTCTGTTTCAGTGTCACTGAAGGATATGTTGGTCTGAGACTCCCATAGAGAAACCGGAGCGAGAGAAGGCCGCACTGCAGAATGAAACCGAATTAGAGAAACACTGGTTAACAAACCGCTACATATCGAACATAGGAAGGAGGAACTCGAGTAAAACAGACATTAGTTAAACGGTGCACACCACACTTGGTGTGCCACACTAACTTGTGACCCAGAGAGCTGACAATCTTTTCTATCGCAGTAGCAAATAATATTATTAAATCAGGCTGTAACAAGTAAAAAAAAAAGAGTACTGAAAATGATTTTCCAGACATTACACCATTTGAAAAACATTTTATTCTGTTGAAACCGTTTTACTGTTTACATACATGTACGTTTAAAGTAGCTCTCCAGTGCAACCGAAGTTCTTTGTCATTCGTGCTGAACTAATAATTCAGGTCTCCAATAGTTCTAAAACTCGATAACAGAACATGAGTATTGTGTTGCCATATTTTTGCAGGTAGCAAACTAACAGGCGTGTTGCTGAGAATCACTTCTCCCAATTTTACTCCTATGTGCACTTGCGATAGCCGTATCCTACACCAAGCCCTTCTTACTGAAAGATGAGACTTAGTAGGTAATCTTCCCTGCCCCTTTCATCCTTTATCTCCTGGGGCCATGTAATCAACGGACCGAAAGCGCAACAGGTGCCCCATTTTTAGCACTTCAAGGTAACTCTGTGTGGCCTCCTCTATAAGTTATAGAGGAGGCCACACAGAGTGCATCCCGCCACCTCTGCTCCAAGCCAGGATACTTAAACAAAAGGAAACCTAATGGCCCCTTAACATTGACCTTTGTTTTGACTCGGCTGGAATCCGATAAGCCCTCTCCCCACCTGCGCTCGGACAGACTGGTCTTCTCCTCGAAGACTACAACAAAGTTAAAGGTATTTATTGGCATTTTTCAGTTTTTACATATAAATGCAGACAAAGGAAATATTTTTCCGTCTGTATTTATATGTAAAAATCCGTTTAAATGGAAAATCGGGAGCCTTACTCATAATACAGAGGTCTTGGGTTGACACATGGGGAGATTTGCGGTTGTTGAGGGAACATAAGAGGGAAAACTGATTAACTTAGTATCGGCATACATTCCCCTAGCACTTCATAAAACAGCATTAACTGAGCGAAGGAAGATCATTTTAGGATTCAATCGGTTTTTATTAGCAGAACATATTTTAAAGCATTACACCGCATCTTTACCTACAACTCAGTGGGCTGGCTGCATTAAAGGTCATCATGAAAAAAGGAACCAATAAATATGGCATTTCTTATGCAAATTAGATACACTGCAAGTCTCCTACAACCCAACCTGGGCCTGCCGCGTCAACAGAGACCAGGACTACTAGATGGGGCCAAGGCCATATAAACTTCAATACTTGAGGTGACCAACAGCCGGCTGTAAAGGTGCCCTTATAATAAAAAGCTTAGGCAAAAAGATCAGGTACAGAGTTGAAAAGACTGCCTTTTCATAAACAAATAAACAGTAATACAACATAAGGAACACTTTCATATCCACACTAGAGGGACGCCCCCTTCAATCCCTCCCACCCCCTATGATTGAGCCATAATTCAATAATAGGAGCCTGGGGAGAGCCATACCTGGGAACCTCAAGCCAACCCTCACCCGATGGATCCTACCCAGAAGCAACGGTCCCATTATCTCCCTGTTGGTCTGGTATCAGTTTTAAAATGCGCAAGTAAACGGGACAAGTTAAGTCTCGAAACTCAAGAGTATAGATATAAAGGGGGGGGCAGATCTTCGCATAGTCAGATTTATCCCCCAGGGTGGCCATTGACAGTCTTTCCATTCCAAAAAGGGATCACAATTGGTGGAGCCACTATGTATGCCCCAGGATTCTATCAGTCTTCCAGCAAGATAAAAGCACTTGGTGGGTGGCATTAAGTGCCAGGGCCATCTGTCTACCTTTAAGTGAGCGTAAGGGAAAGGTCAGTCAGATAGGCAGACCCAGTATAGTATAAGTGGGGAACCTAGGGATAGAAGTATCCTATAACCTACGCAGACGATTCACAACTCCTGTTCACATATGGAAAGGATGAACCTTTTAATGATAGCAAAATTAACCTGTGTTTGTCCAACATCTTTGACTGGTTTCGCCAGAATCAACATTCGTGTAATTCGGCTAAAACCGAAATCCTCTTTTTTGGACACACACCGGGTGATGAATGGAGGAATTGGTGGCCTCAGGACCAACCTTCCATCCCCCCCCCCAACCCTGTCACCACTGTGAAAAATCTCGGAGTCCTATTAGATAAAGATCTTTCTATGAATTCACAGGTTAAATCGGTGACTGGCATGTGTTTTCGACTTCTAAAAATTTTAAGAAGTGTTCTCTCACTTCTACCTTTGCCTCACAGGCAGACAGTAGTTCAAGCCCTGATCACCTCAAGGCTGGACTATGCTAATGTCCTGTAGTTGGGCATTCCGAAATACTTAATAAACCACCTCCAGTTGGTGCAGAATGCGGCGGCTAGGGCTATCTTGATGGTCGGGCCTAGGACCCATCTGACAAGTCACCTAAAAACCTTACACTGGTTACAAGTGAAAAACAGAATTAACTTCAAGGCGCTGGTACTAGCTTTCAAGGCCTTGCATGATAGCGGGGCATTGTATCTCAGAAAGAGAATCACCCCCTAATGTCTGGGTAGGATGCTAAGATCTTCGACCCAACATCTGTTAGTGGTGCCAACATTCTTTCAGTAAGGAAGGGAGGACGCTCCTTCCAGGTGACCGAAAGCAGATTATGGAATTCTCTCCCTCCCTCAGAAGCGAACCTGAACTCCTTAGTTTTAGACGCCATCGTAAGACCTGTATGTTTCATCAATAATTTTCGTTGTGTAGAAATGGAAGCGTGCAGGACTTCTCCCTTATCGAGGTGCTACTTTAGCGCCGGGACACTCTTTTTGAGTAGCCGTGCGCTCTACAATTCCCACATAACAGAAGTGTCGAAGGCCCTGTCTATATCATCTAGGATTTTATCCAATCATCTGGTAAGTTTTGGACGATTCCATAGAAAATGAAGGAGAGTGCCAGGGCTCCCACATCCTCGCCAGCATAGTCCATCGCATTGGGAGTTCCATTTCATTAATCGGGATGGAGTATAATACCAATATGAAATAATAGTGTATGATGTTTCAGTAAGACCCATGGTGTGTGCAGTACGACGAGTCCTATAATAAATATCCTCCCACTCCTTGTCTGATAGTGTCCGGCCAATTTCTGCCTCCCACCGGCTCTGGGCCACAGATCTGACCTTGCGTATACCCCATAAAAGGAACAAGTATATTTCAGAAATTAGTTTTAGGTCGTCTTTCTTAAGAAATAGCCATTTTCGAACTGGCGCATTGGTCTGCCCGCCGGAGGCACCCAAAACGCAGTGTAACATTGTGTGTGGAGAAAGTGGTCCGATGAGGATAGGTCATAGTCAACGGCGAGTTGTTTAAAAGGGATATAGCCATTATGGTTAAAAAAAAAGGCAGCCCAGTCGCTTGCATGCTCCCTTCACCCAGCGTGTGTCTACCCCCTTGGCCATAACAGGCGGGAAGTCAGGATTTGAGAATATGGGGGACATAGGTGACAGGAACATTGTGAGGTTCGCTGTCAGGCCCACCTTTTCCCAGACCTGCAAGGTTGGCCGCGTAATCGGAGAACAGTACAGCCACCAGGCACAAGAGGCTCTAGGTAACCACGCCTCCCTCCATATATGACGCCCGGCAACTGTCTGATCCATAAATACCCAGTATTTGTCATTCATTGGACGGTTCTATTCTGCCAAGTATCGTGGTAATGACGCCTGCAAATTGCTGTTTATATTCGGCCATGCAAGGCCTCCTTCCCTTTGGTGATGCTGCAACAGAGTTTTCTGCAGCCTAGGGGGGAACCGGCCCCAGATGCAACACTCAATCTCTCTTTGGATGTTAGGGATCGCACCCGAGGGTGGGAGAGGAGGAAGAGTCTGGAAAATATATAACGCCCTTGGTAGGACATTCATCTTTACTGCAGTGAGCCTGCCTAGCCACGACAGTGGTAAGCGCTGCCATTGCGCCAAGTCCTTTCGTATGCGTGCAAACAGCTTAGAGTAGTTTACTTCGTATTTTTTTGCTAGGTTCTTATTGAGGACCAACCCCAGGTATATTATTTTTTCTGTCACCCAGTCAAAATCGAACGGGGACCATAGGTATCCACAATAGTCTGTTTAGAAGTCAAGTTCTGTATTTGTGACTTCTGCGAACTGATTTTAAAGTCTGATGCCCTGCCAAAGGCCTGCAGGTCCGCAACAATAGCTGGAAGAGAAGTCAGGGGATGAGCGTTAACAAATATAATGTCATCGCGATAGCAACAAATCTCCCAGGTGCCACTGTAGTGGTGAAGGTGCGGGGGAGGACGTGCGCATAGTCAGAGTAAAGTGTATCCGATCTGAGAATGACCGGGCTTCAATAGCGGAGGCCTGGATATGTTGCCAGGCGGAAGAAGCGACAAGAAAGTGGTCTAAGTGGGCGTAGGATTTATGTGCTGCAGAGTAGTATGTATATTCACGGTCACTAGGGTGCAGGCGTCTCTTAGCCCACAGTCCTCCAGCCACTCCCTACCAGATAGGGACAGAGCCCCCGCTCACCCGCTCCTCGAGCTAGGGCGGTCCATCACCAAATCGATCACCAAGTTTGGGTCTCCGCCCACCGCTACTGCAGGGTCAGGTGTGTGAAGTACCTTGGCAAGTGGTTCTTTTAAAAACACTTCTTGATGCTCATTAGGGGAGTAGATTGAAGCTACTGTGTAGTGAAAGGTGCCTATCCGTACCCTCAGAGCTAACAGATGCCCCTTAATCTCTGCCACAGAACCCAGCACTGTGCCCCTAAAGCGTTTGGAAAACAAAATTACCACACCACCCCTCTTACCCTTCCTGCGGGTCCAATACTGACAGGGAAACCCTCTAGCTTGCATCCTCTGTGTATCTTTTGAGAGTAAATGAGTCTCCTGAAGCAAGCAAATATCACCCCCGGATTGCTCAAGTAGGGAGAGTATCGCCTTCCGCTTAACAGGGTTGTTAAGGCCACGAACACTGAGGCTAACTATTTTAATCATATGCCTAGAGGAGATAGCGAATCTATGTATGTTGGGCTATAGGACCACTGAATTTTAGCGGAACAAGGAAAGTGCTAATCAGTTGAAATCCTGAAGGGAATATTCTAAGAGGCTCACCGGACAGTGATCTCTATCGACCCGAAAACTATTCAAACAAAACAGTAGTCTGAATGCAAACAAAAATAAAAAGTACATAGTGTCCATCCCAGAGTGGGGCCAGAAAATATGGGGGTAGCCAGGAGAGCAAGGACCAGCTCCCATCAATAAAGTAGGTCAACAGGTTCCCAAGCGCTCCCAGTGTGGCCCGGAGGGTGAACAGGCAATGCAAGCCTGTCCCTTCTCTAGGTAGGGGGTGTATTGCTCTCCCAGTCGAGGTGCTGACCCAGGGGGGAGATCTATGCCCAAATCTGCAAATTTGTGGTGTCAATTGACCACCAGCCTACTGTCACCTCAGTGCTACAGGCAATCACTACTGCAGAAAAACAATGGGATGTGCACTCTAGAACCGCTGTGTCAACTTGGTTGTCAAGTTCGGCTTCGGGCCAGCGCGGCTTACTGAAAATATTGCTTGTATAATGTAGGGCCAAATGCAGCCCACCGCCCTCCTGCGATCACTTCACTGCGGAACATATGGGGTTCGCCACCGGCGGGTCTCCACTGAAAGCAGGTGGGCGCTAACTCTCCAGGGTGGCACAACTTCCTGCAGATCACCCTCAATCACTTGAGGAGCAAGCGCCCTTCAGTCTGTCTCCATTAATTAGGGGACTGAGGAAGATCTCACAGAGGAGGAGCTTCGCTCAGCAATAAGCAGTGTACAGTCAGGGAAGGCAATGGGACCAAACGGCCTCCCAATTGATTTTTTTAAAAACGAAACGCTACACAGGTCCCACCATATCTCCGTGACATGTTCCTAGAGAGCAACAAAAAGGGTGCCTTGCCACACGACCAAAGACCTGCCTCCATAGTCGTCATACACAAACAGGGCAAACCGGCGGAGTGCTGCGCTCCTATCTGCCCATCTCATTACTTAATGCAGAAGCCGAGATTCTGGCCAAAGCATTGGCAGCACGCCTGATTCCCATCATCACAAAAATAGTACACCCAGATCAATCTGGATTTATGCCTGGACGAAGTACGGCCTTAAACATACGCCGCCTCTGTGAAGTCCTGGGCAGGATGGAAACAATCAGAGAATTCAGCAATACTCTCCCTCGATGCACTGGTGGCATTCGATACAATAGAATGGCCATACCTCTTTGCTATTCTAGAACAAATGAGCTTCGGCCCCAAGTTTCTGAATTGGATCAAACGTCTATTTACAGACCCATTGGTGCAGGTAATAGTGAATCGCCACACTTCACGAACGTTCCGACTGGGGAGAGGAACAAGCCAGGGCTGCCCTCTATCACTGCTAATTTGTGCCCTGATGCTGGAGCCCCTAGCAACCTGAGTGAGAGAGGATCTGCTGATACGAGGGTTAAAATGGGCGGAGGGCCATGAAGACAGAATATTCCTATATACGAATTACATACTACTATACCTAGCGTCAACGCCTAGCTCAATCAATAGAATTCTACTTATATTCATTAACTTCAGTAAATACTCAGGTTTTACCATTATTTGGACCAAATCCATAGTATACACTTTACATGGTCCCCGACCAAGGCTATCACCCAAATGTGCGGCTATGGTGGTGTCAGAGGGTTTTTATATCGCAACAGAGCCAGATCTCTTTGTCGCAGAAAACCTCCTGGGTCCCCTGTCCCAACTGCGAAAAGTGGTACGACATTGGAGATCCCTACCTTTGTCCCTACTGGGTTGTGCAGCCCGGTTCAAAATGATGGCACTACCATGATTCGTATATGCTCTGCAAAATACCCCTTACAAAGTCCCCGAAACATATTTTACCAATTTTTTTTTTTTTAAAGCTTTATTGAAAGAGACACAACGTTACAAACAGTAACCAACAACACAAGCCAGCAATATTACATCCTTATTACATCTGTGGTACATGCCAATGCAGTCATTTATATACATCCATAGCTTTGGGTGCTCCTGACATCATGTTCGACCATCCCGTTAAGAACCCATCCACGCAGGGTCAGATCAGACCCGCCAATTCGCCCATCCATTAGTACACATTGTCTGGCCCGGACCCCGCCCTGCCCAACTGGGCGACCGCTAATCAGTGTACCCGCCCAGAGTGCTTCCCCTCTCTCCCCGGCGAACCACCCCCTCCCCTCGCCACGCCCACAGGGCCCACCCCGGACCTCCCACACTCATTCATCCAGTGCAGCCACTTTCTCACGTTGCTCCTGAGCCCATCGCACAAATGGTTCCCAGATGTCTCGCGGGCGGGAGGTGGATGGCATCAAGTCCCAGAATACGCTCAACTGCCCATGACCATAAGTTACGTCTGCCAGCCATCCCTTCACCGAGGGCACCCGGCTCCTACCCCAGTGGATCGCCACCTGTCGTTTAGCAAATAGTAGAAGCATGGCATGCAGTTTACGTTCTTTAGGTGGCGTGTTCTTGACATATCCCAGTATCCCCACCTCGGGGGAAGGAGCATCAGTGCGTCCCAACATCTGGTTTACTATCACGAACACCCGGGACCAAAATTCCTGAAGCCTGGGGCAGGACCACGCCATATGCAAAAACGAGGCAGGTTCAACCCCGCATCTCCAACAACCCACCCCCTTCCTCAAGCCCATTCTATTTAAGGCAATCGGTGTTCTGTAGAATCTATGCAAATATTTGAAATGTATAAGCCTCAGTTTATAGTTTGGGGAGAGCTCTGCTAGCTGTCCACAGCAGAAGGTCCACTGCTCCTCCGACAAGGGAGAGTCCAGCTCCTCGTTCCAGTGCTGGAAGGACTGAGGCTGCACCACCGGCGCCTCAGTCTGCATGGATCTATAGAGTCTGCTGACTAATCTCCGAGGGGACGGGGAACCCACCACACCCTCCAGCGCCTGGAACACCGGGGGGGCCTCCGGAAAGTCCTCGCTCAACGCCCGGCATGTTTCCCGCAGTTTGTGGTATAAAAACAACTCAGAAAATTGCACCGCCTGCCCCCCCGCCGCCACTGGCGGCTGCATGAAGGTATTATCCGGAAAGAGATCCGCAAATGTATGCAGGTGCATCCTACGCAGCAGAGGCGGGCTAATTCCGTCTCCAATACAAGGCAAGAGCGGGTTGCGCTCCAGGGACAATGACGGGGCATACAGGAGTGGCACACCCGCTCTGCGTCGAAGTTCCACCCAGACCCAGCGCAGCATCTCCGCAGTGTCCACGTCTCCTCGGGGGCGGCGCGCCTTCGCACAAATTGCCACTCTCAGCGGGATCGGAGCAACAGTGTCCTGCTCCACAGCCACATGCGGCTGGAAGGGCGTCGGATGCACCCAATAGTGCAGGAACTGCGCCTGTGCGCACAGGGCGTATAAGCGCATATCTGGCGCTCCCAGCCCACCCTGCACTAACGGTAAAGTCAGCACGTCCCAGGATGCGCGCGCCTGGCCACCAGCCCACACCAGTTCGATCAAGTGCGACCGGAGTGTGATGAAAAACTGCGACGTCAAAGGGATTGGTATATTCGCAAATAAGTACAAAAATTTAGGCAAAACCACCATTTTGACCAAAGCTATCCTGCCTGTTAGTGACAGGGGCAGCCTCATCCATATCTTTATCCTTTCCTCCAGCCACGCGACCGCCCGCCCAAAATTAAGAGTCCAAATGTCCTGAGGCACTCGACTCACCCAGATGCCTAGATACTTAACAGCATCCATCTCCCACCGTAAGGGGTTTTCTGACTGCATCCTTGGGGTACTCTCCGTCAAGGGGAAGACCACCGATTTGGACCAATTGATCGTTATACCGGCAAGCCCCCCAAATCGGATGAATTCACGCAATACTACGTCCAGGTTTACCTCGGGCTTAGTGAGATATAGTGTTACGTCGTCCGCATAGAGCGATATCAACAGGCTACGCGCGCTGAGCCCAATTCCACGTGCCGTGTGGTGTTGTCGAATGCGAGCTGCTAGCGGCTCCATCGCAATGGCGAAGAGGAGCGGGGACAGCGGGCATCCCTGGCGTGTACCACGCGAAATCGGAAACGGGTCGGAAGTCATACCATTCACCCTAACTCTGGCACAAGGCATAGTGTAAAGTAGGCGGATTTTGCTGATTAGGAGCGGACTAAAACCTATACGAGTCAGTATTGCGAACAGATATGGCCATTCCAGAGTATCGAAAGCTTTGGTGGCATCCAAGAATACCACCGCAGTGTGCACATCTGGATGCAAGTATTGCAGTATGGAAAAAATCGTACGGAGATTATGAGACGTGGACCGCCCTGGGATAAACCCCGATTGGTCCGGCAAAGCTATCAGGGGCAGCATTGGTTGTATTCTATTAGCAAGTAATTTGGCCAGTATTTTTACATCCACATTAATTAAGGATAGAGGTCTGTAAGAGTCCATCTCTTCTTTTGGTTTGTCCGGTTTTAACAGGGTAATAATTGACGCTTCGCGCATCGTTTTGGGAAGCATTCCCACCTGTAACGCCTCCTCATACACCGCCAACAGCCGGGGAGCCAGTTCCTCCGCGTATGCCTTGTAAAAGGCCGTAGTCAGGCCGTCAGGGCCAGGGGCCTTGTCAAGGGGCAAGCTTTTGATCACCTGGGCCACATCTGCGGCGGTTATCGGGAGATCCATATATTCTCTATGTTTATTATTAAACCAGACCAGTGCTATGGATTCTAGGAACGAGTCTAGCCTTTCCGGGCATCCCCCCTGAGTGGTAGTGTACAAGTCGGTGTAAAAGCCCGAGAAGGCGTGTAGTATGTCCTCTTGGCCTCTGATCATGTCTCCGGTTTTCGAGCGAAGTTCATGGACAAATGTCGCAGCCCTGGACGGCCTTATCATATTCGCCAGGGTGCGCCCCGGCCTATCTCCTTCCCCGTATCTCCTGGCCTCTGCATGTTTACCCAAAAACTTAACCTCCCACTGTGCCTCCGCATCATACTCTAATAACTTAGCCTTCAGTAAACCCATGATGTTTGGGGTGTTCGCAGCGTAGAAGCGGCTCTCCAGATCTTTAATGTCCGCTTCCAGCGATGCGAGCGTACCTCTTATAGCTTTCAGTACCCCGGCCTGACGCGCAATACACTTTCCGCGAATCACCTATTTTACCAATTTCGAAAGCAAAGTGAGAACATTGCTGTGGGATGGTAAACCCCCACACATAGCGACCAGAAACTGACAAGAAGTTGGTATGATGGTGGGATTGCATTGCCCAACATTAGACTATACTAATGGGCTGCTCAATTGGTGTCCGTTAATCTATGGGTCTATCAGCCACAAGACGATCCAGCTTATCTGATGGATAGGCTCCTCATGGGCCCAGATGGCTATAAAGAAACCCTGTATATGAACCCTAAACACCAAAAACTAAGGGGTTCAACAGCCCGAACAATAGCAATATGGATCAAACCACGAAAAAACTAGGCTGGCACAAGAAAGTGACACAAGCTACACCCCGGTGGGCAGCAGAACAACTGGGCAAGCTAGGCACCCAACAAGGGTTCGATAAGTTGGATGTCATTGGCATCTCCTCTGTTGGAGATCTGTGGAGAAAGGAAAGACAATCCCATTCAAAGAGCTGAAATCGGAGTATAAATTTGCAGATCAAGAAGTATTCAGGTACTTACAAATACAGAATGCCCTCACAACCTCCATTCTGCGAGACGAGGAAGTGCCATCACCATCCACATTGGAAGATAGATTATTATCAGAACCTGTGTGTCGTAAGTAACAACTTCCTGGACCCACTCCTATCACTTCGAGAGTGGTGGCAAAGGGACTTAAAAAAATCTCGAAGATGAAGAAAGGCAGAAGGACTGATGTCGCCCCAGGAGGCAACCATTCTACAGGACATACCTCTGTAGCGGTACACTGATTAAAATGGGGAGGCGAAAAGACTCTAGGGGTATATTCACAAGAACGTGTGATAACTACCGCAAGAGTAGCTTAACGCAACTCTCAACATCGCAGCCCATCGCGGGAAAATAACCCTGTGACAAAGTGGAATTCACAACAATGCGGTACCATGTGATAGTCTGCCTAAACTGCGGACAAGGTCCGCGATACAACCACTCCGATGGAGATAAAAACACAAACAACAACACAAAATAATCTGCGATGGGCCAAAGCGCGATGAGGAAATCAGCGATAAGCAGCACCAGGCCTGCAACACACATCTGGCAGGCGGGAAAAATTACCATAAAGGTAGAAAAAACACCCAAACACAAACTGACCAACACCCAAGCACCATGGAGGCAGCCGGAGCAGGCACAGAGGACGAGCGCAACCCCACAAGCACCCCGGACGACCAGCCCGGGACCTCGGAGACCGGGAAGGGCAAGAAGAAGAGGAAGACGAAGTTCAGTCCACAGGCGAACAGGATCATAGTCACGGAGGTGATGGAACACCATCAACAACTATTCGTCACCTCCAACGTGTCATTGGGCACCAAAACTGGAATATGGCGGGACATCGTGGAGAAGGTGAATGCCGTCGGAGAGCACAAGAGGACAATGGATGAGGTCAAGAGGCGATGGAATGACATCAAGAGAAAGACCAAGGAGAAACTCGCAGCCAACCAGAAGGCAGCATTGCAGACTGGAGCTCGTGCTGGATGACATGGAGGAGCTGGTGTCGACAGTCATCAGTGTGGATAACTTGGCCGGAGTCAGGGGACTGGACACTGCTCGACAGGAAACAACACAACCGCAACAGGGTGAGTGACCACCAGGTACTGGGGGGACGGGTGGAGAAGGCCACAATAGCACACATGCACAATCAATCAGAGCACAGTGCACACCCTCAATGACTGGGTCATCGCCCGGATCTATAGACTGTCACAATGTACAATGCCATGCTGTCTGAATGTCAACATGTACCATGCGGCTACATACATGTGGACACATTGCAATACACCATCTCCCCTTCAAATTGCAGGGACACCGTCAACACCCTCTGCAGAGCAGTCCCAGCCACTCTTCACTGATGACGAGGAGGACAAGCCCAGCATTGACGAAAAGCCCTCCTAGACATCATCCGCGACTCACCTCCAGGATCAGGGCTGACCAGCTGCATTGAGGAGACCCCCACCCACCACCCAAACCACCCAGCAGGTGGCACCCACGGCCCTAGCAGTCTCCCAAAACCCCCAGGAACAACACACCGCCTTCCAACGCCGTGTGCTGGAGCCCCAGAGGGAGATGGCTGTGGAGGTGCGGGCGAGGTTCGACCTCATGGCCACCAAACTGGACGCCATCCATGGGTGTCTAGGCCTGCTCCATGGCCTCCAACGAGCCCTGACTGACATCGCTGGAGTCCTGACATGAAGAGAAGAACACCTGTCTGCTCAGAGTGGCACCAGCAAAACCAGCTGTGAGCTGGCACACATGCGGAGGCTCGTGGAGGACATGGTGCGGATGGAGGCAGAAAGGATGGTAGCCACCGCTGTACATCAGCGAAATGTAGCTGGGATCTACCCTGCCCTGCAGATCATCATCATGGCATTGCTGCCACAAGGCGTGGCACAGATGAATGCTGCTGCCCCCACACCATTCACATCTCCGCCCCCTGGTGTTCCATTGCCTCACAGTGCGGCAGACGTTTCCACTCCAGCACCTGATGTGTCAGTGGCACACAGTGCCTCAGCCGGTACTACAACACCCACAGGTGGGGCAGAGCACACATACAGGGACGAGGACGTGGATGGGTTTGTGATCAGGATGCACTAGCATTCATTCTCACCACCTTGCCTGTTTCTGCTTGGTGCCGCACATGGCCTCATGACCTACCACTGACCCCCGATACACTCCGATGCACTCACCTTGGACAGCGGCATGGACTGCCGTATCCTGTATGATGATCAATGACACGGCGACCAGACTGCGGACTGTACCCTTCCTCTTCCGTAGTACTGGTCATCCCCGGATGGACTCTGGCTGGTCCTCCACGGGCCCATATTGTGAAGTGTGCTTGTCATGTCCCTGTACCGCTCCAGCTGCAGAACTGCACTGGATGTGCAATAAACATCCAGTGACGCACTGCTGTGTCATGTCTTTCATCATTCATGTGTGGATGAATGTAGGGACAGTAATTTCCCTTGCGTCAATGATGCTCATCCTGTGGGATGCCAGTCAGAGGGTGCTACATTGCATATTGTGTACAGGGTCCCGTGAACACTACAACCGGGACACACGCATCAGTCACTTCCATGTCCGGACATGGACTGAACCACGCCCAGCACCCACATTTTTGCAGGCCCTGCGCTGGTCTGGCGTACGGCAGGCCAGACCACTCCGCTTACGCTCCAAGGGGGTGGCCCTCATTGCTACCCGTCACAGGCGTACACGCTGGTGGTATGCAGTTCACTGGTCTAGTTGTCCGCATGTCACAGCCACTCCCTGAGGGCAAGTTTGCATGCACACCACACCCATCCAGCACAGGCGTCAAAGTCCATGTGACTCCACCAACATAAGGGGCCAATGACGTCCCATTCCCCTCTGCTGGTGGTAACTGGATGACGGACGCTCCACAGTTCTCAATCATAAAGGGCCCATGAGTTGTTGTGCACAGGGTTAGTGGTACCCCAGGCCTTGCGGCCGTCATGGACCTACCACCACGTGGCGCTGACTGGCATTGCACATGGTTAGTGGCACCCGGACTATTGCGTCCGCCACAGGCACCTCGCCACGGGACGGTGACTTTGGGTGCACTGAGTCAGTGGCACCTTAAGCTGCTGAGCAGGTGTGCAGCCTGCGATGATGCCCCGTCCCGACGGTCTGGACAGCTCAGGTTTTGTGTGCCCTGCTGGACCGCAGTGTAGGCCAGCGGGCAGCGCAGGCCTACCGCCACATGGCGTCGCTTACAGGATCCCATAGTTAGTGGCACCCATTGGGCTGAGCGGGTGTGCAGCCTGCGATGATGCCGGTGCACTGGTATGTCCTATGCCATGGAGTGATCAAGACCCAGCACCAAACGTGAGACCTGGTGGCCTGCGGAGCAGGGCTGCATGGTGTTGAGGGTGCCATGTCCGCGGGCCCCGGGCTTGTGGCTTGCAGTGGCATGTTGTGGAACCTCCGGTCCACACACCGGTAGCGGAAGGTGATCAGTGAGGCCTGGATGTGCATGGGCGGGCATGCTCTGATGGGCGGCAGGAGGGGCTGGGGTGCCTCTGCCTGGGTGTGCATAGGCAGGCAAGCTATGTTGTCTTGTGCAATTGTGTGTACTGTGCCAATCATGTATCTGGACTCTGTTTCAGAGGACGGCTCTGTCTCAGATGTGTGACCTGGTGTACTGTTATACATACCGGCAAGTGGTTGGAGACACACCGGTGGCAGCAGGTGAGCAGTGTGGCCTGGCTGCGCAGGGTCGGCACTCTCTCTCTCTCTCCCCCTCTCTTCTTCTCTCTCTCTCCCCCTCTCCTCTTCTCCTCTTCTCTCTCTCCCCCTCTCTCTCTCGCCTTCTCTCTCTCCCCCTCTCCTCTTCTCTCTCTCTCGCCCCCTCTCTTCTTCTCTCTCTCTCTCTCTCTCTCTCTCTCTCTCTCTCCCCCTCTCCTCTTCTCTCTCTCTCCCCCTCTCCTCTTCTCTCTCTCTCTCCCCTTCTCTTCTCTCTCTCTCTCCCCTTCTCCTCTTCTCTCTCCCCCTCTCCTCTTCTCTCTCTCTCTCCCCCTCTCCTCTTCTCTCTCTCTCTCCCCCTCTCCTCTTCTCTCTCTCTCTCCCCCTCTCCTCTTTTCTCTCTCTCTCTCCCCCTCTCCTCTTCTCTCTCTCTCTCCCCCTATCTTCTTCTCTCTCTCTCCCCCTATCTTCTTCTCTCTCTCACCCTATCTTCTTCTTCTCTCTCTCTCTCCCCTATCTTCTTCTTCTCTCTCTCTCTCTCTCCCCTATCTTCTTCTTCTTCTCTCTCTCTCTCCCCTATCTTCTTCTTCTTCTCTCTCTCTCCCCTATCATCTTCTTCTCTCTCTCTCCCCCTATCATCTTCTTCTCTCTCTCTCCCCCTATCATCTTCTTCTCTCTCTCTCCCCCTATCTTCTTCTTCTCTCTCTCTCCCCCTATCTTCTTCTTCTCTCTCTCTCCCCCTATCTTCCTCTCTCTCTCTCTCTCTCCCTATCTCCCCCTCTCTCTCTCTCCCCCTATCTTCCTCTCTCTCTCTCCCCCATCTTCTTCTCTCTCTCTCCCCCTATCTTCTTCTCTCTCTCTCCCCCTATCTTCTTCTATCTCTCCCCCTATCTTCTGCTCTCTCTCTCTCTCCCCCTCTCTTCTCTCTCCCCCTCTCTTCTCTCTCCCCCTATCTTCTCTCTCTCTCCCCCCTCTCTTCTCTCTCCCCCTATCTTCTCTCTCTCTCTCTCCCCCTCTCTTCTCTCTCTCGCCCTCTCTTATCTCTCTCGCCCTCTCTTCTCTCTCCTCTTCTTCTCTCTCTCCCCCATCTTCTCTCTCTCTCTCCCCCTCTCTTCTCTCTCTCCCCCTCTCTTCTCTCTCCCCCTCTCTTCTCTCTCCCCCTCTCTTCTCTCTCTCCCCCTCTTCTTCTCTCTCCCCCTCTCTTCTCTCTCTCCCCCTCTCTTCTCTCTTCCCCTCTCTCCCCCTCTCTTCTTCTCTCTCTCCCCCTCTCTTCTTCTCTCTCTCCCCCTCTCTTCTTCTCTCTCTCCCCCCTCTCTTTGCTCTCTCTGCCCCCTCTCTTCTCTCTCTCCCCACTCTTCTCTCTCTCTCTCCCCTCTCCTTCTCTCTCCCGATCTTCTTCTCTCCTCTCTTCTTCTCTCCCCTCTCCTTCTCTCTCTCTCCCCTCTCCTTCTCTCTCTCTCTCTCTCCCCTCTTATTCTCTCTCTTTCTCTCCCCTCTCTTCTCTCTCTCTTTCTCTCCCCTCTCTTCTATCTCTTCTTCTCTCTCTCTCTCCCCTCTCTCTCTCTCCCCTCTCCTCTCTCTCTCTCCCACTTTCTTCTCTCCCCCTTTCTTCTCTCTCTCTCTCCCCCTTTCGTCTCTCTCTCTCCCTTTCTTATCTCTCTCTCTCCCCATCTCTTCTTCTCTCTCTCCCCCCCTCTTCTTGTCTCTCTCTCTCCCCCTCTTCTTCTTCTCTCTCTCCCCCTCTCTTCTTCTCTCTCTCCCCCTCTCTTCTTCTCTCTCCCTCCCCCTCTTCGTCTTCTCTCTCTCCCCCTCTCTTCTTCCCCCTCTTTTTCTCTCTCTCTCTCTCTCCCCTCTTCTTCTCACTCTTTCCCCCTCTCCCCTCTCTCCCCCTCTCCTCTCTCTCTCTCTCTCTCCCTCTCCCCCTCTCTTCTCTCTCTCTCTCCCCCTCCCCTTCTCTTCTAGTCTCTCTCTCTCCCCCTCTATTCTTGTCTCTCTCTCTCCCCCTCTCTTCCTCTCTCTCTCCTTCGCTCTCTCTCTGACCTTTGATGTGCGCAGGACACACCTTCTCATCATGATTTTTGTCTTGCAGGCTGTGACCTACGGATTGTCCCGAGGGGAGCCGCCATGTGTCTTCATTTCATTTCAGTGTTCATGTTAATAAAGTTTCATTTGTTGCTTCGAAAGTGAATGTGTGATGCTCATTTTTGTGACGATACATGCATGTCACCAGTTGTGATTGTGCGACATCAAGCAGATTATTTTGGACATGTATAGGTGTAGCTGACGTGGCATGTCTTTTGTCGGGGCGGGTGCCGGGTGGGGGTCTTGGGGTGGTGGAGGCAGGTATTGTTGCCCTTTCAGAGCTCCAGGCTGCATGTTCAGTTGCCCGGGTGCATCTGTTGCCCTTCTGATGTGGCTGTGCTCCCTTTTGTGGTGCAGGCTGTGGTCCGACTATGCACCAGGTCAGAGCAGGTGCTATTTTCCTGCTGCTAACGCGCCTTATCGCCTGTTTTGTGTTCTTATCGCAGTTCTGGCTGGTTGTTGTGAATGTTGTGGAGTGGTGTTGTCACGGCTTTTGGCACGGTATCGCCTACTCGGCATCTCATTAGCGATAGATGCGGAGGTCATCGGTGGCAATGTTTTTTGCGGCTGCTATCGCGGGTAAACTGGTGATGTGGGCTGTTTACACCAGCTTGTGATTGGGGCGATAAGTTTATCGCTACTTTGGCTGCGATAAAGTGCCGTTAACTCGGCGATAGATCCTTGTGAATATCCCCCTGGATGTCTTAGGCTGTGCACAGGGGAGGGTATATTCTACCATACCCTCTGGGAATGCCCGGCTAGCCAACCGTTCTGGGTGGCTATCACATCCCAGATGCAGTGTGAGTGAGAAGGAGATCCACCCCACGCCTAAAATGTGTTTACTCAACATTTGGGATGACAAAGAACTCACAGTTGTAGAGCAACAATGGGTCGCACTAGGGTTTACTCTCGCTAAGCATAACTTTAAGGAAGGGGACAGGTGAGAAACTTACAGTGTAGGGATGGGCGAGAGACCAGGACAGATGTATGATTGCTGAAAAAGATGTGTACAGGAACAGAGGCTGACCCAGAAAATGGGACAAAAAATGGGGGAAGTGGAGCACGAATAGAGGAAATATATGTATTTCTTCCACTTAGGAACTCATGAGAGGTCCAAGAGACAGGTTGCTCGGGGAAGGGGATGTTGTGGATGTTTGAGCATTATCATCAGCTGAGATATACGTCACATATAATACAATGTATATTGTACGCTCTCTGTAAATCAAAATCTCCACTCCTTAAATACTGTGACTGTAAAACTTTCAATAAAAATAATTTATTAAATAAAATAAAAAAATCAGACAACAGGAGGGGTGAAGTGAAGGCAGGAGGTTTAGGAGTGATCCTGCAGAGAGAGTCAAGTCCAACCATTAATTAGGCTGTAAGTTGTACGTTTTTGCAGTCAGTGCAGATCCGCGAAAGGGAATACACTGTTAGGTCATTTAGAGATATAGGCCCTAATTCCAAAACTGCACTTTATAGTAAGGTTTGTATTAGTAATACAAAACTTACTACAAAGTGCTATTCAAAAACTGCACTTACTGCACTTTATAGTAAGGTTTGTCTTAATAATACAAAACTTACTACAAAGTGTTATTCACAAACTGCACTTTTGTAGTAACTTGTGTAGTAATTCCCTACCTCCATTGTAGTCTGTGGGACGGTGTTACAATACTAGTGGTTGGTTCATGTGTAGTGCTGGATTGACTACAAAATTGCAGCTTGTGAATATCGAAAAGTAGTAAACAAGTGTAAACTCCCTCAAAACTGTAAGTGACATTTGTGAATCAGGCAATGGCGTTTTTGGTTTGGCTAAATCCCATGATAGCCAGAGCTCCCCTGGCTATAGCTCACAATGATTTTTAATTTTGTGCTGACCATGCATTACTTTAGAAGGAAAAATATAACAAATGTAAAATAGATATGAAGGCAAGCCATGCATTGTTAAAATGTACCCAAGAATCTCAGTTTGGTGATAGGGTTTCCTTGAACCACTGAATTCTGGATCTCCCCATGATGGTAGGTGATTTTGGTGGCGGTGTTATTTAAAAAGGTGTTTTGTGAGCTTATTGACTTACATTTGGAAGTCAAAAATATTGAGAGATATAGGTACTACTGTTCTGCATTTCAATACTTTCCCCACGTGGATGGGTTTATCACACAGGATAGTAACGGTACATCCATATCACTAGAGGAAGTGTTAGGGTAAGAGACTGGCGTGGTGGTGGTGGTTGGGCTTTGGTCTATTTCTACAGAAGCGTCCCGAGTAGCAGAACCCCAGACCGTAGTAGATGGGAAAATGATACTGCACGTAATCGGAAAGTTTGCTGGTATGGACCATTTGGTGTTTAGGTCTTGCATAGAGATCACTATAGTTGTCTGGCGAGAGCTGTTTACATATAAAAAAAACCGTTCAAATGAACACCACACCTATCCAGAAAGGTTTCGGGGAGCCCCATTCAGCCTAAGGCTGTTCAGCTAGCTTTAGGCATTGGCTTAAGACCTGTCCATCGGGTTGGTATCGGCCGCCAGCATTTTCGGGATGTGGAAAAATACTAATATGCCCCCCGTGTTGCAGCATTATCCCTGTTCCTTTAGTACTCCCTCTGCATCTAGCCGACACTTTTAATACCCACCTCCTGGTTTTCTCATGTGCTCTCTACTAGTCATTCGCTGAAGAGCTAGTCACAAGGCCACATGAGTACATAACAAGCGCATGAATGATTTATGTGCTGCTTCAACTCACTTTTACTTGCCTCCTGCTGCCTTAACGGTTCCCTGCAATACTGTCCCCAGAGGCTGCAAGTGTCGCATGCTATGCGCCGTGATCTTCACGCAATTGGCTTGGCCATCAGTCTCGTGATTCCTATTGTAAATCTAGGTACCATTAGTTATTTTGGGGTTAATCTTGCAGGATTAATATTGAGGCATTTAAATACAAGTGGCTACGTTTACGTATATTTTTGCATATGCATAGAATGAATTTCATTGTTTTAATCTGATGTACTTTCATTTTGGCCTGTAGATGGCAGTGTCGCATCTATTTTCTTTGATTCCTTTTTTGTTATCCCTTTATTTTTAGGGTCGAGCCTGCGATTGCAGCGCTAGTGCATGAGAGGCGATATTAACATACAACAGACATTTGCAATGCAATAGGTCTTGCATTTACAAGAGTTTGAGCTATTGGCATTGTAAATGACAATGCCTTTTATTTGTGTTGTTTTTAAAACAGATAAATGAAAGTTACAGCCTCATAACTGGTCACTGCAGGTCTAACATTTCAGTTCCTCTCTGTGCAGCAGGCACCAAGCACTGATTGATTCATCTAAATCACTGCCTGTTTTTTTATTTATTTATTTTATTTAATGCGTTTTTATATAGCGCGGACTTTACCCGAAGGTGTCAGAGCGCTTCACAATAGCAGCAGTAATGATACATAAGGAGCAAAAATACAAGTGAGCATGTTACAAAATCAAACGGTACGTTACATGAGGCAATAGTGACAATTGTGCAAGTATCAAGGGCAAACAAAATACAAGAGGTAGCAAACGATACGTTACAAACGGAAAAAGTGATGTGTGCAGGTTACAAGAGCATACAAAGTACACGTAGAGGTAAAAGGAAAAAAATTGCAATAAATGGCCGACACTCAGAACACTAAAACAGAAGTTACGGTACATGAGGCAGTGGTGGCCGTAGTGCATGTATCAAAAGCAAACAAAATACAAGAGGTAGCATACGATACGTTACAAAAGGAGAAAGTGACATGTGTGCATGTTACAAAAGCGATCAAAATACAAGTAAAAGTATGATACTGCAATATATGGCAGACACTCAAAACACAAAACACACTGGGAAGGCACTTCTATAGGCATGGAGAACAGAATTTCCTATAATGGAAGGACTTCCTTCAGAAAATATAGGGCGTGAATTAAATTTGGAAGTGTCTTTGAAGGAGGAGAGATTTGAGGTCAGTTTTGAAGGCCTGGGAAGAGGTGGTGGTCCGGAGCTGAGGCGGAAGTGAGTTCCAAATTCTCACCGCGTTGCCTGAAAAGGATTGGGCCATCGATCTTTCCTTCTTGAAAGTGGGAGGTTCAAGCAATACATTTTCTGCATTCCGTGATGGTCTGGAGCCACCAGAGAGTTTCAGTTTATCCGCCAGGTAGCGAGGGGAGGATGAGTGCAAGGCTTTGTGGTTGATACAGGCAGTCTTGTAGATAGATCTTGCTTCTATGGGAAGCCAACGGAGGGTGGATAAAATGGGTGTGATGTGGTCGCTTCTTTTGGCCCCATGTATGAAGCGAGCTGCTGAATGGAGAACAGACTTCAGGGGGGACAGGTGGGATTTGGGGAGGCCAGTAAGAAGAGAATTGCAGTAGTCCAATCTGGAGAGAACCAGCGATTGGACCAGGGTTTTAAGGTCGTGCTCCGGGAAGAAGCGACGAATCCCCCAAAGAAGGCGCAGTTGGTATCGAGCAGACTTTGCAATGGAATCGATGTGGGAGAGTAGATTGAGTTTTTTGTCGAGTATGACGCCAAGGGATTTTGCGCTCTCGACAATGATGGGTTTATTGTTCAGTAGATTAATCTGACCCATCCATGATTGCACTGGGGGAGGAGAAAGTGAGGAGGAGAGGAGGAGGAATTCAGTTTTGGAGGGATTCAGGACCAGTTGATGAGTTAACATCCAGTTTTGAATGGAGTCGAGAGTAGAGCTTAGGAGGGAGAGATCGTGAGTGGATGCCACCTTAAGGTAGATTTGAGTGTCGTCCGCATATAGATGATAGTGGATCCCGGATTTACTCAGGAGATTTCCCAACGGTTCTAAGTAGAGATTGAACAGTGTGGGTGCAAGTAGAGAGCCTTGAGGGACACCTTGACCGACCGCTAAAGGAGATGAAAGACTGTTCGCTATTTTGATCATTTGGGATCTATCAGAGAGGAAGGAGGCAAACCATTTGAGCACAGTGCCCTCCATGCCCATTCTCTGTTGCAGAGTGTTAAGGAGAGTATTGTGATTGACAGTGTCAAAGGCTGCAGAAAGGTCAAGAAGAATTAGAAGACAAGACTCCCCTGAATCGAGTATCCGCAGTGCGTCATCAATCACTAGCAGCAGGGCTGTTTCAGTGCTGCAGTTTTGAATGAAGCCGGACTGGAAGTTGTCCAGAAGATCATTGTCCTTTATCTGGCGAGAGAGTTGTTTCGCTACACATTTTTCTGTGATTTTCGCAAGAAAGGGTAGGTTAGTGATGGGACGGTAGTTGTTAGGGTCGTTCGCATCAGCGGTGGGTTTTTTTAAGCAGAGGGGTGACCTGCCCAGTTTTGAAGGAAACAGGAAGGGAGCCTTGACTGAGGGAGAGGTTGACCAGAGTGGTCCAATAGGAGAGAGAATGGGTATAGAAGGCAATGGCAATGGCACTAGGGACGGGGTCAAGAGAATGGTTAGAGGGCTTTGTATCGAGGATGCATTTAAGGAGGGCATCATCAGAGATGGGGTCAAAGTTTTGCCAAATGGTTAAGGATTTGCGCTCCTCTATAGGGGTAGGATGAATGACCTGATCTACAAGTGATTTCACCTTTTCATCAAAGAATATAGCAAATTCCGCTGCTTTCTTTGTGGAATCCTTCAATTTGGAGGTTGGGGGAGAGCTGTTTGGGTTCTTGATGAGGTCGAATAGTTTTTTGGGTCTATTTTTGGAGTCAAGGAGGGATTTGAAGTGCGACGCTTTTCCAAGGAAGATGTGCTTGTGGTACTTGGATCTTGCTGAACGAAGCGTGGCCAGATTTTCAGTGGAGGGCGCTTGTCTCCATTGTTTCTCAAGGACTCTTAGGTACTTCCTTTCTTCATAGAGGGATTTGTTGAACCAAGGTGCCAAGGGAGTGGGCCTTTTCTTTTTGCTTTGGAGAGGAGCGACATTATTGATTTCGACTGCAAGGACTGTGAGGCATTGGGAGGTGAGTTCGTTAACATCTAGGTCCGGGTCTAGCCTTGGAAGTGATAGCAAAGCAGAATCACAGAGAGTACTGAGGTCAATATTTTTAGTGTCACGGAACCAGGAAGTAGCCCTCTTAGGCTGTCCGAGAGTTATAGAGTGTGATAGCTGAAGAGAGAATGGGATGAGGAGGTGGTCAGACCAGTCTACATGAATAGGGGTAGCGATGGTCAGCAAGCCTGCTTTAGAAATGACAAGGTCCAGGGTTGAGCCCTTAGAGTGTGTTGTTTCAGTGCAGTGTTGGATAAGATCGTTTGCAGAGAGGAAGGTGGCCAGTAAGTTCGCATAGGTGTCTTGAGGCGAGCCCCAGTGGACATTGAAGTCACCCACGAAGATCTGATTGTCACTTTGCGAGTATTGGTCGCTGATGCAGTCCGTGAGTTCCTCCATAAACGAAGGGCTGCTTCCAGGCGGGTGGTAGATAACATGGAATCTGAGAGGTGAGCGGTGGTGCAATTGAAGCTCAAGAGATAGGCATTCAAAAGTGTGGAAGGAGCTGTTGGGAAGAGCCTTAAGTTGAAGGGAGTTTCTAAAGATGACTGCAACACCTCCCCCAACTTTGTCAATTCTGTCATTTCTAAGTATAGAATAACCTGTGGGTACAAGGAGATCAAACATAGAGTGAGAGGTATCGTTGAACCAGGTCTCAGTGAGGAAGAGCATGTCAATATTGTGCAAGTTGATGGTATCGGAGATTTCAAGTTCGTGTTTTATTGCAGATCTGCAGTTGTGGAGCATACAGCACAGCTCTGTCGCGACTGTTTTGGTGACGGGGGCACTTGGGCTATGAGGGGTGATGGGGATATTGTACCTGTATGAGGGTGCTCTGGAGGGTTTAGGTGGACGAGTGGTTCTGATAGAGGAGATGGTCGGAATGGTGTAGATAGCAGGGTTACTGGTAAGGGAAAGTGGAAGAAGGAAGGCATTCGAGTGCTTCAGGGAATTTGCAGATGACAGGCTATGCTTGGCTATTATGGGGTGTGGGGGCGAGGTGCATCTCGTGGGAGGGCGAGTGGTTTCCAAAGGAATTGAGGTGTATGGAAAAGTTGAGATCTTGGAGCTTAAAGCTAAAATGGTAGCTTCAAGTTGGGAGATGGAGGTGATTAGAGAGCCTAGCTTATTTTCAAGTAAGAGTAAGGCAGAGCACGGCATGTTGGGTGACTCGATGGAGACAGGAGGAGGTGCACTTGGCGGTTGAAGGCAGGGAGAGGTGGGGGAGCGGGAGGGGAGTAGGGGTATAGGGTTCAGAGGTGGGGAGGGGTGTTGGATGAGAGCAGGAGTTGGTGCACCAGGGGTGGAAGGGGAGTTGTCTTTGTTAGCGTTGCGAGACGGATAGGAATTAAGGACAAAATTAGGGGGCGATAGAAGAGGAGCGGGGTGGAGGGAGAGGGGAGGGGTGTGGGGAGTCATAGGGATGAAGGAGGTTTGGGAGGAAGAGAGGGAAGGGGGTTGGAGAGGTCCTGGCAGCTAGGTGAGGTGGTGGCTGTGAGGGTGCGGGTATCTGGCAGAGTGGGGAGGGTTGGGAGATAGGGAAGTTGAAGAAAGGAAGTGGATCTGCTCGGCCCGAGAGAGGGAAAGGATTACCAGGGGGGGAAGGGGGGTAGCACAGCGTTGCTGGAGGAGTGTGGGGAAGGGGAGAAAATGAATGTATTTGTGGGGAAATTGGGGTACATGGTGAGGGGAGGGGGAGGTAAAGCAGAGAGGAGGAGGGAATAAGGGGAACAAAAGGAAAGTTAACTAGGGGAGAAGGCTGGAGGAGAGGTGGTCTAAGAAGGGGGGTGGCAGGAAGGGATAGGGGGGAGGAGATGAGAATGGAGTGCCGGGATGGTGCAGAATGGACGAGGAGCGTGTTAGCTAGAGGTAAGGCTGAAGTGAATTGGGGTTGGGGGGCATACTGTGAGGGGAGAAGAGTGGGAGGGGAGGGCAGAGGGTCGACCTGTGTCTCCCAAGGGTGCAGCCTATTAGAGAGTGGGGAGACAGGGGAGGAGATAGGGAGTAATTGGTGGAGCTAGATGAAGAGTCAAGGGATAACCCAGTCGCAGGGGGGGATAAGGGAAGTGTGGAAATATGGATTTTTCTGGTCAGTTATGTCCCCTATCTTGGACCCCAACGGTTCTATGTGCATGTCGCAAGTACATGTATGCTCCCTCCAGTTCCAGTAATGATGACGCAAACACATGTGCGTCCACCGTCAACATGTCCTCTGTCAGATCCGCCATAAATGGGCTGGATATTCCATTTCTAAATATGAAAGGCCACCGGCTTTATATGGTTCACTTATGCCATTTTACAGTCCAGGCAAGTAGGCCCTGATTCTGTCATCGAACTCCTTTTGCCTTCTGCCTCTGAAAGCTCCAGTTCAAGCCTGCATCTGTGACCATGAACTTTGTCTCATTCTCTGCGCGGCTCACGAAGCCTGACATCAGCCTATTCTCTGCCAAGAACTGTATTTCACCTTCGAATTATCTGCTTCCCCCTCAGCCGATGCATTCCTGCCTAGTAGCTTAAGTAAACATTCTTCCAGTTACCAAGCAAAAAGGCCCATCTTCTCTGTCCTCATGCAAGTAATTCATAGCCCTGTTACCATGGAATATTCCTACCCCCTCGCATTCAGTGTAGACACCTAGACGCTTGTACACGCACGCACAGTCAGTATAGAATAGATTATGTCCGAGAGTCCTTCTTTTGTGGATAACATAGTTCTTTAAACATAGGATGTTAGATATGATTTGGGATTAGGTTGACTTGACCCCCCAGACTTCCTGTCTCCACACGTAGAGCTAAATGTCAAGTCCCCGTCACCCCCTAGTTACACGTCAATTACACGTCAGACTGCTGCGCGCGCATCAATGCCAAGTATTATCTTATAGATCCACCTATGTATTACATCATAGCCAATCATGTTCCTTTTTACTCATTATTACACCCATTTTCGGTTACGCGAACCAGACGTCAATGTCCTTATCAATTGTTACGCCTACTGTATTCACTTCATTATGATGTATGTATTATAAAAGTTACTGCTTGTCAATAAAGTATGTACTTCACTTCCTGAACTCCCGTGGTGATGGAACTTGAAGCATCCGATTATAATCGCTTATTGGAATAAAGCCCATTCTGAAACTCTAATATCACGGATTCTGCCTCTCATTTCATTGAGCTATTTTACTATGTTCCTGTATCAAATTCAGTCCCGGTAAAGGAGAAATATTTACCACATGATGGCGCCCGAATAGGGACACTTTCTCATCTCACGCGCCGGCGGTGCGTTGCAGGCCCGGTCTCCTGCCACAGCTGGACGGACAATAACGCGTACCAGCAGGATTTCCTGTATCTCCCTCCGGTCAAGCGGGGGCGACTGAGACTGCAAATCAACACCCAGACGAGGCGGTGAGAAGTGCGAAGTATCCCGACCAGAGCCTAGCTGAGAGAGCAAGATCCGAGGTATACAGAGACCCACCAGTCCGAAGTCAAGCCCAGTGTCCGACGAGTCGAGTCGAGTCCAGTCCAAATCCGAGTCAAGTTCAAGTTACTGAGGCCTTCCGTTTCCGAAGCTACCCGGTGAGTACCATTACTGGGGAGGCATTTCTGACGTGCACATAGGTTGTGCCGGTCAAGACGGGTTTGGGTACACAAATCCGGTCTGCACTGTTTTAGCAGTGTATCTGTACTGTTTAGCAGTATATCAAGTATTCCGAAGTATTCCGAAGTGTCTAGTTATTATCTAGTTATTGTCGAAAATTAAGCTTGGTGATTAGTTATGCAGACGATCATCATTGTTGTTTCAGTTAAAGGTTTAATGTTTAATGTTTGAAGTGTTTAAGTATATCGTGGTATGAATGACTGTTCATTATCGTGTTTATTGTATTAAGTCTGTTCAAATTCAAGTATCAGGTCAAAATCAAGTATAAGGTCAGTTCTCAATATGCCGTTCTTTTCGAAATTAAGACAGATCACTACCAGAAAAGGGGTTCTCGAAGAAGCCGTCCCTATTCCTCCTAGGGACACCCCAGGGCACTTTATGTATCACAAATATGGATTAGACGCTATATTATTTCTTGATTTATGGGTAGACTATACCAAGGGATTACCAGAAAGTCAGAGGTGGCCCACAGTAGGGACCTGGGATGCAGAGTGCATCATGAAAGTCGAGGAAGAGTTATGGAAAAGGAAAGTCAGACAGTCACAGAAAGACGCCGTTGAATTATGGCGTAAAGAATCACATAGACGAACAGAAAAAGCACGTAGACAGGAAGAGAAGAGTAAAGAGAATTCCAATAAAGTTCGAGAGAATCTATTAATTGAGGAAGGTATCCGAGTGAAATCAGAACAAGTAGACAGACAAAGAAATGCCCTTATGAATGGTATGTATCCCCTTCTGGCCGAAGGATTACCCAAGGCTACTCCGGAGATACCGAAAGACTTGCCAACCCCATTGTTCCCAATAAAGGTACATCCTAAGGGGCATCCTAGAACCGCAGAAGATGTTTTTCTTTCCTCATATTTAGATGACGCAGCTCCCGAGTATGCCAATTCCGCCCCACGTAGACCGCATACCAGGGAGGTTCAACGCCAAGATCCAGTACCCGTATCCCTGCAGCAACAAATCGAGTCACAAGTTCCGGCAAGCACATCTGTTTCTGTATCCGCTCCTACAGCTACTTCTATGGCTGTGTCCACACCTGTAGTTGCTGTGTCACGTTCAACGAATCCTTTTACACCCGACGCCCCAGATGGGGCCGCGGGAGGAGCTACCAATGTCTTTTCTACGCCACCCAGAATAAATAAACTTACTTTTCAAGAGTCAGCGCATTCACGTACACCCAAACTCCTTAGTGCCCGTGCGCTTAAGGAACTTCTTATAGATTGTAGATATGACCCGGTGCCTGGAAAAGAGGACGAAATGACCCTAGCATCATTGCGTATCAGACGAGCCGCAGTGTATTTAGCGAAGTTACCAGGAATGACTGTGCATCTAGATAATATATATCATTTTGTCCAAACAGGGCGAGATCCAGAATGTATTTACAGAGCTATGGAATACCAGAAAGTAGAGATACAGGGGGAACTGTTACGTTTCCTCATAAACTGTGTGATCAGAAATCAAGACCGACCGGGGGTAGACCCGGAAGCCATGAGAATTCTTACAAGATGGAGCCAGAATATATCAGAAGGGAGACATGATAAACAAAATTGTATAATAGCCATGTGCCGAAAGATCCGTAAAGAAATAGAACGCCTACACGAAGAGAGATTAGAGACAGACGAGTTCGAACAAAACGAGGAAGAAGGGCCAGGACTGCCCACAGGACAGTCAGACACCATAGCCTATGTAGGTAGAGGAAGATCTTGTAATAGGAATCAGACTAGATATCATACTGACTCAATACATCCGACGTGTCCAGATAATAACAGGAATTTTCAAATACCTATAATTAATATAAGGTCTAACGAGCATTCGTTCCAAACCGCCGACAAACTACTCCGAGAACGAAGGGGTTATCATTTCCTCGATTCTATGGATGAACAAGATTTAGCCAGGGCAGCTGTCCATTGGGTGGACAGTCCCGGAAAATATAGTGATGATACAGTAGTACGCACATTTTTGAATCTTACCCCAGATGAACAAAGGTTAGCTGGGATTTATATGATCCAACAACTCATTATACTATATCGGAGTCAGCATTCGGACCCTGGTCCCTTGCCTGACATACTGACTGAATTACTTATGAATAAATGGAGAGGTCCAGGTACTGAATTAATTAAAGAAATTCTAGAATCAAGAAAGCAGTATATTCTTTTCGTATGTTCAGAACATGTTCCATTGTCCGTCAAGGAAAGAACTACGTATCACATAGATAGACAGAATCCCTTACGAGAAGTGCACCCAATAAAGGGTGAGGACAATGAGTTTAAACGCGTATTTGTATATACGCCTATATCGAAAATAGAATTATTAGAAATGAAGAAAGTAGTACCCAGTCATGACAAGGACCCAGCGGGGTTTCACCGAGAAATTAAAGACATGTTACTCATGGGAGAGTATACCTACCCCGACATTATGACAATATTAAAGGTGTTGATGCCTGCTGGCATTTATGAGAAACTCAAAGAAAAAGAGTGGGAGGTAGGTGATCAAAAGATAGAATGGTCAGCATTAGAAGCAGAAGAAAGGGCCCGAGGTCCAGGTTCGGGGCTTGGGGACAAAACTAAGGCATTACCAGGACTACTAGTACAGGTACTGCCACGTTTATTAACTACGAAAAAGGAAGATTGGGGTACAATTTCAGCCTGTAAACAGAAGCAAGATGAAGACACTAGTGATTACTATGCCCGTTTTGAAAAATGTTTTGGTATAAATAGTGGCATAAAAGCAAGTAGCGAATCATACCCACATCTGTTTGTAACAAAATTAGTAGAAAATGCTCTGCCTCCAGTAAAGAATAGAGTATTAAAATTCGAAAGTACCTGGCAAGGTAACACTCCAACACAAATGTTACAAATGTTACAGTACCACCACAATAGAATTAAAGAGGAACAAGAACATGAACACAGACGCATGAAAGACACAAAAATGAAAATGCTAGTTTCCCAGACAATTCCAGCTGAAGGACATAAAAAGGGTATGACACATTCCGATTCAGCAGGACCTGTAAAAGGGACATGCAATTATTGTAAAAAGCCAGGCCATTACGTACACGATTGTCCAGTTTTAAAACATAATATCGCCATAGGTAAAACACAAGAAAGATCACGGCCACTCAGACAAGACCAGAATGAACAAGGAGCTATACAGCATGTCCAGGCAATGCCAGCCGCACAACAGCCAATACAGTTTGTGCCAGCTGCACCCCCATTGCCTGTTGCTGCCACACAGACAACAACACGACAAATGTATCAGACCGCACAGTATGAATATCCCGAGTATCAGCGTTACGCATGAACTAGCCTAGAGAGGGAAGTTGACTTACCCCTTATCGAGATTCCTGTAGATCAAGAAGGACCTTATGTACATAGTAAATTATTAGGTCAAGATAGAAAATTTTTACTCGATACAGGGGCAAGTCGAACAACTATAAAACGTAGTGAAGTTCCAGGGGCACCCCTCTCAGGCTCACAAAATATTTCCCTTGGTTTTTCAGGCAAACCTATTGTTAATGAAGTGTCACAACCTCTGCCACTTACGATAGGACCTCTGACCCGAACTACAGATTTACTGCTTACTAAATCATGTCCAGAAAATCTATTAGGAATAAAAACGTTAAAAGCTCTAGGAGCTATAATATGTTGTTCTCCGGAAGGAGTAAGATTGTTTTTACGTGATTTTAAAGGTCACTATGTATCTAGAGACATGGATCCCCGACTACAGACTTTACCTACACATCTATGGGCACAAGGCCCTACTGATGTTGGTTGCATGAATATTACACCATATCGAGTCACACTAAAGGCAGGAGTGGTGCTACCACGAATGCGACAATACAAGTTACCACCAGATGCTGTAGTGGCTTTACTACAAATCATTGACGAGCTCATTGCCCAAGGAGTAGTTGTGGAAACAGACTCCAATATATGTAATTCACCGATAATACCGATTCTTAAACGAACAGATCCGAAGGCCCCGCCAGTATATCGATTGGTTATTGATCTGCGCGAGTTAAACAAATGCATTGTGCCACAATTCCCTGTGGTCCCAGATATCTCGTCATTACTGACAGCTATTGATTCCGAAGCGACATTCTTCACTGTAATCGATCTCAAGAATGCCTTTTTCAGTGTCCCAATAGATCCGGAAAGCCAATATTTGTTCGGATTTAGTTTAAATGGACGTAGCTTTAAATTCTCACGCGCACCTCAAGGATTTACAGAAAGCCCCAGCATCTATAGCCAAGCATTGAAACGAGAACTTGACAGTATCCACATGCCAGTTAACACGGCTCTGTTTCAATACGTCGATGATCTGCTGATCACCGCAAGAAGTGAACCTGAATGTGAGAAAGCATCACTGACAGTTTTACAATTTCTAGCTGAAAAAGGGCACAAGGTGTCCCCTTCTAAGCTGCAATTCTGTGTCCAGCGAGTTGTTTATCTTGGACACTCGCTGGACAAGGAGGGAAGGCAGCTTACACCCGACCGCATTCAGTTGATAGCTAACATGCCAATGCCCAAGACACAAAAGGAGGTGCGGGCTTTCATAGGCCTCACTTCATATTGTAGACAGTGGATCCCGCAATATGCATTCCTAGCAAAACCACTCATTCAGTTGACAACCCAGGAGGCAGCCACATCGACTGTTCTCCCTTGGACTCAGGAACACACACAAGCTTTTGAAAAACTAAAGAAAGCTTTATGTCAAGCACCAGTTTTAGCAACACCATGTTACAGAAAACAGTTTACACTCTTTGTTACAGAACGCGAAGGTACTGCCTTGTCAGTACTCACACAGGAACAAGCAGGAGCACACAAACCATGTGCTTATTTTTCTAGTACATTAGATCCCGTAGCTCAGGCTTTGCCTGCATGTCTGAAATCAGTGGCAGCAACAGCCTTAGCAATCAGACAAAGCGATGCCATAGTGTTAGGACATCCATTGACAGTTCAAGTACCACACGCAGTAGAGGTTCTTGTAAATAGAACACAAACACAACACTTGACCGTAGCACGACTTACAGGGTATGAACTTACATTGTTTCAGCCACATATAGAAATAAGACGCTGTAACACATTGAATCCTGCCACACTTTTGCCAGTAATCGGAACAGACCCACTAGCTCATGACTGTATTGAAGTCATTACTGTAACGACAAAACCCAGACAAGACTTGACCGATGTTCCATTGTTAGATCCAGACTTGACATTTTATGTCGATGGTTCATGCATGAGAACAAGTACAGGAGAGTTAGTAGCCGCTTATGCAGTCACAACAGATACTGAAGTCATTGAAACTAATCGTATAAATACTTTGTCAGCTCAAGCCGCAGAGCTCATCGCTCTGACACAAGCCTGTATTCAAGCCACGAATAAAAAAGTCAACATATACACTGATTCACGTTATGCATTCGGAGTTGTACATGACTTCGGCGTGCTGTGGCGAGAGAGAGGTTATTTAACTTCCCACGGTGCCCACATTCAGCACGGACCCCTCATTCATGCATTATTAGATGCGATACATCTACCCACTGCAATATCGATTATGAAATGTAAAGCTCATACGAAGGTTACTGATATCATTTCCCAAGGCAATGATCTAGCCGACAGAACAGCTAAACTGACTGCTCAAACTCAAACCCCCGATATGACAAAGACAATAGTCCCGACACCGACACATTGTATGACAGTTAAAGATCCTACTCTTGACGTAATTGACATACAGACACATGCTACACCAGACGAAATAAAGAAATGGACTGAATTAGGAGGGATCCAAACGGACCAAGGATGGATGATGAAGGAAAGGTCTGTATGGTTCCTCCCTGATTCAATGGTCCAAGTCGTAATTAACACTATACATAGTCCAGCACATCTAGGAGAAAAAGCTATGCTAGACAGCATTCAACACATTTGGTTTAATAAGCATTTACGAGCAGCAGCCAAACAAAAGGTCCGTACCTGTATGATCTGTTGCCAGTTCAACCCAGGAAAAAGTGTTCCCGTAGAACAGGGTGGATTTCAGCCTCCTGATCACCCTTTTGAAGTCCTACAGATGGATTATATCCAGATGGAACGATGTCGAGGATTCAAATATGTTCTCGTAGTTGTCTGCGCTCTGTCCCGTTGGACAGAGGCGTACCCGGTTTCAGATTACACTGCCCCGACTACTGCCAAACAGTTGGTTCGAGAATTCTTCCCACGATACGGTTTACCACGTGTTGTCTACTCAGATAACGGCCAGCCGTTCTCATCCGAATTAATGAAACACGTTTCACTTCTGTTAGGTTATCAGTGGAAATTCCACTGTGTCCGACATCCCGAGGCAGCAGGTCTCGTAGAAAGACATAACCAGATACTGAAAATCAGACTGTCCAAAATATGCAGAGAGAAAGGTGTCGACTGGATAGTAGCATTACCAGTTGCACTCTTTTACATGAGAATGGTAGCACACTCTAGAACAGGGCTATCCCCGTATGAGGTGATCTTCGGTAGACCACCGAATATGTGGGGGACGCCCATACCACGCAAAATAACTGATATTGACTGTAATATGCTGACAGATTACTTGGCTTCCTTGATGTCTGCACTACAATCTTCTCGTTCACAGGTAGCTGCAGCCTTTCCCGACAACACTGAGGTGAAACCCCATGACGTTGTTCCGGGTAATCTTGTCTTTGTGAGAAATTTCGACAGAAAGAATCAACTGGAGCCCAGGTGGAAAGCACCCAAGTTGGTCCTGTTGACCACAAGAACAGCCGTGAAGATCGAGGGCCGCAAGGGCTGGATTCATTCAAGCCACATAAAAAAATTTCATGGACTACCTTCGGATATAGACATTGTGCCCTGCACTCCCTCACAGACTGATTCAAAACTTCCTTTGGTGGAAAAAACTGAAAGCGAACTTTACAAAGTTAAGTTAAGGCCTAGGACGTCGAGCAATTTGATTGTTTAAGTCCTCTCCAAGGTGAAGCGGTTGAATTGTCTCTGACATGTATCCCCTGGACCTAAGTAGAGGAAATACCGGAAAAATGTTGAAACGACAGGCGTATTGTAAATCACTGCGTAGCCACTGCATAGTGACATTATTAATTTTGTTTTTATTGAGTCTTTTAATAATTATTACAAGTATGTTGTTGCACATATATTACCCTATTTCTAGACATGTATATAATGTTGCTGCTGAACATTCTTTTAGTGACTTACCTCCGCATGAATTGTCTTACAGACTTGCGCTGCGCAATAACACTTTCATTAGTATGTTACATCATTCCCATCAGACTAGTAACGCCACCAATTGTTGGGTGTGTGGCCGACTCCCTCCCTATCAGAATTATGAAGGAGTCCTGCCATTCTTTCCGCATCCATTTACACATAATGGCTCCTGTGGAGCATGGTTTAGTTTAATTAATTCCATAGACTCAGACACAGCAGTTTACCAAGACCATTGGATATGGGGAAATCTGAACCTAGTTTTACTCAAAGTCTGCTACCCTGACAAGGAGGGTCGCCCCAAAAGAACAGGAACTGATCTAGAAAATGAAGTATATGGATTAGGTAATTTTACACCTAATCTCATGATTCTAAATGTCGTATCTGAAGTTGAGCTAGTCTTACCCACCATGTCAGTATTCCCAGCGAAAGGTGAATTGTGTGTAAGAAAGGTTGGTTCTATACATATGGGCCATAGTAAATGCACTACTACAGTAGAATTCAGTGATCAAGGCAAATCTTCATTCAGAGCTTCTCGCCACTCCTACTTTATATGTGGTCAGACTGCATATATGCGTCTACCTCTAGATTGGGATGGTACCTGCTACATAGCATTCCTTTTGCCACCTGTTTTCCTAGCTCCTCCTGATTATTACAGAAATATTCATTTAGTACACAACAGAGAACGGAGAGATCTCCCCATTGTCGATTACACTGAGACGGCATGGGACAAGTATGTAGATTTTAATAAAGGCATCTTTCCCTATATAGGTACTGTTACTAATAGTAAGCTAATACGTAGATTAACTAGAACCCTTGAAGCAGTAGTGAATGAAACTATTTCCGCCTTAGGCAATTTAACAGAAGAACAGTCTGCTATGCGGATTGTTGTGCTTCAAAATCGTCTTGTCCTTGACGTCATCCTGGCTGATAGAGGCGGAGCTTGTAGGGTCATCGGATCAAGCTGCTGCGTATTCATACCAGAAAATTCGCCATCCGTATATAAAGCCATCACTCGCCTTCATAAGATAGTAAGCCAGATACACCAGAACCCAGGCACTTGGACTTGGTCCAGTTGGTTTTGGAATACGGTATCAGCCTGGGGATGGAGAGTTCTATCCTTCCTAGGTATTGGCCTTCTCATACTATTCAGTTGCTGTCTATGTCTGCAATGTGGACCAGCAATTTGTGGTCTGTGTGCCACATCGTGCATTCCACATCAAGATTTTCATTCAAGATCCCGGAAGAAGAAAGAAGAACAAATGATGCTATATGAACAGATCAATGGATTGATGAAGATTGATATCTCTTGAAGGGCAAGAAGGGGACAAGGAGGGAATGTGGAAATATGGATTTTTCTGGTCAGTTATGTCCCCTATCTTGGACCCCAACGGTTCTATGTGCATGTCGCAAGTACATGTATGCTCCCTCCAGTTCCAGTAATGATGACGCAAACACATGTGCGTCCACCGTCAACATGTCCTCTGTCAGATCCGCCATAAATGGGCTGGATATTCCATTTCTAAATATGAAAGGCCACCGGCTTTATATGGTTCACTTATGCCATTTTACAGTCCAGGCAAGTAGGCCCTGATTCTGTCATCGAACTCCTTTTGCCTTCTGCCTCTGAAAGCTCCAGTTCAAGCCTGCATCTGTGACCATGAACTTTGTCTCATTCTCTGCGCGGCTCACGAAGCCTGACATCAGCCTATTCTCTGCCAAGAACTGTATTTCACCTTCGAATTATCTGCTTCCCCCTCAGCCGATGCATTCCTGCCTAGTAGCTTAAGTAAACATTCTTCCAGTTACCAAGCAAAAAGGCCCATCTTCTCTGTCCTCATGCAAGTAATTCATAGCCCTGTTACCATGGAATATTCCTACCCCCTCGCATTCAGTGTAGACACCTAGACGCTTGTACACGCACGCACAGTCAGTATAGAATAGATTATGTCCGAGAGTCCTTCTTTTGTGGATAACATAGTTCTTTAAACATAGGATGTTAGATATGATTTGGGATTAGGTTGACTTGACCCCCCAGACTTCCTGTCTCCACACGTAGAGCTAAATGTCAAGTCCCCGTCACCCCCTAGTTACACGTCAATTACACGTCAGACTGCTGCGCGCGCATCAATGCCAAGTATTATCTTATAGATCCACCTATGTATTACATCATAGCCAATCATGTTCCTTTTTACTCATTATTACACCCATTTTCGGTTACGCGAACCAGACGTCAATGTCCTTATCAATTGTTACGCCTACTGTATTCACTTCATTATGATGTATGTATTATAAAAGTTACTGCTTGTCAATAAAGTATGTACTTCACTTCCTGAACTCCCGTGGTGATGGAACTTGAAGCATCCGATTATAATCGCTTATTGGAATAAAGCCCATTCTGAAACTCTAATATCACGGATTCTGCCTCTCATTTCATTGAGCTATTTTACTATGTTCCTGTATCAAATTCAGTCCCGGTAAAGGAGAAATATTTACTACAGAAGGGAAGAGGTGGTCAAAGAGAGAGAGACAGGTGTCTTTGGCTTGGATCATGACCGTACCATTGTTATAGAGTGAAATAGTGAGGGAGCCATTGAAACACGCAGAGGGGGAAATTTTTAGCTGTTTCCCATGAGGTATAGAGGAGGAGGATGTGACGTTAAGGGAATTGTAAAAACTGGTGGACCAAGAGGGGATGTCGTACGTGAAAAAAATGAGGTCGTTTTTGAGCCTCCCATAACGACCATTGTAAAACTGATCAACAAAAAGGGAATCAGGGAAACATTCAATGGTGTTATGCTTAAAACGTTTTGCTGCAGCTTTAGTCAGGTTAGAAGGGTAAATGATTTTGTAGCAATTAATTCCAGACTTAATTTGAGTGGTGGCCATGTTGGGAAATTGTGGAGGAGGAGGGTGGTGGGGATATGAGAAGGGTGTTACTAGGAGAGCAGTGGTGAGGAGAGGTATAAGGACAAGAAGAGGGCACATAATCCAGAAGGGTGAAGGGATCTGAGCTATTGTGGAGTCAGGAAGGTGAGGCGATTAGGAACAGGTTGTTACATCAGAACAGGACTGATTCAACAAGATAGGACTGTAGATGGAGTGGTGTAGGAGGAAAATCGCTGTACTTAGCATCATCCTGTGACATAAACCACATTATGCATAATATCACAATAGGTGCCAAACGCAATCTACACTCGAGATCACAACAGACTAATATTAGACACATACCTCCTAAGTATCTCCAACATTAGGGGCAAAAAGCCCAGGGTGGAACATAATCTGACTAGCATAAACCAAAGTATGCAAGACAACCTCCAAATCATAAAGAAAAACACAGTTAGGGGTAGCCAGAGCAGGGTCTGAGAATCAAACTACATGAAATACAATTCCTAGCACCACAAAAACACATTAGGGCCTGGCGCCCTACAGATCTCCCGGTCCCCCTGGTCATCTCAAAGAGGTCTGTATGCCCTGTGTCCAGAATGTCTGGGCTGCTGCCAATGCAGCGAAAGACCAGGGTGCGTACTTGCGCAAATCTAAACGTTGCAGCTGGCACTAAGTGCTGCGCAGCTGCCTGTCTGCTGTTCTCAAGGTGATTGTGGTACTATTTTGTTCTTTTTAACTTCCAGTGCCCAGTAAACAGAAGGCTTGTGTTTGGGAAAAATGTGCCCAGCAGGACAAATAAAATTGCAGTGTTATTTTCCATAGTTAACTTTATTTTGACAATTCTTCTCTCTCACTTTACACTCATGTTTTCTTTTCTTTTTGCTCGTGGGCGCAGTTCTCAAAAGAGGACGATTATCTTGTTCTATATATTGCAAAGCGACGTTGTTTCTTTCTTATGTGTAATTTTTTTAAATAATGCAGTGGAGTACACCCCAGTTCAATCTGCCCCACTCTAATCTTCGTCAATACACCCTACACCAATCCACTTAATCCAACCTGCGCCACTCAATCCACCCCGGACCAATCCAGTTCACCCTACTCACCCAAATCCACTCCACCACATTTCAATCCTCCCAACCCACCCCTCTCCAATCCAAAATAATCCACCCACTCTAATCCAGCAATCTAAAACTATCTGCCCCACTCCAAATCAAAACAATCTGGCCTACTCCAATCCAAAACAATCTGCCCCACTCCAATTCAAAACATTATGCCCCACTTCAATCTAAAACAATCTACTCCACTCCAATCCAAAACAATCTATTCCACTCCAATCTGTGCCACTCCAATCCAAACCAATCTGCCCCACTCAATACAGTCTTCTCCACTACAATCTCTCCCACTACAATCCAAAACAATCTGCCCCACTCCAATCTAAAACAATCTGCCCACTCCAATCCAAAATAATCTGCCCCACCCTAATCTAAAACAATCTACTCCACTAAAATCTGCCCCACTCCAATTTAAAACAATCTGCTCCACTCCAATGTGCCGAAATCCAATTAATCTCAGTTCATCCCAATAGCCCCACTCTAATACAATTTTCTACTCCACTACAATCTGCCCGACTCCAATCCAAAATAATCTACCCACTCCAATCCAAAACAATCTGCCCCACTCCAATCCAAAACAAAGTTCCTCACTACAAAACAATCTGCCCACTCCAATCTGCACCACTCCAATCCAAAACAATGTGCCCCAGCCTAATCCAAAACAATATACTCCACTAAAAACTGACCCACTCCAATCTAAAACAATCTGCCCCACTCTAATCTGCCTGAATCCAATTCACCTCTGTCCATCTCAATTACTCCAATCTGGGCCACTCTAATCCAAAACAACCTACCCCACTACAGTCCAAATCAATCTGCCCCAATCTAAAGCAATCTGCCCCACTCCAATCCAAAGCAATCTGCTCCAATCCAAACCAAAACAACCTCCCCCCCTCCACTACAGAAAAACCTGCCCCACTCCAATGTAGAACCTGCCCCACTCCAATCCAAAACAACCTGCTCCAATACAAACCCACTCCAATCCAAAACAATCTGCCCCACACCAATCCAAAACAATCTGACCCACTCCAATCCACCTCAACCCAATCCAATCTGCCCGACTCTAATCCAAAACAATCTGCCCCAATCCAAATCAACCTGCCCTACTGTAGTGAGGACATGGGATTAACTGCAGGCATTGCTAAAGTTAGCGTCTGCACAGCGTGTTCAAGGTCGAAAAACAATGTATGCTGTTGATTCACTTTGGTCAGTCCAGCGCCCATACACATGACATAGAACACAGCTGCACTACTGAAACTCGGGTGCTTTTAATATGGCATTGTATGCGTTTAGAGGCACTTGGAGAAAATCATTCCACTGAAGAAGAGCTGTGTTTGTCCGTAGATGTAAATCCTTACATCTAAACTTGGAGGTATGGGGTCCCCCTGACAAAGCCTAGCGGTCTTCTATAATTATAATAAACTAGCTCTTAGCACGGGGAGGGTGGTAAGGCGCTGTAGTCCTGTTTCCACTGTCATTATAACATGGTTTCCCCTTTTGTGCTTTATGGAATTGTAAGAATGCTGATAATATTGTTCTTATGCATTTTGCTGCTAGTATTGGATCGTGTACTGCATTATAGAGCACGTTAGTTAAAATAAACATTTTAAACTATACTAACGAAAGAGTGTTCTTGTTCCCACGATTCCTGAGAGGGTCGGAGTGACATGTTCTAGGATGTCTAATCATTGGTAGCTTCGCTGTAGTACGGAGAATGAATGAGACACTATAGTTAGTCGGATTGGGGTTCTGGGCACCAAGGTGGGTTTTTTGGTACACCACTACACACCAAGGTCCTGGTTTCCTGCGCATAGTTCTGTGTATGTGCAGAATCCATGCAACATGGCGCACCTAACGTTTGGTCTGGTACTTATATACGAGGCACTTAAGTAGTACTTGTACTTGTCCACGATACCCTTGCTTCTGTTTTCCGGAAACAGCTGTGATGGCATTACCTACCTATATTGATGTTTTTTTAGGTTTTTTTCAAGCTTGATACATTTAAATGGTTTTGTTCTTCTTTTGAATCACTTACTTATATTGCGCTGCCACGCATTAAGTTGTTATTCTTTGGTAGTCCTTCTGGCTGAAGTCGATATTGCGGCACATAGCCACTCTCCACTCCGTCGTCATTTGAACCCATATGGAGTGCCTGACGCGGGTATCGCACTTATTTTTGTGGTTGGAGCTGATCCAGCTTTCCACTTTGAGGTGTTTTACTCTTGGGTAACCTTTCCTGCAGTGAATGGAGATAACTTGTTCCATGTATACACTCACCATGCAACACCTAATGTATATCGGCCTTATAGAACTCTCAAAATACTGATTTTGACATGGCAAAACCGTATTTGGTTTAATAGCGCCCTACCCCATTCAGTGACTCCGGTCCGTTTAGGCCCTTTATCAATTCCAGGGGCCACTTGGACAGTTTTGGCAGGGTACACACCACAACCACGTTATCTAGCAGTCCCAGTAGAGGAACTGCGTGTCTTGCACACCTTCTTAATCGAGGTGCATAGGGCTCTAGTACAATATGTCACATGCAATCTCCAGGTGACTGTGCTCCCCTCCGTGATTAAGTGTGTTCAAGATGAGCACGGACCAGAGGCGGCTGTGGAGTTGGGGATGAGGTTGGTTGGAGTATTCGATGTAGTTGCTGATCTAATCCTTGCTAACGTCAAGAGCGATGCAGTTAACTTTCAAGTGTCTAATGCTTCGCGCCTTGTCCCTGATGACGATAAGCCCCGCGAATTACCCAAAATCATTGCAGATGCTTATAAGACCATTGGACGCAATAGTTTGAGTGTTAAGCCTTTTGCTAGAATAACAGCAAACACAGACGGCACAGTCTACTAAAGACGACCGTCCTATCTTTCCCAAAAAGAATTGGAAAAATAGAAAAGCAGGGGAAGCAACAACAGAAACATGGGTTGCGTACAGCGTCACCGGTACCCGAGTCTTTTGAGCGCACTTATGATTTGCACGACCACGTGAGAATTAGGTCTCCTGACAGGTTTCAGGTTCCTGATCAGCATTCTCCTCGTTCTTCACAGGAAACATCAGGCTCACAGGCCGGTGGTGGAGAACCACAGGAGCGCAGCAGAGGTCTGAGATGCCCCGCAACGTTGTGAGCAACCTCGTCAGGGTGACGGAAAAAAGAAGAAAGACGATTTTCCTCGTCAGCGCCCACAGTTTCAGAAAAAGAAAGTTGCATCTTTAACAGCGAGATATGCCACAGACGATGAGGACACGGCTCCGGAAGCTATCATGGGCAGTAACATTGCTAGACAGCGCAGTGGAGGTTACCATAGTGCGGCAAGCACTGCGTCCGTTTCTGGAGGCGACAGCAACTGAAACTTTCATCACAGTTGAAGCGGCTGACACCCGAGTCGCTCCCCCTGACAGATTATATGATATAGTTCTTATGATTAAAGTTGACATACAGTGTGTAATTAAAGGGATTTTTGGGGAAAATCTGACTACTTCTTATGACATTTTGTTGGCAGAGGCAGATTTATGGCCGCATCTTTGTCGCGTGGACCGCATCATAGTTGTGTTTGCGAACTACGGTTATACATTTAACTTTGCAAAATCACACATTGCAGAGTACACAGTGTTATTCTTGGGCTACGAGCTCAATAATGAAGGTAGGGGCTTGGCGCCTCACTTCTTGGAGAAATGCACATGTTTGCGACTTCCTACTACCCTGAAAAAACTAGCCTTTAGCTGGGATTTTTGAATTTCAGTTGAACTTACATGCGAATATGCCCAGCAAATCAAGCCATGGTATGCTTTGATACAACCTAACTTTTCCAAAGCCTGCTGGCTTCCGGTACATTCAGCTATCCTGCAATCTTTGCAGTCTGGTCTTCTTGAATCTAAATACTTGTTGACACGTGATAACCACACAAACCTGGTGATACGTATATTGCCAGGCGCGGTGGGTTTCACCTACTTGACGTTTAATGAAGGTGACACAGTGCCTATTGCTTACAAATCACATTTGTACACTTCGGCTGAACTGCAGTTTTAGACTGTTGAAAAAGTGTTGACAGCTGTCCAGATGGCGATCATGAAAGAACGCGCACTGGCGCAGGGGAAACGCATTTTGGTTGTGACACCACATTCTGCTCTAGAAGCAGTGATGAAAGCAAGTGTACCAAACTCAAAGGCTTTGCATTCGCGTTGGATACAATGGGCTACTTCGTTGACATCTCTGGGTGTCACCTTTATCTTCGACTCCTCACTGCAAACACAGGAGTTTTTACAGTATCCATTTGTTCATCCTGCTCCTCTGTCTATGAGTCTGTTGGAGGAGTAACATTGTATCATTTACACCGAAGGTTGCGCGCAACCGGGTCGAAACATTCTTATTCAGCAGCATGTGCGATTGTGGCAGGTGCCATAGTGAACGGAGAGTTCAAGTCCAGTGTTGTACACGCACAGGCACTAGGTGACTGTGCCGCCCAATTAGCAGAGCTGCGCGCTCTGGTGCTTGCACTAGAGTTTGCAGATCCAAATGTGACTACTTTAATTGTAAGTGATTCTTACTGCTGTTTTAAGTCTTTCAATGACAACTTATTCTTTTGGTTGCAAAATGACTATTGTGATTTTAAAGGCAGCGCAATTAGGCATAAAATGCTTTGGGTTCGGGTCGCAGATCTTAAAGAACGTCTGCCTCTCACACATGTGATTCATACTCTTGGCCACCAGCGCGTAGGAGTACACATGGTAGGCAATAGTTTAGCTGATGAAGCTGCTAAATCGGCAGTAGCCACATGTTTGGTTGCAGCAGTTACAAGATCCATGAATAAGATTGATAATGACATCTTGGCAGCAACAGCTGCTACAGAGAAGGATGGTAATTACCCGCAGGGTTTCCCTTCAAAATACTCTTATCATTTAAGTCCCGATAAGGTTCCATATGTGAGAATTCATGACGTTGGTGACAGGTTGATTCCCATCACAGACCGCAGACCTTCTCTGATAACAGCCGCACACAAAGGCTTGGCTTCAGCGCACTCTGGTGTGTCAGCGACTGTTTCTATCTTGCAGCAGTGTTACTGGTGGCATGGTTATATAAACAAACCCATAATTATGTGCTTTCTTGTGACATTTGTCAGCAGATTAAACCCTCTACGGTAACCCAGCCACCACAAACGCAGCTGTGCATTTCTAATAGACCTTTTGGATGTGTTTATCTGGATCACTGTGGTCCGTTTTCTTCAGATACTGCCTATAAAATCATCTTAGTTGCAGTTGATTCATGCACACGTCTTTGGGTGTGGCTACAACGCAGTGCTGATGCACGAACGGTCATCAGGGATTTGCATGTCTTTGTGGGAATTTTTGCATGTGGCACCTTCCATTCAGACCAGGGTCCCGCACTCACCTCTAAGGCGTACAAGGATGCCATGAGGTCTTTGGGGGTGCAGGTCAAATTTTCGTCTCCATACAGGCCCGAGGGCAACTCAGTTGTGGAGCGAATGAACTGTGACTTAAAGCAATCCTTGACAGCTAGAGTCATAGGTATAAAATGCCCTTTGGCATGAAAATGTTTGTGCCAGATGGCGGCATCAGCCGCATCCTTTGACGTAGATAATCATTCTGCTATGTTACAGAACCTACAAGAGACCTGAGACAGTCTTGCAAAGGAACATTTACCCTCTGCCACTAATGCAGCACTGCAGATTCCAGTAGTCGACTGGCTACCCAAAGTCGGGGATCTGGTCCGGGAGAAGGTGGAGAACAGAAAAGAGTTTGGCCCCTCTTATCGTGCACCTGTACCAGTGATTGGTGTGAAAGGAACTCGTACAGTCATTTTACCACCACTTCCTGGTCGCAAAGAAAACAGATACATCTCAGTGGACAATGTCAAGCTACAACGTCTGGCCGATCCTGAATAGTATAACACCAGCGGCTTCTTGTCCAGCAATATCCAGAAATCCGATGTTGGGCGCTTCTGACAACACGCAGCGTGACACTGTCATAGAGATGGACTCAGTTACTAATCCCTAGCTAAACCCCCCTGCTTCCAGTCATAATGAAGAAACTGAATATGCTTATCCCACTACCGAGTCATTGCCTGGTTTGCAACCGGATACCCTTAACCAGTCACGTTTTTCTTTTGACTCGCACTCCACATCATCATTAGCCCCTACCAAATTCTCTATTTTAGTCACCTGGTTTAAACAAACTTATTTGGTTCCGCCTTGGACATACATCTGGTTGGTGCTCATTGTCATTTTTTTGTTCATGCCAATTGGATTTGTGACTTTTTGTTTCCTTCTAATCAATGGTCACTACCTATCTGAACGCTCTGCTGTAAAACTAGTTGATGGAACTTTGGCTTCGCACTCTTCTTCTTACATCATGAAAAGAGACCAGACTTTTGTCAACATTTCCGCCTGGCCAGTTGCAGATGGAATAGTTTGGGATGCAGTGGAGTTCCAAATTCATGGCCCTACCGAGATAGTTAATGTACCAAATGCACTTCGTGTGTCAATGGGTGATGTAGTGAAACATAACATACGGTCTGATTTTTTGTTTAAATATCTTTGTTATTTTCTGATTTTATCATAACTGGCATCATATTTTTAACCAGCATTTTCAGTTGTCCACCGCAAAAATCTAAAACATTTGCAACTTACAATAGGACATGTGACAACAATAGAAAAATAATACTAACACAGTATTCCTGCTGACAGGTACATACATTGTGTGGGATACATTTGAAGAAGTCTCAGTGTGCCATTGCTCGCATGTGCTGCTACATCATGGTCTATGAATCTAAAACAAGGCCATACACATAATCAGAACATATCTTATCCGGGCCAGTACCCCAATACCTGATATATATGCAATCCTATAAAAATAGCCTGTCGTTCGAACTTGAACAACATTATAAATAAAATAATATAAATTGGCAATGTGAAATAGGAGGTCACTTGTGGATACCAATAAGACCTGTTTTTTAAAAAAAACATGTAATCAGAACGAACACTTACAATACTACAAACTGCCATCTAAACTATGTAAATCGGGTCGCTGTTTCAAATGTGAGCATGATGATTTATTGTCTACACAGCAGTACCTTATGGCTTGCCTAGCCAGGGGTTAAATAAATGCATGTACCTACATACAACTATAAAAACAGCAGCGGGCACCTTCCCTCCTGGAAGTATGCAGGGCCCTGGTGATTGCTAGTGATGCGCCGGGGATCTTATGGTTGTGTGATCGTCTTTGCGTCAGAGTGTAACAGTGTCATGTAATCATGCGGCTAGGCACTATCGGGTCTGTTGCAGGTCAGCGGACTGCACATCCTCATCGTTCATTGCGGCACCACCTTGAAGGGCAGTTAGTATAGTGTCCTAACCCTGCGCTATAGGGTATTTGTGAAGCCTCGCCGTCTCCTCCCTGTGCAACGCCATGCTCTCCGCCTGTGCCCATATTACAAGTGATCGCTTCCAGCTAGCCACTTCGGGTGGATCCGCATGTTTCCATCTGTTAGTTATTATTCTTTTCACAGTGATTAAACCCAGATCCCGGAATCTCGAGGTGACCTTATTGTTTTTTGATCTGGCATAGAGTCCTAGAAGGCAGATCTCCCATGACAGCGTTAAGGGCGTGTCTGTGCATGAGGCTAGTGTTGTGACTACCTCCCGCCAATAATGTTGCAGGGATGCGCAAGTCCAAAGCATGTGAAGCAGATCCGCATCTAGCTGCTGCCAGCGCGGGCATGTAGAGGTGGCAATATGGAAATATCCATTTATCTTATCAGGTGAGAGATACGCCCTTTGTATGATAAACGTCTGTATAAGTTTGAATCTGGAGTTCCTCGGTATGTGTCTGGAGATAACATACGGTCTGATGATTGGGACGTACAAGCCATACAATCTTTGTTTTCAGATTTGAAGTATTATGCTGCATTTGAAGCTGAAGATTTGTATTTGAATACTGCAAATTATGCTGATTTGTTTTGCTACCAGCATTATGGACATCATTATCTGCATAAAGCTAATACATTTAGAAATGTTTTTGATTACACACAATGAGAACATTGCCCGACTCCGTTGGAAGGCAGCTCAAAATCGCTTTTGAAAAAATGTACATATTTTACAGATTTTGATAAGTCACAACCGGAGTCATTCTATTTTAGATTAAATGCTTCGTTCAATCCTAAGGTGATGCTCACCCACACTAAATTATAGTATTCCTCTTCTTTTATTAATAAATTGTCGGTGGGTGGTTATGATCTGTGGAAGTACACTGTAGATCTAAAATCTGTTTGGGGTTCTAAATCCTGGCAGGTGAGGGGCACAGAAGCTTTACATCGCGCGTGCCTCATCCCAACTCAGATTTGATTTATAAATGATACAGTCTATCAGACTACTTGTTTTGTATTGGCTAGTTCGAAGCAAATGAATACCCCTACGATTCCTGCTCTGGCTACATATCAGAACTGGAGCAGTCATACCGATTATTCCATAGAAGACTTGCAATCATGGTTTACAAATGATACCTTTAATATTTCAAGTCTAGACCCCCTAGGTTGGTTGGTTTGGCAGACCAGTTTGGATGCTTGCCAACTCCGTTTCCATGACAAGGCCCCTGGCTACACACAGGATAGGCCTGATCCACGTTTTTCTAACTCCCATTCGGTTACCACCTATTAGTGGGAAAGTTATGTCAAAATTGGTTACAACATTCAAACACTATCATCAGTAAAACAACATTTGTCGTTATTATCAGGTGACATTGATTTGATAGATTTCATAAAAGGTCCTGCTGGTCCTAGATCAAAAAGATTTATATACGCAGCTTACAATGAAATCTGAAAGCTGTCTCAAATTGAAGCTGCTTCACATTTGAGGGCAATAGACCAGGCTAATCTAGAAAAGGTACTTGCAGTTGTTGATAATAGTATTAACACACTTTCTTCCAGCATTTACACATTGGATAATATTGTTTCATCTGTTGTTGATATTGTACAGGATGATGTGTCGGTTTTGTATCATGGTCAAAATCAATTGCGTTTAGTTATGCAATTTGCATGGACTTTACAAACTTTGAAAATGGGGAAAGTTCCTTGGGATTATTTGAACGCGTCATCTTTATTTTTGCCTTTTAACTTGACAGACAGACAGCAATTTACGTCCATGAAAGATGCTACATACAATATTTTACATATTGAAAAGTTAGATCCTTTACCATTCTCTGTGGCCGAAACTGATTCTGCTGTCTGGCTCATCCATGGGGCAATAACCCTGCCGTTTTCTTTGTTTAAACGTAGCTCATGCATGAAGCATTATCCACTAGGCCACTTCAAACCCTTAGGCAGTGCTTTCCTTCATGAGGTGTGGTCATTACCATTCACATACAGATGCCAACGGGGTGACAAAGAGGTTTACCTTACTGGGTAATCATGCGATTCGACCATAGGTCAATCTCTGGTTTGCAAAAATATACAGTTGCATGAAGCTTGTAACCTTACGGCCCCAAATCTTGCATGTGTTTTAAAGGGTAATCCAGTGCCAGCTTTATTATACCTACTTTCACTCTGCTTGCAAACGGTAGTTACCTGCTTTTAAATAATGAGGAATGCTGCGGCATGCTTGCCAGCATCCCTTACATTGTACTAGTTATCAACAGGAGAGAGAGGGAAGAGGGTAAAGGAGCACTCTTGGTCCCCCAATTAAGGTAGCTTAAACAACAAAAGAGTGTGCCTTCTTGTGAGAAGAGCAGGCAAGAAGAATCTTACTAGATTCTTTAGAAAGCCCTCACTCACCAACCTAGTTGGTGACATGCTTCATCATTGGGCCCCACTAGGAGAGGCCGAGTGCCTCCCCGGTGTGCTTCAACGCCAGAATTACTGCGAGCTGGTTTTTTGTGATTGAGTGAAAATGTGAGAGTGATGATTAAAAGTGTCAAAATTGTGTCCAAAAATTATTTATTAGTTGGCCAATCAGACACACTAAAAGCAAGGTGTGGGATGGAAAACTGGATAGATTGTTCAGTTATATCCCGTGATGTAAGGTCGACATGTTTCTGCCCGAGTGGTGCTATTTACCAGGCATTCTTCAGGACCACAAGAAAGGGGATACCTCGGCGGTATGGGCGCACTAAGGCCCACCCTAACCAGAGGACGTGAATGTGAAAAAACCACATAATTTAAAAATTGCAATCCTATAATTCAGGGGTTTCTTTCTTGGAGAAACCAAAATGCACCTGTGTCAAGAGAGGAAACACAAAACACAAACACACAAAATAGGGACACACAATTAATCGTCATATTGCGCATTTGTAGTCAGGTTCGCATGCTCTCGTGCTCTTCTGAGTGCACTTACGACGTGGTTCAAAGAGCCAAGGTGTACTATAGTGAGTAGTATTGTGCACTTATACTCATAGTTAGTGACATAGCCAGCTTCAAAATGGTAGGTACCTTAAGTATAGCGCTATTACACCTGCACGCCTACTAGGGCGTTTCGCGGTATCAATGAAAGATGTAGTCAACACTTTTCGACTGAAATAGGGTTAAGCCAGAGTGATTTGGTAGATGTCCTCCTCACTGTACTTCAAAACACACTTCAACAACACACTACAAAAAATATACATATATATATATATCTCACATGCGGTGTAAAAGTTAATCACACCATGGGTCTTGGGAGGGGGTGGTGGCAAATTGGCACACCCTGAAAAATAAGGAGAGAGGGGGGAGGGGGGTCAGTATGGTACCCCTGTAACACACAAATTACTTATCTGCAGTAGATGCGGTACGTTCACTCACGCCTTCAATGCCAGGCACCCTCTCGGTACCTGCAGCAAGTCTCGTAAACCGGACCCCGTTGATGGCTTGTTCTGAGTTCATGCTGGTTTTATAACGAAGTATGCAGGATCGCAGGACGCCACCCCAGCGAGGCCGTGGGCGTGTCTTCACGCATCCCTAGGATTACGTGCAAAACCCTGCCTAATTCAGGGCGTGTACCAGGTTGCGGCCAATCAATGCGACGGGTGGTACTTTGTTATAACCTGTTGTGTTGTGTGCATCTTCCTTATTACTATTCTGTCCCTTGCTGCTCAGCCATGAGTGATGTCACTTAGAATGTTGGGTGTGAGGGACTGGGGAGTTGGCAGTTGGAAGAGATGGGGCTGAGCAGCAGGGAGGCTGCTCCTGGTGGGGCTCTACTGGAGATCTGAGGCCTTACTTATGAACTTTATATGGACTTTGTTACTTGTCAAATAAACCTACAACTTGTTCTAAGCGGCCTGTCTACGAGACATCTTTCATTATTACACTGGCGACGATTTGGAGGAACTAACGCGTGTGCTGGATTATGCTTTATGAAGCTTAAAGGCTTTTCAAGAGAAAGGAACTCCTAGAGTAATTCAAGTAAAAGGACTTCAAGTAACTTCAAGAGTAATTGCGTATTTTGAGGAAACTGACACTCAAGAGCCCCACAAGTGACCACTCCATCGGTCGTCCTAATATGTAAGTGCCAGTTCCGCTTGAATTTTCCTTGAATGTACAAGAATCTGACTGACTGAAAAGAAGCCTGGAAATGTGCAGTGACCTGTAATTTAAACCTTTCATGTGGAAGAGCATCTGAGCCCAGCGCAACATTGACAAGCTCTTGTTGTAAATCTGCTGTTCCTGTTAAGAACTGTGCTTCTGGAAACTCTGTTTGAATTTTGACATTTGATCCCGTCAGGTCATTGCTACTTGGAATTCTACTTGTTCACGCTATGCTGGCCAAGTCCTTAAGAAGGGTGTGATGCTGTGTGGCATGGAGAAATCGAAGTGCATAGGAGCAGCACTTGTGGGGGTTTACCTATATGTTCATAAATGCAACTAAGAGACAGTCAAGAGTGTTTTCATGCTGAAGATGTGCGCTAAAGAGAGGCATATGGGGAGTTGTGACACCGTGACAAGTAGCGATCGAGGGCAGACTTCGTGCCTTGGTGTGATGTGATTGAGCACAGAGCGCTGGCAGCATTGGCAACTTGGATGATTTTGTGGAAGTAAAGATCGGTTTTTGATGCCGTTTAATTTGAGTTGAACTTGGACAAGATTGTAGCCGTTACGAGCACGCACACCTCTTTCATTTAAATGAAAATATAGCGCGAGCGCTTACCTGTTCTGTACACACGCGGCTTCTGGAGATCTGTTGCTCACATCATTACTGCATTTCTGCCCTGCGTTTACACGTTTGAATGCACGGACGTGCCGGCAACCACCCGGCTTACCGTCGTATTGCGTGCCACCATTTTGTGCAAGTTGTTATTGATCCTACTTTGCCAACCACACATCGTCTTCTCGGTGCAGAAAGAGATTTTGTACAACTCGTTGTTTTCGAGCAGCATTGCAGCTTTGCCAACCACGCATCGTTTTCCTGGTGCAGGGACAGTTTGGAATTTCGAGCAACATTACAGTTTACAGTTCGTGGGAAAGCTTTTGACTTTCATCGTGCAACTGTGAAAATGTACTTTCTTCATCGTGGATCTTCGTGTATTCGTTTTTTAAAAGATGTAGTTTTTTGATGCAGTCATGCTTCTCGCTCTACGGGCTGTAAGAAAGATTTTTGAGGGAGGGTAATTGCTCAGTGTGATTGCTTTATTGCAGGGTGACATCTGAGTCCAAATTCAGATATTTATGGGACAACTCTAAGGTAAGACTGTTCTTGTGCTCACATAGAAGCAACTGTGGATGTAACATTCAATGCAAAGAGTATCCTTGTTTTTAGTAGTTTGTGTAGTAATGTTATATGATGCCACAGTTGTTTTTTTTTTTTTAGGGTGGTGTGTTCTCTTTTACAGTAAGTGAGGTGTATTCCCCTATAGGGAGATGTGTTTCCCTATTTCAGTGTATTCAGTATGTATTGGGAGTTGTATTCCCCATTAGGGAAGTGTTTTTTTTTGTTTTTCCCTTTTACGGTGTTTCTTCTGGGAGGTGAATTCCCCTACAGGGAGGTGTTTTTCCCCTATTACAGTGTTCAAAGTATCATAGGGAGGTGTTTTTCCCCTATTACAGTGTTCAGAGTATCATAGGGAGGTGTTTTTCCCCTATTACAGTGTTCAGAGTATCATAGGGAGGTGTTTTTCCCCTATTACAGTGTTCAGAGTATCATAGGGTGGTGTATTTTCCCTATTCCTGAGTTTAAGGGAGGTGTTTTTCCCCTATAGGGTGACGTTGTTCCCCTATTTCTGTAATTTGTATCATAGGGAGGTCTATTTTCCCTATTTCTGTGTCTAAGGGAGGTGTTTTTCCCCTATAGGGTGACGTTGTTCCCCTATTTCTGAGTTTAAGGGAGGTGTTTTCCCCTATAGGGTGACGTTGTTCCCCTATTTCTGTAATTTGTATCATAGGGAGGTCTATTTTCCCTATTTCTGTGTCTAAGGGAGGTGTTTTTCCCCTATAGGGTGTAGTTGTTGCCCTATTTCTGTAATTTGTATCATAGGGAAGTTTATTTTCCCTATTTCCGAGTTTATGGGAGGTGTTTTCCCCTATGGGGTGGTGTGTTTACCCCATTGCTGTTCGTTTGTTGGTGGTGTTTGCCATCTAATTATTTCCCTAGGGAGGGGGATGGGGTTTGTTATGGATTTTCTTGCAAGTATTTTCTGATCTGTTGTATGTTTACTTGCATAATGAATTTTCTGTTTATGTATGCAATGGTATTTTGGTGTTATCTTGATTTTATGCATTTGTATCTTTATGCTTTGTTTTTGTAAGGAAGGGAGATGTGTTATAACCTGTTGTGTTGTGTGCATCTTCCTTATTACTATTCTGTCCCTTGCTGCTCAGCCATGAGTGATGTCACTTAGAATGTTGGGTGTGAGGGACTGGGGAGTTGGCAGTTGGAAGAGATGGGGCTGAGCAGCAGGGAGGCTGCTCCTGGTGGGGCTCTACTGGAGATCTGAGGCCTTACTTATGAACTTTATATGGACTTTGTTACTTGTCAAATAAACCTACAACTTGTTCTAAGCGGCCTGTCTACGAGACATCTTTCATTATTACATACTTCCTGTCTGGCGTGCGGAAAATCTCACCGCCGCGGTCGTCACCGCCATGCTAATGGGACCGGCGGTATTTTGGGTTGCGATCGCGGGCGGATGAAAGACGCCGGGCCCGGCGGCGGCCATCCGACCGCCATCCTAATCGAACCCTATATTTGGTGTGATACCGGCATTTATTCATTCTCTTTTTTTTTCAGCGTCTTCGGTGGGTTGCCACTGTAACTTGCCTTAGCTGCTGGAGTTCTGCTGTTGATTTGCCTGCTGCGTAATGGCTGCTCCTCCTGTGGCCCTACACAGCCCAGACCGGCTGCAGATGCTTCGTAACTGTATGCTTCAATGCTACGGCACTCTGCCCCTGGCCACACTCAGCGTGGCTTATGGATTATCCTTTCGTTTTGCAAACTACACCTGCTTGCAACCAGTCTTCACCTGCTTGGAATGTTCATTTGAATGGGCATTGGATCTTTGCCTTTCCAATACGTTATCTCCTGCACCGGATTGTGATCTGCTAATGAGTCCTTTGGTGTCCTGTGAGCAAGAATGTTCCGGTGTTTGGATTATGGCCTGCGCGGCTGCGTTTGGAGTTTTGGCACAATGGGATATCTGTGTAGCTGCACAGGATTTTCTCCAACGGAGTTATATCGAGTATCACGTAAGTTGTCCTGTGATGATGCTGGAGGCACCCATAATTGAAGAACACATATGTTCATTCTCTTTACTTAATTGGATGGCGTCTCTTTTTTCTGACGATAACAATGACTTCCTCTTGGAGGCTGTTGCAACTTACTGCTCATACACTCTGATGGATTAACTTGGCGGAGCCCATCATCGGCCGGATATTCATTTTTGTTCTGTGTGTATTACCATTCTACAAGATAATTTTTTTTCTGGCTTTTGTACAATTTTTCAAAATTGACTATTATACTAAATTTGAGGTCACATCTATATAGATGCTCTTGATTCTTGCTCACACTTCTTGAACTCTGTGTTCTCCATAATCCTCTGTCCGATAACCTGATCAGGGGAGGGTGTAGTGAGGACATGGGATTAACTGCAGGCATTGCTAAAGTTAGCGTAAATTAGTAGATGCTTGGCAGCCATTCTGCCGCTTTTGCACGCGTTATGACATGGCTCTGTTCTCTTAAATACTCTGCTTGCGCGTTTTCACATGAGAACTGTCTGCTTTTCACATATCTAGCTGTACACTGTGCTCCACATCTGCACAGCGTGTTCAAGGTCGAAAAACAATGTATGCTGTTGATTCACTTTGGTCAGTCCCGCGCCCATAGACGTAACATAGAACACAGCTGCACTACTGAAACTCGGGTGCTTTTAATATGGCATTGTATGCGTGTAGAGGCACTTGGAGAAAATCATTCCAACGAAGAAGGGCTGTGTTTGTCCGGAGATGTAAATCCTTACATCTAAACTTGGAGGTATGGGGTCCCCCAACAAAGCCTAGATATCTTCTATAATTATAATAAACTAGCTCTTAGCACGGGGAGGGTGGTAAGGCACTGTAGTCCTGTTTCCACTGTCATTATAACATGGTTTCCCCTTTTGTGCTTTATGGAATTGTAACAATGCTGATTATATTGTTCTTATGCATTTTGCTGCTAGTATTGGCTTGTGTCCTGCATTATAGAGCACGTTAGTTGAAAAAAAATTTTTTTTAAACTATACAGTGTCTCTGTATACTCACGCTGTGGACAAGTATGAGTGTTTGAACGAAAGAGTGCTCTTGTTCTCACGATTCCTGAGAGGTTTGGAGTGACATGTTCCAAGATGTCTAATCATTGGTAGCTTGGCTGTAGTACGGAGAACAAATGAGACACTATAGCTAGTCGGATTGGGGTTCTGGGCACCAAGGTGGGTTTTTTGGTACACCACTACACACCGAGGTCCTGGTTTCCTGCACATAGTTCTGTGTATGTGCAGAATGCCTGCAAAACAATCTGCCCCACTCCAGTATGCCCCACTCTAGTCCAAAACAATATGCCCCAATCCAAAACATTCTGCTCAAATCCAAAACAATCTGCTCCAATCTAATCCAAAACAACCTGACCCACTCCAATATAAAACAACCTGCCCCACTCCAATTCAAAACAATCTACTCCAATGCAAAACAATTTGCCCTACTCTGGACTGCCACACTGCAAACCAACAAAATATGCCCCATTCCAATCCACAAAAATCTGTTCCACCCCAATACAAAACAATCCACCCAACTCCAATCCAAACCAATCTGACCCACTCAAATCCAGCAATCCAAACCAATCTTCCACACTCCAAACCAATATGCCCAACTCCAATCCAAAACAGTCTGCCCCACTCCAATCCCAAACAGTCTGCCCCACTCCAATCCCAAACAGTCTGCCCCACTCCAATCCCAAACAGTCTGCCCCACTCCAATCCCAAACAGTCTGCCCCACTCCAATCCCAAACAGTCTGCCCCACTCCAATCCCAAACAGTCTGCCCCACTCCAATCCCAAACAGTCTGCCCCACTCCAATCCCAAACAGTCTGCCCCACTCCAATCCCAAACAGTCTGCCCCACTCCAATCCCAAACAGTCTGCCCCACTCCAATCCCAAACAGTCTGCCCCACTCCAATCCCAAACAGTCTGCCCCACTCCAATCCCAAACAGTCTGCCCCACTCCAATCCCAAACAGTCTGCCCCACTCCAATCCCAAACAGTCTGCCCCACTCCAATCCCAAACAGTCTGCCCCACTCCAATCCCAAACAGTCTGCCCCACTCCAATCCCAAACAGTCTGCCCCACTCCAATCCCAAACAGTCTGCCCCACTCCAATCCCAAACAGTCTGCCCCACTCCAATCCCAAACAGTCTGCCCCACTCCAATCCCAAACAGTCTGCCCCACTCCAATCCCAAACAGTCTGCCCCACTCCAATCCCAAACAGTCTGCCCCACTCCAATCCCAAACAGTCTGCCCCACTCCAATCCCAAACAGTCTGCCCCACTCCAATCCCAAACAGTCTGCCCCACTCCAATCCCAAACAGTCTGCCCCACTCCAATCCCAAACAGTCTGCCCCACTCCAATCCCAAACAGTCTGCCCCACTCCAATCCCAAACAGTCTGCCCCACTCCAATCCCAAACAGTCTGCCCCACTCCAATCCCAAACAGTCTGCCCCACTCCAATCCCAAACAGTCTGCCCCACTCCAATCCCAAACAGTCTGCCCCACTCCAATCCCAAACAGTCTGCCCCACTCCAATCCCAAACAGTCTGCCCCACTCCAATCTCAAACAGTCTGCCCCACTCCAATCCCAAACAGTCTGCCCCACTCCAATCCCAAACAGTCTGCCCCACTCCAATCCCAAACAGTCTGCCCCACTCCAATCCCAAACAGTCTGCCCCACTCCAATCCCAAACAGTCTGCCCCACTCCAATCCCAAACAGTCTGCCCCACTCCAATCCCAAACAGTCTGCCCCACTCCAATCCCAAACAGTCTGCCCCACTCCAATCCCAAACAGTCTGCCCCACTCCAATCCCAAACAGTCTGCCCCACTCCAATCCCAAACAGTCTGCCCCACTCCAATCCCAAACAGTCTGCCCCACTCCAATCCCAAACAGTCTGCCCCACTCCAATCCCAAACAGTCTGCCCCACTCCAATCCCAAACAGTCTGCCCCACTCCAATCCCAAACAGTCTGCCCCACTCCAATCCCAAACAGTCTGCCCCACTCCAATCCCAAACAGTCTGCCCCACTCCAATCCCAAACAGTCTGCCCCACTCCAATCCCAAACAGTCTGCCCCACTCCAATCCCAAACAGTCTGCCCCACTCCAATCCCAAACAGTCTGCCCCACTCCAATCCCAAACAGTCTGCCCCACTCCAATCCCAAACAGTCTGCCCCACTCCAATCCCAAACAGTCTGCCCCACTCCAATCCCAAACAGTCTGCCCCACTCCAATCCCAAACAGTCTGCCCCACTCCAATCCCAAACAGTCTGCCCCACTCCAATCCCAAACAGTCTGCCCCACTCCAATCCCAAACAGTCTGCCCCACTCCAATCCCAAACAGTCTGCCCCACTCCAATCCCAAACAGTCTGCCCCACTCCAATCCCAAACAGTCTGCCCCACTCCAATCCCAAACAGTCTGCCCCACTCCAATCCCAAACAGTCTGCCCCACTCCAATCCCAAACAGTCTGCCCCACTCCAATCCCAAACAGTCTGCCCCACTCCAATCCCAAACAGTCTGCCCCACTCCAATCCCAAACAGTCTGCCCCACTCCAATCCCAAACAGTCTGCCCCGCTGCCACACTCCAATACAAAACAGCCTGCCACACTCCAATACAAAACAGTCTGCCCCACTCCAATCTGTGCCAATCCAAACTAAGCTGCCCTAGTCCAATCTGCTCCAATCTAAAACAATCTGGCCCACTCCAATCCAATCCAACTCACTCCATCCCAATTCAATCCCCTCCAAACCAATCCACACTAATCCAATCTACCCCAATCCACCTTACCCCACTCCAATCCAGAACAACGTCCCACTCATATCTGCCCTACTCCAGTCCAAAACAATCTGCCACAATCCAAAGCAATCTGCCCTGCTCCAATCCAAAACAATCTGCTCCAAAACAATCTGTCCCACTCCAATCCAAAACAACCTTCTCCAATGCAAAACAACTCCAATCCAAAACAATCTGCCCCACTCCAATCCAATCCAAAACAATCTGCCCCACTGCAATCCAAAACAATCTGCCCCACTGCAATCCAAAACAATCTTCTCCACCCCATCTGTAGCCTGGCTGTGCAGTTTTAGGCAGCAAATTTAGCCTGTCAAAATAACCCCTTCTGTCAGGCCTAAACCTTCCTTTTAAATATTTATAAGACACTGCTAAGTAGGCCTCATTGCCCATAAGGCAGGGTGCGTGGTATTTAAAAGTAGGACATGTAAAAATGTAATGTTACACATGTCCCTACAGTGAAAATGCACCCACGCTATTTCCACTGTTAAACAGCCTCTTAACCTTGCTGGTATGGGCGGGAAAGAGAAACTGGGTCAAATGGGCAGTTCTGAAGCTGAACATGGACAAAGGGGGACAGGGAGTCCCTGACTTTTTGTTTTACTATACAACAGGATGTATCCAATATGCAGCTCTATGGTGTGATGAGTCCGAACTGGGAGAAAAGGTTACTGAGTGGAGTACTCGAGGAGGCCAAACACCAGAGATACCTGATGCGAGGATCGCTGGTTCCGAAAGACTGCCTTCACATCATGTGGCAAGTGGTAGAGGCATGGGAACTGGTGACAAAGTCCTACACCAGCCCCCATATGCCAGACTATTGCTGCCATGGTGGTTGGGCCCGCTGCAGCGGCTACACACGATAATGGACGTGAAGCTATGTAAGGAGGATACCAGCTACTGGGAGCACTGTATCAGGGTGCAGTATTCATCTCCTTTGAGGAAGCGAGGAGACAGTTTAACCTAAGCCCAGGCAAAATATCTGCAACATGCAAAGATATCCCAAACGGCCGGGAAGTTCTGGTCTGACTTTCCAGCGGAAACTGGGTTCAGCAGGGGCATGATATCACGCCTCTATACAGCTCTAAAATGCCAGAGCGACCTGACGGGGTCGCAACACCGATGGGATGAGGACCTAGAGGACCCAGTAACAGACAGGGAATGGAGCAAAGCACAGGTGAAAGAAGTGGCAAGCAACACTAGATTTAAGCTGACACAATTCCACTACTTACACCAAACATATTTCACACCTCAGAAGCTCCACAGGTTATTTCCCGTGCTACACAAGGGGTTGCCCAGGATGCAATTCCACTGCAGTGACTTTCATACACATGAGATGGGACTGCCCTACTCTGGGTGATTACTGGTCAGTGGTGCTGGAGACACCTGGGGAGATCTCCGGGATAAAAACAGAACTTGCTCCCAGACATTGCCAACTCTAATCGCTCTCACCCCCAAAAACCGACAGGGGAATCTGCACCTGCTTTGCAGTTTTAGGTTTCCTTCTGACAAGGAAACCCATTACAATGCATTGGTCTGCACCCACACCCTGCAAACACGAAAATGGTGCATGGACATGCAGGAATGGGCAATAGAAAAGGAGCATAGGCTATGCATAGTAAGAACAGATAAGAACATGGAGCGGGACTTAGGCCTATGGGTGGAAATGGTCAATGGATTGACTAACCATGCAAGCGAGACTGCCCCAACCCACCAAGGGATGCTGAGCTCCATGGGTATCCCCCACAGGACCCACCTGAGGTACACTGCTCTAGGGGGAGAGAAATGGCAAGGAAATTGGGGAGGCATGAGCAGCATGCCAACAGAGACCCCTTACAAATATGCAACCCTAGCAGTGGAAAGCCTACCTAAACCTCTGGCCCCCACGGTCACCCCATGATGATGAAAAAGATGCCCAAAAAACTCCTAAGCAGCCTAAATATAAAGCCACCAATCACCTCCACAGTCCCACCTCACTGCACAATGAGTTGCCCTGTAAGTCGATGAGGAAAGTTCTTTTTTTCTGCTGTCTTTGTTTAGCTCTGTTCAAAGATGTGTGATTTGCTGACCTATGTCAAACACTCAATAAAGAGAATGTATTTAAAAAATGAAATATTGAGAAAATATATTTTTTTGAAAGTTACCTTTTCCCTGCCTGAAGTTCCTAGAGGCTAATCTTCATTTTGCTCTCCCACTTCTGCCAGCCAGTGCTTAGCATCTGGATAGCACTCTTGATGGAGACATACATTGCCATGCCTTTCTCAGAATTCTGTGATGCAGTGGGCCCCTCAAATCCCTGGGCCCCAGTCCTGCTGTATCTGCTTCCTTAATGATAACAGGCAGTGGCCACTTAAACAGTTGGCAGCAGTACCAGCTTCACTAATTAATGTCCCTTTTAAAAAAAAAAATGTTTGTCCCCTTCTCTGGTGTATCCCTTTGAAGAAGCTGTCTCTGGCCATTTGTAAACATAAAAATGAGTCCGCATACAGTGCTCCCTATTCTGGGCCTTCTCTTTGACAATATCTATGAATCTCGCTCCTTTCCTCTGGACTCAGCTTTCACAAAAAACTGCCCCTGAATGGTTAATACTGACACTGAGGGGCCTCTGCCTGAAAGCGAAGTATGTGGTGGTAGTGCAGAAAATTTAAAAAGAAACCAGCCTTCTTACCAGCGATTAATTGATTGAGTCACTTAAAGGCAGGGCCACTGGAATTATGAGTTTCTGCAGAAGCAGCGTTTTCCACATAATTATCAGTTTACTGTATTTGCTACATAATCTGCAGATTTCAACAACAAAAAACTTGATTCTAACTCTAACGGAGCAAAAGTTACTTAAAGTGTGACAAAGTATTACGGAGCAGTGGAAGGCTCTTTGCAAAGATTGACTGGTAATCTTGTAGTTGCTTACTGCTGTAGTTGGGTGTTAAACTGGTACTAATGAGGTGAAATATTTCCCCCGACAGCGTTACCTGAAGTTAAAATGACAAAATAATGAAGTAATGCTAACCACAAAATGTGGTGCATTGTACAGCATGATTTACCTATTCCTGCTGCATAAATTAGTCACACCTGGCGCATAAAGTGGTCCTCTTCTGCTGAATAATTCCAGTGGCTCCATTTAAAGCTTCATGGTGGCAAAGATTTATTATTTTTGAGATGTAATGTAAGGGTGTTATCAGCGGAGATCTGGAATAGTGGAGACACTTACAAAAATGGCTGCATTAGATACAGTTTGATTACTTATTACTAAAAAGTATATTTTGTTTAGAGACCTGTAGGTGATTTGCGCTATATAAGAGTCGTATAACATAACATGTATCAATTACTGCATCATTTTGCAGCAGCCTAGCTTAGAGTATTTAAATACTGTTTTAAAATAACGACTTACATATTCACCGTGCTTTCTGCCACAGGCTGGGACCTCATAGCACTATAAACAGGGCCACTGGAATTATGCGGCAGGAGAAGGTCAAATTATGCAGCAGCGTTGACTAAATTCTGCAACAAGCAAAGGCGGATTATGCTGCATATTTTGTGATAGCATTACTGCATTATTTTGCAATTTTTACACTTGTTAACAATGTCCTGGCTTTTATTGCCCCGTCATAAGTACCACATTAAGACCCACATATAGCAATAAGCAACAGAAAGGTGACCAGTCAACCTTTAGAAAGGGCCTTCCACTGCGAGGTAACATGTGTTGCTGCATTTTTAGTAACTTTTGAACCGTCTGAGCTAGAAACAAGTTTTTTTTTAATCTGCAAATTATGCAGCAGATGATGGATTATGTGGCAAATGTGGGAAATCCATAACTGCGTGGTAAGTGCAGGATGAGTGTGAAAGTGAAGGGTGAGAATGAGGATCGAGTTGTCTGAATGCAGGGTGCATTCCCAGACACTGGTAAATCAGCATGTTATTGATGGTAACGTAGGATTTCAGATGTAAGTTAAACTAATGCTATTATGGCATTAATCAGGTATCCAGGGTGGAGGAAATAAATAATGTGCTGATCCTGCAACAAACTTCCAGTCTTATGATTAGGGCTGCCAGCTCATTATTTTGAGGTCGCAGACGGTACAAAAATAAACAATCACCTAAAGCCGTATTTTCAGCACTTATCTGTGTGTACTTCGAACAGCAAATATAAATAGAAAGCACTTTTACTTGTGTTCTAGGGCGGCCTGAATGATTCAGGACTGATAATTAAAGGGAACAAAGACAGAAAAGTCACATTACAAATGAAGACATACTTTTTTATTTATAACCCTATTTAGTGTCAAGACGAGGTCTTTGCAGGCTCTTTAAACAACACAGGGCTGGTATTTTTCGTAAAATGCATTCTCACACTAGGGCAGTAAATCTAACATATAAATGTAAGGAGTAGGCAGAGTGGGGGCCCAGGAGGTATTGGAATCAGAAAAAAACTAAGCCGCAGTAACCAGTTTACAAAGGTATGTAAATATGCAAATGGTCTTTAAAGACCTGTGAGAAAACTCGGGCGTGCACGATATAAGGCTCCAGACACTGCCCAGCCAAGCCCAGAGCAGCACACTCACTGACCTCCAGCCCCACGACACTCTGGTCTCACTGGAGTAAATGACAGCCTGGAAACGCAGCAAATAAACATTGCCGCACTTCCAGGCCATCTTCATTTACATGTAATTGCAGAGGCATTTGCGCACCCCTGGGAACCCATCCACGTCCCCCAGGGGGCGCGCCCCACAGTTTGAAGAACTCTGCTGTAAAGGGCTGCTCTGCACCTCTATGCTATGAGTAGAATCAAAAAACAGCGGGCAAAATTAGAAGCCAATAGCTGTAAAGAAGTCAGTAAAGCTAGGGAGGATGGGAGCGTGGCCAGCCAGCAACGAAGATGGCCGCAAGTTAGAAGAGCTCCGGCTGCTAACTGTTAAAATCCCACTCCATCCGCTCACAGATCTGCTTATTAGGGGCTAACCCATGTGTTAACGACCCCCTAAAATCCCATAGGGAAGACACTGCCAGCAGAGAAGCCCAGATCTCGCCACAGTAAGCCGAAACTAATTCCGGCCTAATTCAACGTGCAAGCCGGGATGTCCAGTGGATGGACCCGGCGGAGAAGTGAAAGCGGAAGAGAGACTCCCCAGCATCCCTACCTGATCCGCAGGCAACGCGAATCGAGGAGCAGAATGGAGAACACTGCGAAGCGGCAACGGATCGGACCCACTCTGAGCAGAGAAGTGTGGGACCTTCCAGCGCCCCCCAACTGACGGGGAGGAAGGAGAGGGAGCGGCGCACTGAACATTGGAGAGCGACCTCAGCTGCAGACATGAGAGTGAAAGATGAGGAGAGAAGCGGTAAGCGCCCACAATGGCCTGCAGCACAGATAACCACGGAACTGCATCGACTTAATTGAACCGGAGGGAGGGGGACGCGGACACTGCCTCCCCCTCTAAACGAAAGTAAGGCTCCCACATCACAGAGGCCAGACTTAGGCAGAGTGGCGGAGTGGCGGCCAACAGAGAAGCAGAATCCACCGTAGAAAGGCCTGTACGTGACCAGTGACGGGCATAGGGACCAGCCGGCAATTCCGACCTTGGAAAAAAGGGTAACGCTGGCAAAATAAGAAAAAGCTGACTACACCAAGTGAGTGATTGCCTGCACTGCTTCTCTTCTGAGACTGAAATAATCAGGAGGTAGAATTTAGAAGGGGTTAGAGCCCACCTCTCCCACTGACTACTTAAGTGGGGGAGTTATCGGGGAGAAGTAAACCACACTCTTTCAACAGAGGGCCTAATTGGGAGGCACCCACAGGCCGCATGGAGGCCTGAGCGGTACCGTAGGCAGGCAGCGGGAGCCTCCCAACAATACGCCCAACTACAAGTTCCCACCAGAAACACAATTCAGAGAAGATTAACATGATGGGAGGGAAAAGAGTATGCAACTCCCACCAGAGTAAACTCGACAAATTTGCATGGCAGAAAAATCCGGAAACGGCGAATCACTCACAGAAATAACATCTGGCCCCGGCACTACCGGCTGGGGAAACTGAAGACCCCAGACTACACAACATAATGACCGCCATCACTGGAGTGCGATCCTCCCTAGAGGCCAGCATAGAAACAGACGTGACAGAGGTCTCGCTAATCAGAGCAGACCTTTGGAACTTGGGAACAAGGGTCGCCGAGGTGGAGGAAACAACCACTAAACTACAAACCGACACCATGGCTCTCAAAAGACAAGTCACCGACCTCCAAAGATCGAGCAAAATTCTTGAGGTCCAACTGGATAATTATGAAGGGCGGTCTTGGTGAAATAATGTCAGAATTATTGGAGTGCCGGAACGGGCAGAGGGGCCGGCAACTGATCTTTGTGGAGGAATTGCTCCTCAAATATCTCCATCCTCGCGACCGTTCTAATTATTTTTCAGTAAAAAGGACGCATCGAGTCCCAGGGAGCAAACCCAAACCGGGGGCTCGACCTATAATCACTCTTTTTCAACTTGCGCAACAGAGATGTCATATTGCAGATGGCACGTAGTGCCCAATCAGTAAAATACGAGAACAATACCATTTCTTTTTCCCCAGACTTCACCATTAAAGTGCAGACAAAGGAGAGGTTTCCTAGAGATCAAAAAAGCAATGCAAGATAAGGAAATCAAATACACCATGCTTTTCCCTTCTAAACTACGTGTGGAGGCGGAAGGGGAAACTTGTTTCTTCACACAACCCGAGGAAGCGTGGGATTGGATGAAAGGGTGTCAACGAATAGGAAATCCAAACCCAAGTGCAAAGAAAGACCAGAGACTGCGGGAACCATTGAGGGACACAGTTCTGGAAGTAGGCAGAGACCGACAGAACACTGCAGGAGGAGGAGTAAGAACCTACTAACATTTATAGACCAGATTCTTTACATAATGCAAAGATATATGAAACTAAAGGCGGACTTAGCTGCAAAAAAGCAGGCCCAGTAACCCGTCAGAAGAGACGAACATTCGTGGCTGGCAGACTAGAAATAAAAGACCACGAGAGTCAATGAACAATCTCCTATGAGTTTTACCCTCGAACATTTCTTTTTCATGGGGTGGGAGGACGGGAGGTGCCTTAGGCCTTGCCACAGCCACATAGTTTAAGCTGGGGAGGGACGACAGGCGCTCTGCACAGTTGGGGAGGTAGGTACGTTTGGGTCCGTCATGCAGAGAGGCAGGGTGGGGGGCAAACAGTTACACCATTGAAGCTAATCTGTTCTATGGTTTTTACAAGAGCATTCAAATAGTGACACACTCGGAGGCTCGCCTCCGACTTCACCCTTACACTTTACATGCTGCAGTGGTCAGGTCTGACTCCATACTCTACATACGACTTCACAGCGATACTTGGCTTAAGGCAAGTGACAAGCGCCTCTATCCAAAAACTGTCTTCACGACCTGTGAAGAGGAGAGGCTGGGAAGGTACGCACAACCAACACATGACTGACACACCATCCACCCCTAAACACAAGATACTATCTTGGAATGTAAACAGATTGGGCGACAAAATAAAATGTGGCATAGTGCTACAATACATTAAACGCAAAGCACCTGATGTAGTCCTCCTGCAAGAAACCTACTTAGCCGGCAAAACATTTAAGGCCCTAAACAGGTGGGGTTATTGTTTAGCATCACATGCGGGGTTCACCTCGGGATCTAGAGGATGGGCATATTATTGAGAAAAAACTTCCCACTAATAGTGGAACATAAATGGACGGACACCCAGGGCCGATTCACGGCAATTGCTGAAATTTGGTGAGGGAAGGCAATCAACATAATAGCGGTATAAATACTGCCCGCCCTACACTCGGTGGCGCTACCGGAGCGGATTCCTCTGCTACTTGGACTGGCGAGGGGGAGCTCTTGATTGGTGGGGATTTCAATGCGACGATGTGTGACTTATTAGATTGCAACCCCCCTAGAGAAGCGACAAACCCACCACCCAAACTCCCCGACTTTTTAAGGGCGTTTTAGGGGAATGATTGACGTATGGCGAACACATAACCCACTACTGAAGCAATACACATTCTACTCAGGGGCACATAGTACCCACTCATGATTAGCAGATAGAACACTCAACTTTCAGGACGCGCGACACCTGGCACGAGGCATCTCAGACTTCTCGCTTCTATGGGCGCAGTACCAGCTAAATGGGATAAGATCCAGACAGTCAATCATACTGCAACCTTGGTATTTAAATATCCCACATATAATACAAGAGTTAGAGAAAACAACTGACAACTAATGCAAAGAAAACAAATCCTCAGTTGAATTGGACCGGACACTATGGGAGGCCTTTAAAACAGTAATAAAGGGAAAATCATTGTCCCTAGCGATAGGGCACAAAAGAGATAGAAGGGCAGCAGTTGAGAAACTGGAAAGTGATATACTACTCCTAGAGACAGAGGCAACCACCCACAATAACAAACAGGCTAGCCATAAACTAGAACTCAAGAGGCAGGAGTACCGAGACCTAGTCAGAGAAACAAGGGCCAGGCACCAGCGACGCAATACAAAATATATGAAGTGGGAGATAAAGCGGCCAAATTATTTGCTTGGCTAGATAAAGGAGACCGAGCGAGTCACTGGGTTACTGCTCTAGAGGACGGGAAGGGGGACTTAATGCGAGACCCACAAGAAATAGCAGAGGATTCTGCAAACTATTTCCAGAATCTCTACTCCCCAGAGAGCACGGCCACAATGAATGCGATTAAAGACTTTTTGCTTGACCTACCCCTCCCGGTAATTCTCTCGGAAGACAGGGAAACATTGGAAACTGACTTCACAGTGGAAGAAGTAACAAATGCAATCCATAACACTAGGTCAAGAAAAGCAATGGGGCCCAATTGCCTTCCCATTGAATTTTATATAAAGAGTGCTACCTGTGCGCACCCCGGCTCTTAAGCATGTATACTGAAAGTGTAAAATACAACATTTTGCACAGAGACCAACGTCCTGCCTCCATAGTAGTGATCCATAAAGAGGGGAAACCACTTCTTCAATGTGACTCGTATCGACTTATTTCACTCATCAATTCTGATGGTCAAGATCCTAGCCAAAATGCTGCTGACTCGCCTAATCCCTGTCATAACAAAATTGGTCCACCCCAACCAATCCGGCTTCATGCGAGGACGAAATACCGCACTCAATTTATGCAGTCTCCACAGAGTATTAGGTAGGGCTGACAATACACGAAGCTGCAGTAATGTCTCTAGATGCCAGAAAGGCCTTCGATACCGTGGAATGGCAGTATCTTTTCACGGGTCTAGAAAGGCTAGGATTTGGCTCAAAATTCCTGAAATGGATCTGTCTATTGTACACATGTCCACTAGCACAGGTGGTAGTGAATGGGCGAACCTCTCGCACATTCCCCCTTCTGAGGGGCACAAGACTGTCCCCTCTCGCTGCTAATTTTTGCATTAATCCTAGAACCCCTTTAAACTTGGGTCAGAGGTGACCCATTGATACATGGACTCTGCTGGGCCCCTGATTGGTAGGACAGGATATCCTTATATGCAGACGACGTGTTATTATATGTAGCCGCACCATGCGCCTCTATCCAGAGAGTGCTGGGCATCTTCACAAACTTCGGCCAATATTCCAGCTATAAAATCAACCGGCCCAAGTCAGTTATCTTTATATTGAGAGGGGAAAACGTGAAATTACCTGCCAAATGTGAAGTGGAAGTGGCAACACAGGGTTACAAGTATCTTGGAATATATGTGACTAAAGACCTAGAGCTCTTCTACGAGCAAAATCTGGCCGCCCCACTGAAGTGTTTGCAAAGGGATGTCCAGCACTGGCGATCACTCCTCTTTCCCTAATGCACAAGTTACTTACTTTCAGTAATGATATATCTGTAAGAAACATTAGTTAGTTATAGATTCCTTACATTAGAATCATCCCCAGGTGTCAGACTGGATCCGGAAACAATTTTTGTCAACAGTACCTCTGCGCGTCGGAAGGTGGCGTTGGTCGGCTCAGTGTTTGTCGTTTGCGTCGTGGTAGCCGGGCTGTCCCGGCAGTAGTGTTTGGTGAACGTGTGCAGTGATGCCCACGTGGCCGCCTGACAGATGTCATTCAGAGGCACCTCTCTTCCCAAGGCAGTAGCAGCTGCCGTCGCCCTGGTGGAGTGAGCGCATAGCCCGACTGCAGGCTCCTTTTTAGCCAGAGAGTAACAAGCCTTAATACACAACATGACCCATCGAGAAATGGTGCGTTTGTGTACGGCCCAACCCTTCTTTGCACCCACGTAGTCAACAAAAAGTTGATCATCCACCGGAACTGTTTTGTGCGATCCAGATAGGAGAGCGCACGTTTGGAGTCCAGACGGAGGAGCCTCTCTTCTTCCTTTGAAAGATGCGGAAAGAAGGTGGGTAAAGTAATGGTCTGCCTGATGTGGAAGGCAGTGACCACCTTAGGAAGAAAGGATGGACGGGTCCGGAGAACCACCTTGTCCGGATGAACAGACAAGAAAGGAGGTTTAGAAGAAAGAGCCTGGAGCTCACTCACCCTTCTAGCGGAAGTTATGGCTACCAGGAAAGCAGTCTTAAGAGTTAAGAGACGTAAAGGACAATTATAAAGCGGCTCAAAGGGAGCGCACATTAAATAAGTTAGCACAAGATTCAAGTCCCACTGAGGTATAACAAATGGAAATGGAGGAAAAAGATGCGTTAAGCCTTTCACGAAACTGTTAACTACTGGGGACTTGAAAAGAGAAGGCTGGCCTGGTAGCCAAAGTAAGGCAGAGATGGCAGAAAGGTAGCCCTTGATAGTGCTCAGAGCAGAACCCTGCTGGGCCAAAGAGAGAAGGAACAAGAGTACGTCAGAAAGAGGGGCAGAAAGGGGATCCACAGCCTTTGCTGTGCACCATGCCACAAATTTGTTCCACCTGCAAGTGTATACAGTCTTTGTGGAGGGACACCTGGCTGCCCAGATTACATCACAAACTTCAGGAGGCAGGTCGAAAGACGTCAACTGCCGCCGCTCAATCCCCACGCAAGGAGGTGGAGACTGGACAGGTTCGGGTGGTGGACCGTCTCCTGCTGCTGCGACAGAAGATCCTCCCGAAGAGGCAGTCTGATCGGAGGATCGATGGCCATGTTGAGCAGCTCTGGATACCAGAATCTTCTTGCCCAATCTGGAGCCACAAGAATGACTTGGGCCCGGTCGCACCTGATCTTCAGCACTCTGGGCAGAAGTGGTATAGGCGGAAAGGCGTACAACAGACCGCAACTCCACTCTCGACGAGAAGCGTCACCGAGCGAGTACCGCCTTGGATATTCCAATGCACAGATTTGCCGACATTGCATGTTCTCTTCGGTGGTAAATAGATCTAACCAAGGCTCTCCTTACTATTGAAAGAGACCTTGCACCCCCTCCGAGTGAAGACGCCATTCGTGATCCATCATGCACCTGCGGCTCAGTTCGTCCGCCCTGGTGTTCAGAGAACCTGCCAGGTGTTGAACCACCAAGGAAATGCCTTGATGTTCCAGTCATGTCCAGATGCGGAGGGCCTCCTGACATAGTGTCCACGACCCCACCCCGCCCTGTTTGTTGCAATACCACATGGCGGTGGTGTTGTCCGTGAACACCTGCACTACTCTTCCCCGGATAGAGGGAAGGAATGCCTTCAGTGCAAGACGAATCGCCCGGAGCTCCAGAAGGTTGATGTGAAGCCCGGACTCCGCCAGAGACCAGAGGCCTCTGATCTCCGCCTCTCCCATGTGGCTGCCCCATCCTAGCAGGGAGGCATCCGTTACCACAGTGTGGTCTGGTTGGGGAAGGGAGAGGGATCTGTCATTGACCCAATCCTGGTTCGTAAGCCACCACTGCAGTTGTCGAGCAGTGCCCTCAGAGATCTGGACGCAATCGGACAGATTTCCCTGATGCTGCGCCCACTGGAACTTCAGGTCCCACTGCAGAGCCCGCATATGCCACCGGGCATGATCGATCAGCAGAATGCAGGAGGCCATGAGGCCCAGCAGCCTCAGGGTCATTCTGACTGAAACCTGGGATAAGGACTGAAAGATTGGCATCATAGCCCGAATATCCCGGACTCGCTGTTCGGGAGGATAGACCCGAAACTGCTGCGTGTCCAGAACCGCTCCGATGAAGAGGAGCTTCTGAGAGGGAATCAGGTGCGACTTCGGCACATTGATGGAGAACCCCAGCAAATGCAGGAGGTTGGCCGTAGTCTGGAGGTAGGAGATGACTGCCTGGGACGAGCCAGCCTTCAACAGCCAGTCGCCAAGATAGGGGAAGACTGAGACCCCTGATCTGCGAAGATAAGCTGTGACCACTGCCACCACTTTAGTGAACACCTGAGGGGCGATGTTAAGGCCAAAGGGGAGCACGGTAAACTGGAAATGCTTATGGCCTACCGTGAACCGCAGGTAACGCCGGTGGGCCGGCAGGACGGGGATGTGGAAATAAGTGTCCTGCAAGTACAACGCTACCATCTAGTCTTGCGGGTCGAGGGCAGATAAGACCTGAGCAAGCGGCAACATTTTGAACTTCTCCTTCCAGAGGAAGCGATTGAGGTCCCTGAGGTCCAAGATAGGACGCAGGCCCTTGTCCTTCTTGGGAACCAGAAAGTAGTGGGAGTAACAACCATGACCTACTTCTGGGACAGGAACGCGTTTGATGGCTCCCTTGGCCAAGAGAGCCAGAACTTCCTGCTGGAGAAGGGCCAGATGTTCCTACGACATGCGGTGGTACCGTGGTGGCAAGGATAGAGGGGTAGTCTCGAAGGGGAGGGAGTAGCCTCTTTGGACTATTTGCAAAACCCACCTGTCCGAAATGATGGTGCGCCAGTGGGGAAGGTGTTGGTGAATCCTTCCGCCCATTGGCGTTAGATGGGCCTGAAAGGTCGGATTAGGAGAGTTTGGAGGCTGCTGCAGAGGGGGGGTTGGTGGACTGGCTTGCCCGCAGGCTCCCTGAAACACGACGTTGGCTCCCACGTCCCTGGCCGCGCGAAGGTTGGGTAACTTGCTGCGGCCTGTGGCCCGGGGTGGGACGTAGTGGGGCACCCCTTCCGTAGCCACAAAAGGGGCGAAAAGCAGACTGCGCCGGACGGGAGGAGAGGCCCAAGGACTTGTCCGTAGCCCGCGAGCCCTGAAGCGCTCTAGGGCGTTGGTTGCTTTGTTGCCAAAAAGGCGATGGCCATCAAAGGGCATGTCCCCTGAAAAGCCAGTGGACCTCATCTAGGCGTACTGTTGAAGCGCTACCGACGTTGAGATGCTCCTGCCCAGAGAGTCGGCGGTGTCCAGCCCACAACGAATCGTAAACTTAGCTGCATCTTTCCCGGTGGCGACTGCCTGGGAGAGCAGTGTCCGGGCCTCCTCCGGACACTGAGGCAGCACTTGCGCCACCGTATCCCACACGGAGTGCAAATAACGTCCCAAGAGACATGCGGTGTTTACGGACCGCAGTCCTAAGCTGGCGGAAGAAAATATTTTCTTGCTTCTTTCATTCCCTTTCCGGTGGAGCGGTAGGGAAGGCGCTTTTGGAGGTGGAGGCTTGGACCACCAAGCCCTCCGGGGTGGGCTGTTGGGAGAGGAAAGTGGGGTCGCCCGGACCTGGGCAGTGGTGTCGGGCGATCATCCTATCCACGGGAGCCCCCGCGTTGGGTCTGGACCACGTGCCCAAAAGGACATCAGTGAGGGCCTCATTAAATGGAAGCAGGGGCTCCAAAGAACTCGCCGCCGGTTGAAGCACCTCAGTCAGGAGGTTAGTACTGACCACCACCGTAGTAAAGCTCGAGGTTGAGAGCCTCGGCCGCCCTACGCAACACCACAGCATATGACACTCCCTCCTCCTCCGTAGCCACGGTAGGAGACAACAACATGACAAGGGCAGGCGAAGTGTCAAGACCACTGGCATCCCCCAGTTCCTCTCTCCAGTCCTGATCTTGCTCAAGCTGGTCAGTTAAAGGGTCGCCTGACTCCTCCCAGTCCTCCTCATCTTCCTCAGGGTGCCACTTTGGTTGGAAAGAGGGCCCTGGAGTGAACAGGGGCATGAAAACCCCACCCGGCACCGGATCTGGCATCAGGCGGCACCGGTCCAGCTCAGTGTCCACGTCGGTAAGGAGGCTGGGGTCGACGCCGGTGTCTGGCACGGTAGTGGTGCCGTCGGAAGTAGTGCCGGTGGAGGTGTAATGAGGTTAACCGGCGCCGATCCGGATCCACGCCTGGATGCTAGGGGGGGCGGCGGCGCCGGGGCTGGAGCTGCCGGCAGCAAAGACCTAGCCCCCCAACTGAGTCCACGGGGCATGGAGGCACGCCGGCAGGGTCGGTCCGCCCAAAGATGGCATGCTTTGCCTCGTAGAATGTACGAAGCTGGCTGGGGGGTTGCTCCGGGTCCTGGAAAGGGAGGGAAGCTCTGAGTCGACCCGTCGGGATCCGCGCGTGGAGATGCGGGGGTGGCACCACCCGCGCGCCTCATCGGATCGGCCGACCGACAAGGAGAAGTCAAAGAGCGACGATGCTTCTTTGACTTCTACGACATACCCGACCCAGAGTGCGAAGACTTAGATGGCTTCGAGCCAGAATGGCGATGGCTCCGCAACCAGTCCCTCGACCTCCCTCTCGAGCGGGACCTCAAACGGCGCAGAGCCGACTGCCAGTGTTCAAGCATCTTTCGGGATCGCTCCCGCAAAGCCTTCGGGGTCAACAATTGGCAATCGGAGCTCGACTTGGGGTCATGGTCGCGCTCCAGGCAAAAAATACACGCGGTGCGGATCTGTCACCGACATCAATGGATGGCAGGATCCGAAGGCCTTAAAACCGGGCATTCCTCGTGCCCATTATGGAGTCGAAGACTCAAGAAAGAACGTCGAAAAAAGCCAAGAAAAACGTTAGTCAAAAAATGACTGAGGTACCGCTCTTCCCAGATCTGCGCTGGCTGGCGCGGAAAAAGAAAGAACTGACGTCAGTGCGCGAGGGCAGAGTCTAAGTAGCGGCTGCAACATCATCCCGGCAACCACAATGCCGACGACGAACGCGGAGCCGACCAACGCCACCTTCTGACGCGCAGAGGTACTGCTGACAAAAAATCTTTCTGGATCCAGTCTGACGCCTGGGGGTAATTCTAAGGTAAGGAATCTATAACTAACGTGTTTCTTTCAGATGGGACGTGCAGCTTTATTTAAAATGATGGCTCTCCCAAAATTCCTATACGTGCTACAAAATACACCATACCAAATACAGGACTCCTACTTCTGGACAATAGATAATGAGATCAGAAATCTACTCTGGGACGGGAGGACCCCTAGAATAGCCACACAAAAACAGTTAAGGGGGTGGTACAATGGTGGAATATCGCTGCCCAATATACAAATTACTACTGGGCGGCCAAGTTGGCAGTAGTCAATCAGTGGGTCCACCGCCCATATGATGAACCCGCCTACCGGATGGATCACCATATATTGCGACGGGGCACAACACAAGAGTACTATACACGAACCCTAGGAAATACCTCATGACAGGACCTACGCTCCATACAGTCACGTTAAGGCACAAGATCCCCAAAAAGATGGGATGGCAGGCCACAATAACTCAAACGACACCTCTTTGGGATGCTGAAGTGGTGGGAACACTGCGGAACAGTCCTGGGTTTGAGAGGTGGGACCAGATTGGCACTGTGAAAGACATGTGGTCTGAAGGAGATATAGTCCCGTTTTTAAAACTACAAGTCTATGACCTAACGACCGCGGAAATATTATGGTACCTTCAAATCAGACATGAGCTGCAATCAGCCATAGCAGGGGGACAACACTGCTGGAGGCAACCCCACTAGAAGACAGACTAATAACTGAATATATGGACCGTAGCATCATTTCCCTTACTTACCGGAAACTTGTAAACAACTCCCCTGGCCCACTTTTAAAACTATGTGTTAAATGGCAAGCAGATCTAGGTACACTGGAAGACAAAGACTGGCAATAGGCTATAGCCTCACCAAGGAAATCAAACATGGCTTCCAAACTTAAATTACTTCAATTAAAATGACTTCACAGGACGTATCTATCATGTAGCGTCTTATCGAAGATGGAAAGGGCCATAGACTCGAAATGCCGTAGAGGATGACAGCAAGAGGGATCCTTTTACCATATACTCTGGGAATGTCCAGAAATCAAAACGTATTGGGAGGCAGTGATACGAAGTATGCGGGAATTATGTGGGATCGATCTGCAACCCCTACCTAAGAGGTGCCTCCTACATATGTGGGACGCCACCGACCTCACCTATAAACAACAGCTGTGGGTAAACACAGGGATAATGATCGCCAAATGTAACATAGCTAGGAGATGGGGAGTGCCGAGTACACCAACGTTGAGCGAATGGAAAACAGATATGGATTGGTGCTTGGTGGCTGAGAAAGTGACCTACCAAAATAGGGGATGCCCCAAGAAAAGGGAGCAAATTTAGGGAAAATGGAATGCATATTGGGTAATATATGCCCCCCTACAATAGTAAGACCCGAAAGGGAGACAAGAGGAATACTCACACAAAACACACAGATCGACCCACTCTAGCTTTGCAGTTGAAAGCCAAGCTTTAGGATTTGGAGGAGCATTCCAGGAGGAAAAATATTTGGATTCTAGGTTTTGAAGAGAACAAGCAAATTACAAACTTGAAACATTTATTGGCACAACTCCTGGACTCATTCTGAAAAACCTGTTTCTATGGGCACTTTAAGGTGTAGCGAGCTCACAGATCTCTGTCAGCATTCCGACTGCCTGGCAGCCTGCCCAGACCGATCACTGCTCTTAAACTAAGTTTTGTATTTGATCATTTACTTAAGTTCACCTTTCAAAAGTTTTCTTTACCTAAAATCTGTAGTTTTCACTTATACAATATTTACAAACAGAATTTTGTAGCACGTAGATTCTTCAGGTTATGAATGAGTCCCAAAGCAATGCCTACCAGAGAAGTGAGATTGAGTACTGCCAGTTAAACAAGGAAAACCTACAACATGCTCGGGCAAAGTACCTGCCACTGCTTGCGTAAGACATGAGGCAGTAGTGCTTTGCAAAAGTGTGCAAGGATGACTATGTAGCAAGCTACCTGGCAGACATTGGCAACCAGGAAGCATCTGGAAAGATCCGTGGACGTAGCCATGGCCCTGGAGGAATAAGCAAGAAACTAGGAATAACCATCGATGGAGCTTTCATGATCAGGGCAAAGCAGATCTTGACACAGAGGATAACCCAATGCCAACTGGAAAGTAAAACAAGGTTCAGATCCAAAAAATAAATAACGGAATGTAAAGGAACAAATACAGCTATTTGGGCAGGAAGACAGGTAAATGCAGAAGGAGGTGCCAGGGATTCTATAACTCTAGGTATTGCCGGAGCCTACTGTGCAAGGCACAATACAAACCTCAAAATGATGGACAGGCGAGAGGCAAAAGGATTAATGCCTTCCTACCCCTACCACTTTTCAATCTTGCTCCAGTAGCTTGCATAGATGGATGTAGTGGCAAGCTTTCTGGCTGCCAAGAGGTCTTCCACCTCATCTGGAAGGCAAAAGTGTAGGAAGGTGAATTCTGACTAATGGTTGCCCCCAACTTTTTGCCTGGTATTTGAGTGGTTTTTTTACTAGTCTGGCTGGGATCCTGCTATCCAGGACCCCAGCCTATCTGCTTTCTCCCTAAAACTAATGTGAAGTACCCTAGGTACAACCCAATTGGATGCTGAGGATGCCCTGACAGTCCCTTGTAGATGGTACCCTAGGTACCCAGGGCATGGGTCCCTCAGTAGGCCTACCAGGGCTGCAGCACTTACTGTGCCACCCTGGGACAGCCATACAAACTGACACCACCAGACCACTACTGTAGTCTGGGTAAGGTGGTGCTAGCACCCCTTACAGGGATATAGGTACCCTATATCCCACCCCATTACAACACATATACTCTCATAGGTCACCCACATAGCAGGCCTTGGTAATCCTACAAGGCAGGGTGCTGAGGTATGTGTGAGGGGGGACCCCTTCATGAGTAGGGCCTCTCTGCAACCTTCGTAAAATCATTGCTGGGTTGTTTGTAGTGTAGCCATACCATATACTTTTAACCGCATTATAAGTCTACTGCGATAACTTGAGAATGGCTACACAGAACCATATCGTGTTTGGTGTCAAACATGAAGGAATCATACCCCCAGTCCAGCCATGGGCATGAGGGTACGATTCCCCCCTGCTGGAGGGGCGATATGTGAAAAGCGGTAGATTTCGGACACCAATTTAAACGTGCACAACTAACACAAAATGGCTACAGCCCGCCACCTACACGACCCTGGCTGGCTGTTGCTGGGGAAAACCCCAGCCTCGCCAGCTGGACAATAGGGCTCCTGTGGCAGGGAGGTGCTAGCATCTCCCCAGACAGGATAATGTGGATTGGAACAGGGTGGGTGCACCAAATGTCCTTTCAGAGTTGCACGTAGGCAGCTGCAGAAGCCTCATTCTGCATACACCGCTTGGAACCGGTTCAGGGGCATCCTGCCCCTCGCCCAGGCGGGAAACACACAAAGGGGAGAGGGTGTAGCCACCCTTTCCCGCCTCACCTCCCATTGGTGGACACTACTCTGGACACTCCCCTAATCTTGGGGATAAAGGTGAATAACGTGGCCCCAGAGCCTCAGATTAATCTTGAACTTTACAGTCTTGACCTTCGACTTGCTGCTGTCCAGCTGACGGAAGAAATCTCCCTTGGGATAAAGGAGTTATCCCCCTGCTTGGCAGGCACCTAAAACACTGCAAGTGACCCGGTTGGAACCTCGCTGCTCCTACGGACTTCGACGACTTCCAGCACCCTTGAGGTGGGTTTCCAGCGCATCCCAGAGGCCAGTGAGTGTGCTCAACGAGTTTGGGCACCGTGGACCGGGTGGGTGCCGAGATTCCCAATACCCCAGGACACCGGCCACCTCTTGCGTAGCACACGACACTGACCAGTGGGGAAGTTGCGCTTTGGCCCGTTTACGAGCCAACCACTCTACAGCAATTGTGCCAAAGACCAGCGCCCTAGCCCCCTCCGGTGGCCCGTGGGTGCCCTTTTACGCACTCCAAATTGCCGCCTCCCGCGGTCCCTTGTCTCTCGACTTGTGGGCCCTAGCGGAGGTCTATTTCTACAATCAAGAGATCCCCTGGTTGCTCCAGGCCTGCTCTACAGTCTCCTTGAAGGAGACCTCTCCCAGACCTCGTGGGTCTGCACTGTAGCAGATTTGTTCATCCTTCGTGGGTTGCGGTTGCCAAGGCTTAGTGGATCCAATCCGGACACTAACACCGCAGCGACCCTCATCCGACGTGGGACAGTCGCCCTCCTGAAGCTGGCCTTCCTTGAAGCCTCCCGGAGCCCGTGGCTGCAGATCCAAGCTACACCACTTTCCACCTGAAGCACCGACATCGAAGGGCTCTTTGCTTTGAGCCTCCTGGTCACTTTGCCGTGACCCAGACTCTGTCCCCTCTGAATTCAGGTTCTTCTCTACAATCTTCACATCTTTGATCTTCACGGAATCATCAACGCTTTTGGCTAGCAGAACTTTTGACTATTTTCCCATTGAAAATCAGCCCGTGACCCGACAGCAGAAACGACCTATGCACCCGGCTTCCCTGGGGCAGGTAACAGTGGTACCTCGGTACTCTCGTGGTAGTGGGCTCCTCAAAAGCTTAAGTCTAAAGTTTTAACTTTGTACTCCTGCTAGAAGTATTTTTAAACTGTTTATTTCCAACCGCGACATTCTCCATAGGCTGTAATAGAGATCCCGATAGCAGCTACTTCCACTGCACGCGCCTCCCGTGGGTCCCCTTCCTCATAACCTGGGGTGGATTCTTAAGGGGCCAGCGATCCTAAATGCCCTAGGCATTGTCTGTAGAATTGTCGTGGTTCTTATACCATTTTTTTAGTATATGGTTTGGTCCCCCCCTGGGGCCCAATGTTAATAGTGCTATTTATTGTATCTATCAATGCTTGTTTGAAATTGTAACTTTGCCACAGCTTCATAAAGAGACTGTGGGATTCTGTCTAGAATAAATACATATATTTTATATATATACCTGTGTGGGCTACTCTTCCATTTGGTTATTCAAGAGGTTATTATGGTAAAACAATAAGCTTAACACTCCTTCAAGACTTAGCCTGATGGCTGCTCTCCACAGCTACCACTAGGATAGCTTTCTTTAAAGGTTGTCTTAAACCTATCATCAATAAGAGTCGAATTGGACTGGTGCAAGGTGTCCATATAACTAGGAGACAGCATATGCCAGGCCAACTTCTCACATTGGTGTGCAGAGGTTGGATTCAAGCTTGCCATTGTTTTACCAGATAACAAATTGAATTTCTAAAGTGAAAGCCACTTGGTACCAAAGGTACATATAAATTCAAGCTTAGAATACAATAAATTCTACTGAACTTAGGAGTTGTGTGTAGAGGGTTTTGCACACCTTGACTACAACTCAAGAAAGGGTTCAGTAGGTCACACTTATTGTAGGTAGATACACCACTATGACTACACTAGAAATGTCTTTAGGTTCAGGTGCCCATAAGGCTCTGGAAGGACCCCAAAGGGTCCCAGTCGACAAATATGATCATCTCTCCTTTGCTCATCTCAGGGAGATGTGCACCTTTAGGAAACTTAAGACAAACCCAACGTCTCAGGGAAATCCTGCTCATAGCAGACTTTAAGCAGACTTTGGGGTCTGATGGGGTAGACCGGTTGGGTGGGCATCCATCAGAAGAGGACCCTCCAAGAGAGGACTCTGATGAGGACCAGGAAGAGGATGAAGATCCTGACCTGGAAGAACCAGACCACTCATAGCATGGAGGTGATGGCCCAAAAGGCACTCCCTTCATCCCTAAAGGGAGAGTGGTGGATCCAAGAAGGAACAGATCCCCCTCAGTGGGATCCAACCATTCTAGGAGATCCAAAAGGACCTCTGCCTCTCCTCAGAGGAGAGAATCCTCCCAAGAGAGGAAATGCAGATTGCTTCAGTTTGAGCAGGCAAAGCTACAACTCAGGAGAGAGAAGTTAGCATTGGACAGGGAGTCCCTGGAGCTTCAGAAAGCTGCAAGAAAGTGGGGTCTAGAGACCCCTGGTGGCAGTAATGAAACCCCTAGAGTTAGAGAGAAAGTCCCTGTCAATAGGAACCTCCACAAGATTGTGCCCCCCTATAAGACAGGGGATGATATCCACAAATGGATCTCTGCTCTTGAGAGGGCCTGTGAGGTACAGAGGGTCCCAGTAGAGCAGTGGGCAGCAATCCTGTGGCACTCCGTTGCAGACAAAGGTAGAGACAAGCTCCTCTCTATAAAACAAGAGGATGCAGATGATTATTATATCTTGAGAGATGCTTTAATAGATGGGTTTGGCTTAACCACTGATCAATACAGACTTAAGTTCAGAAACACCCAAAAAGCACAGGATCAAGATTGGGTAGACTTTGTGGATTGTGCTACCAAGGTATTGGAAGGTTGGTTAAATGGCAGTAAAGTAAATAATTATCAAGGATTGTATAATCTCATCATGAGGGAGCAGATTCTTAATAATTGTCAAAACCAACTCTTACACCAGCACCTGGTGGACTCTGATCTGACCTCTCCCCAAGAATTGGGAAAGAAGGCAGACAAATGGGTCAGAACCAGGATCAGGCCCAAGAACCAAGGTGGTGACCAGAAGAAAGATTCTACCAAGCCCAAAGAGAAAGGTGGGGATAATAAAACAGAAAAGTCCCCTGAAGGGCCCCAAAAACCCAGTGCTGGGGGTGGGTCCCAAAATCCTTCCTCTTCTAACAAGAAACCATATTGCCATGTGTGTAAGCAACCTGGCCACTGGAAAACTGACTCCAGCTGTCCAAAGAATGGCAATAAAGAGAATGTTCCTCCCATTGCAGCTCCAACACCTCCTGTTGCTACTAGTAGTAATCCCCCAGGTGGTAGGAGTGCACCCAAAAAACTTAGTTGGGTTTTCTTGGGGAACTCAGTTGGACTCTGGCCTACCCAGGTCCCCTACACAAGCAACTCTAGTCTGTGATGGTGGCATGGGGTTTGCCAACTTTACCATGAGTCCCAGTATCCTGGGCAGGTACAGACAAGAGCCCATGATCAATGGTCAGAAGGCTGTGGCCTACAAGGACACAGGGGCTAGTGTCACCATGGTGACCAAGAGACTAGTGCCCCTAGAACAGCTTTTACCTGGGTTTAGCTACCAGGTGACCAACGTTGATGGAGTTAGGACAGACCATCCCATGGCAGTAGTAAATCTCAGCTGGGGAGGGGTCACTGGCCCAAAGAGAGTGGCAGTGTCCCCAACCTTGCCTGTAGATTGCCTACTGGGGAATGATCTGGAAATCTCAGCCTGGGCTGAGGTAGATCACAAGGCCCATTTGAAAATGGTAGGAATCCCCGAGAGAGTGGATGAGACCCTGAGGGCCTCACCTCCACCCCAGGAGAAAATAAAGGGAGTGAAGCCTGAAACTATGGATCACTCCACCCAAACAGAGAGCATAGGGGGTGAGGAACAACCCTCCCCCCACCAGACTAAAGGTAAGGGTCAAGTTTCTCAGGGAACTGATCCTGCCCCTTGTGGAGTAACTGCCCCAGAAGTGGACAGGCCTGGCCACCTCTCCGATGGCAGGGATCCTTCCAAGGTGGTACCCAGTCTGGAGCAGGTACCCTGCCCCTCTCTACCCTGCCTCAGTCAGGTCAGGGAGGTCAGTGGACCCTTAATGGGCCCCTGCCCAGATGAACCCCCTCATCAGCAGATTAGGGACACCCAGCAGAGTAGTTCTAGCCAGGTGAATATTCCTCTACAAACTGAGGGATCCCCCTTACCCCCAGGTATAGGTACCCCTCAAATGGATGTTGTTGGGCCCAGGGAAACCTGGGGCATAGTTGCCCCAAACCATCCAGTGCCCTCCACTATTCCAACCAAAGGGATCCAACCCCCAGCTGTAGGCAGCCAGAGGTTGACCCTTAGGGCCAGATATGAAACAGTCATGGGCAGAAAGGCTTCCATGGTGACCAGTGACCTGAGGAGGTTGAGACCACCCCAAACAGGGCCTCACTTCCAGACTCAGACACCCCACCAGCCCACCTCTGTACCAAAAACCAATACAGGTAATTCCCCTAGACTTTTGAGAAACTCTAGAACCCCTTGGGGTAGGATTTCCCAAGTGGACCATGAGACAGGGAGCAACCAGGCTAGTGCAGGTTCTTCCTTATATGGCCACTCAGGAAATAAAGGCTTATCTGGACAAGGTTAGCCTTATCTCCTTTCGTTTGGGGGGGGGGGGGTTATGTAGGAAGGTGGAATCTGACTAATGGTTGCCCCCAACTTTTTGCCTGGTATTTGAGTGTTTTTTGACTAGTCTGGCTGGGATCCTGCTATCCAGGACCGCAGCCTATCTGCTTTCTCCCCAAAACTAATGTGAAGTACCCTAGGTACAACCCAATTGGATGCTGGGGATGCCCTGACAGTCCCTTGTAGATGGTACCCTAGGTACCCAGGCCCAGGGCATGGGTCCCTCAGTAGGCCTACCAGGGCTGCAGCACTTATTGTGCCACCCTGGGACAGCCATACAAACTGACACCACCAGACCACTACTGTAGTCTGGGTAAGGTGGTGCTAGCACCCCTTACAGGGATATAGGTACCCTATATCCCACCCCATTACAACACATATACTCTCATATGTCACCCCTATAGCAGGCCTTGGTAATCCTACAAGGCAGGGTGCTGAGGTATGTGTGAGGGGGGACCCCTACATGAGTAGGGCCTCTCTGCAACCTTCGTAAAATCATTGCTGGGTTGTTTGTAGTGTAGCCATACCATATACTCTTAACCGCATTACAAGTCTATCGCGATAACTTGAGAATGGCTACACAGAACCATATCGTGTTTGGTGTCAAACATGAAGGAATCATACCCCCAGTCCAGCCATGGGCATGAGGGTACGATTCCCCCCTGATAGAGGGGCGATATGGGAAAAGCGGTAGATTTCGGACACCAATTTAAAAGTGCACAAGTAACACAAAATGGCTACTGCCCACCACCTACACGACCCTGGCTGGCTGTTGCTGGGGAAAACCCCAGCCTCGCCAGCTGGACAATAGGGCTCCTGTGGCAGGGAGGTGCTAGCATCTCCCCAGACAGGATAATGTGGATTGGAACAGGGTGGGTGCACCAAATGTCCTTTCAGAGTTGCACCTAAAACACTGCAAGTGACCCGGTTGGAACCTTGCTGCTCCTACGGACTTCGACGACTTCCAGCACCCTTGAGGTGGGTTTCCAGCGCATCCCAGAGGCCAGTGAGTGTGCTCAACGAGTTTGGGCACCGTGGACTGCGTGGGTGCCGAGATCCCAAATACCCCAGGACAGCGGCCATCTCTTGCGTAGCACACGACCCTGACCAGTGGGGAAGTTGTGCTTTGGCCCGTTTACAAGCCAACCACTCTACAGCAATTGTGCCAAAGACCAGCGCCCTAGCCTCCCCCGGTGGCCCGTGGGTGCCCTTTTACGCACTCCAAATTGCCTCCTCCCGTGGTCCCTTGTCTCTTGACTTGTGGGCCCTAGCGGAGGTCTATTTCTACAATCAAGAGTTCCCCTGGTTGCTCCAGGCCTGCTCTACAGTCTCCTTGAAGGAGACCTCTCCCAGACCTCGTGGGTCTGCACTGTAGCAGATTTGTTCATCCTTCGTGGGTTGCGGTTGCCAAGGCTTAGTGGATCCAATCCGGACACTAACACCGCAGCGACCCTCATCCGACGTGGGACAGTCGCCCTCCTGAAGCTGGCCTTCCTTGAAGCCTCCCGGAGCCCGTGGCTGCAGATCCAAGCTACACCACTTTCCACCTAAAGCACCCGACATCGAAGGGCTCTTTGCTTTGAGCCTCCTGGTCACTTTGCCGTGACCCAGACTCTGTCCCCTCTGCTCTCAGGTTCTTCTCTACAATCTTCACATCTTTGATCTTCACAGAATCATCGACGCTTTTGGCTAGCAGAACTTTTGACTATTTTCCCATTGAAAATCAGCCCGCGACCCGACAGCAGAAACGACCTATGCACCCGGCTTCCCTGGGGCAGGTAACAGTGGTACCTCGGTACTCTCGTGGTAGTGGGCTCCTCAAAAGCTTAAGTCTAAAGTTTTAACTTTGTACTCCTGATAGAAGTATTTTTAAACTGTTTATTTCCAACCGCGACATTCTCCTTAGGCTGTAATAGAGATCCCGATAGCTACTTCCACTGCTCGCGCCTCCCGTGGGTCCCCTTCCTCATAACCTGGGGTGAATTCTTAAGGGGCCAGCGATCCTAAATGCCCTAGGCATTGTCTGTAGAATTGTCGTGGTTCTTATACCATTTTTTTAGTATATGGTTTGGTCCCCCCCTGGGGCCCAATGTTAATAGTGCTATTTATTGTATCTATCAATGCTTGTTTGAAATTGTAACTTTGCCACAGCTTCATAAAGAGACAGTGGGATTCTGTCTAGAATAAATACATATATTTTATATATATACCTGTGTGGGCTACTCTTCCCTTTGGTTATTCAAGAGGTTATTATGGTAAAACAATAAGCTTAACACTCCTTCAAGACTTAGCCTGAAGGCTGCTCTCCACAGCTACCACTAGGATAGCTTTCTTTAAAGGTTGTCTTAAACCTATCATCAATAAGAGTCGAATTGGACTGGTGCAAGGTGTCCCTATAACTAGGAGACAGCATATGCCAGGCCAACTTCTCACAAAAAGTATTCTAGCTTGCACTGCTCAATCTTCATAAGGGCAGCCACTGTGTCTGGGGATAGGGGTGTAGGACTGACCATCATTCTACAAGAGCAGGTGGCCAAATGCTGAAAGCAACAGAATGATGTACCAGACCCTTTCTAGCCCAATCTGGGACAGTCAGAATCAGCAGCTCCCAATCCACCTGTTCTTTTTGCAGTGCTGTGAACAGAAGCAGGATAGGCAGGAACACATACAGATGACCTTGAGACCAGCTGAACCTGAAGGCAACTCCAGCAAACCATTCAGGGGAAGTGCATTGTAAAAAATTGAGGACGCTTCCTGTTCTAGGCCGTGGCAAAGAGATGCATCAACGGAAAGCCCAATTTGGAGATTACCCTCATTACAGCCCATGCTGCTGGTCCTCCAGCAAGTGACAACTGGGGGCATCAACTCTCACTTTGAGGGAGCCTGCTACCAGGAAGCCTATCTGTTATTGTGTCAGCCATGATTCTACATTAATATGTCTGATAAGACCCAGGTTATTATGGGTCTTCCCAGACAAAAGACCCCAGGTCCCGGTGGAATTCCCCAGGAGTTGCTTCGGGGCGATCTGGAAAAGTGGGGCCCGCACTGACCGTGAACTTGAATGCAGCTGTAAGGGTTGACTCACCTCCATACTGGCCCTCAGCGGTAATAGTGCCTGTTCTTTAAAAGGGCGATAATGACAACATGCAGTGTTATAGGCCCATATCGCTTATTGACTCCATAGTAAAGGTCCTGGGGCAGATGTTAATAGAAAGACTATCCTGCTGGTCAGAAGAGAATGTTAGCTCAGTTTCCCAACAATGTTTTAGACCAGGTATATCTGCAATTAATTAGTTTTTAAATCTTTATTTGGTCATTAATAAATATACTGTAGCTCATTTTGAGTTAGTACAACTCACTTTTATGGATCTTACATCGGCCTTTGACCGAGTAAACCACAATAAACTGAGGAGTATCCTATTGTGAATGGGAGTGGGTACAAATATTGTTTTCTTCCTACGGGATCTGCATGCCAACACGATTGCGTGAGTTATATATACAAATGATGACGAGTGTACTAACAGTTTTACGACAAGAAGGGGGGTCTGTCAGGGGTCCTTCTTTATTCACTCTATATGTAAATGGGCTTGCACAGGCATTAGTGGCAGCTAAGACAGACTGCCCCCTTATTGGTTCTCGTCTGCTCCCAGTACCTTTATATGCGGATGACGTAGTATTGATGGTCAGGACATCAAAGGGCCTGCAGACTCTCCTGAACTCCTTAGATGCTTTTATAAATGAAGTGGACCTTTCTGTTAATTTTACTAAATCTTTTATTATGGTGCTCGGACCTAATACGACAAGATCAAAATCTTATAGCATGAGCAACCATGCCCTTACAAAAGTTAAGGGCTTCCCTTATTTGGGTGTATATTTTGATTCCATGAGCAGGAAACCCCTAATTACGTCAAAGGTAGATGAGTTTATTAGAACCAACGCAGCTGCTTTTAGCTTTGCACCAAGAATGGGGAGTAGACCACTCAAGACATTATTTAAGGTTTATCAGGCTAAGTGTATTTCTGAAGTATCCTATGGAAGTGATATTTTGGGTTATGTGGCCCTCATTGACCACCAAACTATGGAAAATAATTTCCTTTTGTGCGTCCCCAAAAGCATGTCAACTTTTCGTGAGCATGATGAGCTGGGAGTCTAGTATATTAGCGATCTGTTAGCCCTTCACTGGGATAGATCAGGGTATGGACCAAGGAGTACCTCAACTTTAACCGATTAATATTGAAAGACTGTCTGTCACTTGGATACACCTTTAAGATCAAACACAAGGAGATGATGGACGTAGCGCCAAAACGTTTCAGACACTCACCCCCAGTCACAGATCTGGGTTGAATCCTTCATCGTTCTTTAGCTCACTTTGCCACCCCAGTTCAGACACAGCTATATGCAAATCAGTCTTGACCCTGTGCCTCATGGGAACAGTCCATCCCAAATTGCCAAGCCATGTCTTCCCTGGACCAGAAACAAGCATCCTGGGACCGGTTTCGGGCTAACAGTTTAAACCCTCTGTTCAAAAGTATGTTATGTCAACCAACACCCAGGACATGGAACCGTATCCAACATCGGTGAAAAATAATAGGCTAAGATTTTTGCTCATCAGATTTAGTTTAAAGTTACTACAACTGTTGGTAGCGTATCCAAAAGAACTTTTGAACACCTGCATGGAATGCACATACCGTGTAAACCTTGCGTATATTTTCCTTCATTTGTTGAAACTTTATCGACATTTGAACGTTGGGACATGCGTGCATGAGCTGAATGAAGTCTGTCTCAGTTTATTGTGGTATGACTGAACTCGTGACATTTCTTACCACTGGCTCTTGGTTTATCATGGTACTTCTGCACTTGTGACTTTTCAGAGTACTGGCTTGTTGGATAAAATTAACTGCGTTTGTTCACTTCGCTATACTGATCGGCACTGGTGGTTCACGGATTGAGTTGAGCCTCAATTTTGCACTACTTCCACCTGTTAAGGATTCTAAGAACAGTATTATATACTTGCTTGGATCATTCATTCTGGGTATTTTGGTTACAATTCTAGGATACCTTCCCCTGATGAAGGGCTTTGTCCCAAAATGCATTAGGATTGATCTTATGGGATCCGCTGAACAAAATGAATAGTTGATGTTATGTTATAGTAATTTCTAAAGCGCGGCAATTACCCGAAGGTGTCCTGGCGCTGACCACTAATTCTCTGACACATTGAGACAGGAGTCCGGGAACAAGAGACAGGGTTAAAGCATAAAAAGCCACGTTTTCAATCTTCTCCTAAAAGGTGCCTTTCTCAAATACGGGGGAAGATCATTCCAGGCCTTGGCAGCGCACACCGAAAATCATCAATTTGGCTCCTCCGGAACAAAGGTTTCTAGGTATGTACCACTGCATTTGTTCTTTAAAGAAGTCTGGGCCAATACCATGTAGTGCCTTGTAGGTGGTACAAAGTGCTTTAAAATGCACCCGTTTCCTGACCGTGCGTGATCATGCAACACGAGAAATACGATTTATGAAGAATGGATCTAGTTGATCAATAAATTGTGAATTGATGATCAAAACATGATGGAATAGTAATTATTTAAATGAATTCCCTTTGGAGGGCCAAGTGGGGACGCTGATCTTGTTTGAGACTACACGATTTGAACACTCTCAATAGACCTTTTAGAAACTTTTTGACCACTCGTGACCATATAAATGGTTGATTCATTGTTCTTTTAAAAAGTTATTTTACAGCCAGGTGAACTCTGCTTGAGGCATGCTGCAGATCCGACCTTGCTAGTTACAGAAGATAAGGAAGTGTCTGATGTGCTCGAATTTAAAATGAATGAAATTCTTTAGAGGGACACCAGACACTAAACCTTTGCCATTTAGCTGTCAGTATAGTTTTTATTTGTTGACACAGCCCTGGCCTATGCTAAAATCTCCTTACAGTTGCAGGAAATATTGTTATGCAAATTCATGATGCTCGGGAGCCAAGCTGCTAATATGAGCAATTTTGGATTTGGGTGAAGAACTTGACCCCGGAATCTGGAGAGAAGATTCCTTCTAGTAGGATGGTGAGCTAGATGTAGCTCGTCTGAAAACCAATAGTCTTGAATAGTAGGGGGCAGTGGCATAGAGAGACCTGCATTTGCTGCTATGTGCTGTAAGAGTGGGTTTGGGGGTTTGGCTGCTGGCCAAGCCAAAAATGCCGATGAGCGAGGTGAGGGGCTTGGGGTGCGGATGGCAGCCGAGAATGGGCGGGGGGAAGCAGGGGCGTTCAAAAACAAAACTTACCTTGCACTCGCAGCTCGCCTACGCCCTCAAAATTGTGACACCTGGGGAGAACCACCCCTCCCCCCTGCACTACGCCACTGGTAGGGGGCTATAATAATTAGCCTCCAGGGCTCTGTTTAAGTTTTTGATAGCAGTTTGCATAAGAGGGGAATTAGCAAAAAAGCATAGGCAAACATTTTGTACCAGCTTATCAAAATAACCCTCCGCCAGGAGTGCCGTTGTGGGTGTCTGCTTGCGTAAAAGGGGCATTTTTTGTTCTTTGTCACAAACAGGTCTATGTTCGGTTTTCCGCAGGTCTGGAATATTTGGTTTAGAACACACTCCTTCGAATCCCACTTGTGATAATCCTGCAAAGTTATGCTGAGACGCTCTGCCTGTTTGCTGCTTGTACCTGGGAGATGCTCTACGGTAAGGGTAATTCTATAGTGAATCTCCCAATTCCATTGTTTTTGTGCTTCTGTTGGCTCAATTTGAGAATGTGTTCCACCTTGTTTGCTTATGTAGAATATCGTAGTGGTGTTTGTTCAGACCAGTTCTTCTGAACTGGAGCTGGGATTGCAGCACCCTTCTGACTGCTCGGAGTTTGAGCATGTTTATGTGCAGACATTTCTCTTGTAAGGGCCAGAGCCCTCTTGCTGATAACTCTTGGAGAGGTGCTCCCCATCCTTCTATTGAAACATACGTGGGAATCATCAATTGGCATCTTGGTTGAAGAAATATAAGGTCTGAACTTATCTTCTCCTGTGATGTCTACCAGGGAAACGCTTTTTTCATTTTTGCGTTTACTTGTATTTTGTCCTCAGAGGAACTGGATATCTGGGCCCACTGTATGTCTACCTCTGCCTGAATAGGTCTCATGTGCAGTCTGCAGAACGGTATTTGCACTATGGCAGAAGACATAACGCCCAGCAGCCTTTTTAGGAGATCTACTTTTATTTATATTTGCTTTTATCAATGTCAAAAGAGCTAATTGCTTGCCATTTATAATATAGCTCCTAAGAAAGGAATCTTTTTTGAGGGGATTAAAGAGGATTTCCCTCTGTTCTATTTGGGACCGAAGGGCTTGAACAGTTAGATACAAGCTTAGACAGAGTTGTTGGTAGACTTTACAGACGAGCCTTTGACCATCCATTTGTATAGGTAAAGGATAGACTTGGTGACCTAGATGTCAAATGGGGGCAGCTTCTGAAGCCAAACTCTAAGTAAAGATTCTGGGAGCAGATTGGAGGCCAAAAGGAAGAACTCTAAACTGGTAGCGACAACTGGCAACCTCAGACCTTAGGAATTTGCGATGCTGATGGTGCCATCTATACGTTCCGCATTAGTAGGGGGTAAGACTTCCTGGAGTGTTACCATTATGAATGATCGCTTGCTCAAATAGAGATTGAGATAGCCCTGATCGAAAATGGGTGTCTACTCTTTCATTGTTTTCTTTTTAGCGAGAAAATACTTGGAGTGAAACCACACATTTTGATGGTGTATTGGGGTCATATCCATAGCTTCCTCAATAGCTTGGTTGGAATTTCTCCTTTTAAAAATGCAGGTATTTGCATTTTGTTTTGGAAGGCGGAGTTGTTGGTGGGTGTTGAATTAACTCCATGTGAATATCCATACTGGATGAAGTCAAGCACCCATTTGTCTGTAGTGGCTGCCTCCCAGCTGTAAGATCCGGTGCCTGCAGATTGTCAGTGAAGTCTGGCATCCTGACCCTTTTGTTGGGTCTTACGCTTTTGTGGTGGTCTCGTATAGGGTTGTTGACCTTGCCTATTGGATTATGGTTGCTGTTGGTAGGGTACATAATCCTGGCAGAACTATGAAGGTTGACAGACAGTTTAGTAGGGTGCACGTCTGTAGCCTTGATACTGACTTTGGTAGGATTGTATTCTACCTCTTCCTCAAAAGAACTGGGGCTTCCGCTGTTGTAGAGCAACCAAAGATCTCGCTGTCTCAGTATATGCCTTGATTTCTTAAGTGCGCCGTCCACATACTTACAAAATAGCCATCCACCATCAAAGCATGTCTTATTTTTTACTTCTGGCCTGGATGAGGTGGACCTCAGCCAACCCTGTTGGCATAAGACTGCTTCACCAGCTAGATGTCTGAAGCCAGTGTTTGAGACATCCAAAGCAGAGTCTAAGAGAGCAGCAGATGCTTTCTTTCCTTCATGGAGAATAGCTTTGACTTCTTGCTTTGTATTCTCCGGTAGTAATTCCACATACAGAGCACTGTCGGATTAAATCTGCCAGTCACATCTGCCTATGAACTGTCATGGAATTAGCCAACTTTATTGATACTGCCCTCATATAGGAGAAACTTTTCCTTGCCATGTCCATTCTGCAGCCTTCATGATCTGATGGTGCTGTACAAGGTGCCATCGGATTCCTGAATCTTTGTTATGCTGCCGGCACGATACCCGAATCAGCTTTAGGGTCCCCTAGGAGGCATACTGGTGAATTCTCCAGGATCTTTTATATACATACTTTAATAAATACATGGTACAATAGCTGCCATTATAGCCAGAGTTTGCATAGGTTTTAAGCCTTCTTGCCAGATGTGATCGACTAATGGAGTTGCTTTGACTGATCTTTTTGCTGGTTCCTTGAAGTCATAGAGGAAACAGCTTATTTCACTTCCACGGCTAAATCAAATCTCTTGGCCGCTCTATCGACCAATGACCAAAATCTTTCAATATCATCAGGTGACCAGTTAACAGGTGGTGGAGTTGTCGGGTTTGCGACTGGAAGGTAGTAATCATTCCATTCGTCCTTCTCTCTGTGGGTCTGTTGGTTGCATTTCACCCTCTACCATGTCTGTATTTTGGTCATCCTCCGATATATATATACCTGGATGGTTGTTTGAGGCACATCTAAAAACTGTTGTACTGGTTGCTGGGGTGTTTAAGGCAGAAGGTCGTCGTATTTTTGTGATATTCTTAGTACAAGTGCCAGAGAACTAGATGTCAGTCGTAACAGGTGTAGGTGCCTACTGTGGACCAGTTGGAAAGCATGTGTATTAATCTGCTATCATGTGACTCATAGCTTTAACAAGGTCTTTTGGTACTCTCATCATGGATCTTTGTTCATTGTTCTCATATGCACTTTCATAGGGTCTTAGTGGTGGGTGTGGTATTTTCTGTCATCTAATATTTGGGGCATGAATTGGGTATGGTATGTCTCAGGTTGTTTTTCTGGCGAATATGCTTGTTGCTCTTCAGTGTCTTGGCACTTGATGTAAACCTGTCCTGGACAATAATCTGTTACAAAGGGGTCCACTGGTTCACACTTTTCCTCTCCTTCCGTGTCTAGAAGCCTTGCTGGAAACTGAATAGGAATTTGTTAGTGAGTTATGGTCTGGACAAGTGGTGCTGCCAACAGTACTGTTGTGGATGGCAGTGCCTTTGGCACCAACAGATGTGTGGTTGATGTCTTGGAGGAAGCCATGGACAAAAGCGTCGTTAATGATGGTTTCGTCACCGCCATGAATTCAATATCTTCTCCCCACGCTGTCTCCACACCTTTCTCATCACGTGCCACTTCTCGTTGACAAGTTTCGTGGATGACCGTTAACCCCTTCGCTGCTAGGCCTTTTTCACCCCTGTGCTAAGCCTTTTTTTGGCTATTTGGGGTAGTCGCGCTTAGGCCCCTGTAACTTTTTGACTACATAAGATATCCACGCCAAATGTGCGTCCTTTTTTTCCAACATCATGGGGATTCTAAAGGTACCCAGGGTTTGTGGATTCCCTTGGAGGGGTACCCAGAAATTAGCCAAAATACATGTCAATTTTTTTTTGGGGGGGGGATGGGAAAAAAGGGCTACAGATGAAAGCGTCTGTTTTTGTCCCTGCATATGGTAACAAAAAAGGGGTAGTGGTGCTGAAATCACCATCTTTCCAGCTTTCAGGGACAAGCAGACATTTGTCAGAAAAACAACATTTTTTAAACAGTTTTGGAATTTTTCTGGGACATAGCCTATTTTTTGTGCTTTCAACCTCTTTCCAGTTAATGGTAGAAATGGGTGTGAAAGCAATAATGGATCCTGGAAAGATATACATTTTAGAAAAGTAGACAAAATTCTGAATTCAGCAAGGGGTCATTTGTGTAGATCCTTCAAGGTTTCTTTATAGAAACTAACCATTGAATATAGGAAACATTGAAAATTAGTTGAAGAAAACAGCCATTTGTGTCAACGTTTTCACCTGTAACTTCTTCCATTTATGACAGCTGTTCGACAGCAATATACCGTTACATCCGCTGAACCTCTCTGGTTGTGGGGATATATAGGACTTGTAGGTTCACCAAGAGCCCGACGAACCCAGAGCCAACAACTGAGCAGCGTCTTGCAATGGTTTTTTATTATGTACCGGGTATATAGCAATTAATTTGGGAAAATATATACATGGAAAAATCGGTATGAAAGACACCTATGCATTTCTGAAATTGGAACAAAATATAGAGTTTAGAAACAGTAGATATTTGCACATTTCCGAAATTGTGAGTACCCATACTAGCATGTGAATTATTAGTCATTTTTCGAAATGACTTTTATTTATACATTGTCTCATTTGTAAGGCAGAAATGCATCGAAAGTCAATAGGTAATAACAGTTGCTCTACATTTCTGTGTTACCCTAAGTCTCCCGATAAAAATGGCACCTCACTTGTGTGGGTAGGCCTAGTGCCCGCGACAGGAAATGGCCTAAGACGCAACGTGGACACACCACATTTTTACAGTGAAAACTGATCATATTTTGGAAAAGTGCCTAGCTGTAGATTTTGAACCCTAGCTCTGCCGGCACCTAGGGAAACCTATACATTTTTGAAAACTAGACACCCAGGGGAATCCAGGATGGGGTGACTTGCTCTCACCAGGTTCTATTCCCCAGAATCCCTTGCAAAACTAAAAATTAATTTAAAAAAAAGAAAACAAAACATTTTCCTCACATTTTTGTGGTGGAAAGTTCTGGAATCTGCATGGATACCCTGACCTCGCGTTCCCCAAAGTCTTTTGTGAAAAATGGTACCTCACTTGTGTGGGTAGGCCTAGGGCCCGCAACAGAAAACGGCCTAAAATGCAACGTGGACACACCACATTTTCACAGTGAAAACTGATCCTTTTTTTGCACAGTGCCTAGCTCTAGATTTTGAACCCTAACTCTGCCGGCACCTAGGGAAACCTAACTAACCTATACATTTTTTTAAACTAGACACCCAGGGGAATCCAGGATGGGGTGACTTGACTGGCTCTCACCAGGTTCTGTTACCCAGAATCCCTTGCAAACCTAAAAATGTGTCCAAAAAACACATTTTCTTCACATTTCTGTGGTGGAAAGTTCTGGAATCTGCATGGATCCACAAAATTCCACCCACCCTGCATTCCCCAAAGTCTTCCAAGAAAAATGGTACCTCACTTGTGTGGGTAGGTCTAGTGCCCGCAACAGTAAACGGCCCAAAACACAACGTGGACACACCACATTTTCACAGTGAAAACAGACCCTTTTTTTGCACAGTGCCTAGCTCTAGATTTTGAACCCTAACTCTGCCGGCACCTAGGGAAACGTAGCAAACATATACATTTTTGAAAACAAGACACCCAGGGGAATCCAGGATACATAGGGGGCATCTGAGTGTTTGGTCCCAAGTCGGCAGCCATCTAGAGAAACCCACACATTTCTGAAAACTAGAGACCCAGGAGAGTCCAGGGAGGTATGGTTTGCGTGGGTCCCCCAATGTTTTCCTACCCAGAATCCCCTGCAAACCTGATATTTTGATGATAAAATCACTTTTTTCTTAAATTTCTGTGTGGGTAGGTTCTGGAATCTATGTGGATCCACAAATTTCCAACCACCCAGCGCTCCCCCAGGTCTCCCGATAAAGATGGTACCTAACTAGAGTGGGTTGGTCAAGTACCAGCGACAGGCAAGGGCCCAAAACGTATTGAGGAGACATCAAAATGACCTATCACAAAACAACCTGGCTTTGCAAGGGGGATCACCTGGGTTTTTGGCCCCGGGCTCGGCGGACATCTCGAAAAACTACCAAACCCACACATTTCTGAAAACTAGACACCCTGGGGAGTCTAGCAGGTATGGCTTGCGTGGGTCCCCCAACATTTCCCTACCCAGAATCCCCTGCAAACCTCAAATTTTTTCTCACATTTCTGTATGGGAAAGTTGTAGGTTCAATGGGCTGACACAAGTTTCCTACCACCCAGCGTTCCCACAGGTCACCCGATAAAAATGATTCTTCACTTGTGTGGGTAGGCATAGTGGCTGTAACAGGAAGTGGCCTAAATCGTGCTGTGGAGACTTCAAAATTACCTATAACAAAACTACCTGGTTGGGGGGGCACCTGGGGTTTCCCCACCCAGAATCCTGCAAACCTCAAATTTAGCTGAAAACCCCCAAATATTCCACATTTTTGTGTGGAATCACCGTGGCGGCACAAATGTCCTACCACACAGCGTTCTCCTTAGTGTCCCGAGTAAAATGATACCTCACTTGCGTGGGTGTCAAATGACGAATTGGCTAAAAATGTATTTTTTTTAAAAAATGTAGCGCTTAGAATTCTTGGTGCTATACCCTTATTCCCTATGTTTTAGGCTCTTCCCAGTCACAGGCCGTTGCCCCACCCACACAAGTGAGATATCATTTTACTCGGGAGACTGGGGGGGAACGCTGTGGGGTAGGACATATGTGCAGGCACGGTGATTCCAACCAAAAATATGTGGAAAATGTTTTTTTCAGCAAAATGTTAAGTTTGCAAGGCATTCTGGGTAGGAAAGCGTTGGGGGATCCACGCAAACCATACCTCGCTGGACTCCCCCGGGTGTCTAGTTTTCAGAAATGTGTGGGTTTGGTAGTTTTCCAAGATGGCCGCCGAGCCCGGGGCCAAAAACCCAGGTGACCACTCTTGCAAAACCAGGTTGTTTTGTGATGGGCCATTTTGATGTCTCCTCAATACGTTTTGGGCCCTTGCCTGTCGTGGGTACTTGACCCACCCACACGAGTGAGGTATCATTTTTATCAGGAGACCTGGGGGAACGATGGGTGGTAAGAAATTTGGGGATCCACGTAGATTCCAGATCTTTCCCACACAGAAATTTGAAAAAAAAGTGTTTTTTTCACCTAAATTTGAGGTTTGCAGGGCATTCAGGGTAGGAAAACGTTGGGCCGCCTCCTGGGGGGAAGAAAGACTGACATTTCTCTGGTTTGGGGGAAGGGGGCATTGGCCCCCACCCCAACGTCAATAAAAAAAAATCCCTGGTGTCTAGTGGGCTTTCTGCCCCCCTGGGGGGGCAGATTGAGGGCTACTGCCCCCGTCTGACCCCTAAGGGGAGCAGAAAGACTGACATTTCTGTGAGGGGGTGGGGACATTGCCATGCCCTTTTTGGGAAGCTGCCACCCCGATGTCAATAATAAAACAAATCCCTGGTTTTTAGTGTGCTTTCTGCCCCCCCCCCCCAGATTGGGGGCTACTGCTGTTGACTGTTGTGCCCAAAAGAAAATGGGGGGAGCAAAGGCCCCTGCCCAAGGGGCCGCTACCCCCTCCCTGGTGCTAGTGGGTGGATCCCTGCTTGGGGATCGCCCTCCTGGGATGATCCCCGAGCAGGGATCCACTAGGGTACCTCTCCCATCTTTTTTGGTGCTCGGGGGGCTGAGATAGCCCCGCAAGCACCGAAACGGAGAAACTGAAACCAAGTTTTAGTTTCGATTTCGTTGTACTGACGATAGTGCGCCATGCACGCGATCGTCTTTACAATGAAATACAAAAATAGGCCTGAGGACGTTGGGGAAGTTCTTTCCCACCTACCCAGGCAAAAAAAAAAGGGAAATCCCTCTGCTGTCTGCAGCAGAGGGATTTCCTGAGCATGTGCTCATGACGGAATGGTTCCGTCATGAGGACACTAGAACTTGTGCTCATGACGGAACCATTCCATCATGAGCATGGAAGGGGTTAACAGGCTCACTGTTGACAGTGGAATTACTCTAGGTTTTTGAGTCAGAGGTGTTGGCGGTGGAGGCATTGAGGTTGGAGTATGCCCCTTTGTCTGTAGTTTTTTGGGGGGGAAGCCATGACTGCAGACTTTTTCAATGCCTTTTTGTGGAGTTTTTCCTTTCCTTTGCCTGAAGAAAGCTTCGGGCCTCGTCTTGGCACTTGAGGCTTCATGTCTACAGGCTTTCTTTTTTCCCCTTTTTCTCACATTCAGAGGAACTAGCCTAAAGTCATTCGTTGAAGGGGGATGTTCAGGTAGCAAAATGCTACTTACCCAGTATGCCTCTGTTCTTGGCATTTAGAGCTGTAGATTCACATACTTTGCATAGCCCGCCATCTAGTGTTGGGTCTGGATGTTTGCACTTTGTTTTCGTTCAAAGAAGTCTTTTCCAGTCACAAGGTAGGTGACTCCTCCTTTCGGTGATAGTGCGCATGGGCATCAGCTCCATTGTTAGATTGTTTGCCGCAGAGGGTGATAATGGAGTTAGTAAGATATGTCCATGTATATATGTATCTAAGTAAGATATTAGTGCAACAGGTATAGGTACCCGGGGAAGTGGGGGCGCATGTGAATCTACAGCTCTACATGCCAAGAACAGATGCATACTGGGTAAGTAGCATTTTCTGTTTGAGGCATGTGAGGTGTAGATCACATGCTTTGCATAGACTATACAGCAGTTATCTCCCAAAGCGGTGGCTAACCTGTAGTTGTTGTAGTGGTCTGAAATAGTGTACGTAAAACTGCTTGGCCCACACTAGCTTGCAGTCTTTCTTACACATCTACACAATAGTGTTTTGTGAATGTGTGAGGTGTAGACCATGTTGCAGCTTTGCAGATATCATCTATGGGTATATTCCCTAAGAATGCCATAGAAACCCCTAGTTTGTGTGTGGAGTGCGCTCTAGGGAGAATTGTTTGTGTTAGTTTTGCTTTTGCATAGCATGTCTGAATGCACTTGCCTATCTACCTTGCAATGCCTGATTTTTATATAGGATTGCCTTTATGCGGTGGAGCAAAAGCGACAAATAGTTGTTTTGCGTTGCAGAAAGGTTTGGTCCTTCCTACATAGTAAAGGAGTGCTCTTTTCACATCTAAAGTGTGCAAAGCACGTTCTGCAACAGAATCTGGTTGAGGGAAGAACACAGGCAACTCAACAGATTGGTTGATAAGAAAGGCAGAAATGACCTTTGGTAGGAATTTAGGGTTAGTCCGAAGAACAACCTTGTTTTGGTGTACTTCTAAAAATGGTTCTTCTATGGTTAGTGCCTGAAGCTCAACCACTCTCCTCAGTGATGTGATAGCTATGAGGTAGGCTACCTTCCAAGTGAGAAATTGTGGTTCACATATATGCAATGGCTCAAAGGGTGGACCCATTAGTCTGGTGAGGACAATGTTGAGATTCCACACTGGAGCAGGTGGAAGTCTTGGAGGAATGATTCTTTTAAGTCCCGCCATAAATGCTTTTATGACAGGCACTCTAAAGAGAGGCAGATGTTGTCTGTTCTGTAGGTATGCAGCTTTTGCAGCAAGATGTAAGCATATGGAACAGTACGCTAAGTTGGAACCCTGCAGGTGTAGTAAATAGCAAATAATGTTTTTAACTGAAACGTCTAGCACATTGATTTGATTGTTATTGCAGTATATTACAAATAACTTTCACTTTGCTGCATAGCATGCTCTTGTGGTAGAACGCCTAGCCTCTTTGATAATGTTCATACAATCTGGCGGAACATTAAGGTAGCCAAACTCCAAGATTTCAGGTGCCAGATCGCAAGGTTGAGATGACTGGGATCTGGATGTGTTACCTCTCCATGGCTCTGAGTGAGCAGATTGGATGTGAGGTGTAGTTTTTGATGAGGAACTAGTGAGAGCTCCAATAGGGTTGTGAACCAGGGTTGTCGGGCCCATGTGGGAGTTACTAGGATGAATGTCAGGGATGCCTGTCTGAGCTTCCGAACCACTAATGGGATGAGTGGGAGAGGTGGAAAAGCGTAGGCAAATATCTCTGACCAATTCATCCATATTGCATTGCCCTTGGACAATGGGTGTGGATGTCTGGATGCGAACCTAGGGCATGTTGCGTTTAGGTTTTTGGAGAACAGATATATGTCCGGAAAACTCCACATTTGGAAGAATGGGAGGAGATTTTGAGGGTGGAGTTCCCATTCGTGGATCTTTTGTCTTTGACTACTGCGCAGATCTGTAATCTGATTGTTTACTCCTGGAAGGTGTTCTGCAAGGAGATACATTTTGTGACGTATGGCCCATCTCCATATGGTCTGTGCTAGTTGTAACTGCTGGGGAGAGTGTGTTCCCACCTGTTTTTGTATGTAGTACAATGTTGTCATGTTGTCCGTACGGATCAGTACAGTTTTGCCTACTAGATGAACTTGAAGTGCTTTCAGAGCTAGAAAAATCACTAGCAGCTCTAGATGATTTATGTAAAACTGCTTTTGCTGCAGGGTCCACATACCCTGATTTGTATGTGTCTGGAGATGAGATCCCCAACCAGTGAGTAATGCGTCTTCTGTAGCACTTTCTGTGGAACCGGGTCAATGAAGGGCCGCCCTTTTGAAAGGTTTGGTGTATTCCACCACTGCAGAGAGTGATGGGTGCGGTTGGCCCTCAAACACTAGGTCTGATAACAGACCCTGAGCCTGGTTCCACTGACGTGCTAAGCACTCCTAAAGGGGACGCATCTGAAGTCTTGTGTAAAGGACTATTAGGATGCAAAACGCTATCATACCAAGTAACTGCATGAACACCCGAGCTGGCAATGAGTGTTGAGGCTGGAACTGACCAAGTACAGTCTGCATGTTGCAGATTCTGGCCAGATTGGGGTAGGCGAAAGCCTTTTGTGTATCTATTGTGGCTCCCAGGTACGCCTGTGTGTTGGATGGCTCTCGATGGGACTTGGACAGGTTTACTGTGAATCCAAGATTGTGAAGCAGCTGCACTGTTTTGTGAGTGTGACATAGACAGCTTTCTTGCGAGCTGGCTTTTATGAGCCAGTCGTCCAAGTATGGGAAGACGTGAATGTGTTGTCTTCGAAGATGAGCTACGACTACTGCCAGGCACTTGGGTGAAAACTCTGGGTGCGGTAGTTACTCCAAATGGGAGCACCTTGAACTGATAGTGCTGTCCTGCTACTACGAACCTGAGGTACCTGCGGTGAGCAGAATGTATTGGGATGTGAAAATAGGCATCCTTTAAGTGCAGAGTGGACAGAAAGTAACCTTGTTGAAGGAGCGGGAGCACTTGCTGGAGTGTGACCATGTGAAAGTGGTCTGACTGAATGTATAGATTTAGTTCTCTGAGGTCTAGTATAGGCCTGAGAGAGTCGTCCTTCTTGGGAATCAAAAAGTACAGGGTGTATACCCTGGCCCCTTGATATTTTAATGGGACTGTTTCTATAGCTCCTTTCTCTAACAGAGAGAACTTATTGCTTTAGAAGGGTAGGATGTTCCTGTGACATTGCACGTGATCTTGGAGGAATGTTTGGGGGAGTGTCTGTAAGTTCCAGGCAATCCATTTGTCTGAGGTGATTGTGTTCCAGACAGGGAGAAATTGGGAAAGACGTCCCCCGACAGAAGTGGAATGATCGAGGGGGTAGCGGAAGGAAGTCACTGCTTGTTGTTTGTGGGGGAAGTGCGTGTGGAGTTGCCTCTGCCTCTTCCCTTACCATTGTTTCCTTTAAAACCTCCTCTGAAATAGCCTCTTGATGAGGGTGATTGGTTTTTGTCCTTGTAAGGGGAGGAGGGATTTTCTGTGGAAATATTTTTGGAGCCACCCCTGTAAAAGGAGCGAAGAAAGGAACCCCTATTCACAGGTAACTGCAAAGCCCCCATGGACTTTGCGACCTTCGTGTCTTTCTTCATCTTTTCCAGCGAGGTGTCAGCTGCTGGACCAAAGAGGTGTTCCCTGTCAAATGGCTGGTTGAGAATGGAGGCCTGTACCTCAGATTTGAACCCTGAAATTCTCAACCATGTATGTCTACGTAGCAGTACGCTGGTGTTTACTGCGCACGCTGCTGTGTCTGCTGCGTCTAGGGCACACTTGGAGGTAGTGGTGATAAGTTTGCCCTCCTGGAAAAGATAATTTGCCTTAGATTTATGCTCATCAGGCAGAAATTGCATACGTTTTTCTAACTTATCGTAATGAGCCCTATCACATCTGGCTAACAAAGCCTGAGCATTGGCAATGCGCCAGTGATTAGCTGCTTGTGAGGCTACCCTTTTGCCAGAGGCATCAATTAACTTGGACTCCTTATCAGGAGGAGGGGCCTAACCTGTGGTCTGTGAGTTAGTTGTCTTGCGAGCATTAGAAACCAAAAGAGAGTCTGAAGGCAGCTGAACCTTGATGTAGGCAGAGTCAGTAGGTGCTGCTTTATATTTCTTTTCTACCCTGGGCGTGATGATTCTTGCCCTTACAGGATCTTTGAAAACCTCTCCTGCATGTTTAAGCATTCCCTTAGGCTTTGGCAGTGTATGCATAGTTTTTTTTTTTTTTAGAGGAACTGAGGGTCTCAAACAAGACATCCTGATGTAGTTCCACCCCATGGTAATGAGCAGCCCTGTTAAAATGCTCAATGTAGCCTATATTGTCATCAGGTGGTGATGGCCTGGGCAGGTATAAGTCAGGGTCGGTATCTGGGTGTGGGTCAGTGTCATAATCCTCCCATGGGTCAACATTTTGTAGCCTATCCTGATCCCCATCCCCATCCTCTTTATCCTGTGGGTCAGGTGATAGTGGTGGTGGTGAATTCGTGGGTGTGATAAGTAATTGAGGGTTAGAAGGTGAAGGAGGTGGAACATAAGGTGGTGATGGGTTAGTACCCACATTCCTTTTCTTCAGGGGCATGCGGTTCTCATGCTGTTGGCCCAGTTTCCGTTATTCAAGCAGTTCGGCATTAATATGTCCAGTATCTGGGTTAATAACCAGTTTTTTCCGTTTCGGATCCGAAGATGGAACATCGGACAGAGGCTCTTTTGGCAGAGTCTTTTTATCTTTACTTGTCGTTTTCGGTGTCTAACATTTCGGCTCCGAACTCTTCGGTATCGAAGATTTAGGTTTCAACCAAGATTGAACATGGACCAGGACATGCTTGGATTTCGGCGCCGAGGATTTTGGTTCAGCGCCAGCTTCAGGCCGACTCGGTACTGAGCCGGAAGGCTTCTCTTTGTGTTTTGGCACCAGGCCTACGGGTGGGGTGCTCGAAACTTGTTCTCGGTGCCGACCTTGGCCCGCAGGCAGAGTAAGGACTGGAGCCTTTTTGGTCTTGTGTTGTTGGGGCAAGGGGGTTTCAGTACTCATGGTACGCTGACCCGGTGTGACTTGCTCCTCTTCTTCCATGTCGGAGTCGGCCTCGGATACGGAGATGTGTTCTTATTCCTCGGCTCCTTGAGCTTGTGTTTCTTCTTGGTCGGAATCTTCACCGAAGATGTCAGGTACCGAGCCGCCTTGGTGTTGCATCATCTTGAATCGAAACGATCGGCACGCGTCCCAGTCTTTTTCGTCGTGTTCTGGGGACCAACAGAGGTTGCACACTTCGCGCAGGTCGGTGCGCGAAAAAACTTAGCGCGACACCCGCGACAGAGCTTGAATGGAGTCCGTTCCATCGACTGCTAGCAAGCCTGGCGCGGGTAAGCCCAACGGCCCTCCATGAGTTTTCCGATCGAAGATCTTTGATTAGAAACGATACGCGGAGAATGAGAAACGCGGTCGAGAAACAATACTGTCGAGGGTAGTGGATTGCGTGTTGAAGGGAACCCGAGAAACGGTACCAAACCGGAGTACAGCAATTCCCATCCAAACCCGATGGCGGGGAAAAAACAATCTAACAATGGAGCCGATGCCCATGCGCACTATCACCGAATGGAGGAGTCACCTATCTTGTGACTGGAAAAGACTTCTTCGAACAAAAACAAAGTGCAAACATCCGGACCCCTACACTAGATGGCCGGCCATGCAAAGCATGTGATCTAAAGCTCACATGCCTCGAACATGTATTCTTTTCGATCCACCTGAGAAGTCTCCCCGCACAGTCAAATATTCTTGGCAGAAAAGGTTCTGCAGATCCTGCAGTCTTTGGCCTCTGGCCAGAGTAGAGGCAGAATATGCATCTCTTTTGAGGATCATCAGACAAAACCCTCATTTAGCCACAGGAATACTTTTAGGTTTCTCCATTGATGCCATTTGTCAGAGGTTATAAGGTTCTGAATACACCCAAAGCCTAAAAAAAGGCTAAAAGTTTACTTATCTGCACTTGAGGAAGAGCGAAGCTCTGGAAGTCACTTCCACATAACGTGCAGTATAAATCTGAGGTGTGAAGTCCTCTAGGAGTGAGTCAAAGAGTACTCTTCCCTCATTGGCTGAGAACGCACCTTTAGAACGATGTTGGTGGTTAACAAAGTGGCCACTGCCTATGGCTTTTCAAGCTGTCAGTGCCCAGTACTGCTATTTTTAAGTTACAGAGAGACTTTCTCTTTAACGGGGAATGGTTCAAGCAGGTGAATCTATGAATGATCCAACCCTGGAGAATTCACACAACACGTATTTTTAGTTTGCCCACTGTAAAAAGAACAGTAATCTATTCTGTCTCAAAGATCGACTACCTTAGAGGGCTCAACTATAGGAAAACATTTTGTCACTTGCACAATATTATTTGTCTGCAATTGTATGGGCAAGTCAATAATATGTTTCAAATAAAAGTGTTAATGGTCTTGTTGATTCTCTGTATAAATGGTATGGCAGGCGTTTTAGACAAACTACTATATTGTATAGTATATATCAAACAAAACTACACCACCCACATAGAAACAACTAAAGTGGGCTGTACTCATCCTGAAGAGCCTAGAAGTACTAGAAAAGTGATGAATGGCTGGAAATCAAACAGAATACTTCTCAGTAGTGCATTGCCTTCAGAGACCCAGAGCAGATTAAATGAGTGTCAGAAGAATCCAGGGGGCACTGGTGACGCATGCTGGCCTCCGAGAACCATAACTTAGTAGAGGAAGTAATAGAGGGCAAATATGACAAAAAGAAGGTGGCAGAGAATTTTACAAATTAAAAGGGGTGTGGAGCAGGGAGACATTCCGAGAATAGGGTGAAAAATTCTGCACCGAGGAGGAAAAGAATCTGTTAATACTTGGATTCAATATGTACACTTGAAAACCACAATTCATTAGCATCCTGTGACATTTCATCTAAAAACAGTTACACCTATAAAAGCCAACAAATGTCAAAAGAAATCTATGAAAGTTCCAATGCTGGAAACCAGAGTACCGTATGTATCACGTATAAGCAGTGAGCTTAGGAGAACTGTGAAGTATAACATGTTAGTTAACTGGCCAGGTAAGTACACATAATGGTCAAGGAACACATTTTATGAAATTCGTCAAAAACACTTTATTGGGAACTGTACATTTTGAACAAACCAAACATAAAAAGCACAGTAAATTTACTTGACACTTCTGCATGACGTACACACACCAGAACACAATAAAATATATTAAAACAGTTTCAATTACCAGCATTGAAACAAGTATTTAGTATTAGTGCAAAACATGGCAGGTATGTACATTAAAAAACACAATCAGGACGGTTGATTCAGAAGCTTCAATTTTCCCTGCTCTCAGCCCTTAAAATAAAATTGAGTGATTCTCTTTGCAGGACTGTTTGGCATTTTGGTAACAGAGTACCTTGTGTCAGTCAGTGGAAGGCAGAAACCCAGAACACAGTGTTTGCTTCCTGTAGGATGCATTAAGAAAACTATAGCCTTTTCAAGTAGTACTGCATGGAGTGCTTACAGAGTCAGGAGCAGACCATCCCAGTGACGCGCCACTACAAACATGAAGCTAATGAGACAAACAACAACGATGGCACAAACCCACCATTTTATGTGCTTTTAAAGAATCAGAAAATTGCAAAATACAACAGGTTTTTTTATAGTGGTGCAATGAGTAAAGTTAAACTTTGACTTATGATATGTGCTTTGGTGGAAGTAGCTTTGGAGCACCCTTAACCTGTTTCTCTCAGAGCAGGCTTACTTCAGAAAGTCCACGCCATCCGCTATCGCTTGGATCCACATGTCCTTGACCTCATGTTTGGTGACTCGCACCATTTGTTTTGAGACCATAGTGATTGACTTTGGCGCTCTCCAGCTTTGGCTTCAAATCCGGCGTTCTTTCAAAAAAATTGACAAGTGACTGTTCGGTCAAGAGTGATGCGAGAATGTGCTTAAAGGAGACTATCCAGTCACATTGTGGCAGCGGCAGGGAGGGAGAGCTGCTGCTACGAGGCGTCTTCACAGTGTCGAGGAACACAACGTCCTGATCCACGCAGTCCGTCCCTTCGGATGAGAGGGCGACACTAGGGCCTTCGTCCGAAACACTCCCAGAGCTGCTGCTCTTTTGCCCCACCTCCCCAATTTGTAGTAGAAGCGTGGTCACAGTGGCAATGGATTGGTACAATTCATTCTCATCAGGAGCTTCATGGAACAAGCTATACAGAGTCTTGCAGAACTGGATGAATTCCCTCTGAAAGACAAGCAGGCAATAGAACGGTCACGCATGACGAGTAGCAGGTACCACTTTTTCCCCTTCCCTTTTAAGACCCTGTTCCCACTGCTTCATAAATACTCAGAAGGGCACAAACTTCCTTTTGTGCCCCACTTAGTTTTGGTAACTGAGCACAATTAAGCTCGGTCACTGTTAATTTGGAACTTAAGTGTGGCACATGTAAACTCCATTAAACCAACATCCTAAATGTAATTTAGGACTCTAACCTGTAATAGGATTTGAGCTATGTATTTTAGTTATTTAACTTTTGACACTTGAAATATTGTGGCCTTAATCCCATTACAGTTAATGAATAAGAAGCACACTTAACTGAATCTCTGCCACCTGCTTCCTAATTCTGCTGCAGGGTAGTTTCACCTAATACCATTTTGGGCTGTTTTCCTGGAAGTAATCATTTCTCCACACCAAAGGTCGCTCTTGCAAAAGCTGACAAGAGGATATAACCTTGCCACTGGAACATTTGGTAGTGAACAGAACAGGATACATTGATTTCCAGAAAGAGTCTATGGCAGACTCATTATTCCCACAAAACTCTTGGCCTGTGTTCCAGTAACAGGGTCAGTAGTAAGTTGCTTGAATGCCACCCCTGTAGGTTGAGCTGGGTTGAACTAATAGTGAGCAGATACAGATGGGAGGGAAAGGAGAGATCTTCAGCTTTATAGCCGCCCTCATCAATCTTTAACTTCAGAATGCAAAGCATACTGGAAGACACTTAGTGATGCCACTAGGCCCCAGAACTGTATCACTTACATATTAGTGGGAGGGAAGATGGGAGTCTTGGGGAACTAGATTAGTTTAAAGGCTGCCCACCAATGGTCTGCTTGTTCTGTTTTTGAGAACCGCTGCTTGACTCACTAGCTCTTCAGAACAGACAGTTATTCTCAGTAATCGGTAGCAAAGCCATCCAATAGCCGATGATGCGTACTTTTCTGAAGTACCCCACAATCTGCACCCATAATGCTTTAGGGGCGGTGATCCCAAGGAAGCTTCCTTAAAGAAGCAAGTGCATACTATGGCAAGTACATGTGTTGCCTTTCTTCAAAAAGAGTACGATGGGTCACTTGTGGCCTTGTGCATTCATGAGAGGATCATCTCAACAGCCTGTCTTTGGAACATCTTGCTTAGCAACTCCAAAATTAGACAATCATGATAATTAAAGGTATTAAAGAATTTCATATCATATTTGTTGTTTGTAAAGAACTGCAATTGAAAATCATTTAAAAACGGAAACAGTTCAAATGTTTATGACCCATGAAAGCTTGTATAGCGAAGACAAAATGTAACTTTTGGCCCCTCTCTTAGAATACTGGTCTAGTTGGACCTTGTGATTGGCTCATTTGCTACACTACTGTGTCCCTAAAATCAAGTGGAATAGCCTGCCCAAAGTATCAGACAAATTCCACACTATACAGCTTCTTGGAAGGTCATCAAAATTAATTTGTTCTGCTAATCTGTGTATGATTGTGTTCTTGTGAATTAATGTTTCAGCACTTGCCTATTGTCTTGGCTCCCATGTGTCTGTGCACATTGTAAATAAGAAACCTAAAAGACCTTGAAAAGACATGGAATGAGAATACAACACCTCCCTATCTGCTGCAAGAGTTTGCTGCCCCCTCTGAACTAATTCAATGTGCCTAGGACTTGTTCCTGAACTGGCACCCTGGAATGTCTGGAATTCTGGAAAGCTGCCTAACATAAAAAGAACGTGCTTCATGGAGCTGTATGTTGGGAAACTGGAAAAGTCTTGAACCAAGCAAGAGGTGCTGTCCAAATACAACTCTCAACAAAGTGGGTGGCTCTGCAAATCATGCCATGAAAACAACTGAGTTGGGATGGGAATGGTCCTGTGAAAATAATATAAAACATATAAGATTTTGTTGCTGACCTTTGACATGCTGAGGACAGAGCAGACCTATGTGGTTTTGAAAGTGCCCTCAAACATTCTGCCCAGAGGGCTCAGTAGATCCAACTTCACCCTGAACCTCAGGCCTTCTATGCCTCCCTGGAACCTTTCTACAAAGGCACCATTGGAGAAGCTGTGCTTATAACATCAAGGTGTGCTCCATCAAATCTCCATCCATTGCTGCCTCCAGGTGGGATTTTGGAGAAAAACTATGTTGTGCTTTTAAATAATTTACCAATTAGAGCCCTTAATTTTATTCAATTTAGGTAAACTGCAACCTTTGATTCCTTCATTGCATCCTTACCATTTCTGAAGTATTTTGTACAGGGCAGTCTTGTTTTTGTTAACTGAACTCGGTTGTGGTCTTTAACTTGTTTATTCTTAAACTGCGCTTTTTGGTCATGTAGTTAGAGAATAACTCAAGCATTTTCACTGTGGACCGTCTCACTGCTCTGGACAAGCTATCAAATGGGAGCCAAGAAATTCTCAAGGAAGCTGATTTTCCTCAGTAGATCAAATTAAAGCCCATTGCTCAAATGGACAGTTTCTCATAAAAATAAATGCAGAGGTAATACTTTTCAAACAGATGCCGTAATGAACAAGTTACTTACCTTTGGTAATGCTCTTTTTGATAGATACTCTAACAGCAGATTCCTCACCTTTTGAGTATTAATCAGACATCAGACTGGATCCAGATAATCTTTAGCAGTACCTTGTGGTCTGGTAGGTGCTGTTGTGCAGCTCTGCGATGACGTTGTTCCACTCTGGAGGTGACAAACTAAGGCCCACCCATGCATGCGGACGTCAGCTGCTTTCTAGGCTAATTGAGTCCTCAGACGCAGAACCCAACAACAAAATGGCTTTGACCAGTATGACGATCTGCAAATTTAGGACTTTATTATGGGAAAACAGCCCAGTTCACAGAATGGCGTGGTTGGAGGGAACTGTGGTTAGACAGTGTATCTACCTGTGAGAGAATTACCGAAGGTAAGTAACTGGCTCTTCATATAGATACTTCTAACTGCGGATTCTTCATTTTTTGAATAGATACCAAAGCACTACCTCCCAGGTAGAGTGTCTGTGAACTGGTGGAAACCAAATAGTCCTGCAGGACTGAGCGGGGAAAATACCCCTCTTGACGAACCGAGTTGTCTAGACAACAGTGCTTTGTGAATGTGTGGAGTGACACCCACGCAGCAGCCTGGCAAATGTCCAGAACAGGCAGTCCGCATGCCAACACAGTGGTAAGTAAGCTGATAAACCTTCTGGGTGCTGCTTCTTGGACAGTGGAAGCAGATTTTGATGCCGCACATTATCCAACAAAAAATCAACCTCTTTTTTGCTCCAGAAGAACCGATTATCTACAATGTGTTTTCTGGCAGGGTTGGTATTAAATCAAAGAGTTCTTTTAGAATCCAACTAATGGAGTGAGGAGAAGCAAAGAATGTCGTAGGGGGGCGGGGGGGGGGGGGTAATACTTTGACCGACATTAAATGGAGTCACTACTTTTGAAACAAAGGAGGCTTGGATTCTCAGAACCAGTTAATCTGGAAAGAATGTGGTGTATCGCAGGTTAACAGAGAGGGTATGTAACTCGCTCAGCCACTGCACTGATGTTATGGCGACAAGAGACGGGGATGCTCAAATTAACAGATATGGAACGGCTCAAAGGAAGAACAAATTAGGAATGTGAGGACCAAGTTGAGCTCCCACTGAGCCATGATGAAAGAATAAAGTGGAAACGTGTTGCAAACTTTTTATAAAAAGCATCACAATGGGTGACAAACAAAGAGGGTTGATGCGTATTTTAGTAAACTATGCCCTCAGTTTCTGAAAACAATAACTCAACTTTTGAATTCCTCACTTGCCGATGACCGAGTTCCTAAAGCTTGGAAACATGCATTAGTAATGCCTCTGCTGAAAAAGCAGAATCTCGACATTCTAAACTGGTCTAATTGTAGGCCAATCTCGCTTCTACCGATACGTGCAAAAATTCTTGAAAATCATGTAAATCAGCAAATTTGAGTAGTCATTGAATCTAATGGCCTTCTCCACCCCTCTGAATCTGGTTTTAGGACCATTCATATTACCGAGTCCGCTCTAGTTGGAGTCACTGAACAGCTTGGACTCCAACTAGACAAGTGTGGCATTGCAGCCTTGATCTTACTTGACCTCAGTGCTGCGTTTGACACAGTAGATCATAAGCTACATCTTCAAAGATTGGAGGAAATAGGCATTCAAGACCAGGCCCTGCTTTGGCTCAGATCATTCTTACAAGGCTGCTTTTTCACTTCTGATGGATACATCTGCCAGTGGATTCCTCACCTTGTGAATATCCCCTGCGCCAGCATTCCACTGAACTTTTCTTTCCCAGCACTCCACGTCGACGTGGGCGACGTCATAATGCATCGGCTCCGCTCGCGACTCCGTATGACGTCACCGGAGCCATAAGAAGCCCACGTCGGCGTGATGACGTCAGTTCCCTTTTTTCCGCGCCGTCGACGCGCAACGGTTTTTTCCAGTGCTCTCTAGCTACTTTGTAGTGTTGCTGTGTTACTGTTGAAAATCTGGTATGTCTTCGACGAGGAAGTCGGGCTTTAAGCCCTGTAGGGAATGTGGAGGTCGAATGTCCACGACTGATCCGCATCAAGACTGCTTGTGGTGCCTTTCTTCGGACCACGATGTGGAAGATTGTGCGTGCTGTAGGAGGATGAATCCTAAAGCACTGAAGGAGAGGAAGACTAAACTCTATGAAAAAGATCGGGGAGGAGACGAGAGGGAGGAAGAAGGAGAAGTCGAGGCGGGAGTCGTCGACTTCGAGGTCGTCGAAGTAGCATCATAAAAAAAGAAAGCATTCTTCTCGACGTCGGTCCTCGAAGAACAGGAAATCGAGGTCGACTTCGCCCAGTCGGCGTCGAAGCAAGGACTTGTCACCTTCTCCTTCGAAGTCTCCGAGAGGATCTCCTTCGCCGAAGCGGGCTCCAGCGCGTTCATCGGCGCAGTCACCGGCTCCGTCAAAGGCGTCGTCTCCGGTGGAGTCGGAGGTCTCTATTGATGAGCAGGAACAGGAAGAGCCTACTCCGGTGCCTGATGAATCTGCGGCTCCGGTAGAAGACACTGCGGAGCCGACGCCGGATACTCCACAAAGGGATACAGGTTCTGTTCCTTATCCACAATTCCCGGCTCCAGGTACCGATTCGACGCAATTTCTAAATGCCATGTATGGTGTATTTAATAGGGCGGCCTTCCCATCCGGAGCACCAACTGGTCCCGTGTGTCCTATGGCGTATACGCTAGGGGTGCCGCAGCATTATGCTCAGGCCCCCTTTCTGCCCTTTATGCCGATGGCGCCTTCGTGGCAGTTTCTGGCGCCGACTGGGGATCCGTCAAGGCTTCGGATGGATCATCCAGTTTCGGAGCCTTCTTCGACACCGTTGCCGACGCTGTCGGCGCCGCGTCCGGCGCCGCCGACTCCTTCTGTGGCTCCGCCGACTCCGGTACCTCTGGCTCCACCGACGCCGCGTACGACGTCGACGGCTCCCCGGATTCGATCAAGAAGGGAGGCCCAAAGGCTATTGGAGGAAGGAAGGTATAGAGCAGAGGTGGAGGAAGGTGAAGTGGACACTTCTTCTGATGAATTTGAGGGAATAGAAGAAGCACGTGGTTTGGATACGACCCCAGAGTGGGAACATACTTCTGCAAGATCTTCTCCACCACAGGAATTGGCACCCTACCATGTGGTAATTAAGAAGGCCGCAGATCTGTTAGATTTGCAGCTGCCCTCTGTGAAGTACAAGTCTAACTTGCTTACGGAGGTGTTGCACTCTCCGACATCAACTTCGGAGCCTTTGTTGCCTTTCAATGAGGCCATCTTGGAGCCGGTTTTGGAGGTGTGGAGGAAACCTCTTTCTTCTCCGGCGGTTTCCAGACAGGTGGCAAGAAGGTACAGGGTGGCACCTGGGGATCCTGATTTTTTGTCAACGCATCCATCTCCGGAGAGCCTAGTTGTGCAGGCTTCTTGTTCGAAATAATGCTTCGGGTGCTTTCCCTCAGTCTCCAGCAGATAGGGAGTCCAAGAAAATCGACCAGGCGGCTAAAAAGTCTTTCTCTTCAGGAAGTATGGCACTGAAGTCATCTAATGCCACGTGTCTGCTGGGACGTTATGTTCATGCCTTGATGGACTCTATAAAATCTTTAGCCCCTAAATTGCCTGAGGGTGATAAGGCGTCCTTCTTGGAGGTGGTTGCGGACACTCAGGCGGCTGCCAGACAGGTGATCCAGTCAGGGCTGGATACGGCGGATTCGGTGGCAAGAATTATGGGTTAATCTATAGCCGCGAGAAGACAGGCGTGGCTCCGTTCCTGTGGATTCTCTGCGGATGTTCAGGCCACATTGGTGGATCTGCCATTCGACGGACAGAAACTGTTTGGGGAGAAGGCAGACTCTGCCCTACAACGTTTTAAGGACAGCAGATTGACGGCAAAGTCCTTGGGTCTGCAGGCACCTACTAGGGGTCAGCTTTTAGGAAGTTTAGGGGTTTTGGAAGATCATCCTTTCGCTCCTTCCGACAGCCTCAGCAGCAGCAACAACAGAATCCCCTCTATAGGTCCTATAGAGGGAAGCAAAGGGGTCGGAGAGGTTCTGGTCGCAACCCCTCTTCTTCGTCCTCCTCCTCTGCTCCCAATGAGGCTTCAGGGAAGCAGCCCTAGATCCCCCATCCCGGATCATGTAAGACCTGTGGGGGGTCTGGTGTCCTACTTTCTACGGGGTTGGAAATCTATTACAACAGACCTTTGGGTTTTGAACCTCGTAGAGACTGGGTACGCCCTTCCTTTTCGGGAGTTTCCTCCCCCTTACCCTCCTTGCCAAGGTTATTGCTCGGAAGACCATCTGCTTCTCCTGCAGAAAGAGGTTCTAGCCTTGCTTCAGAAGGGTGCAATAGAGGTGGTTCTGGAGCAGGAAAGGGGTCAGGGGTGCTACTCCCGGTATTTCCTGATTCCCAAAAAGGACGGCAGATTGCGTCCGATACTGGACCTCAGAATCTTGAACTTTTACCTGAAACAGGAGAAATTCAAGATGCTGACCCTTGCGCAGGTTCTTCAAGCGTTGCAGCAAGGAGACTGGATGGTGTCGCTCGACTTGCAGGATGCATACTTTCATGTCCCAATCCTGAAGTCGCACAGGAAGTATCTCCGTTTTACGGTTGGGTCGCAATACTACCAGTTTGCGGTCCTCCCGTTTGGTCTTACTACCGCACCTCGAGTCTTCACAAAGGTGATGGCAGTGGTGGCTGCTCATCTCAGGAGGTCGGGGATTCCGGTTTTCCCCTACCTGGACGACTGGCTTCTGAAGGCAGAGTCCCCAGAGATGGTGCAGCATCATCTGCAGGTAACATCTCGGCTGTTATTCGACTTGGGTTTCTCGATCAATGTGCTCAAATCTCACCTGGTGCCCTCTCAACGCAGCCTGTTCATAGGGGCGGTACTGGACACTACTGTGTGTCGGGCATTCCCTCCTCCTCAAAGGATTCTCGACATTCAGGAAATGGTCCATTTATTCCACAATGGAGCGGTTGTTCCAGTTCTGAAGGTCCTTCGCCTGCTCGGTCTATTCGCCTCCTGCATTCTGTTGGTCAACCATGCACGCTGGCACATGAGGGCGCTCCAGTGGTGCCTCCGCAGGCAGTGGTATCAGCACAATGGAGATCTCAGGGAGTCGATCAGGATCTCCGGAGAAGCTGCAGCGGATCTATCTTGGTGGAGCGTGGAGGGCAATCTGTCCCAAGGAAAGCCCTTCCATCTTCCTCCATCGTGGCCACAGTGATAACGGATGCATCCACCCTAGGGTGGGGTGCTCTTCTGGGGGATCTGGAGATCAAGGGTCTTTGGTCTCCAGAGGCGAGGTTGCTTCACATCAACCTTCTGGAATTGCGGGCGATTCGTTTGGCACTCAAGGCCTTCCTCCCTTCCCTTCGCGGTCAGTCGGTTCAAGTCCTGACAGACAACACTACCGCGATGTGGTATGTCAACAAGCAGGGAGGAGTGGGGATGCGTTGTCTCTGCAGAGAGGCTCTGCGTCTCTGGTCCTGGGCTCAGGACCATCAGATTTGTCTGATGGCAAATCATCTGGCCGGGGTGCTGAACGTACGTGCGGACAGTCTCAGTCGGCAGTTCTCCGCCGACCACGAGTGGAGGCTCCATCCGGAGGTGGTTCGTTACGTCTTTCGGACGTGGGGAACCCCTTGGGTGGACCTGTTCGCCACCTGCGAGAACTCGCACTGCCCGTCATTTTGCAGTCTCCAGTATCCGATGCAGGGGGCGTTGGGGGACGAGTTTCAGTTGAGTTGGGGCTCACAACTCCTTTACGCGTTTCCTCCCATACCCTTGATTTCTCGGGTTCTGAGGAAGATTCGCCAAGACCGGGCCCAAGTTATTTTGGTCGCCCCGGATTGGCCAAGAAGGGTGTGGTATACAGATCTTCTCCACCTCTCCTCGTGCCCTCCGCTCCGTCTCCCTCTGAGGGCAGACCTCCTCTCGCAGTCGGAGGGGCAGGTTCTACACCCCCACCTCCAGAGCTTACACCTTCATGCCTGGAGATTGAACGGGGCAACCTGAGTTCATTCTCTCTCCCGCCTGATGTGGTGGACGTTATTTTATCGGCCAGGCGACACTCCACCAAGTCCATTTACTCCTACAGGTGGTCCAAGTTTGTTAAATGGTGTGGAGAGAGATCAATTGACCCTTTAAAAGCCCATCTTTCTGATATGCTCCAGTTTGCTCTTTCCTTGGCTCAGCAGGGCTGTGCTGTGGCCACGGTCAAGGGCTATCTTTCGGCCTTATCGGCTTTTCTATGCCTTCCTGATCAACCGTCACTATTTAAATCTCCGGTTGTTCTGAGGTTTGTCAAGGGCCTTACAAACATGTTTCCTCCCACTCCTTTTGTAATGCCTCAGTGGGACCTTAATCTCGTTTTAACCTTTCTGATGGGGTCCCCTTTTGAGCCTCTACATAGCTGTACGTTGAGGCTGTTGTCCTTTAAGGTGGTTTTTCTTGTAGCCATAACCTCGGCAAGGAGGGTGAGTGCGCTCCAAGCTCTTAGTTCTAGACCCCCTTTTCTCACATTACATGCTGAAAGGATGGTACTTAGGACCAGGGCTGCTTTCCTGCCTAAAGTAGTTACTCCGTTTCATTTGGGGCAGTCCATTACTTTCCCTGTTTTTTATCCACCTCCTCATCCTTCCAAAGAGGAGGAAAGACTCCATTGCCTGGACCCGAAGAGGGCTGTGAGTTTTTATCTGGACAGGACTAAAGACTTTCGTCTAGATGATCAACTCTTCATTGGCTACGTTGGTCATTCGAAAGGTAAAGCGGTGCACAAGCGCACGCTATCGAGATGGATCATCCTTGCCATCAAGATCTGCTACGCCCTGGCTGGTAAGACTCCTCCTGAGGGCATTAGAGCTCATTCGACTAGAGCAAAATCATCTACATCTGCTTTGGCCCGGGGTGTTCCTGTGGCAGATATTTGTAAAGCCGCGACTTGGGCCTCCCTCCATACATTCGCGAAGCATTATTGCTTGGACTCTGAGATGAGGAGGGAGGGCCACTTCGCGCGCTCTGTGTTGCAAGACTTTCTGGTTTAGGAAGGTGGACACCCTCCTCCGGGAGCGGGGACTGCTGTGGGAATCTATTCACAAGGTGAGGAATCCACTGGCAGATGTATCCATCAGAAGAACAAGTTACTTACCTTCGGTAACGCTTTTTCTGGTCGATACAGTATCTGCCTGTGGATTCCTCACTGGCCCACCCGCCTCCCCGTTGTCCACCTTCGTATACCATGAAATAGGTCTTGTTTGAAATGCTTGTACATTTGTTGGAAATGCTTGTTTATTTAGCATCCTCTTCCTTTGTATACTGTGTATATGTGTTGGTATACTGTATACTGTGTATACTTTGAGTTTGTCGTTGGTTCACCTGTTCGCCTCGAAGGCTCGGAAAAAATGGGTGGAACTGACGTCATCACGCCGACGTGGGCTTCTTATGGCTCCGGTGACGTCGTACGGAGTCGCGAGCGGAGCCGATGCATTATGACGTCGCCCACGTCGACGTGGAGTGCTGGGAAAGAAAAGTTCCGTGGAATGCTGGCGCAGGGGATATTCACTAGGTGAGGAATCCACAGGCATACTGTATCCACCAGAAAAAGCGTTACCGAAGGTAAGTAACTTGTACGTCTTTACCAGAACGTACTGTTCTTATCCCCTTCTTTTATCTCCGGGCGTACCTCAGGGTTAGGCTCTTAGTCCGACTCTATTCAACCTTTATGTACAACCAAAGGCGGACATAGTGGAAAGCTGCAGTCCTGCACTTTTTTTCCTATGCAGATGATACCCAAATTATTGTCTCACTGTCACCTAAGAAAAACTGCAGCTCTGACTCCTTGAACATCTGCCTCATGAAAGTGGCCACCTGGATATTCAAAATCTCCCTCAAATTGAATGGGGATAAAACTAAAGTACTGCTGGTAGGCAATCAACCTCATTGCTGGGGGCCACGTCTTTGGCCAGATGTTCTCTGTACTCCGCTGACCCTGGTCTCTGTAGTTAAGAATCTATGCTTCTTGCTTGATGAAAAGCTTTCTATGAACCATCAAATCTCTAAAGTGGCCTCCACTTGCTTTGGCGTTTTGAGATGGTGAAGAAAAATCCTTGGGTGTCTACCATTCTCTGCCCAAAGAACAGTAATACAGGCACTGATTATCTCCAGGTTGGATTATGGTAATGTTCTTTATGTAGGGTCCCCCAGGCCTCACTTAGGCAGCCCCAAGTAGTCCAGAATGCTGCCACCAGACCTTTCTAAGCAGTCTTCTACCTCCACTCTCCTTCAAGATGTTCATTGACTCCAGACTGAAAAGTGAATAGATTTCAAAGCTCAGTGCTATAGGCATAAGGCAATGTCGAATTCTGGTCCACTCCACCTTAGATCTCTGGTGGCATCTTACCAGCCTAACCGTTTTCTTTGAAAATGCAACAGCAATTTTTTCACACTTCGAGTGAGGAGAACCCGTCAAGGGGGGCGGTCTTTCTCCTATTTGGGCCCCAAGCTGTGGAACACACTGTCCGTCTTTATGAGAACGTGTATCTTTTTTGGTTTTCTGAAAGCGCTTAAAGAGTCAACTATTCTGTACCATGCTTTTATGTTAAGACTTGGAGAGCATACCAAAAACAATGCTCAGCGCTGAGAAACCATGATTGGGTAGTTATGCACGCTACAAAACCATATAGTAATAATAATATAATAATAATGCAAACACAGGAAAGCCAAAAGAGCCGATAAGTATCCTTTAGCTGTGCCACATAAACAAGTCCTTGCTGGGCTAGAGACAAAATAAAAAGTAACACTTCAGAAAGTCTGGCTTGAAGTGGAACAATCTGCACCAAACTACAAACTTCTCCCAACGACAGACGTATACCAATTTGGTGGGGGGACCTGTGGCTGCGAATATAAAATGCAATCTCAATTTCCAAGCATGGAGGTGAGGTTACTCAGGAGCAGAACCTTGCCCTACTGCTGCAACAGAAGATCCTCCTGATCAGAGGACAGATACCCAGGGCCAGGGGTTTTGGATACCACACTCTTCTTGCCTAGTATGGTACTACTAGGATGAATTGGGCTCGGTCATTCTTGATCTTTTTAAGAACTCGAAGGAGGAGAGGTAGTGGCAGAAGGGCATATAGAAGTCCTGATCTCCATCCTAGGGGGATTTTGTCCCTCGAAGAGAGAGCAGTCTTGTGAATTCCTACGAGCTAAATTGCTGACATTGCATGTTCTCGGTAGTGGTGAAGAGATCGAGCCATGGTTTTCCCCAACTGCGGAAGAGACCTTGATCAAACTCCGGGTGTATCTGGCATTTGTGATCCACTTGGCGTCATTGCTTGAGTTCATCCACCCCAGCCTTTAAATTTAAAGAGCCCTTCAAAAAGAAAAGTTGATGGACAGAATGCTGAACAATGTCAAACACTCACCCCCAGTTAAAAATCTGGGTCTAAATCCATCGTTTTTTAGCTCACCATGCCATTCCAGTTTGTATCCAGTCATACGCAAATCAGTCATGACCCTGCTCCCCATGGGACCAATCTAGCCCTAACTGCCGGGCCAGTTGGTCCCTGGACCAGAAGCAAGCATCCCATGAACGGTTTCGGGGTATCACCCCATATCAGCCAGGACTGCTTGAATCCGGTGGCATGGAGAGCACAGGACCCACGTCTGGGCATACCCTTCTCACTTGGGGGTGACAAATGCAAAAAGAAAAATTGATGAACGGAATGGTGAACAATGTCAAACTATCACCCCCAATCAGAGATCTGGGCTTAAATCCATTATTTTTTTGTTCACCACAACATTCGCAGTTCGGGCTGGACCGTTCCCATGAGGAGCAGGGTCAAGACTGATTTGCATATGGCTGGGCCCAAACTGAGGTGGCATAGTGGGCACAAAACAAGGGATTGGGATGTGGCCCGAGCGATTGGCAACAGCTGAGATTAATTCAAGTATTCCATCAATCACCTTGTTGGTTTTTGCATTTAAAGATTCCAGCACGTGGTGTGCCACCAGAAAAAGCTCCTGGTAGTTCAACCACTTTCAGAGGCATAGCACCTCCTCACACAGGATTTACAACCCCACCTCAGCCTCCTTGGGATTCCCGTAAGAACCTGCACCAGCCTCTGATCTTCACCTCTCCCAGAAGGCTTCCCCAACACAGAAGTGATGCATTGTTGTCCACTGTCAGCTCTGGGTGAGGTAAGGAGAGATATCTGCCACTGAACCAATCACGGTCCAGCAGCCACTATTGCTGATCTTTTGCAGTCTCCTCAGAAATTTGGCCATGATCAGAGAAGTCCTCTTAAGGCTGTGTCCAATGGGACTTCAGATTCCACTGTAGAGCACGCATATGCCACCTGTCATGCTTGACCAGCAGAATGCAGGAGGCCATCAGTCTCAGCGTCACCTACACAGATTCAGGACTGAGGTTGAAACATCTTTTTCATAGCCAGAATGCCATGGCTCTCCACTATGGGGAAAGGGCAAGAAACAGCAGCATGTCCAGAATGGCTAAGAAAAAAGGGAGCATCTGTGGTGGAGTCAGGTGGCACTTCTGCACTTTGACAGTGAACCCTAACAACATTTAGAGGTATGCTGTTATCTGGAGGTTGGGGACGACTGCCTGGGGCTTGCCTATCTTCAACAGCCAGTCGTGGGGGTTGGGGAAAACTGGAACCTGACTTCCCATATGTGCTGCAACCACCGTCATCACTTTTATGACAACACAACGGGGGCTGGTAAGGCAAAAGGGGAGCACAGCAAACTGGAAGTGCTCCTGTCCCACCATGCACCACAGATACACCTGTGGTCCTGCAGGATGGGGATGTTAAAATAGATGTCCTGCAGCTACAACGTTACCAACCAGTCTCCAAGTTTGCTGACAGAGAAGACCTGAGCCACCGTGAGCATTCTGAATTTGTCCTTCCACACAGAAGGCATTAAGAGGGCGAAGATCTAGGAGAGAGCAGAAGCTTCCGTTCTTATTCAGTACCAGAAAGTAAGAGGAGTAACAGCCAGTGCCTATTTCTGATACCGGTACCCTCTCTATTGCTCCTTTGTCCAAAGTAAATTGTACTTCCTGCAGCAAGGGGGACAGATGGTGCTCTGTCAGCCGTTCTAAGGGTGGTGGAAGAAGCTCACTGCCCCTGCTTTCCACATTGCCTGTGGGTACCGCGGCCTCGGCAACTAAAGCAATGCAGAATTTGCTGGGCCAGCTGTAAAGCTTGCTGATCGTATTGAAAACCAATGCCATAGCCACAGATGGGACATAACTGCTGGTGTGGTGAAGCAGACAGGCCAAAGGAGGTTGCTGTGGTCCTACTATCCTTAAAGCGCTCAAGGGCCAAATCTACTTTCTCCCCAAAAAGATGAGAACCATCAAAAAGCATGTTCGTCAGGTGGAATGGACATCACCAGAAAAGCGAATCTCATCCAGGCACGTATCCGGTGGGCCACACTGGTGCCTATTGCCAGGTAAAGGAAATCTGTGGTAGCCAGATCCCAGAGGTTTGTAAACTTTGCTGCACAGCAGCCATCTTGAATGCCTTGCATAAGGGTGAAATGTATTCATCCAGCACAGCAGGGAGGACCTGAGCGACGGAGTCCCAAAGGGCAGGAGTACAATGCCCCAGAGCAGGCAAATGGTGTTGACCAAACACAACACCAAGCTGTTGGAAGAGAACATGAGCTTTCCAAAAGTTTCAAAGCGCTTAGATTCTGTGCCCAGCAGTGTAGTACGGAAGGCACTGGGGCTTATTTGCCTTGTGGATACCTCCGTAACAAACCTTTCTGGTGTTGAATGCTTTGTGAGGAAGGCTAGGTCAACCGGCTGGATGATGGCTTTTTTGCTATCTACTTGTTGACCGGGGGCTCAAGCCCCAAGATGCGAGTCTGTGAGGGCTTCACTAAATGGAAGAAGGGAGTCAGTACTAGTTTGTCCCAGCTGAAGTAGTGAGGACATTTGTTTTTACCTCAATGGTGGTCAACTGGAGGTCAAGAACCTCAAATGCCCTTTGCATCACCATTGCGAGTGGGGCACTTTCTTCTGTGGCAAGGCCAGGTGGAGAAACCAGTCCTCCATCTGGTGTAGTTTCCAGGCCACTGGAATCTGGAAAATCTTCATTCCAGTTATCATCTATATAGGGGTTTCCAAGCACGTCTCCTGTAACATAAACATCATTATTGAGTCTGTTTCAAATAAACTATAAAGAGCTTGAACCCTTCCCTGAGGCAGAGATAATGTACCTGAGTCTGATGAGTCGCCGAAGAGCTGCAGCCCAGGTGATCAGGGTGAGGCCATGGTCAAGCTTAAAGTGGCACCAATTCGAAGTCAGAAAGCACTATTGGGTGCACTTTGTATTCCAGCATCGATGAACCAAGGTCTAGCATGGGGTGTGGCACCAAAATAGGATTTAGCTCTGCCGCCGGCAAAGCTGTCTTTGGTGGTGACATTTTCCTTTGCACACTGATTTTTTAAATGTACATCTGTGAGATGATAGTCTTGTGAAAAGACATGGGGTAGCTCTGAAGCCTTGCCTGGTGGCATGGACGAAAGGGAACTGGCATCTGTGCGCATGAGTGGCGCTTATCTGCAGCTCCATTCATCACTTCCAGAGCGGAATGTTGATGCATTACCACGCAAGGTCACCTACCGGTGCGCAGGGATACTGCTAAAGATTTTCGAGATCCAGTCTGACGCCTGCAGAATATTCAATAGGTGGAGGTCTGCGGTTGTGAGTATCTATCAGAGGCTGAGCGTACTTAGTTATAAATTTTAAGTACGTGGTTTGCCTCTGAAGTACATTCTACAATTTAACTGTTCTATGATGTGGAAGTGATGAACCAATCTTTCAATACATACCTGAGTCATTTTTGGCAATTCTTTTTCTATCTTTGTATCTTGCTCTTTGGCTAGGTCTCGAAGCATTTGCTTCAGCTGCTTCTGGTAGTCAACACCATCACCTTTAAAAAAACAGAAAGGAGGAATAAATCAAATTTTGATGAAGATACAGAAGAAGGGTGATTTATTTCAAGCATGAACATGTGCTCTGGACTTTTAGAATTATGATCAGTTTTGAGTCAAGCTTAAATGTTTGAATTTACTTGAAAATAGATGGAGTCTAACTTTTAGATTAAGTATGTGAAAATCATTGGAATGTTATACAAGGTCAAATCAACCAGATAAATCTGAAAATCAGTAGAAACAACTTTAAAATGTTCAGAAGCATAGAAGATACGTGCAAAAACAGATATGTACACAGAGACGTAGAATGTATCAATACCTTGCAGTATAATGTAAATTGATGTTCTGTAATGCACTAAGGGTCAGATGTATCAAAGGGTTTCACCCATTCTGTGTCTATGGGAAAATGTGTTCGTACATATGGCCCCAAGTGTTGAAAGATTGAATGGACAATATAGAAAAGGAAATAAAATATGTTAAAAAAAAAAAAAAGAAATGTCCATGACTATATTTCAATTTAATGCCAAAAATAATAAAATACACATCAAAAACACTATTTTCCGATACCCGCAAACATTTAGGAAGACAATCATCTGAAACACTTATGATCACTTTTTTCATGGCACACATATATCCGTGGCGTAGTCTGAATGATACAGACATTTTTTTGGGCTCTAGCAGAATGCTGAAAAGTATCTTCTGGGTGAGTGAGAGAAGCAGACTGGACATCCCTGCACAGAGTCATTGCAGTAGTACCCACTTTCATGCCTGCCAACTCACACAGTGCCACCGTGTGTTACACAAGATCCGCTCCCTTCACACGGTCACACAGTGAGGAACAGATATCTCAAGGTGTGAGATAAAGGGAGCTAGAAACACTCTCTCGCAGTGGGGTTCCAGCTCACGTGATGATGAGTCTCTGCGCAGTACGTGTCCACTATGGGTGTTTAAACCTCCCCAGGACATCGGCAGCAGCCTCACAGATTTTTTTTTTATTTTTACTTTGCGAGAAGTTGGCAAGTCTGCGGCTAAGCCACCAGTGAAATGAATCTAAGTTGCAATAAAATGTAATTAGTACCACACAGCCCATGTTGGTAGCTAGGTTGGTAGTCTCAAAACACCCTGGCACCTGGCATTCCTCCTCCTATTGGATGCTTCCAGTACAGAAAGGAGGGCTGAACTACATATCTTCCCGCCACCTGATTCGAATGGTACAGTGAAATTGGTAGTTCCCAAAATCTGCTGATAATATCGAAATTCCTATGGAAACTCTGACTTACCTATAACTACACAGGGTGACCTCCACTGTATAATATATCTTTATATATATTGTGAAACTGTTGAAAGTCCACAACGAAGAATACACTCACAAACAGGCTGAGACTGCAGGCTCTAATTTAATTGCAGCAGTGGTTCTAGTTAAGGTATTTCAACAGTTTGAATGTATTGCGGGCTACCTGATTAGTCAAATTTAGTGGCTGCAGTGCACACGGTCAATCCAGGTTTTACCATAACCTGGATGAGATTGAACCCTTGCTAAGAAGCACTCTGCGCACACAGAGGCTCTCGAGCGAATGTGATCCGCTACTACCAGGCATTCGAGAACTATGTATAGTGCAGACACTTCTGGTGCAATATTTATTTGCTTACAGCTCGATTAATTTCGCTACATCATTAAAACTTTTGAGGTTTCACCATAACATACCCTAAATATTGTATTATAATAACAAAAACGTTGGTGTTTCATTCTCAGATAACACATAGCATAACACTATACTGCACAGAAAAAAGTTTCTTCTCGAGTACTGAAATTTCCCCTACTAGAAAAACGGTTTCATAGTCTAAAGTCTCAAAGATGTATTATTTGCATAACTGATGTACTCTAAAAAAATCAATTTCATTAGGGCCATGCCCAAACACACATCTAAACGCCAACTCAATCTCTGGGATTACCTTGTCACTAAATTTACATTGGGATTTAGTCAAATTAATAATGTTGGTTGACAGTGATCTAAGGCCAAGAAGATAATGATTTATCCTCTAGCAAAATCCTTCCTAGAGAGATTGCATTAGTAGTAACTCTAGTGGGCACAAAGATGCAATCAAAACCTAGCATTTGGCTTTGGTAGAGTATATGTATGCTGCTTACAGAGAAGTGGTTCTATCAAAATTTGCAGTTCTGGAGTGTTGCGTAATACTGTTTGAATGTTTTTGCCTCAATCTAAAAATTAACATGTCTGAGATGCTATGTTCTATGTGCAACAGGTAAACAAAATCTGATGCTTTGATACACTGTTTTAAATAAATTGAAGAAAATGATGTTCGCTTGTGAAATCAATAACGTATAGTTATGGCGCAAATTTTTATATTTTTGTCAATGGGATTAGAATTAATTCAGCTCATATTCGAGTGTGATGAAAGGATGAGATATAATGAGGAATCATTTAATGTGAACTAATGATGTAAACACATTCTATTAGTGTGATGGGTCCCTGCCTGCTGTGTTCAATGTAAATATCTGCCTATTTAGTGTCCCGTGTTTTAGGAAGGATTTGCGAATCTCATGTCCTGAATTGAACACAGAGTATTTATTGATTACTGCAATGAATAGTATTATTTTGCTCTAAAGTAGGCAAGAGTTGCCCCTGGTTCTCTAGGAGCACATTTCGAGCTGGGTGGGACTTCATCATCATTTTATACCAGTAAGGAGTCTGGAATTTCCAACTATAGGTTGTCAAGGTATTCCTCTTGACTGAACTCAAATCCAGAAAGCAACCCAAAATTGTGATCTAGACACTGGAGGAATTGTGCACAGTGACAGTGCTTAGGGGACTGCAGTAAAGGGCGGAGGGACAGTTGAAAAAGAGTGAAAAAACACAATTTGCTGCCTAGGGAACAGTGCTGTGCGCCAAGGAATAAAGGGACACATGTGTGGTCATGTGATTGTTGCAGAAACAGTTTGCATTTCTGCTTAGGACTCATTTTGATTTTCTGTCACCAAAATGATCATATGACTCTTGGGTAGCTCATGAAGATAAGAGAGAATACCAGCCTGTTGAAGTGAAATATCCTACTGCAGTAATAGGCTTTAAAGTGGAATACACTGAGGAGGGTGGGCATGGGCATGATGTTGAGGAGTCCCCGTTACCCAGCCTACTGGGATAGAGTATGAAACCTAGACGGCACAAGATGGCTTACAAGCTCCTCCGGCTACTGATAGCATTAGCAAAACGCCGGGTGGCTTTAACGTGGATGGGAAGGTGTTCCCCTGATTTCGAAGTGAGGCTGAGAGATGTGTGCATGAATGGACAGCGGAATGAAGTCCACATAAAAAACAGTCGACGGGTCCCAAGTTAGAAGAGGATCTGGCAACGTGGCGAGAGTTTCATAGTGCTTTCTTAACAGACTCAAATGCAAGTGGTCAGGAATGAGTGAGGATATGACAGAGGCAGAATCGGAATGAGTGTGCAGTCGGAACCTTTGCTCCCAAACACTTGGCTATGTAAAAAATCAGGAGGTTCTATTTTAATCATGAGACGCTGCCGCACTCGTCACCAATATGTGCTGATAACGCTCTACACCAGTTACTGACTTGTTGAAAAGATAAATAAAGGCAATTATTATTATTTTTTTTTTTTAAGTGCTATACAGGCCTTAGAAACCCAACAATACTTCTGGCTTCCAGGTTTTTCCATCGGGCAAAGAAAACTTTTATGCAATGGGTTGATCCTTTCATCTGGCTTGCAGGTCATAAAGGACGGCAAGGGGAAATTAATTAGTATTGTGTTCTTCCCAGCTTAAATCAAGCTACCAAAGGTAAGCCAAGATTTCTTACAGAACTCAGGTTCACTATGGCTCACATTATTCAGGGAATACAGTCACAGCTCACATCCGAGTGTGGCTTTTTTTTTTTTTTTTTTTTTTTTTTTTTTTTTAAAGAGTTTTATATAGCGTGAACTCAACCCGAAGGTATCAGAGCGCTGTACAGGAACACCAGTTGTATTACAGAGGGGCAAATTCATTTTTGGTAGACACAAGGAAATGAAGTGATTTGCACAGGATATTGAGCGTCCCTGCCGAGACTCAAACCTGGTTCCCCAGCTTCGATGTCGACTGCTCTAGCCGTTGGGCCACATCCTCTCCTTCCAGGAAAATCTAACCTTTAGATCCCAGCAATCATGTGCATGAAGAAGCCCTTGTCACTGCTCAGCTGTTAGGACAGGGGGTCTATGCCTGAACAAAGGTGTTTAAAGTGCCTTTCAAATGAAATTAGACATTAATATATATATTCTCCATGTTAGCAAATGTTAAAGGACACAGACTGCTATGCATGTAGAGGTATGAGAGCAAAATACCACAAACCATTTGATTTTGTCATCATCAGTGGCCTTGTCGTTGACATCAGCGGATTCCTCAGTGGCGACTCGCTGTCTCCATCGGTCCCCATGAGAGCTGAAAGAAAGATCAACCGTAAAGCATCTGACATACCTGCCAATCCCTTCCAGAAAGCCCTCTTAAATAATGCAAAGATAGCAATGAAAGAGGCGGCGACGCTACCTCCGTTATTTATGTCTTCAAATTCAGTTTTATACACATTAAAAAATGATAGGAAAATGTGGCTAGGATTGAACTTTGTATAGCAGTCAGTGGAAAGACTCCAGCCCACAACAGTGTTATGAAACAAAAGGCTATGTTGTCTGGGAAAAGGCAGCATCAAACAGCAAAGCATCTCGGCAAGAGGGCACAGCCAGCTAATGCTGGCTGCCGACTTTTAATGTGATTTACGGTCGCAAATCAGGAGAGACCAGCTCAGCCGTCCAGTGATCCAAGGCCAATGACTTGAGTACTGTTACACTGAGCAACATCCTATCCAGTGCTTAGAAGTGGCATGAGGGGCTATGGAAAAAGAAGTTACTATAGTATACAGCCGTTCTAGCAAACCCACTGTGCTATAAACAGAAAGTGCATTATCAACCTATACTTCCATTTTTCAAAAAGACAAACTAAATCAAAATATTAGAGAATATTTTTGCTCAAATGTCGTCACAAATATGTAATCAAATATCTTATTATTAATTTTATTAAATGCAAAAGTGATAGCTTTGATTTTATTTTCAGCTGATGCATTGTTTGACCATTCACTCAACGTATATTACATACTTCCTTCTATTGCACTAGTAAGACACATCAAACTTCGAATAAAATATTCGTAGTGAAACTTCAAGAACAATTGTCTTGGTGTCCAACTACAGTGGCCGTGAGTGTGTAGACATTGCTGCGCTTTGATGACGCGGGCGTCAGGGTTGTGCCTTCTTTCGAAGCTGGCCATCCCTGCGCGACCAATAGGGGTCTCGTAAAGTCTGGTATAAACGGGCATCCGCTGCATTTCATGCGCAGCGAGGTATATCAAGCACCCTCGTGTGTCACGGCCACTGCTCCACTTTTTAAAGACAACAGCCTCTAGCCACTGGTTTCGTGACAGCCCGTTGGGCCGTTGTAGGCCGGAAATCAAAGAACCGGAAATAAGGAACGGGATGGAAAGTCAATACAACAAAATTAACAGTCTCTTAAATACAAGTTAACAAGGATGCGTCAACAAAGACTACGCAAGACTTCAGGTGGCTTTTAAGCGAGGCAGGGCCCCATTTTAACACGTGCACAGTCGCTTGTCCATTGTAATGCAGCTCTAACCCCTGTTGCAGGAGAGGAAATATCATTGTTTTTTATTATAATTGAATGTTGAAGCTAAAAAAAAAGCCTATGTATTCAAATGTTTACATCCAATGTCCCCAACAGTGAGGAATTAGAGCTAAACGTGGCAAACGCCTTTCATTTGTGGAGGACTATAAAATTGTGTGCTACCAGTTTCCTCTTTCGCGCCACATTTCTTCCTGTTTCACCCTCCGTGGCATCTCTGATCGCACAGCCCAAGATCCTGGGAGGAAGATAATGAGGCTGCATGTGGGTACAGGGAGGATTTTACAGAATAGGGAACTCAGATAATCCCTCTATTCCATATGTACCCTGGTACAGTACAATGGTGCAACGAGGGCTGGGAGGCTGAACAACTCAGGAACCCATAAAACAGGCTAAGAGGGTGTAGAGCGGAATCCTAGTCAAGGAGTGCGTGAGAGAAAGGGAGAAAAGTTATAAAGTCCTTGTTCCAAGATGCACATTTATTCAAAATCTCTCATTTTCTCGAAGAGATATCGGAAAAAGTGAACAATACACTCGGGGGTGACGGATGGCAGGTTTTTTTGGTGGGGGGGGGGGGGGCAGGGTTCGGGGGAATAGAGGCATTATAAAGGTGGTTGCCCAGAACAATCTCGAATATCTCACCACTCACCTTGTAAATAATGGGACCCAGAAAAGAGTGAACTAGGAGAGGCCTTGTTCAACTCAAGCTGTCCGTTCAGAGTTCAAGTCCCAAATAATCCCACTATAAACAAAACCCATCTGACTCAACACACTACAGTGTGCTCCTCCAAGAGGGATTAGAGTGGATTTGCAGCAGCCAAGTTATTAAAAGGAATATCAAATCTTGCATTCATAATCCTCCTTCTAATGCCCCTCCCATTATAAATGTGTGGAGAGCACTCATTGGTGTAATAAATCTCCGCTATTTCACCTTAGGAGCGGGGCAGGCAGTTTGGCTGGAGCTCCTTAAGGTTCCTTCCAGAGGAATGAGGGAAAAAAAATCGCCGGGTCCCAAGGGATGTTTTGGGCCAGCCCAGGAATGAGCAGGGCACACCTGGAATCCACCCACAAGCCGCACCTGGCACTAGCCTGGCCGCCTCTACAGGTCCTCCCAGGGGCACACTCTTGGCAACAGCTGGCTACAGCCCATGCACTTGTCTCGCTTTCCGGACCCGCCCAACCCTCCAGTGCCCCCCTGTGTTCTGGCCGTAGGTTGTGGGTGGGTGGGGCAAGCGCGGCACTGCGCTTCTGCTTACAACTTACTGCGGCTTGTTATGGCGGGCTGTTGTGGCGGACTAGGCTCGGCTCACGGCTGCCTGTAGGGTTTGCTGGGTGACTGGCATACAGGGTTAGGAGTTGCAAGCTGCAGCCACAGGGGCCGCGGAACACTGTTTCTCGCCGCGGTGGGGTCCCGAGGCCCAGTTTCCCACACTGCTGCTCCGTTGCTTCACTGCCGCCCCCAGCACTCGGCACTCTACTCCGACCGCGCAACTTCCGCATCTGCATCCGAAGGATAGTCAGTAAATCCAACCCTATGTCTCCCCTGAAGTTAGACCCCCACCTCACCGCAGGGGCAGTGGGGGCTATTGTTACGCCACTGCCTTTGTCTTAAGTAACATTTTCTATACGCTGATTTTCACACATACGATTTATTGTCTCTGTATTGGTTTATGATGTAAAATGCTCTGATATGCTACACTTGTATAAGAGGCGCTATAAAACAAATTAAATACATGTCAGAGAGGGGCTATAGAGAGATGGGGGGCACTGTTGGAGGGTGATAGTAAGGAATCATTCAAGAGCCCCAATAAAGATTGCTGTATCCTAGTGCAAAGTAAGGTCATCATTTACTATGCTTTAAAAACGAATACAATTGAATATATAATGAAAAATGTGTTGCAGAATGCATAATTTTTGCTATTTTTGCCCAAATTTTCTTGGGGGGAGAATCCCCAGGCCCACTTGTAGTGGTCAGGCTCGCTTTCTGCACACGATCGCCATGTATCGTATGGAGGCTGGTCTGACAAAATTTGCCAGGGCTACTTTGGGTTCCCAGTCCAGAGCTCAATACGGTCCCCCACCAAATATAGATGCAGCAGACCTTTGGGTTAATCATGGCGGAGACTACTCGGTCTCCACCGTGATTAATACCCTCCGATGGCCCTGGGAAGTAAGGGCCGTTGGAGTAATGACTACATGTCAGCCCGCCCAATTTGAATGGACAAACTTAGTCATTTTTTACTGTTCCTCAGTAAAACATTTTAATGCTCCCTCCACCATGGATAAGCCTCCAATGGCAAGGGAAGCATTATTTTTTTTCTTTACAAAAAGAAAATCCTGTTTCGGGATTTTCTTTTTGAAATGAAAAAAAGACTACCGTTTGTTACAGGGCTTACTGTAACAAACACAGGAACACAAAAAAATGCTGTACCAATGCCTTTATAAATGACTGCCTGCTACGCGGTCATTTATAAATTTGGCGGACGGAGAAGTCACGGCCTGGCAGACAAAGTCCTCCAAAACACACAAGATGAAGGACGGAATGTTGCACATTGGCAAAACATTCACCCCCAGTCACAGATCTGGGTTTAATCTATTGTTATTTTGCTCACCACGCCACCCCAGTTCAGCCATGGCCATATGCAAATCAGTCTTGACCCTGTGCCTCATGGGAACAGTCCAGCCCGAACTGCCAAGCCATGTCTTCCCTGGACCGGAATCAAGCATCCTAGGACCGGTTTCGGGGTTTCACCCCTCTTCAGCCAGGATAGCTTGACTCCAGTGGCGTAGTGAGCACGGGACCCACGTCTGGGCATACACTTCCCACATAGGGCGAACAGCAAAACACACAAGATGATGGACGGAATGTTGCACATTGGCAAAACATTCACCCCCAGTCACAGATCTGGGTTTAATCCATCGTTATTTTGCTCACCACGCCACCCCAGTTCAGACATGGCCATATGCAAATCAGTCTTGACCCTGTGCCTCATGGGAACAGTCCAGCCCGAACTGCCAAGCCATGTCTTCCCTGGACCGGAATCAAGCATCCTAGGACTGGTTTCAGGGTTTCACCCCTCTTCAGCCAGGATAGCTTGACTCCAGTGGCGTAGTGAGCACGGGACCCACGTCTGGGCATACCCTTCCCACATAGGGCGAACAGCAAAACACACAAGATGATGGACGGAATGTTGCACATTGGCAAAACATTCACCCCCAGTCACAGATCTTGGTTTAATCCATCGTTATTTTGCTCACCACGCCACCCCAGTTCAGACATGGCCATATGAAAATCAGCCCTCCGCCAGGCCAATGGGGACTACACCAACCGCCAAAAATTAAATCAAGCCCTTAGTCTTAATGATCCTAACTTTTATTCATGTGATCAGGCTACGACAAAATCCTTTTTTTATTGCTTACTTGAAGATGAAAGAATCTGCTGTGTAATACTGACTACTAATACATGAAAAAAAACGTGTTTAAAATAATTTTACCTGGGGGTATATGCAGTCTAAAGAGTAGTTTTATTTTCTCACTCATTTCCCCGTGGTACATCGTATCTGCAAACATAAAAAAAAAGTAATCAGAAAGGAAAATAGAGCAACGTAACACTGCATACAAACATACATAGATACATACATACATGTGTGGGCGTGGGAGAAGACCATGCCTCTGATGAACAAGAAATATATGGTATGATGAGAGCGGAGTGAGTTAAAAGCCAGTCAGTCCCTGGCATCAGACACAGGTTAAAATCGAATGAACCCATTTAATTTTGCACCCCTCGGAGATCGAATGAAAAACAGACAAACAAGCAGAGGCAACAGTCAGCAGCACTTCGGATATACGAGCCTGTGACAATATGTCATCAATATTGCATTATTTTATGTGCGTCACTAATTGAGAACAAAGGTTCTCTTGACAGCCTGTGATTGACTCGTGTTCATACCAGGCCTTACTCAATGTGGCATGAAATAGCATTACTTGGGTACGTGAAGGCTGTGGCTATTATTAATCTAACAACAAGCGCTCTGCGCCTGAAAATAGAAGGGGTTTATGCTTTCCACGGGCAGGGTCGGCTTCATGCAGAGCCCGAGGAAGCGGACACAGTGGGGCGTCTGGAAGCGCCGCGGCCTGCAGCTTTTTAACCCTCTTTTACCGTCCAGAGGCCCCGAACGTGCTATTCGCGTTGCTTGCCTTAAACATGGAAAATGCATTATCCTGTTCAGACGAGTAAACATTTACTCACAACAATACACGATTTTATTGGTCTGGATTTGGGAGCCGAAAGCAACACTATCACGAGCATTGCACAAGTGGAAAGGGTATAAATACGTCACCCGGGTTCACATTTTGCAGACTGAGGCGCAGTGCATCAGTGTGAATGAGACCGAGTGGTGGACCTCATGTGCTGACTATCGACAAAATCGATCTAAAAAAATACCACATCCACGACAGTGCCCACCACATCGTAGCATAAGTATATATATTTGCCGACACATCTACGCACCATGCAATTTAGTGGTTACACTGATGTATGGTTACGTCGATGTAGTGGCTGTGACATTTTTGTCAAACGATAAGTGAACTCTGTAGGGATACTGCATGCACGGGCCACATGAGCATTAAAAAAACATTAAACGGCTGTCAACCGTGACGTCATGTACACACCATGTCAACCACGGGTTAAACAAGACACACAAGGGGTTCTGAAAGTGAAAGGATTTAAAAAAGCAAGAGGTGTAAAGTCACACAGAACACCACTGTCCGGCCCTTCGCCCCCCGCCCTCCACCCTTTACGCCTTCCACTTGCACTCCCACCGGTGGCCCCGCCTCCACTCCAATCATATATACTTGCTGGGTGGAACATACCACCCGCAGAGCGAAAAGGAGTCCTCGTTTACATCTTGGTTGATACAGGACACCTGCCACGAGGTGGCAGCTGTCCCGTCGCCTAGACATGACTGCATTCTAAACAGGGCGGGCAGGACACCCGTCGCTTTTTGCTGGATGACCCGCATATGCCAAACTCCGCTCTAAACATGGTCGGAGTACAATCCGAAGGAATCTCTCGAATGGAGCTGCAAATAAAACATTCTCCAATGCAACCTCGGCCTGTTCGGATTCCCAGCACCAAGGGGTCAGTTTAACGCACAGAAATAAACATTTTCCCATCACAAAACCGAGCCGTGCAGCGCACACCTCTGATTCACATACATCCAATTTGGGTGTCATAAACACCACGGGTATACATAGCTCTGGAAGCCAGGCGCTCTTTACATCTTAGTCGGGGGTGGTCTCATCAGTCAGTCATAATAGTCACTGGAAATAAACGCAAGAAGTCCCTTACATTTATTTAGATGACACTCTGAGGCGACCAAGATTACCCTCTTGGTAGAGCAAGGTGAACTTTCCATTGATGGAGCCCAGCTGGAACGAGGCCTGCAACATTTTAAAGCTCCCTTACCTCTCACACCCTCCAGGGGGCACCGTTGAGCCCTCCGGATTCGCACTAGCCTGAACGGCCCCCGTGGTGTAGACATCGGTTCAGCAGGGTCTGTACAAATGTCTTGGCTTTGCCACTTAGTCTACTGTAAGCTACAAGTATTAAACACAGGCAGTGCACTCTAACAGGCACGTGGCGTCCGCGAGCGTGGCTAATAATAGCTCCTATGTATTTATATTTCGCACACTCGGCGCTGCAGTGCACTAAACATGCCGCCCGCACTCCGGGGCTTGAAGGAACAGTCCGCTGATAAACGGCTGAAACGCTGGCCCTTAAATGTGCAGATGGCTATCGATTTCTAGAGTCCTGGAGCCTGGCGCCACCGCACCCTCACAGAGCCCGGCGCGAGAGTGCTCGTTCACAAACACACAAAAAACTCAGCCACGGCACAGTCCTTTCGAGCATCAAGACATTCCGCCGTTATCAAAATCAAACAAACCTGTGAGATAAAAAAAACAAGGAAACCTTTGTGTGAGTAAATCCCTTGATCGGTGTAAAAGCACCTTTTATGAACGGACAATGTGGTTTTGGATTCCGAAAAGGGCCATTTCCACCTGCGAGCCAAACTTAAACCTGCTTGGTGAATGGGGGCCATTGAGTCTCGATTTAAATCCATTCCTGACCAAACCGAAGTATACATTTCCATATATAGGGAACGCAGGTCTGCACCAACCCCAAACATAAGCCCAGAGACCCCTCACCCTCCCAACTGAGAGCTGCAGTCAGTAAAGGGAGAGACGTGGACTCACAAAAGGGAGGGCTCTCATGGGATTGGTCCATCCACTAGGCGTGTCCAAGCTGCGTGGCAAGAAGGATGGACCGGAGCTCCAATTGGGAGCAGGCGAAAGCAGGAACAAGCCCACGCTGAGGCCAAAGCAGGCCCACCCCTGTGACACTGACTTGTGCAAAGGGAATCCAAGACCATAACTGAGGGATCACAGTAATGGTATAGAGCCGAAGGGGATGACAGATGGAGGTCAAGGCAGCAACCAGGGTAGGAAACAAGGAAGCATACACTGGCCTGATCCAAAAATCAGGCCATCTGAGAAGAACTGAACCCCCGAAGATCTCATCAAATGAGACAGTGATTAAATTAACCTCCCTACATAAAGGGAACTCCTTGCCCAATTTATGTGTTCTTACACTATCCGCTCCCTAGACAATAGTTTATGTAGGGCCCTCAGAAATGTCTCCGCCCAGGTTCCTATCTGAATCGCTAACTTCATTAAGGGCCTGGATCCGGTTCCCGACTATTTGTGTACCTGAGCCTAAGTGACCGTGTTTTCAGTTCTCACCAAGATCACTGGATCCTGAAGCAGAGCTTTGACTATTAGCAACAATCTCCTCCAATTAGAGTATGAAGGCTCTAGGCAGAAACCCTGAACTGACGTCTCCTCCAAGGCAGTCCCCCCAAATGGGCTGCTGAGATTTGTAATCAGAAATACTGGCTCAAGGAACAGTCTGGAGACTCCACTGTCTGGGGGTATTAACATCTGCACAGACCAGGAAAATCACACCAAATTTAAGGGAGGCGAGAGTCGGGAGGCAGGCACACGTGCTTAAAGGATGAAGATGAAACAGGGTCTGCGGTGAAACAAGACCATCAGGGACTCAAGTCCATGGGCTGTGAATGAAGCACGGATCAACCAACTGTCGAGTTGTGAGTGAAGACCAATATCCTATTTGTAGAGATCAGCCGCCGAAAGAGCTAGCATCTTAGGAAATACCCATGGGAATAATTTCAGGCCAAAAGTGAAAGAAAACACAACTATCAATCAAGAAATTTGTATAGCGCGCTACTCACCCGGAGGGTCTCAAGGCGCTAGGGGGAGGGGAGTCCGCTACTGCTCGAACAGCCAGGTCTTGAGTTGCTTCCTGAAGGAGAGGTGGTCTTGGGTCAGACGGAGGTGGATGGGGAGGGAGTTCCAAGTCTTGGCTGCCAGGTAGGAGAAGGATCTTCCTCCCATGGTGGCTCTTCGAATGCGTGGAACGGCGGCGAGGGCGTGGCTGGTCGATCGTAGCTGGCGGGTGGGAGTGTAGAAGGTCAGGCGGTTGTTGAGGTACCTGGGGCCCAGGTCGTGGAGGGCCTTGTGTGCGTGGGTGAGGAGTCGGAACGCGATTCTCTAGCTGATGGGGAGCCAGTGCAGGTCTCTCAGGTGTCCGGAGATGTGGCTGTGTCGGGGGATGTCCAGGATGAGTCGTGCGGAGGCGTTCTGGATGCGTTGGAGTCTTTTCTGTAGTTTGGCTGTGGTTCCGGTGTAGAGGGTGTTTCCGTAGTCCAGTCGGCTGGTGACGAGGGCCTGGGTGACCGTTTCCCTGGTTTCGGTGGGGATCCATCGGAAGATCTTTCGGAGCATGCATAGGATGTTGAAGCATGATGATGAGACGGCGTTGACTTGTCTGGTCATCGAGAGGGAGGAGTCCAGGATGAAGCCCAGGTTGCGTGCGTGATCCGTAGGTTTGGGTGCCCTGCCCAGGGCAGTGGGCCACCAGGAGTCCTCCCAGGCAGAGGGTGATGATCCAAGGATGAGGACTTCAGTCTTGTGTGAGTTCAGTTTCAGGCGGCTGTTCATCATCCACTCGGCTACGTCTTTCATCCCTTCGTGTAGGTTGGTTCTGGCGGTGGCTGTGTCGTTGGTGAGGGAGAGGATCAGCTGGGTGTCGTCGGCGTAGGAGATGATGTTGAGGTTGTGTTGGCGTGCGATGGCTGCGAGGGGGCTCATGTAGACGTTGAAGAGGGTGGGGCTGAGTGATGATCCTTGTGGTACGCCGCAGATGACTTCGGTGGCCTCTGATCTGAACGGGGGGTGGCGGACTCTGGGTTCTTCCGGCGAGGAACGAGATGATCCAATCTAGTGCCTTCTCTTGGGATTCCGATGTTGCTGAGGCGCTGTACTAGGGTGCGGTGGCAGACAGTATCGAACGCTGCGGAGAGGTCCAGGAGGATGAGGGCCGCTGTTTCCCCGTTGTCGAGCAGGGCTCGGATGTCGTCAGTGGCTGCGATGAGGGCGGTCTCGGTGCTGTGGTTGGCTCGGAAGCCGGACTGCGAGTGGTCGAGGGATCCGTTCGTCTCGAGGAAGGCGGCAAGCTGACTGTTGACGGTCTTCTTGATGACTTTGGCAGGAAAAGGGAGGAGCGAGATGGGGCGGTAGTTCTTGAGGTCGGTGGGGTCTGCTGATGGTTTCTTCAGGAGGGCGCCGAGTTCGGCATGCTTCCAGCTCTCCGGGAAGGTGGCGGAGTTGAAGGAGCAGTTGATGATGTCCCGGAGTTGGGGTGCGATGACGGAGTCGGCCTTGTTGAAGACGTGGTGGGGGCATGGGTCGGTTGGTGATCCGGAGTGGATGGTGTTCATCGTGTGGATGGTGTCTTCGGTGCTGACCGGGGTCCAGGCGCGGAGGGTGGTGGTGGGGGGCGTCGGTTCAGTGGTTGGGTGCGTGGTCTGTGCGCTGAAGCTGTTGTGTATCTCGGCGATCTTGCGGTGAAAGAACGAGGCGAGTGAGTCGCAGAGGTCTTGTGAGGGAGTGATGTCGTTGTTTCCGGCGCTGGGGTTGTTGAGCTCTTTGACGATGCTGAAGAGTTCCTTGCTGTTGTGTGCGTTGTTGTCTAGTCATTCCTTGAATGCTGTCCTCTTGGTGGTGTGGATCAGCTGGTGGTGTTTGTGGGAGGCGTGCTTGAGGGCGGTCATGTTGTCTGTAGTCGGGTTTTTTCGCCAGGCTTCCTCAAAAGTACAGCAGCTCTTATTGGAGTTCTTGAGGTCGTCGTTGAACCAGGAGGATTTCTTGCTGCCGGGCCTGCTGGGATGGTTTTTCAGAGGTGCGAGGTCGTCAGCGCAGTTGGTGATCCACCGTGTGAGGTTGTTGGCTGCTTGGTTGGGGTCCGTTGGGCTGGCGGGAGGGTTCTGGCTCAGTGATATGGTGAGCTGGTCGGTGGTGATCTTGTTCCAGCTCCTGCGGGGAACCTGTTGCGGGTGGTGGTGAGTCGTGGTTCTTCTGAAGCTGAAGTGGACGCAGCTGTGGTTTGTCCAGTGGAGTCTGGTGGAGTGGCTGAAGGAGATGTACTTGCTGGAGGAGAAGACTGGGTCAAGCGTGTGTCCGGCGTAGTGGGTGGGGGTGTTCACCAGTTGCTTGAGTCCGAGGTTGGCGAGGTTGTCCAGCAGGGTGGTGGTGTTGTTGTCGTTGTTGTTCTCCAGGTGGAATTTGAGGTCCCCTAGGAGGATGTAGTCAGCGGAGGGGAGGGCGTGTGGGCTGATGAAGTCTGCGATGTCTTCGCTGAATTGAGTGCGGGGTCCTGGGGGTCTGTAGATGAGGGTGCCTCTGAGTGTGGTCTTGGGGTCGGTGTGTATCTGGAAGTGAAGATGTTCGGCGGCTGTGAGGGTGTCGTCGGAGTTGGTCGTGATGCGGATGGTGTTCTTGTGGACGATGGTGATGCCTCCTCCTGTCTGGTTGACGCGGTCCCTCCGGGTGATCCTGTATCCGTCCGGGATGGCGATGGCGATGTCGGGTGCTGAGGAGGCGTTCATCCATGTTTCCGTGAGGAAGGCGACGTCTGGAGATGTGGTGTCGAGCAGGTTCCAGAGTTCCACGGCGTGTCTGTGGACGGAGCGGGTGTTGAGCAGGATGCACTTCAGGTGGTTGCTGCTGGTGCTCGGCTTGGCGGGTGCGGTACAGGTCCGGATGCAGGAGAACTTGCAGGATTGGCAGGTGAAGGGTCCGTGGGTGCGTCTTGGGGTGGATCGGTAGCAGCCGGGGATCCGGCCGGTGTTGAGTCCGATGAGGGTGGCGGCGTCATAGGTCCGGCGGGTGGGCTGGCATCTGCAGGGGCCAGGGGGTCTGGCGCTGGGCGCGGTCCAGGCACGGACGGGCGCAGACGGGCTTGCCTTTGGCGCGCCTTCGGCGCACAATCGGCGCTCCCGCTGCGCGCGTCTGCTGCGCGTTTGCCGGGCGGCCTCCATATGAGGGGCTGAGGGAGGGAGGAGCAGCTGGGAGGCGGGAGCGGGGTGGCGAATGGGAACGGCGGGGGGGTGGGGCCGCAGGGAGCAGCGGCAGGAAGCGGAGGGCGAGGGGGGGCACATAAGGCAAAAGGGGGAGCGAGGGGGGACACAAACGCGGGTACAGCAGGCAAAACGGGGAGACAATTACAGGGAGAAGGGGACACCAGATCAAGGGGACACTATCAATGAGTCCCTCATATTCAAAGTCTCAGAAGTTGCAGATGTCCATGATGAATAGGGGTATGGAGACACGTGTTCTGCAGATTTACAGATGCCAGAAAATGCCATGAAAGTAGAGTAGCTGTTCTCTGCAACATTTGTATCTTTAAATGGATAGTTTTGACATCCATTTTGAGAAGGTTGAAGTCTTAAATTAGACGCTGCATTTACTGCTAAATACACACCGTGTCCACCCTCTCCACTGCCACAACTTGCTTATGAACCAGTTCCTAAATATCCCCAAGAATAGCCATCTATTTGGTGTGATTCTTGGAATAATGAATAGTCTTTACACCGGACCCTAGCTGTTCGGTCCTAAATGTTATGGTATAGCTTGACTGCATGGTTTTAGGACTCAATGTCCAACATCAAAGATTCCTAAACTGAAAGAAAGTGACACATCCAGCATGGTCTGAGAGGGGGCATGGCATAGACAGCAGCACTGATACCGATGGCTGGAAGTCCAAAAACAAGATGGCTGGCAGTCCTGGACCTTGACAGACTTGGGTTCAAATTTGCCATGCCTATTTGAGGATCTTCTGAAAGACTCTAAAGGATTTGATTTTCTCTTCTCGCCTTCACATGCATCTGATTTTGAAAAGCCTCAGACAGCACTTCCTTCAACTAGCTGCTGAACAAATGCATACTCCCCAAAATGCATCTATAGGAAGTTAATTCTTTTGACCTTGGCCGCTTTCAAATTACAAAGGTGGCTACATCTCTGCAGTAACAGGAACCTTCACCAACCCACCGGAGACCTATGCTCTGCCTCACTCGCACACATTCCCCACATCCGCAAAAGCAAAACTGGAGGTCACTCAGTCTCCTACATCGCACCCAAGACATGGAATGATCTCCCTCAACACATCAGAGCCTCCTCCTCACTTTTTGAGTTCCGTAAGAAGTTGAAGACCTGGCTCTTCGTATAAGCACCTTGGGGACCTCACACCTACACAAGAGCCTGGATACCATCTTTGGGTGATTAGTGTGCTATACAAATCAATATAACATAACATATCATGACTTTAAAAAAATAAAAAGAATGGTGCACTGGCAAGCCATGAGCCAAGTGGTAGCTCTTCTTTGAGCTTTGTTGCATGGCTCAGTTAAAGCCCAAAAGTCTCCAGTACATTCTGAAAGAATCAACCAACAATTCATGCGACTGGCCTCAAGATTGCCTCAGACTATCTAAGAGATTAAATCAGCACTTTAAGCACTGTAGTAGCTTGAACGTGAGCCTTAGGGGCTTAGTGTTGGAAACACCATGGTCTGGAGTGAGATCGTGGTTGGTGATCCCTCTAGTGTGGAAGAGCTGCAGGAGAGACCGTGCACAGAAAAATTCCACACCTGCATATACTGGTGGCTCTCAGAATTGACCCATCCCTAGGGCAGAAGTAGGTATGCGTGTGTTCAGGCAGCATCGCAAGAAGGAGGGAGGAGTGTCCACATCTGAATCTAACTCAGCAAGGAGACAGTACTAATGGCGGACTTGTTGGCAGAGAAGCTCATGTAGAGGTGGAGGAAGTGAGCAGCTGCAATAGTTGGGCAACAGGTCACATCTTGGAGGCAAGTGGACTTCAGTTTCACTGATAGTCAGCTTGCCCTCTGGCTACCCCAGAGTTTCTAGATACTGGACAACTCATGCAGGGACTGGTCCCCATATTCACTGAGCATGAAGCCTAGTTTGGAATGACTGATCCTGAATATGGAAACTTGGTGTCCAGTACCGATACTTATTTGTGGGAAAGATATGTTAGTGCACTACAAGTGGATATATACTTGAATTGCTGGACCTTTCTACCTATATGTTTCTTGACCAGTGTTGGAACATCAGCCATAAAATTACGACGCAAGATAAACTCTGAGCAGTAAAATTACTGCTGGGCAGGCACAAGTGGAATTATTGAGAAAGCGGACAAACTGATATGAAAGGCTTTATTTCCAAATGGAAATAGCTTTGTTCACATACCAAATGACTGTGATAACAAAGCAGGAGGACAGACAACAGTAGAAACAGATATTTTGGCCATGACAGCTGAATTAAAATCTGGTACTGATGTCATAAGCTGCAAGATGGAGCAGATTCACGACAAAGACGATTAGCCGGGGGACCAAATCAGTGGGAGAGCGCAAAGAAATTTGGATTGAGGATGCATGGGGTACATCAGTGGTGGTCTGTAAACTGGAATTGCAGACACAGCAGGCCAAGGTTGACGTCGGGGATGGCGTTATAGGCAACATTCACATTTTGTGATCAATAAAAACAAAAAATTGGTAGAATAGTGTCTCTAGTCTTTCACTAATGATTGGTAGCAAAGTATTTGCCCAGCAGTTTTTTTAACCAGGATTTTCGCCGGTATACTTAGTCCAAGTGGATCTGGGTTGCCAGAGCTCCATAAGCTTTCCTATATTGTCCCACACCTCCGCCACAATGGTAAAATCAGCAAAGGAGACGAACAACAGCATTTTGCAAAGGCGAACAAGTTATTCATGGGACGTGTATACTTACCAAACCCTTCAGCCTCAGACAGGACATAAAGTTTGCTCCCAAAGAACAGGTGGCGTAATTTACACAAAGTGTGAAAATTGCTTCCATAGGATCCACCTTTGAAGCAATTTTCTGACGAATTTTCACAGAATCCTAGGAGTTAGATGCCTAAACATGTACGCATTCAGAAATATTGCAAGTATATATTTTCAAATGTGCAAATGAAAAATATCAGTGCATTTGCAATGTTTCACTTTTTTGTTTCTCCACAGGGAAGATATTTTCCCCTCATGTAGAAACCCCTCTAAACCCCACATCTTTTGGGGTATCCCTTCCCAACCCTTAAAACCATTATTTCGGTCCTTTGCCGGAGTAAATCTGGCCCAATTTTCAGAATGCAAAAATATCTACAAAAAGTCTTGGGAATACCACAAACTCGTGAATATGTCCATGTTCCCCACATTTTGGAGGTATCGCCACCCTGAAATTCCCCAACCCGTCCCTGTAAAGACATTTACTTGAACTTACATTTTTGCCTTACAGCTGCAATTTTTCATCAGTAAATCCATAATGCAAGTTTTGTGAATTTTCAAGTGTAAATGATACTGTTTGCATACACAAGTGTCACCCTGGTGTGCAACTAACTGTAAATCTGTCCGAAAATTGTTTCGGTGGACAGGAAGTATGACGGGGCTGGCATACGCAAGCATTTATTTTTATCTTCAGGTCCCATAAATATGAAATTACAGTAGCTTTCCTCCACACACCCTTCTGCCCACCAGAGACTTTGGCTGAGGCACATACAGTCCCAGCACTAGATAGACACTAAAATAACCTTGTGTAGCATCACTGCATAAGTTGAACAAACATGCCATTGGAGCCTATACACAGAAATATATATATATTTTTGCAGTTTTATATGGCGCGAACTAGAACCAAAGGTATCAGCGCTTTACAAGAGCACCAGTTGCATTACAGAGGGACAACATTCATTTTTAGGTCGAGCCTTGGCAGCGCATGCGCTGCTATGCGAGGCATGCTGTATTCAGGTATGGACTTGAAGCTCTGCCCATCTCCGCCCGTATTTGTCATTGTCCTATGTAAATGCTGCCTTCTGATTTGTTAATATGCTTGTTAGTCCCTCCTTAGTACCGCTTTGTTATAATTTGTAACCTTCCATGAGGACTGGTCCTTTTACTTCTGTTGTTACACGGTATGTCTTACTTAGTCTTTGACCACTATTTTCTTAAGTGAGTTTCTGCTACTGTAAACATGACATACTTTGAAGCAACATTCAGCTCGCCATGCGGGCTTTCACGTTCCAAGCATCTCGGGACATTGGGGGCTGCTTCTTTGAAAATAAATAGGTCTCGCATTTACAAGAGTTTGAGCTATTGGCATTGTAAATGAAATTCCTTTTATTTTTGTGTTAATTATAAAGACAGATAAATAAAAGGCATTATCATTCACAATGCCAATAGCTTAAACTCTTGCAAATGTGAGACCTATTGCATTGCAAATGCTTGTTTTTTTAGGCATGGAGATATTAAGTGATTTGCCTAGAATGACAGGGTGCTTGAGCCCATGCCAGACTCGATCCTAGATCCCCAGCTTCAAAGTTGACCGCTCTGGGCTTGAAAGTCAGCTTCTCATTAGAAGGAAATTCCTCCTACGCCCTATCATGACAAACATTTCATAAATGCAAACACACTACTGAAAACACAACATCAGGCATTAAGGTAAATAAGATACATTTTCAAGAGTATATTTACACTGATGTTATTTAAACTATATTGAACTAAAGTTCTCTGTCACATCACTACAATCAAGCCGCCTCACCTAGACTGGTGATAAATCCTTTGAACTCGATGAAGCCGTCCATATTGTCATCAAGGAGTCGGAAGGTCCTTTCGGCTAAGACTTCAGTGTGACCGCTGCAGGTCCACGGTGAGACGAGTTTGAACAGGTTGGTGAACTGCTGCAGGTCTATGCGGTACTGCTCGGCGTAAGGCCTGCTGGGGTCATGCCGCTGAATTACCGACGCAGCCCCTCCCCAGTAGCAGCTGATGAGATGCTCCGTCTGAAAGAGAAAACGAAAGCGGTAAAACACTCATATAGACAACAAAGCACAAACAACAGTACTGACCAACCTTCTAGTAAAAAAAATGTAAAAGATACATTACATGCAGTAATTGCCTTTCAACAGTCTGCTAGACGCTAGCAGCAGTGTAATTATATACATACATATATATACATACACATATGCACACACATATATACGTACACGTATATATACACATGTACACACACATATATACACACATGCACACACACACATACATATGCACACATATATACGTACATATATACACACAAATATATACACATACATACACACATATGCACACATATGTACACACATCTACACACACACACACATATATATATATACACACACACACACACACATATATACACGCACACACATACGTACACACACATATATGTATAATATATGTATATATTTATCAGATCAGCATACTAATACCCGACCTGGCAGTCACCTCCAGGGTGCACATTAGCTCCTGGGGACCGCAGACAGCAGTAACCTGTACTAGAGGGATCACATAGATATTAAACCGAAGAGGTTGGAAAGCAGCGCAAAGGGGAATATTACATAATTTCTACATTGATTTAAGTTGCCTAACTGGGCCTGCAGGAAATAATTGATTAGGAAGGGTCATAGCCAACCCAGGCTCCTGCCTTGTGCTCTTAATTCCTGGTCCAAGCAAGCAAGGAGCAGCCCATGCTGTATTGTATCAAAGTAGCCCAGCGATCTAAAAGAATGAAGGCTACAGGACGATACACACCTCACATTTCGAGAAGCTGCATCCTAATAACAAGACTGCTTTTGCAGTCAGCCTACAGGAGCGGAATCCTGGCAGCGATTCACCAAAGAGAGCATTATCTTCCAGAAAACCATGCACTTGAGCAGTGGTTTCTGCGTCTACAAATTACGCCAGAATTGCCAGAATGGAAAGGAGTGCACAATTCATAGGTTAGCTAACATATAAATTGGCTTTCCTTAAAAAGAGCTGCACCACCGCCTGTCTTGAGGCATGCTGGTTATGGTTTTTTAGGTTATTTTTTAGGTCTCGCGCCTAGCGTTGCAGTGCGCAGCCCTGCTCGCGCCGCGAGAGACCTCTTGTAGGGGGTTTGAAAACGTACCTAGAAATCGCACACACTTGTGTGTGTGCTTTTCTTTTGGGTTACGCGATTGGCCTTTCCGTTCGTGTTTTTATTTAACACTTCACACAATAGGCCAAAGGCGGGCGCATTGCTCCGCCCATGGCCTATTGGTGTCTATTACGCGCATTGCAGACATGTGGTTTCAATTATCGTGCCCAGACACTGGCGCGATAAGTGAAACCACATGGCTCGCTCTGGCACAGGCTTCTTTGGCGATTGCTTTCACTATCGCTTTTTCTGTTGCTTGCTATTGCGGCGCTAAGTCTTTACAGTGTCTTGCTGGATTAATACGTGCGATTTCTGATACTTTTTTCCACGTTATATTAATTGCTTGCGCCTGCACGCGATAAAGTGTCACTTATACGGCGCTAAGTCAGTTTTCGCGCGGTGAAAACAAGCTCCGTGTTAATAAAGGCGGAGAGGCCGGCTCGAGCCAGGCTGCGTTGGCCTTGGTGGGGCCCACCTGCTCGCACGCCCTTCAGTGTGTCCTGCCTCCAAGGTCTGCGCTGAGGGCTCAGTCCGTGCTCAGGCCTTGATCCGCAGACATGCTGGCCCCTAGTGCTGCCCTCTGCTCCCTGCTCCTGGTCCTCGGGTTCCTGCCTCTAGGCACTATGGCTGAGGACCACGTGCCAGTTGTGCTATGGTCTACCCAGAGGTAGGTGAAACAAACATGTTGAAGCGGCTTTTGCTGCATATATGCCTGCAATAGAGGGTTTTCATCGACTAGTTCTCTTATTAAAGACAATTTGCCTGTACAATGGCTGTGCAATCACTACTCCTAATAATTTAGATTCCATGCAGCGATTTTATTCAAGCTTCATATTTGGAAAATATTGTGTATACAAACATTAATACTCAAACAAAATTAGTACTCATTTTACCGAACACAGACGATGAAAGAATGAGTGAGTAGCTCCCATCTTTACTGTCATCTTCCAACGTCATCTCTCATCATAAATCTTCAGTGTGTGCGCATAATTAGGAAGAACGTTTATTTAACGTAAATACATTGAAAACGGTCGCCTTTCCGCACGTCATCTACTCTGGTGGGCAATCCCAATGCTGGGAGCCGCACATCCGGCTACGTCCTGTGACCAGGCGTGCACTGCCGCTAAAACCTCTATGGGATGTCCCTGTGCCCCATATTACAGGTGCAGTCAGGAGGTCTCCCCCTCCTCTCTTTTTTCCCACTGTTTCTATTTTCCAGTCTTCTATATCTCGCCTCTCTCTATCTCTTCCTCTTCCAGTTCACTCTCTCTTTTTAACCCTCTCTACTAATGCCTATCTCTCTTTCTCTCTTTCCCAACACCTCCTCTCATCCTTCTTTCCTGTTGCTGATTAACCAGTCCCCGCTAGGGAGCATCAATAAACAAGGCGCTGCATCAGGCAAGGTGAAACTAGCCCGAGTTACAATGACTCTCTTTTTAGGTCAAAGCCTTGCTTATGACTTCTTGGGAAACTTCTGAAAGCTCCCCTGAGAATGTATTCCGCCCATGGCTTACCATTGGCTTAGTAGTTTGTAACTCACATTTGCTTGTTTTCTATTTGCTGGCTTTACTTGTTTTAGGTTGTTCAGCATGTCTTTCACTCTCCCATGGAGCAGCACCTGTTTACTGTATTCTTCCACAAGAAGTGCCTGCTTTCTGTAAACAGGCCTGTCAATTTTGTTACTCAATGCCACTCTATGACACTCCACTCCACGACACACTACTTTATTCCACTCTATCACACTCTGCACCACTTCACTCTACGGCACTCTACTCCACTCTATGCCACGCCACTCTACTCTACAACACTATATGCCGCTCTAACGACATACTATACTACACACTACTTTACTCCTCTCAACGTTACTCTGCGCCACAACATTCTACGTCACTCCTCTCTATCACACTCCAGTCTACAACAACCTATGCCACTCTGACACTCCACTGTATGACACTTTAAGACACTCTACTCTATGCCACTCAACTCTATGACAGTCTATTCTACGACATTCTATGCCACTCTCTGCCACTCTACTGCAATCCACGCCACTTTACTCAACCTTACGCCACTCCACGCTACACCACTCCACTCCACTCTATAATACTTTACTCCATTCTATACTACACCCCTTCACTCTACCCCACTCCACTCTATAGGTCTCGCATTACTTAAAATTAGAGCTAGGAGTGTTGCATTATTATTTGCAACGCCAAAAGCTCAAACTTTTACTAATGCGAGACCTATTGCATTGCAAATGCTTGTCTTCTTGGCAATAGGTTCCTTGGCTGCAGATTGGAGATATTCACATAATGCCACCAGGATTATTCAGTTTTATTAGTGGAGCCGGTGTATTGAGAGACTAGCTAAGTCACAGTCCATAGCTGACCTAAGTCCAAGTCAAGGGAGTGCTTTGACGAGAATATTTTAACTAAGAATGTATTGGTTATCATAAAAGACTGTGCTTCTTTTTTTGGAGGTTACAGAGGCAAGTAGAACTGAAACACTTTACACTCACCATTCAATACTTTCGTTTTACAGTTCAGCTTTCCCTAACAGAAGAACTTAGTGCTTCGCTGATGTTATTCCTATAACCAGGTTCCTACACAAAGAAGACATTATTAGCTGTGATGAGAGATTTGATCAAGCGAGCAATTTCCAAGTCCAGCCGTTTTGGAGATGGGTCTATATAGTGGCAGACTTGATGATGCATTATATAAAGGTAATGACTATATTGCAGGCATGGATGAAGCCTAAACAGACACGAGCCTCGCCGCTTCAACTAGCACAGCTGGTCAACCTCGGGTCTCACTCAGTGACTATCATTGACTCCTATTCACGGCGTTGGGAAGAGCAGGAATTTCTGGTGCTCTGGTAGAGGTGGGGCAATTTAGGAGTTAGAATTGTACTACATATATTGTTTGCTCTTTTAGTTTCTGCCCAGTCTGCATAGGAGCTCAGCTGTAGCATGCGTAATCAGTGTATGTCTTTCTTACCAACTCCATGCTGAGCTGCCGCACTTAATTCTCTCCTTCCATTTTTCCAGAACTTTTGTGTGATGCTGCCACAAACCTTACTGTGGCTACACAGTATAAGCATTTCAATGTGCAGCTCAGGTTTACCACCATAAATCTGGTTTTGGCCTTGGATATTTCAAGGCCACACGCTATGCAAAAACTTTCAAAGCGGTCCTGTAATGTTTGAAGGGTCATGGGTGATTTGGAAACGAGGAGGGTATCATCTGCAAATATGAGGGCAGGAATTCTCATGTCTGCCAGTTTAGAGACATCATTATCACCATGATCTGAGTGCTTTATAAGGCCATTGATGTAGAGTGAGTATAACGTGGGGCAAGTATGCGCCCTGCCTAACCCCCTCTACTGACGGGAAATGGCTCTGTAAGCTCATCCCCTTCCCACAACTAAGCTGGGCCTAGTTATTGTTGTGCAGCCTCACTATAATGTCTTGTAGATAATTTGTCACCCCCAGCTTCTGCAGCACCCGCCATAATGTTGACCTAGGGACTAAATCAAAGGCGGAACTGAGGTCCACGAATACAATGTACAGGTTTATTTTATTTATTTAAGAGTTTTGTATAGCGCTGGCCAGACCCGAAGGTATCGGAGCGCGTCACAACATTAGTGGCGACGAAGTTACACAATAAAAGCAGTAATACAAGCATTGATTTGTGATGAATCTAAAGTATCTGAGCGCTTTACAGAGTTAATAGCAAAGAAATCATAAAATATAACAGTATTAGATGCAATGACTCGTGACGAGGTCCGCTCTCAGAGATCAACAGTATAACAGTAATATATACATTGAGTCAAGGCAAAGTCCTTTCGGGGAGGGGGGGGGGGGGGACCAAGTAACGAGTCAGTGAGCTGCGGTGGGCAAGATTCAGCGATAAGGTGGCAGCTATTCATTCGGAAGAGACTGATTGAGGTAGAGGTCTTTGAGCTGCCTTTTGAATTTGAAAAAGGAGGGGTTAAGTCCTGATACGGATTGGGATGGAGTTCCATATTCTGGGTGTGTTTCCTGAGAAAGATCGAGATAGGGTTTTTTGTTTGTGCGTTTTCGGGGGAGTGACGAGTAGCGTGCTAGTACTCCTAAGATTCCTTGACTGGCCGGCCTTCTTGAGTTTGTACGCCAAGTATGCAGGTTTCCCAGTGTGCAGGGTTTTGTGCGTGAGGCAGGCAGTTCTGAAATTGGCACGCATTTCGATAGGGAGCCATTTTAGTTCTCTGAGCGCAGGCGAGATGTGATCATATTTCTTCAATCCGGTGACCCTTCTGGCTGCTGCAATAAGAGTTGATCTGAGGGGAGCTAGGTGAGATTTTGCTGTTCCTGTGAGTGTTGCGTTGCCGTAGTCTAGTCTGGACAGCACTAGGGATTAGGTAGCTAGTTTGAAGTAGTTGGGAGCGATGTAGGATTTTATTTTATTGAGTCGTTTTAGGTTTAGGAAGGCGCTCTTTGCGGTGTTCTTGATGTGTTGGTCCATGTCTAATTTTGGGTCCAGAGTGATTCCCAGAGATTTTACAGAGTCGGCCAGGGTGAGATTGCAGTTGAGAGCATCAATATCTTTTAGCCATTCTGTGATTAGGGGGTTCCCTTCTTTGTTGGAAATGAGGAGGATTTTCGTTTTATCTTGGTTGAGTTTCAGGTGATTGAGGGATAACCAGTGTTGGACTTCTCTTAGAATGTCATTTAGTCTCTGGATGTCATCAGTGGAGGAGGTCTCTAGATAGATCTGCGTACCATCCGCATAGAGGTGGAAGGGGATGTTGGCTTTTTTTGAGTATGGTGGTGAGGGGTTCCATGTAGATGTTGAAGAGTTGTGGGGAGAGAACTGATCCTTGGGGGACCCCCCTGCTGACAGGGAGTAGGTCAGACGTGAGTTTTTTAAATTTGTATTTGTTAGGTGCGGTTCTGCAGAAAGGAAGTGAACCACTGTAAGACCACCCCTTCTGCTCCGACTCTTTCTTGGAGTACCTTAGTGAGCAGTTTGTGGTCAACTGTGTCGAAGGCTGCAGATAGATCCAAGAGTATGAGTAGACAGCACGGTTCGTATCGAGAGATTTGTGGACATCATCTATTACATTCATGATCGCTGTTGGGTGAGTTGCAGGAGAACACATCTTTCCAGGATTTTAGCTTGGAATGGGAGGTTGGAGACGGGTCTGAAGTTATTCAGATAGTTTGTGTCAGAACCCGTTTTTTTTTAGTAGTGGTATGACTTGTTCGATTCTGAGACAATCACGCATGACTCTGGTACTTAGGGAGCTATTAATGATCTTGGTCCAGAGCGGGGCTTGGGCGAGTTTGAGCTTTTTGGCCAGTTGGGCAGGAATGGGGTCCGAGAAGTGTGATAATGGTTTGGAGCTGGAGATCACTTTGATGAACTCTGCTTCGGAGATGGGGTTGAAGGAGTTCCAGCTGTTCGGTGGGTGCTTGGGTGTGATATCTTCTGTCCTTGGGAGCGGGTTTCTGTTGGGAGGGGGGGGGGGGGGACTGCTGTGACTGTCCAGGGAGAGCTCAATGTTGGTGATTTTATCATTAAAGAAATTGGCAAAGTTATTACAAAGGTCTTTGGAGGGCTGCATTGAGGATGCAGGGCGCTTGGAAGTTTGTGGTCTGATGAGACTGATTTTTGGCACTGTCAAGGGCATCACAGAAGAAGGAGTTTTGAACTTTTTTGATGTGTTTTTTATAATTCCTGCGTTCTGATTTGAGTCGATCAAGGAGGATTGTGGACGGGTTGTTTTGCCAGTCTTTCTGCAGCTCTAGTTGTCTTCTTTCGGAGTTTAAGTCAGTGTTGAACCAGGATGTAAATGGAATGTTCCTGGCTCTTTTTTGTTTCTGGGGAGCCATTTGGTTCAGAATGGAGGTCATTGTTGTGTTGTAGTGTTCGGTGAGTTCTGTTGTGGACACGTCGTCTGTGGAGGTGGGAAGGAGTGGACTTGACCCATCATCCAGGTTATCAAGCGAAATCTGTCTTAGGTTCCTTGCCCAGTGGGGGGATTCCTGAGTATAAGGCAGGCGAAGGCTCGATTGGTTGATGTGGAATAGAATGATATGGTGGTCTGACCAGTCAACAGGTAGGGTGTGGTCGATGGTGTCTGCATCTACTTGAGCAATGATGGCATCTAAGATTGACCCTCTGTTATGAGTTTGCTCTGTGCAGTGTTGGGTGAGGTTGTTGTTGTGTAGAAGATCTGTCAGGGTTTGGATCAACAGGTTGTTTTCCTCGTTCCAGTGTAGATTGAGGTCACCTAGTATAATGTTGTTGGAGTCAAGGAGTGTGCAGTGAGTTACCAAGTCAGTAAGGTGTTCTCCGAATGAGGTGGTGTTGCCAGGTGGGTGGTAGAGGAGATGGCAGTATAGTGATTTGTTATCCTTCGTCTCAATGGTAGCTGTTATGTATTCAAACGTGTTGTTTTTGAGGGAGTCCGTTTCCGTTACGGAGATGTTGCTCTTGTGTATGATAGCGATGCCCCCTCCTCGCTGTTTTTTTCCTGTCTTTATTGATGATTAAGAAGCCCAGGGGCACGAACATGTCGAAGGTTGGGGAAGAGAAGTCATTCAGCCATGTTTCAGTGATGAACGTGATGTCTATGTCATGTGTAAGGATGATTTCTGCCACCTCTGTTGCATGTTTGGTGGCCGATGTGCAATTTATAAGCATGCAATTGATCATCTCAATGTTATTGAATTTCTTTTCTAGCGGGGCCCTGGGGATATTGGTGAGGAAGGCTGGGGCTCTTGATGTTCTAGGAGGGGAGCGATCGCTTCCAAATCCAGTGATGACCTAGATCTTGGAGCTTGGGGTGACAATAGAGAATGTGTCGCAATAGATGGGCAAGATTAATCCATGGACATTGCAGCTCTTCTTTTGGGTCTCTGTGGCTGGTTCAAGAGGGGTGTCGTGTTCCAGCTGGGCCATTGAGCCTTAGGGGGAATTGAGTGTTTCGTGTTGGTGAATGTGGGTGTAGAGTGTGGGCGTTGGATAGACGTTGAAGCGGAGAGTTTCTTAAGGATTTTGTTAAGGCCCATAATTACCGTTTCTAGCTGGCTTTCTAGCATGGCAAGTCTCTTGAGTCATCTCCGAGGAGGTGGGGGTGACCTCCCCCCAGGGGGAGAGTTTACCAGATTAACATCAGGAGTCGGAATACCTGGTCAATGGTACACATGGCCTCCCTAAATCCCGCCTGCAGTGGGGACAGGATGTTATTATCTGTCATTCCATGCTGTGGTCTGCCGAGGAATATGCCGGAAAATAGCTTTTGAGAGCTATCAAGCAGACTAATAGGTCTGTAGTTGATGGGGAGTTCAAGGGGACCCTTTTATAAATGGGGACAATTTCAGCCCCGGCCCACATCGGGGGTAGCGGTGCTCCTTGCAGAAAAGCTGTGAACAGTGGTAAAAAGTAGGCTCCCTAGATGTCGACCTGACCCCGGAACAAGTCCCCAAGAATTTTATCCAATCCTGGTGCTTTATTAGTAACTATGCCCTAATGGCTGCACAGATTTCCGCAACAAACATTTCAGAAAAGCTATGGTCATTATTAATTACAGAGATTGTGGCAAACAGCCCTCCAATACTATCTTCTACCCCCCATAGACATCTAAATGTCTGTCTTACAGGTCCTGTGCTCAATGATTTAACTGGGTTGGTTACACTTTCACCTGGCTATACATACAAATCAGAGAAGTGTGCTTCCCAGTCGCTCGCTGTAATATCAGTCGCTATACTACAGAGCCCCTCCCTGGAACCAAAGGACATTAATTTCCAAAAGGCACATTAATCTTTTTGCTTGGCAGTGGATAAGAGGCTCTCCCACCTTCTCCGTTCCTACTTTTTTTTTTAGCTATATTAAGAGCTTGTTTATGTGCACCCCTTGCTGACTGAATTAGGGCCCCATCTTACTTGCTTATGGCTAGAACTAAATTAGATTTTGCCACTCTACACTGCTTGTTATACCAAGACAAAGGTCGCTTGTGTGGTAAGAATTATGCATTATATCAAAATTAACTATTGAGCACTCATTTTAGAGGTCTGTAAGCTCTTTTAGGAACTTGGTGAATTGAGCTGATAAATAGGCTGACTCCTGAGCCTATGTATCTGTTTAAACCTTTGAAGTAGAGATTGTAGCACTAGAAAAATGACAGCTTATGGGGCAAAGTTAACAAATTTTAGCCTTGATTCAAAGTTTAGAGGTAAATTCCGACAAACACAAGTTTGCGTTGTTTCGCAATTCTGAGTTTAGCTGAAATGACACCCCCAAAAGATTGTTGGACAGATAGTGCCAGGTCGATGCTGTCAAATTTTAATCCGGTAAAATACCGGGTAAAAAACAAAAACATGTGGCTTTTAGTGCAAAAAATGGCAAATCTCCATAGAATGCCTCACTGTGAGGTGGGGAAACGGTATTGGTAAAACTTTTATTTTGTGCGGCATTCCTCCAAATAGATAACTTGGCTCTATCCAACAATAAAAAAAACAATTTTCAACTAAAGGAGCCATCAATGGAGCAGATAAATAGGTTTAGCAAATAAGAAGAGGGAAAAGAAGAGGGAAAAGAAGAGTCTAAAAAGGTTTTACAAAATTTTACCAAATTTGGCTCCTAGAGCTGGGCGAATGGAAGGGATCTCAATTTTGAGGAAACCACCACTGAGAAGTTCCTGCACCAAACAGAATGACACTGGAGTCTAGGAACCACCAAGAGGTACTGACTTCTGGATCTTAAACTAGAACTGAGATTATGTATTTTAACGCCTAAGAAAAAGGGGAGTGTCTTTTGGTATGTAAGACCTTGTGTCCGGACAGGAAGCCAGAGCAAAGCAGCCAGGGTGGATTAGATACAATCATTTTTTTTAACCAACACTAACTTTGGATCAGTTAGAATTTATTTGCAGGGCACTGAGGTAGGTCCAGGTAACACCATTACAATAATCCACACATGCAGAAAAAAGAACATTCAAGTATAAACCTTGTGAGGAAAGGGAAAAAAAGGAAGAATGCAAGAGTACAATGCTGAAAAAGCCAGCACTAGCCACAGCATTGAATTGGTAGAACATAGAGAGAGCAAAATTAACTTTGACACCAAGACTTTTCGTACTTTTTGGCGGAGAGTAGTTTTAAAAAAATTGTAGAAAACCAAAAGAACAATTCCTAAAAAGGGGAGTACCTAAAAGGCCGTAAGACCATAAGACCTCAGTGTTATTTCCATTCAGTTTAAGCTGGGTATAGCACATCCAAGCAGACAGTCAAGTAAGTTAGATACGCAGATAGTAATGTCGCCTAAGCTTTTGTTTTAATATTATTTGCCAATCATCTGCTTACATGAAAAGACCAAGCATGAATGACTGGATGAGGTGGGCCAGTGCGGTCATATAGATATTAAGTGGAGACAGAATGGAGCCCTGAGGGACTCCACAGTTTTTATTTTTAAATGTTTATTGGCTTCTCGTACATCAAACAATCGTTCTCCACTGAGCAGACCCCCCCCATCCCGCCACATGCAATTCCTCTTGGATATAAGCTCAATCCCCAAAGTACAGAGTTTTCCAAAGGCCTCATCGTAAAACCCTCCTAACCACAAGCTTACACTCCTGTCCCACCCCTCTCATCACCCGCCATGGCGTTCTGGCTACCCTCGGGGGGTGTCACCGGGTGATTCAGAAGGACTCCCCAGTTAAGCTGTCTAGTAAAGAAGTGTAGGAAGAAAGAGCACATGTTGGCGATAGAGGGCGCGCACGCAAAATGGCCGCACTAATGTGAGGCTCTTGCGGTCTGGTGCCTTAATCTTTCAATTATCCTGCTTAAGAGGGGCTCTGCCTGCCCGGGGACTCGAGTAAACGGAGGAGCGGCAGCAGACTCGGTGAGAATACAGAGGCTGGGGGACGGATTCTCCCCCCGCACGGACCTCGGGAGCATTCCACCGAGCGGAAGATCGGCGTGACATAGTGCCCGGGGCGGCCTCGCCTATAACGTGAGGCCGCGGTCCCCCACGTGGAGTCAAGGCCGGCGCCCAAGAGCACTGCACGGACCGGGAGGCGGCTTGCCGGGGGTGAGTTCATCCTGCTGGCAGCGGCTTCGGCGGGGGAGGGATCGACCCGCGCTGCGACTCGGGAGGAAAGGAGCGCTGTGTGGCTGTCCGGGACGGAGCGCGGAGGCTTACAGTGCGGCGCTCGAAGAGTGGCACTGGGTGAGTGCTACAAGCTGCTACGACACACGCAGGCGACAGGTGTGGCGAAGAAGCACGCTCCGGTGTGGGGCCCGTGAGGAGGCGCTGCCCCCCCCCCCCCCCCCCCAGCAGGTGTGGAGGTGTGCGGAGACTGAGGGAGGCGGTGGTGATAGCGGCTGTGGAGAGGAGAGAGGGAAACGTGGTTCAACAGTCTGGGGATCGGCGACAGAGAGGACTAGGCGAGGGGCCCCCAACAGGCTACAGTGGCGGTTGGCCGACCCTCCTAACTCTTTCCCCCGCAGCGCTTTGCCTGTAGAACTGTGCAGAGGGGCAGAAGCACGTCCAGGAGCCTGATATGGCGGGGCGAGGGGGACCGCTGTTTAGGTTTGACCTCTGTGCTCTCCCCCTGGATAGCAGAGGGAGGCCCTCTGAGGGAGACAGATCTGGGGACCCCCTACCTGTCAGTGGGCGCTTTTACCCTGAGCGTCCAGAAGATTCTGGGGTGTCCTGAAGCGGAGGGGATCGCAGATGCCGCATTGGCCCCTCCACTGCTTGGGGGTGCATAGGAGTCGAGGGGCCCGACTGAGGGGCCCGGGAAGGCGGAGCACCCGAAGACCGGCAACCATCCTTGGCGCGGAGCTCGGAGGCAGATTCATGAACGCCGGGAGTTGTTGCGCGAAGGAGGTGTAGGTCTCCATCCTGGAGCTGAGAGAAGAAAGCGTGGGGTGCGGCGCGGTGCGAGGCCGGATTCAGTGACCGGAGGTAGGGCTGTCGTAGAGGCTGGCGCCCCGCGCAAAGATGGGCAAATCGGATGCCAAGCAGCCCAAGCTGAATTTCGAGGCGGCGAAAAAGACCCCACGAGCATTGCCGCATGACTGCGAAGTTGATGGGGGAATGGGGGCCCAGGGGGGTGCTGCACCCCTGAACCCGGACGTGCTGAGTATACTGCAGGAGGTGCGATAGGGGTTCGCCACCATTGTTGACAAGGTGGATGAAATGTCAACGCGGATGGACGCCATAGCACACAAATTGGAGGGCCATGACGCTCGCTTAAAGGAAGCGGAGCGGCGAATCTCTGAAGCGGAGGACTCGACATCAAGCCACGCGACACAACTGGCCCACATGGACAAGCTCCTCAAAATTATTGCAGCAAAAAATGAGGATTTAGAAGCGCGCAGCAGACGCAGTAACATTCGCGTACTGGGTATTCCAGAGTCCACCAACATAGGAAAAATGGAAGAATATGTGGAGAAAATGCTGGTGTCTGCGATTGGCGCCGAGTCCTTTTCCGGGCAGTTCATAGTGGAGCGTGCTCACCGGGCCCTGGGGCCTTGCCCTCCTCCCGGCAGCGTACCGAGACCTATTATAGCGCGCCTACTGAACTACAGAGACAGGGACGTAGCTCTCAGGGCGGCGAGAAACACACAGTCCTTAACTTTTGAAGGGAACACGTTTACTATCTTCCCGGACTTCACGCCACTGGTTCAGGAGGAGCGTCGCAAGTTCATGGCGGTGAAGGTTAAGCTGCGAAATGCACAGATCGACTATGCGCTACTCTATCCGGCACGGCTCCGAGTGACTCACCAAGGGAACCAACATTTTTTACTAAGCCGCAGCAGGTGGAGGATTACCTCAAGAGACTAAAGCGTGGGAACCGCATGGAGGGCAGTGGGGAAACACAGCAGCGCTCCTCACAGGTCGGAGCGGGAGAGGCCTAATGAGAACAGTGATTTGTGGGACATATCGATACCTTGTGCGGAGAACGATACGTAAGCTATATGGGGGAGTGATTTCTCAGGCAGAGGCCTGACTTTGGTTTGTTTTATGTGCTTCTCCCTTGCCTGTGCCTCGGGCAGGGCACTTACTTCTTGAGCACTACCAACATTGCACCGGGCACCCTCCACCTGAACGAGCCTGGAATGGTGTCCAGTGATGGGCTCTGCGGGAGGGAGGTACCTGTGCTGCCCTCTGGCAATGTCCCCCTACGGGCGTACCCCGGGGAAAGTTCACTATTGGTTGTATGTGGGGATGTTATTTTTTTGTTTGTGTGAGGGGGGATTAGGGAGGGGTGGGAGGGAGACTAATGCTGGCAGTTTGGGGTTGCTTCAGTGGGAGGGGGAGGGTGGGATTAGGAGGTGTGGGGTTGTTCGAAAGTTGTTTTTTACACAAGACCCTCCTTTGGAGAACTTGGAGTGTTTTCTAGATATTTTGAAATGTGAGCATGGTATGCGTTCTCAGAAAGTGCAGACTGATAGGGAACATAGCATGGCTGTCTACTTAGTAAATGCTGCCCTGGGTAGGAAGGACTGTCCTGATCCATGATAGACAGTGATCCCGGGACGTTAAATATCATCACTTGGAATATCAGAGGCATGGGGGACCCTCGGAAGAAGAGACAAATATTAGCATATTTGGATAGACACAAAGTGCACATTGCCATGCTACAGGAAACGCATCTGGCACCCCAGCGCCAGAGCCAGTTTGCGCGCAGATGGGCAGAATATAGAATCTTCTCCTCCTACTCCACATATGCGCGAGGGGTGGTAATTCTTATTAAAAAATGGGTACCGTTTCACTTAGCTGGAACCTCTAGTGACCCGCAGGGACGATATTGTCTGGCGTGGGGGCAATTGGGGTCGGCTTCAGTCACACTCGCCTGTTGCTATGGCCCAAATGTGGATGCACCCGACTTCTTCACCTCACTATGGGCAAGGATATTTGATATAGGCTCCAGTCACATAATTTGGGGTGGGGACTTTAACGTAGTGTATGATCCCAGTATGGATAGATCACATTCAGCGCCACACCACTACACTAGGGCGCGGACTGTTATTCAGGACACCGCAGAAGCTTATCACCTAATTGACGCATGGCGACACACCCATCCACATGACAGAGAGGGGACGCACTTCACGACACATGCCGCGTCTTGGGCGCGACTAGACTACTGGTTGGTGTCCAAAGGGGTGGCGCCGGCGATAGTGCAGGTACAATATTTGGCCCGCACCTATTCGGATCATGCCCCCGTTAAACTCACATTGGCTTCGTCAGCATTCTGTGTACCTCGCGGGGCTTGGCGCATGCATGCGACTGTCTTGCTAGATACAGTGTTCCAGGCTGAGCTGCGCGATCAGATAGAGGAGTTTTTTGCTCGAAACAAAGGTTCAGTGAATAGCGTGGAGACTATCTGGGAGGCGTTTAAGGCCTCGATCAGGGGTTTTTGCATCACAAAAGGGGCTGGGGTGTTGAATGATATACTTCGCACACTCAACACATTGGAGGGTAAACTTCGGTCCCTGGAAATGCAGCTAGCCCGAGACCCAAATACCGATACCCAGCTCCAGTTTCGGGAGACACTCACGGAATACATGGCACAGAGGGAGACCCGGTTCCGGGGCAAACACTGGGTAGCAAGATGTTACGGGGAGGGGGATAGACCTGGTAGGGCTTTGGCGCAGATGGTAAGAAGGACTCGATATTCTGGTTACGTTATGGAACTGGAGGATGAGGATGGTATAGTTTACTGGGATAATGACCGCATTCGGGAGGCATTCACGCAGCATTATCAGCAATTATATACCACTAGGGGGAGGGACGAGTTGGATCTGGAGAATTTTTTGGGGGACGTGACGCTAGGCTGGCTAAGCGATAGACAACGTGAATTCTTAAGCGCACCGTTTGAGCTGGACGAGGTCAGGGAAGCGATCATGAGTATGCAATCCGGGAAAGCCGCAGGATCGGATGGCTTTCCGATAGAGTTCTACAAAACATTTATAGAACTAATGGCTCCTATACTACGTGAGGTGTATGAGGAATCTCTTGAGGAGGGTAGATTGCCCTCATCTATGAGGGAGGCTATTATCGTCTCTCTTCTGAAGCCTGGGAAGCCGCCCCGGCAATGCGACTGATAACGCTTTTTGCCGTCCTAAATAATGTGTTGCCCGACTTACCGTTAGCTGCGTTTTTTTTAGATGCCACTAAGGCATTTGATTCCCTTGAATGGGATTACATTTTTGGAGTGCTGTTGCGGATGGGCTTTCCACCCCTTTTCTTATCTTGGATTAAACTATTGTACAACATGCCAGTGGCCAAGGTGCTTATCAATGGATACGTCTCACCTGCCTTCCAGGTCACCAGGGGCACCCGGCAGGGATGCCCTCTATCCCCTTTGTTTGCTCTGGCAGTGGAGCCCCTGGCGGCAAAACTGAGACAGCACCATAAAGACAAGGCTCTGAGATGCAATATGCGGCAGATTCTCATATCACTGTACGCAGATATCACATCACACTATATATACGTAACCCGCAACAGAACTTGAATCCGGTACTGAGAGAATTCATAACATTTGGGGGGATATCGGGAATCCAAATTAACTGGGGAAAGTCTTGTTTTTTTCCGCTGACAGCGGCGACGATACGATTCCCGCTGGACTTCCCTTTAGAGTGGTGCGAGGATGACCTACGGTATCTGGGTATCCGTGTCACCAAAGATAGGGAGGAACTGATGCGCCTAAATTACGGGACTGTGATGGCCCGCATATCGGAGAATATTACTCGCTGGATAGCGCTTCCCCTCTCCATGACAGGGCGGGCCTCCCTAATTAAAATGGTAATACTCCCGCAGCTACTATACTTGTTTTTAAATATTCCGTATTATCCGGGGCTGTTTTTTTCCCAAGACATTGAGATCAGAACTGACGCGTCTGGTGTGGGCAGGAAAGCAGCCTAGGCTGCAATGGAAGATACTTACAAGACCATATGCGCAGGCTGGGTTCGGCATACCAAACTTTGAACTCTATTACCTTAGTGCGCAGGCTCACTATGCATGGTTCTGAGTGAAACAGCCGAGATACATGCCGCAAGTGGCGGCTGAGCACTGGCTTGCACACCCTACACCATTGGAGGGAGTGATACATGACCCGATTGCGCCTAGACACAGAGATCCAACCACGATCACCTGCACCGCCAGGGCTTGGCAGCATATAGGATGCCTGCTAGGTGCAGTGCTACTCTACTCTCCTCTGCTGCCTCTTCGTTATTACCCGAGTATGCCCCTGCTCCAGGAGACAGTTTTTCGACATTTTCAACAGCGTACCAGTGTTGCCAACTGGGGAGACCTCTTTCATAAAGGACGTTTTCGGTCCTTTGAGCATATCTTTCAAGTTATGACACAGACGCCGCTGGATGTCTTCTCATATATACGCTTACGACTTGGGATCCGGTCGGTGGTTCCGGAATTTCCGGCGGAACCGCAGGTGACTACCCCACTTCACGCAATGCTGAAAAATACTCCAAATAAACGGCTCGTGTCCCAGATCTACAGGTCGGTGCATGAGCGGAGAAACAGCGAGGGTTTCGGGCAGTAGCAGGCTCCGTATACTGCACTATAAGTTTCTCCATAGACTATACTATACCCCAGTCAAGATGCATAGATTCAAGTTGAGGGACTCGGACAGATGCGATAGGTGTCACGCTCCTGGTGCAGATTTTATCCATCTGGCGTGGGACTGTTCTGAGGTGCATAAATATTAGGGGCAAGTCTTCGCTGCGTTGGCGCTGATGACGAATACACGCATCGAACCTACGCCGCTGATGGCATTACTTGGCTATGTAAAATCGGTGCAGGCGGTGCACCGCAAATACGTTGCTCTCGCCCTGCTTATGGCCAAACGACGGGTGGCCTGTCGCTGGGGCAGGGGGCGGGCACCCAAATTCAAGACATGGTTGGCAGAGTTGGTGATCTGTCAGGAACGATTAACCACTTATGTCGAACAACTGCCAGCGGCCTTTAGGCCTAGAGATATATGGGCCCCGTTGACATGCTATTTATTATCGGAAAGACAGAGGTCCATGTCCTCGGATGCGGAGGCCTCATCTTAAAGACTTTGCTATGATGTGTGGGGCGTAGGGGTACAAGGGCCCCCGGAGATGTGTGAGAATTATGCACTGCATAAACTTATCAATGTAATGTGATGATTAACTACGTCTAGTATATCTGTCTAGGAATTAGAAGGTGGATGTGGCAGCCATGAAACTGTTATGATGTATAATGCTCGGAATATTGTTTGGAATGATGTTGGTCTAACTGTAAAACAATAAAAAGAAGTTTAAAAAAAAAGAAAAAAAACAAAAAAAAAGAAGAAAGAAAGAGCACATGTTGCAATCCTTGATGCCAAATTCGTTAAGCCTAGACATCAGAATTTGTGATCCACTACAGTATCAAATGCTTCTGGTAAATCAAGAAAGTTAACATAGCTAGGACCTCAGCATCAGCACAATTCAACCAGCCCAGCCTCCACAACCATCTCGGTTGTGCAGCCTGGAGGAAAACCAGCAGATGAAGATCATCATATTCTGCCAATAATCTGGCAATTGTGTGAATACTGCCCTTAGCCTTAGAACTCAGCCTGATAACAAAGTTGGGAAATGGGTCAGTAATTAACCAAATGCTCAAGAATTAACTAAGGTTTCTACAATAGGTGGTTACAAGAGCAAGTGTAAATCCACTTGAAACTCGTCCTGAAGATAACAAAGCATTGAAAACAGTGCAGCGGCAACTGTTCCAAAAGAAGGAGACTTTGATGCAGCTTAAGTGGAAAAATATGTGTTGAAGATTTGGAAGATATCATATTTTGAACCAGGAGAGAGAAGTCCTCATTGTTAAGACTGGTAAAAGAAGTCAGGTTCATAGTGGGACACGCGACAAAAGTCTCAGACAAAGGGGGTTAGGTAAAGGTAGCTCGAGTGATGCCAGAATCAGGGAAAAAGTGGCAATTTTGATTTAAAAAATAAGGAATTTGATTGTATTTGATAGCAGAAATGGACATCATTAGTTTTAGGGGGATCCATAAGTTGCCCCATGATGGAAAAGTTAGCAACTGCCATATTAGGGGCAATGCAAATTTCACTGGAAACAAACATGGCCTTTGCATTTTTTATAGCACGTGTATTGGAGTAATTAATCATTTGTCCTTTAAGTTGTAAATACAGATTGTAGTGAGGGGCTCCTAGTATTCAAAGATTGTACTGTGACAGCTTTTTCTGTAAAAGCTCAAGTGAGAAGAACCAACCACAGAAAAGGCGATAAAGTTTGTCTTCAGAGGAGTTATTTGGTCGAGAGCAGTCATAGGTTGACTGTTTTAGTTGTCAAGCAAAGATTGAAAATCATGCAGCCTTCATCAAGACCCTAATTATCCCTAAACAATATGCTGGGAGTCCAGTCATGATTTCAAATTGTGAAGAGGATCTTAGTTTTTACAAAAAGACAAACACACTAATGCAGACTAACATATATAGGAGATGCATTGGTGATCCCAACTAGGGGTACACTGTATACACTAGTCCCACAGGGTGGCGGGACATGCGCTGTAGTCAAACTTGTGCAAGAGTCCCGGTCAGTATCCCGTACCTAAAAACGCCATCCACCGTCCCTGCATGCACACCGATGACTAACATGTAGACCAGAATAAAGGACTCAGAGAGCATTATTAACCTCAGGCATCCTGCTTGTGTACTACTATAGTACAAAGAGCTTTTAACCTTATTATGTTGGCAGTTATCAAACAACCTTTTATATAGTTACACCCTAGAACATTTTATTTTCTCTTTTCTCTATAATATCAAAGAGCTACCAGGCACCCTGCTGTACCATCATTCCGGGTAAGGGGGTTCTATGATGAAGCATGTCACTGACAACCTGTGTTTGAGGACCCAGTTATAACCCAACCTGGATCACGGCCAAAAAGACAGGACTAGACTACGTAAACTGTCCAAACCTGAAACTGACCAACAATCCTGTCATTACACCAACACTTGAAATTAGGTTCCTGTCAGTATGCGGGAAGCTAGAATCAAGTCGGCAATCTATTTAAAGCCGAGAAATTCTTGTCCCTCAAACAATTTAAAGACGAAAGACAGATTAATCCCATCTTTTCATACTACAGGACACGAAATGCGGTCTTAGGGTTATGGCCAACATTTCCAGCAGAACTCTCGGAGTACCAGCTTGCTAACACAACTACTTATTGAACCAGCCACACACGGCTTGGTCTCCAAGTGGTGTACACTATATACAGCGTCCCAAATACCACCATCACCAACTGGGCAAGTGGGAGTGTGACTTAGGTGATGAGCTGGGTGACGCTGTCAGGCCATACGGTTGCACCCAAAACAAACTCATTTCCATTAACTACGAACACAAATTACTTCACTTTAGATTCCTGAACAGGATATACTGCACCCCAAAACTCTTACATACTATAGATTCCAATACTACAGTGTGCTGCCCCCACTGCTCTACTGACTCAGCTGGCTTCTTCCACCTGGTGTGAGATAATACTGGATTGAAATTGTGAGGACCATAGGCATGATCACTGAGACACATTGAATGCTTCCCAAGACTCATGTTACCAGGATACATCAGGCCACTCCTAAAACTAATTTACAGTATAGCCGATGTATTGTTATTACTGGTGAAACATTACTTGCGCTTTGCATGGATGAAAAGCCCATTACCTAAAATAAAAGACTAGGGTTAAAGATGCTGTATATTGTGGTGGGACAGAGACTTTTGCCGAAGTCCAGGTTTCGCTGGCATGGCCCAAAGACATTAGGTGTCCTATGAGGAGGTACCTGGACACCACCCGTGTGTAGAGGAGTTGTAATGGTATGGGGCGTTCTTTTCCATCATTTTCTGAAAGATTCACACAGCAGGACCATAGGTGTGGCTCTTATAATACTAATTATTCCCACAAAATGTGTTAACACTAACCGCGCCAAATGTTATTCGGCATGGATGCATTGAAGTGTACGTTTGGTATTTCGTTGACCATTCTACAATAAAGTCTTTAAAAAAAGATTGCGGATCAGGCTGTGAAGGGATATTTTTTTTAAAATAACTAGATGACATAGCGAATCAGTAGTAACGTCATTTCACTCACATTAATTCTTAAGTGCAGAAGGCCTAACCTCTTTTCCACTGGACAGAGGGAATTACCAAGATAAAGGAATGCGATAATAATCAGACCAATGCCGGAAAAATGGAAATAGGTTTGACATAGAGGAGTGTTAGACCTGTCAGTCTAGGGGTGGCGAGGGAAAGGGGGGGGGGGGATTCCCTCATCTTTTTGCCTTCATACTCCTATTTTTCTGACTTTGCTGTTGTTAGCCTTCAGACTTTCTGCACTTTACCACTGCGAACCAGGGCTAACATGCTGGTGCTCACTCCCTAAAACATGGCAAAATTGGCCTACACCTAATTGGCATATTTACTTTACCTACAAGTCTCTTGTAAGGAGGTATGCCATATACACAGGGTCTGTAAAAGAAATGCTACTGTGGGCCTGTAGCACTCATTGTGCCACCCACTTAAGTAGCACTTTAAAACATGTCACAGATCTGCCGTTAGTTTTAAAATGTCATTTCGACTGACAAAAATAACTCCCTCGCCAAGCCTAAAACTCCCTTTTTAATAGATACGAGTTACCCCCAAGGTAGGCCCTAAATAGCCCATAGGGCAGAGTGCATTGTAATTAAAAAGTTGGACATGCACTTTTCATTTATGCATCTCCTGGTAGTGAAAAACACGTTAATTAGTTTTTCACCACTGTAAGGCCAACCGTTCCCATTGGATAACATTGGGATACCTTATTTCATTCAATCCGAGCTAACTTTTGATTGGAAGTCGGTAGACAATTCAGGTTTGGTGTCAGAGGAATTGAGATTTAAAATCCTCTTTAATGGTAAAATCAGATTTTAAGTCACAATATCGAAAATGACACTTTTAGAAAGTTGGCATTCTTGCGCCTTAATCATTTGGTGCATGCAGGCTGTTCCTGGGTCATATGACAAGGTGTGAGTGACAGTTGGTCTTTGTATATTCCTCCCGGATAACCACACAATAGAGAGACTAGGTGCGCCTGAATGGGCCATCTCAGGCAAGAAGGAGGGGGGGCAGAGCTGTGAGCAGGCCCACTCACACTTCAATAGGCAGGGAGGAAGGACATTTCAGACACTTCTAGGGGGGGGGGGGGGGGGGGAGGGAGTCTACATATGTTTCTTCCACTTCAAAGTGGGCACCAGGTATAAAAAGGGCGCCCTCAGACCCACTCCTCAGTACACTCCTAGACCTGTGGATACTACAGAAGGACGCACTGCTGCTTGATGCCTGCCCTGCTTACTGAGAAGGAAGACAGAACCTGCTTTATTCATCTCAGGCTGAAGTGACTCCAAGGGTTAGTTAACTGACCTCCTGTTCTGAGCTACAGGGATATAACGAGCTCCAGAGGCCTCTCTGCACCTGCCCAGCTGACCAGCTGCAACTGGACCTGCCTGAGCCCTGCTGGCGTGAAATCCTGATCCCCAAGAAGTGCCTCCTAGATCCTGGACCCTTGGTGTGGCATCAGCTGAGCTCCTCCTCAAAAAACAGCAGAAATCCTAAAGTTTTGGGGTCTTCGCGACCAGGCTTGTTCGCACCAAGATGGTGAACCCGACTTTGTGCTGCAGTGACCGTCTGTGACGACCGTCAATGCAAGATCTGCACTTTGCACTACAGCATCAACAGCCCATGGTGACTGCCAACGCAAGTCTCCAGCAACAACCGTCCTGCCACACCAGACAGGATCTTCGTGCTACAACGACTTTCCGTGACGCCCGGCATGCTCTTCGCTCTACAGCGACAACCATCTGAGTTGCTCTCCCTGCTCGTCGCATCTTCCTCCACACCATGAATGGAACTCTTCATGCTAGACTATAGAAGGTAACTTTTTCACCAGGACTAACCTGGTTCTCTGTATCCGGCACACACTCTTTTGCGGTTGGCCTGAACTTGTGACTTTCATCCGATATGAAAAAGAAACAGGAGTGAACCCGTTTATCCCGGACTCATCCCGCCTCTGAATCAGATCGACTTATCCTCCCTCCTATATGCTATTTGTGGATTGTGCCACACCCTAAGAGATGATATTACCCTAAGATGCTTTTGATGCACTCTCGACTATTTAGTTAGTCTTTACCTCGGACTCCTTACGCTGCCAACGTCATTCAGTATCCTGACACGACCTTGTCCTCTTGGATTTCAATTCCTTCGTCCCTCTAGTACAGAAGTACTTTTTAATCATCGTAACCATAGTCCTGATGATGACCTCAATGTAAAGAGGTTGAAACGCCGTCGACCTGACAACGCCAATTGCGGCTCTAAGAAGGGTCATTCATAAATGGAATAATTTTGTCTGTAACTGTAAAGTCCTTTGTAAATATCCCTGTTTGACCCTTATGGTTCATTTGTCCTTCGCCGTTCCACGTTGTTATTTAAACACTTATGTCACTGCGCCGTTCACTTATCACTTCACTGTCAGTGAACATATGATTGTTATGGTTACTGTAAATTAGACATACTTGTTGTGCTTCTAACTACAAATAACAATCTTTTCATCCTCCCCTTTGGTCTCCCTTGTCCTTTCCGGTGTGTTATGATTAATCCTCATATTTAGTGGTCTCTTTATATAATTTTCCAGTTGAAACATTGTTTTTCTTTCATCCGATATCAGCATGCATGACTGGATAACCGCGAGTGGCACTTTGAAGGCGCGATACTCGCCTTACATCTTTAAAATTGCAAACCTCCGGTTCTACTGATTGGATTTTTGTTATTTTGTTATCAAATAATTTATTAAAATTTACTCTATGTTTCTAAATTAGTATGGGATTTTTCTTGTGTTTTGCTTTCACTTTATTACGGTTTGTGTGCTCCATAAATACTTTACGCATTGCCTCTAAGTTAAAGCCTGCCTTCTTTTGTGCCAAGACCAGGGGGTTAAGCACAGGCTAATTTAGTGACTTTCGTAGTTCACCCTGACAGGGATTGTGGCACAAGTACTCACAAGGAGTCTCAGGGCAAACAATATATAGAATATGTCCCTTAGTATGAGTAAGGAGCAGGGAGTAAAGAGTGATTTTTTTATTTTTTTATATCAGTCTAGTGAACAGGAAAAATAATGGTAGAGCCTCATGCCAGGAACTGTATTTAGCTGACTAAACTTCTGAATTTAAAGTATTTAAAAAATACCCACTAAATACCCCACCCCTGGTATCAATATTTACTGGATACACTAAATACCCCACCTTATTTCGCCCTACTCTGAATCATTTACTCATGGTAACTATGTGAAAAACTGACCAAACTGCCTAAACTCATGAATAGGACAGTGTAAGACACACATTTCTGAAGCACCGCCATGACAGGCTTACTATGATGTATGCATTTCCTATTTACCTTCCTGCATGGAGCACGAAAGTGAAACTGGGTGCATACGCCATGGTCTTTCGTTTGAGGCCTCCCAGCCAAACAGGCAATTAAAGATTATGCCACTGTTATCTAGTAGTTCCACAACCTCACAGTAAATACACTTTTAGGGATTCTAGGTCGGATGGAGATGGGCTCAGCTTGTAGAAACCCAATCATTATCCATATAATTCTTGATATTCAATGCTCTTTATAGGAGAAAGGAGCCCTGTAGTGACCTAACTGGATTCGCATCATGCAGCATATTGCTGTAGGACAGTCACTTTCTTATTTACAGAAAAAACGTGCTGGTCCATTCTTTCCGCAAAGGCAGATGTATGACAAAAAGAGCATGGCATTGATCAACAAAGTCGCAGTTGGACCAACATTTGATACACATGTTAAGCTTCAGTACAAGAGGCAAAAAAAGTAGGGTAGCTGTTGAGTGTCCAGTTATTTTAGACTTTTAATGTCAAGTTTAACATTCCATGGTACAAGAGACTACTAAAGAAAAAGCTCTTCTGAAAGAGGATATGTAACTTTGTTAGGCTTAAGTGATAGAGAAGCGACAACTGACAATGGTTTGATGACTAAACTGTAAATAAAAGAAGAAACAAGAGGCACTGTGAATACTTAGAACTGACAGTGACCAAACCAAATGTAATACTAAAGTAAGGACACAAAATCCATTTATCTTGCAAGAGGGAGAGTCAATCTCCTCAGCACTGATGAATAATATCACTGTACAGACATACAGAAAGAGGTGGTGAAGAGGAATTTATGGAAGTATTATAGGCAACGCTCACCTTAAACAAATCATACAGATCTTCTAGATCTTCCAGAAGGAATGAAACATCTGGTGCCACAACACGGATCTTGAGGGAATAAAACACACAAATGAATACTGTTATCACCAGTTAAAATAATCATGAACAAGAAGATATTACAAAACATTACCAACAGTTTTAATCATTTGAAGTCATTTTATCTATTGTGCTCATCTTCAGCAAAGCAGGAAAAACTTATCAATACTGCTACTTCATTTCATAAGCCACAACTGTAGACACTAGTTGGAACTGCCCTCTGCACAGTTTGCTATTGGAAAATTAAATTAATATTTTCTGCTTAGTAGTGCTGGGGATGATTCAAGGTTTTCTTGCTGAAATACATAATGTTGGACTAATGATGGTTTCAGATACTTTCACGAAAAATGGGTGGACACTCAAATAGCAAAAGTGCAAATTCAAGTTCAACAAGACACATTATTTGGATCATGAAATCACCATTATGGGAGGATGGAAGGCCCAACTATTGCTGTGCGGAGCAGTCGCAAGTATTGAATTTGTATCCACCTGGGCACCTTCTGCACTGAGTCTGATGGAACTGGTGGAGGTGGCTTAATTCCATCACAGTACACTGGATGCTCGGTGAGGCCCCAAAATGTAGTGCACTGGAACTCCTATAGCTGTACTTCACAGAAAACTTGTCCAGGAAGGCTCTAAGGCATTCCAGCCAGCCGAAATGACTATTCACCAACCAAGAGAACTAGCATCAAGACAGAAGTCATTTTAATTGGTCACATGTTCGCCAATGAGAGGGACTCAAATATCATGACATTTTAGTCAATCACATTGATCACCACAGGACCAATGAAAATGAGGGTCTTGATTGTGGTCCAGAACTAACTCCACAAAACCCCCCACATATTCTGCCTTTCCCAAGTAGGGCTGAATTTTCCGCTAAATGTATCAGAAAAATTGTAGCAAATGCAATTTAAGTAACAAAATTGCTACAGGAAGGCACAGAAGAAAATTGAAATAAGTTTTGTGCTAGGGAGTTTCAGAGGAACAAAACAGTAGTCAGAGAGACTTGTACACTGGCATCTTGTGTGTTACGGGGAGGACAACTATGGCACTATGTGACTGAAAACAAGAAGTGCGAGTAGCTCGAAAATGTAATTTGTTCATCTAAATTCAAAGCAAAAGAGTGATGATAAATCAAACAAAATTGAGTATTCATGAGTAAAGGCTTTGAAAATGTTTTTACATGAGTTTCACAGTGTGACAACTGCAGAAAAATACAATTGGATATTTCTAGGTGAAATCATACAGCTAAATAGTACTCTTGACTTCTGGTAAAGGTCACCAGAGGGAAATAGTCCCACCATGGAAAGGCGATAGGTGTTTTTCACTACTGGTTCATTGTAAATGAAAAGAAGAGTAGGGATAGATCGGAGGCGGATACAATATTGAGAAAGGTCTGTCATTGTACAGGAATCTATACCAGGAATTACAAGCTTTCTAGATGTGGTCATACAAGAATCTATGGGAGTAATTACAAACTCTAGATGTTTATGGAAGAGATTTGACAGGATAATGCATTACTGACAGGAGACCAAGAGATTGCTCCAGAGAGTGTAAGATTAACTATCTTTATATCGTTGTGTTGGAGGGACATCTTAGGATGGCTCAAACCAAAAAAATATTGAGAGCAGTTAACTGGTGACCTCGCATGGACTAGATGGTGGAGCATCTAGTGAGGCACTGTATGCGGTGTACGAACTGTCAAGCTACAGATATATGGGACAACACTTGTTGGGACAGAATGGAACTGTACATAATTGATCCATTTAGGTTTCCAAGTGCCATTCCATTCGGCAGTCATGGGTGACCATTATCAAAAAAATCAAGATAGTACCAGATGTTACCGCATGCAGTGTTGTAAAGTATGGACCAGGGGCCAGATGTACGACGAGAATTAGCATGCGCAAATGGGTTTGCGACCCGTTTGCGCATGCTAATTCTGATAGGGCCATGTACAAACACTCATTTTGCGAATCGCAAAACATTTGCGACTCGCAAATTAGTGTTTTGTGACTCGCCTCTTTGTAAGGGGTGTTCCCTTCCTAATAGCGAGTCACAAGCCATGTACCAATGTTTTGCGACCACAATCGCGGTCGCAAAACACTCGCAAATTACCACCCTCTTCACGAGGGTGGTAATGCAGTCGCAAATAGGAATGGGTCCCCAGGGGACCCCTTCCCCTTTGTAACTGCCTCTGAAATATGTTTTAAGGGCAGGCAGTGGTCCAATAGACCACTACCTGCCCTTTAAAAAATGAAAGAAAAACGTTTCATAGTATTTTTTTAAATGCATCTCGTTTTCCTTTAAAGAAAATGGGCAGCATTAAAAAAAAACTGCTTTATTGAAAAGCAGTCCCAGACATGGAGGTCTGCTGAGCGCAGCAAGCCACCATCCCTGGGAGGGCCAGCCATTCTCAATGAGGTCGTAAATTGCGAGTGGCTCATTAATATTCATGAGCCTCGCATTTTGCGACCCCATTGGGAATCGCAATCAGTGTCTCTGCCACTGTTGTACATTCCAAATTGCGACTCACAATTGAGCACAAATTGCGAGTCACAATTTGGAATGGTCATACATCTGGCCCAAAGTTTGGAAGCAGAATGGGTCAATAACAATTTTAACAGAGAGTCAATCTTTTGTAAGGCAGGAGTATCTACATATTAGAAGGATAGCAGAATGAGATCACACAGACTCACTTTAACTCATCATGCAACCAATGAACAGGTGGAGGTGTTACAAGGTTGTTACAGAGCATACAGAATCCATATCTGTCTGTACGGGCAGAAGATGGGCAGAAAGGAAACAAGTGAATGGCAACAGATTATCTTAAAAGACCAATACAGATCTTCAAACATTCAACAATCTCTGGGGAAATAAGTTCTAAAAAGCAAGAAGTTCAATACAGATGTGGTCCCTATTCTACAGTATAGAGTGGAGAGAGCGAGCCTAAATGAAGAGTGGTGGAAGTAAATAGATAAGAAACTGAAGTGATATATTAAGATCAAATTCTCTAGAGACAGTGTAGAACGGATGTATGACGTTACAACGCATGCTTTTACAACGCATGCTGTTACAACGAAACTTTTACAACGCAAATGCATTTACAACGCATGCTTTTACAACGCAAGTCTTTACATCGACTTGCACTAGATGGCGTGCTAACATTAGAAAAGTGTAATTTACTATTCCAACTCCAGTCCACGTAACAGTAGGGAAGGTGTTGGGATAGTAAACTACACTATTTGTAATGTTAGCACGGCATCTAGTGCAAGTCGATGTAAAGACTTGCGTTGTAATGGCATGCGTTGTAAATGCATTTGCGTTGTAAAAGTTTCGTTGTAATGGTATTGCGTTGTAAAAGTTGCGTTGTAAAGGTTGTTCCCCGTGTAGAACATGCTTTATGTAATGTGTACCAGTAATGGTCATACATAAAATGTCAGAAGTGCCCCTGTATACAAAACATCTATTTGGGGAAAGAATGAGAGAGTAAGGTGTAGAATGGCAGCAATTCAAGTTTGGTGACAAATATAAAAAACAATGATATAAGTGAACTATATAGGAGTGATCAATGAAAACGTCTGCTGGACAATGGAGACTTTGAGCAAGTTTGGTCCTTGGAAATATATTTATTGAATACTTGTCAGGGGATCACAAAGCACTGCTGAAAATACAAAAGCAGACACAAAGTTTAACATTACTATCATGTGCAGGAAAAGGTACACCACTCTATCAACTCTATAATTCATTTATGTATCAGCTTCTATATTTGCTGTTATGCCAACTTGCTTCCACATTAGTCTGTTAAGCAAATACAAACAGCAAAGATTTACAGCAAAGCTTCCAATAATCGCAGAATCAATTCACAGGTGCATTAGTTGCTAAAGTGTCCCTCCTAGCGATGGGGAAACATGCAGATGTCTGGTTCTGGGCAGGTGCATTCTGTCTCAGAATGGGACTGTTTTTAGTGGTTTCCTGCAGAAAGGGCACATATTAAATTATCTACAGGAGTTCAGTGTAATGCCAGTGTTGGTGCCATCTGTGCGTGTCCCATTTAATCTCTGCACAGATGACTGTTGGAGATAAAGAAATGGATGCAGTTTTAAGGATGGGGTCGTAAAGAATGTGCATTAAGGGGAGGGTTGTAAATGCAAAAATGCATGCACACCCACAAAGTCAACCAAGACACATAGATTTGTGTGCATTCACAAACATTTTATAAAGCCATTCCCTTCTTAGAAACACTTGTAAAAGTGGTCAGAAAAAAAGGTTGGAGTAAATCGGTTTCCATGATGGGAATGCGTATGGAACATTCCCATCATTCTCAAACCAAGCTAGCACCTGCTGCTGATGTGGGAATGTTGGAATGAAATTTTACGTGCCATGACAGATATTCCAGATATTGTTGTATTGGGAAAAGACAACTCTAATCCAAATATGTCAAAATCATATAGACGGCTGTTGGCACAACTCTTGTGGGTGACAGTAATACTAATCACGTCTGATTGGTAAGAGACCAGTGTTTCAATGATCCTACAGTGGTGTCACAAACTGTGGAATGGTATAGCCCTACAGAACCTGATATATAATATAAACAAGCAAGGGTAAACATTTATTGGAGTTTGGAGTCAACTTGAAGTATTTCTACAAACGGGACATTGTTTTAACATGCCCCCAGAGATTCATGGCATTAAGGGCCATTGGTATCAAGCAAAATTGCGATCGCAAATGGCGAAATTCGCAGAATTTCGGCGTTTGCGATCGCAATTTTGCTTAGTGGTATGTATGAGGCAAATCTGCGTGCAAAATAAGGAATCGCAGAATTTGCGATTCCTTTTTTTGCGATTGCATTTAAGGAATCGCAAATTTTGCGATTCCTTAAATGCAATGTAAGAAGCACCAAAAAAGGAATCGCAAATTACCACCAACTTTAAGGTGGTGGTAATTTGCGATTTCTTTGAAAAATTATTTTTTTGCATTTTTCAAAGTGCAATGTGAAGCACATACATGCCCTTAGGGCATGTATGTGCGCCACATGTGCCCCCATGCTTATTTCAGGGGTGCAACAGGGTGTCCTTTTGACACCCTTGCACCCTTGAAATTGCATTCTCAATTTGCGATTCTCTAATTGCTAATCGCAAATTGTGAATGTCTGCCCATTCATTCCTATGGGCCTCCAGGCCCACAGGAATGAATGGGGAGATATTCCTTAATTGCGAATCGCAATTTGAGATTCGCAATTAAGGACTATGTAGGATTCGCATAATTTATTGCAAATCCTACATACATAGCATTTTGCGATTCTCAAATAGCGATTCGCAAAAAATAGCTATTTGAGAATCGCAAATAAGGATTTTGATAAATATGGCCCTAGATCTTTATTATTGAAAATGGTTAACATCAAAGTAAGGTGTATTAGTGTTAATGTATTATGGTAGGAAGGGAAGACCAAGGGAATAAGGGTGGGCAGCTGGGCAGTTGCAGGGAGTTTGTTGTGTCCTTGTAGCTCAGATTAGGAGGTCAGCCAACTAACTGACCCTTAGGGGCACTCAGTTTATTCAGGGGTGATGGAAGCAGGTCCAGTCTTCCTTCTTAGAGAGCGGGCAGGCCTAAAGTAGCAGGGCAGTCCTCTGGGGACCACAGATCCAGGATTGTACTGAAGAGTTGTTCTGGAGGTCCAATATTTATACCTGGAGCCAGCCATTAAAGTGGGGGGGATTCCCTATACCACCCCTACATGTGGTTCTGGAAAGTTATTCCCTTTCCTTGTCAAGGCTCCAAGAAGGCTAGGGTGACAAATGGCTGGTGTCAAGTTCCTTTAAATGTGCTGGAGGCAAGCCCTGTGAAGTGTAAATGAGGCAGGGAACGGCTCCGCCCACAACTATCCTAGCAGGATGGCCCATCCTGCCTACAATCAGTCCCCTTTGTCTCACTGTCTGGCAGGAATACAAAAACCCCAACAGCAGAGCCATTCACAGTCATGTGACCCAGGACACTGGTGTTAGTATTGCTAGCATTACCTCTCACCGCTCTTTCAATTAATCAATGTCTAAATGCAGTGACAGCAACAAATAAAGCCCATGGCCTTAATCCCTTCTTGAATAAATTAACAAAAAACTGTGAGATATGCCGGTTCAATGTGCCATACTATGTGGATTGGCAACTAGAATTACTGGAGACATGCAGGAAGATATTTAAGCTGAAATACCACATCACTGAGAGGGCGGAACAGTTTTTGTCTCAGACAGTGAGTATCAACTTGGTCAATTTGTATTGGTGCATATCACAGTTTGCAGCCAACCTCCCACCACCACTTTGGACTAAAGTTCTCGGACCTTCTTACAATACAGTTATGGGTTGGATCACGCCTGACTACTGTATCATAGGTTCAACCACTGAAGCCACTTGGAGACACAGTGGGAGGAGTATGCTGCCACTCTAAAAACGTGCAGATTCAATGAAGTAGGCCACACAGGTAAAGGCCAGTCTCCTGCCGTTCTGGTAGATGTTGCCTGGCCATCCCCCAAAACACTGCCCCCTTCACAGTGGCCACTACGAGAAAGCCAATGTGCCACCAGCGTACACAGAAATCCTTCTACAATTTACATCTCTGTATGTTTAAACTATAGCATTTGTAAATTAAATCTCACAGCACTCACCACATTTTGTTTAGTAGTTTCTTCATGATTTTGGAGAACCCGTATTCTATGTCTACAACGCAAGCGCTGAATTTGTTCAATAGAGTTGTCGCCAAATTTCTGTCAAAAGAAAAAGAGATTTAGATGAATGGATCCCTTACATATACTAAAAACAAAAAGGGAAATTCTAATAGTCTGAAAAGGAAGAACACACTCGAATTGATAAGATCCACGTGGGTAATTTGGGGAAAACAACAATTGAACAGAAAAACAGACTTTTTGAGATGTGAATCAAACAGGAAACAATTAATTCTAAGACAGGTTTGACTTTGGGTCTCAAATTAGAACCACACTACCAGGGACAGCAGATTCTCTAATTTTAATGAAAGCTAAATAATATAAAAGAAAAGGTTTATATATTAAAATGAGTATGCATACTCACACAGTCTAGAGATTTTGCCAATTATACCAAAAGACAATTCAAAAGTAAAACTCAGTAGATGTCCCTAACGCCTCTCAATTGAATTCCAGCACATTTACTAAGAGAGCGGCTTTAAATTTGCCTGTATTCATTTCAAGGCAGATAAGCATATTAGTAACTAAAATGGAGACCTTATTGCTAGGATAATGTACCAATTGCATACTGATACATTGATTTCGGAAAACAAGTAAGAAATAGCATTAACTAATCTTAAATCCCTATTGGTAAGCTTGTGTACAATAGTTGAATATCATCAATAACTTAGCTGGTGGGTAGTCTAAATATTAGCCCACTATTACCTGATGAAGGATTAAAGACACATTTAAAGGCAAGTCTAAGTCCCGCATTCACCAACGAATTATTAATTCTACATTTTCGCCTGTAGGCCTGTTAAGAGTTACTACATTCTGAAATTTACAAACATTCCCAGGAGTACGCTTGGAAATATGAGCCAAGCGCATGTTTCCAAAAGTAAGTCTGGGGAGGTTAGCTGACAATCCCATAGCAAGCAACTCTGCACAAGGGATTATAGGATCACCTGTGCAAATGCACAATTTAATTTTGTTTTGTTTTTTCTACACGGAAAAACGTTTTCACTGTGGAGAAAACTTAGCTGGGGTTCATCATTCCCTTCCCCAACCCTTAAAGGGATTTACACCACCCCTCGAGTGGAGTAAAAATGTGACACTTTCCAGGGTGATTTGGAGAATTATAGGAATCTGTGAATGCAGAAGGTAAGAAAATGCCCCTTTTTGCATGATCAACCCCAAAGTTTTCGGCTGATGCTCCTGGTTTTTTTTACTTTGAAAGTCCACGGAGGCCTACTGACCAGACCTCAGTGCCAGTGTTCTAATCCAGTGTATGATGAATTAGTTACCCCCAATTGGCATAAGCGGACTTACTTATAAGTCCCTTGTATATGGTACCAAGGGTCCCCAGAGCATGTAAGTTGAAGTGTCCACACCGGGCTGCAGCACTGAGAGTACAAAATGGCATGCCACTGCAATCTGGCAGAGCAGTTTTAAAACTGCCAGCTCGACCTTACCATTTAAACCAATAGCAAAGCCCCCCATTTTCCATAACAATATATATAAGTCTCCGGTAAGGAAGGCCTATAGAGCCCTAAGGAAGGGAGCTGTGTATTATTAAGTAGGACATATATTTTTAATACGTCCTAACAGCAAACCTTCCAAATTGTTGTTTTTGCTGTGGAAAAGGTAGTAGCCCCATTGACTAACACAGTTACCGGCTGACCTCTCAGTCCGGCTAACTTCTAAATAGGACTACTACAATGGGTATTTTAAGATATCAAATTAATCAATTAATTTTAAGGAAAGACAACTTTTAGACAGCTGCCACGCTGTTGCCCAGTTTGTCCAGTGGCCTTGCACAGTTGCTGGCTACCAGACAGCCTTTTGCTCTCCCAGGCTCAGAAACAATAGCAGCCTGCTACAGAGGGAGGTGTTCCTTCCCGATTGTAGGAAGCCATTCAGGTTGTTGGCCCAAAAGGTGAGCTTCAAAGGCCAAGTTACCTTTGGTGAGAAAATTACAATCACACTCCTTTAGGGCTGCCTCTTTGATCAGGTAGACAGGCTGGTGGCAGGAACAGAGAGGGGAAACCAGTGGCCAAATCGTTTTTTCTAGTGGGCATGTAGCCCACAGTTTGCCACACCTCTAGGGTGGGCTACCAAACTCCTAACATCCAAGGAAGGATTCAGACATCTTGAGAGTGGGCAGAATAGTGCACTCTGGGATTGCTAAATGCCACACATAGCCGGAAGATGGCACAGGGTGGAAGGAATCCTGATAGACACTTGGCTAGTAACAGCAACAGCCCCCAATGAACTTTCTGGCATAAATGTGGCACCCTGAGCCTAAGATCATGATGGAACTGGAGAAAGGACAAAAGAAATACTGCCCAGCTGACCCCTGGATCTAGCAAAGAGAAGCTGACCCGTCTGCTGCACCTTGGGCTAGCGAAGAGAGGACTGTGCTTGTGGCTTCTGGTCCCAGACCAAAGAAGTGACTCCAAGGGTCAGTTGGCTGAGCCCTGGAACCAGCACCAGAGACATCAAAGCTGAAATAGCCAATTCTGGTAAGTTGTTAGCCACATTCTTCAAATAACTGCCAATGGGCAACCCAAGAGACCGATCCACAGGGGCCCAAAGTTGCACCCGAGTCTGATTGACCTGGGAGTGCTATCTGTGTCCAGATTGGTCCCCACCAAAGACGGACACCAGCCTTCACCAAAGGATACCGTTGGACCCGCTGCGTACAGAGACGAGTAGCTCAGCACAACCCCAGTCAATTGCACAGCACCAAGAGCATCTTTCAGCATCCTGCATCGCCAGCATCAGGACCACTCCCTTGAAGCCTATGGCATTCCAGATTTAAATTGTGGAACTGGACTTAAGACTGCTTTGGTGACCAGGTATTTGTCCAAATGCTCCTTTATGGGCCCCCTGACCTATTCCCTGTTGGAACTGGTTGTCCACCTAGGACCAGAGTATCCGAACACAATGCTTTCAAACTTTGCAAAACATTTCCAAACTTTACAATCACCAATTCTTGTCTGCGCATTGGACTAAAAAGATTAGATTTACGCTGTACTTAAAAACTATATCTCTGGAAGCTTCTGGTGGATTTTACTCATCTTGGTGTCTAAAAATTCATAAAAATATAATCCATTTTCATATATTGGTGTTGGATTTATTTCATGTAGCATGACTTTCTTATGCTGTTGTTTGGTGCTTCTGAATGCTTGACACTAGTTTCTATGTTTAAACCTTGTTGCTCGAAGCCACAGCTGCCCAGGGTTGAGCTAAAGGTTCAACAAATGAGCCTGACTGGACCCAAGACAGTTTTACGAATGTACTACATGATAAGGTTGCACAACCATGATGGTAAATATAAGGACCTCCTATTACTAATATCTGTTCCTAGGGCAGGGAAAATACAATTGTTCAAAACAAATCCCTAGGCAACTTTTATTCTATTCAGCATTAAAGAACATAATTGCTGTGTGTTAATGGAAAAGGCTAAGTGTACACAAAAGAGTGCATTAAAAAAACTGTTTATTCATACTGAATTACATAAACAAAAAGGATTTTCTTGGGATAAACAATGTCTAATCTTTGATTGCCTGCGAGATCCCCTGGTAATTAAAAACAACAAATATTGCGTTCTCATTGTTCTCTCAATGCATAGAAACAAGGATAAATATCATATGTATAGTTTCAACAAATACAATCCTATGTTCAGATACTTTCAATACAATGATCACAAATATGTAAACCACGTTAATAATGAACAATAACAGTCTTACTGATAAATATAAACATGATTGTCAAGGATGCTAGAATGAAACATTTGCTCTAGGAAGAAAGAACATGTATTTGCCAATGCATATATTCTTGTTGAGAGACACAATGGGGTGGCCTTGATCATTGATGGATCTCATGGAATCGTGTCAACGTGCGTTTCGGCGATCCAAGCGCCTTCATCAGGAAAGCCACAAATACAACATGCCAGATCAGACTGCAAGGAGTTAGGAATAATGTATGGAAAAGGATTCCGAAAGATGACAGAGCCTATCAATGTCAATTAACTTGATAACTTCTTGGAAGAATTGGGAATCGATACAAATGAGGTCAGTGCAGGAGCCCGTGGTACGGAGATGCAAGGAATTTGCATACAGGGGCTTGTAAGGTCCAAGAAAAAGGGGGCAGGGAAGGTCTCTAGGCCAGGTGAATAACAGAACTGCGGACTTGAATTGCATCCTGTTTTATAACGCTCGCCAGGCACATGGACGAATAAATGAAGAACTCTAGGGTGAAAGAGAACCGCTTTGTAGAAATATGCATACGACAGACTTCTGTCATAAATGATCTGAGCTTGTCTTCTTCCACTAGTAAAGGCCGCACAACCATACCATATAATATTACACAATCTTCACACCGTGCATGTTTGTGGGTGGTTCACAAACTCCAATGGCTAACCACCCCTTGAAACACACATTTTACCACCTCTTGAGAGAGATTATCCTGTGTGGAGAACACCACAGAAATCTTGGTGCTTTGTCTGCCAGAAATCCTTTCGTGAATTCCTGGCAGGAGTAAAAAAGGTTAATTTGGACTTCAATAACTTAAAATGAAAATGTCCCCAGTGCAAGGATGCTCAGCTACATTTGTTGCTTTCCGGGTGCTGGCATTCTCTCAGAAATGTAAACCTCAGTCCCTATTCACAGTTAAATCACCTTACTCTGCAAAATGAGTATAGGTTCCCTATTTATCAAACATGTTTCTACTGTTACGTCTCGCAAGACATAAGACTGTCAGATGAAGTACTGCATGCACAAGATGGTAGCAACAGGATTCCATAGTAGCTTCATGCTGTCCATGGTTTATTTATACAGAAACAGTAAGTAGGAGGAGGACAGTGTTGACTCCTGTGGCTAAGATTGTTTCTCTAGGTAGAAAGGCTTTATTGGCACCAACAATAAGTGCATTTCTAACCCCTTGTTCCGAAACATTCAGAATAGACCGATCATAAAAAAACTGAAATTAAAAACGAAGGCTACATGATGGTTTATCCCTCGTGCTTACGTGTGGCTCTGTGTACTTCTCTGCAACATCTTAAAAGATATATCAGATATTCTATTCTACGTACCTCGTATGAATCTCGAATAAGGTCTGCAATATCTGTATCTGGGTACGTTTCCTGATCATCATCGAAGAAGGCGTGAAGATTACTGATTGGCGTCAGAGGACTTTCCTCATTTTTAACATGCTCCAGAAACCTGAGAGAACAGGAATTGTTAGTGATAGTAGCAGTTAACCACTACCTAAGCTGTAGTATCTGCTAGTGTGCATATTTTACACCTACACGCAGAAGCCGTAACACATTTGTGAGCAATGAGGAGCACCTTTACTGTCGGAGAGACCGAGGTCTAGATACAATTCATGGAAGAGAAAGCCGTCTTGGATGTGACAGTAAAAGATTATGTTCTTGCAAACAGAACAAACATGCTTGGTTTACAAATAATCATGATTCCAATACAAGTTCAGAACTGAATTCCGATCACTGTGCAAACAAGAGTTTGCACAGGGATGGATTCACAAACTGAGTGATAATTATCACACTCTCGTCGTTTTCCCTTGATAAATTAAAAAAAGTACCAGGGGGAAACGTTCTGGAAAAACTGCAAATATGAGGTATTCACTGTGTTGAAAACCAAGGATGTATGTTCTGCCTCATGTTCATGTGCAAACTCAGAGGTATTTAATGCATTTTGTGAATACATCAACTTGGAGTATGGGTATTTGCCACAGGGGATTAATAACCCACCTTGTTCTGGCCACTTGTAATGAGGGACCACGTCTAATGCTTATGCTTCAGCCTTTATTACCAAACACCATGTGAAGAGTATGGATCTTCAGAGGTCTAGAAGCTTCTAATGTACATAGCAACCACCCAACCAGCAACAAAAACAGCGAATTAGGGGTGGGGACCTGGGCTCTTGCCTGGGAAGCAAAGCATGAATATTTTTATTTTATTTTCGAAAAATAAAACAAACTCCAAACAAAGCATGAATACATGATGCACCATTGATGACAAAGCGCCGTGACGTATATGGCAATTGTATAAATAAAATGTCCATGTCAATTGGATCCACGGAGGGGTCTGAGCCACCTGGTCACATAGGAATAAAGGGTCATGGTTACACTGTTCATGGGTACAAATAATGGGAACTAACATTACATCAATCAAGGCTCTTTTCCCACTTCTCCAAACCGCAATCCCCCTTCCTCCGCCTCCCCCATCACTTCTAGACCATAATACTTGATCCATGGTGCCCAGATCTTCCGGAATTTCCGAGGACAGCCCCTGGCCTTGTATGAAAAGCTGTGAATTTTAATCAGAGGGAAGGAATGGTGGTTTGGTGGATGGGGCAGGGCTTCGGCTCGCCAAGCGGATGAATATGTTCTCTGTCCATGTGAGAGACTTACTGTGTACTCCCTCCGGCGACTCCCTAACGCCAGTCTCAAGTGGCCACACCAACTAACTCATAGGGGTGACTCAGGATATAGAGTGGGCTACTGAGTGAGAGAACCGGAAAGAAATAGAGTAGAGGGTCAAGGAGAGAGAAAGTGTATTGGTGGCTTTGGGTGTAACAAATGAAAGGTCAAATCTTTCTTCAAAGCCTCCATTTATTGCAATACTTTTTTTTAAATCCTTACTTTTCTCAAATATGTAGTATGTACTTAGCAGGTAACTGGGACAGACTTGAGAGGGACACTGTTTAACTATTTGTAACCTAATAACCCATTCTCTAAAGACACACAAAATTCATATATAAATATTTTCGGAAGTGAATTAAATAGAAAAGAGTATCAGAATAACTTGACAAACTTCCCTCTTTGGTTTGTAGAATCGATCCTACATGTTGAGAGACATTTTAGACTTTTTCTTTAAAGAGAAACTACACCATCCTCCTTTTTGCTGAACATGTATCCAACTCACACACTTTTTGGTGCACCTAAGCTAAACGTAGGAGGGCAAAAACAATATCCAAGCTCATATTCTAGACTCACAATCTGCTGTACAGTGGGTTTTCCAGTGTACTAGGTTTTGCAATAGGAGCTTGAACACGAGCTTTCTCATAGGAGGCATAAAGCAGCTAGACATTGGGAAGCCAGTGAACACCAATGGACCTGTAACTTTATGTGCCTTCGCTAACATTCCCGAAGGTTTTCACAACCAATTTTGTTCCTAAAATTAGCATCAAAGTCATAGTATTTCATGCGGGGCACCTTCGTAGAACAGTAGATTTTCCACTATTGGAAAATCTGCTAGATTAAGGGTAGGCATACGCATAGAAATGTATGCTTTGACTACATTTCCGTGCGTAATCCTGGGGACTTTGAGACTCCCTCAAAATATGGAAATGTATGCCAATGATAAGATGAAGAAAACTGTGCATGTGTGGGTTGCATGTAAATGTATAGTTTGCCTAGATTTCCATGGGTAGACTCGTGGAAATCTGTGCAAATCAGAATAAGAAATCCACGAGTTTTAAATTTCTGCTTGTTGAAGTGAAAAAGTGCATTTTAGAGTGGTTAAAGTTTGAAGTATATCAAGACAGATATATACCAGAATGAATATGAGAATTTTTTTTTTGTTTTTGTTTTTACAATTATTGCAATCCTCTCTTCTCTTAAAAACATGTGCAAATAGGGCCTTGGTACCTGTTCTCCAAGAAAGCCAAGTTCAGTCAAGCCCTTGTACTCTCATATTTGGATGGCGGTAATGCCCGGTTCCACGGCCTCCTTGACTCTGCATTAAGCACCTTTAAAGACATGCTGCATGCCACAGTATGCCTCCTCAAAGGCCTGGAGAAATAGGACTACATCACCCCGATGCAGATGTAACTCCACTGGCTCCCCCGGCCAGGCCACACCATCTTCAAGACCAGCGGCATCATCTACAAATCATCATGGCCAGCACCTGACCCTATTAACCTCTTCTGTGCCCATGACGAGATAGTCTCGTCATGGAGCACGGTTGCGCTGTGCCCATGACGAGACTATCTCGTCATGAACCCCACCCACTAATACAACGCCCGGCACAGGAGGGGGAAAGGGCGTGGCACTGAAGGGGTTAAGCTGACAAGCTCACCTGCAACCAAAAGATGGACACATACAAAAAAAGAAAACAAGGAAACAGCGCTTCCCCATCAATGTCCTCAGGTTCAGGAAGAACAGCCCCTTATCCATTCTGACCATCCCAACTCGGATCCAATTTAGGAAAGAGCTAAAGACACACTTCTTTAAAAAAACAATGCACCAAGATGCAGGAACAGTCCACCTGCCTTCGAGAACAAGCTATCCCTCCAATCACTCTTCAGATGTACCTTTGCCCCTACACAAAGGCCTTCTGCCTTTCACATAGGTTTGTGCTATACAAATGCATTTATAAATACTTGCAAATACACATGTGACACTTCATTAATACAGGCTAATGATTAGAAACATACATGTCTGATTTAACAGGGAAGCTCGCAGCATTAGAATACATTTTAATTAAATACAAGCGAAACAAAACAGAAAAGGGTACCTTATTAAACCACTCAACCAATCTCCATCCACAATGGGCCAGTTTGGTTATTGTGGGTCTTGGAGATGGCAAAAGCACTGCAAGGACACTCTTCAAATGTAGTATCCAGCCTCAAGGAAACTGACCGGCTCTGAGAGAACCCCAAATCAGTCCATCAATCACGTTCTGCCCTGGAGCCCAAAAGAAGCAGTCGCGCAAAGATTTGTTGCAAAGTGACCTGTGTAAGGTTTCTCTGAGTGAGACTACTGCCGAGACATCAATTGACGATCTAAATTAGGAGGCTACCACACTTAATTCTGCAGACGAAAGACGTCTAGGAACACACAAAGTCCCTCACGTTATCGGAAGAAAATCTAGAGGGCTTCACTCGTAACAATATGATGTCAGGAATGTCCAAGTGGGAGGAGCATCAGAGTAGCAAACCTTTACTTGAAGAATCGCTTACCATGGTGGTAGTCCCAATAAGACTACACAACAACTTCTATGTAGCTTGGGTGACATGGCCACAGTGCCACCTCCTCTCCTTGGGCTTCTATCACCGCACACAGTTTCTGCATGCAGGAATTGCAAGGAGGAAGCATAACCTTGACATCAGTAGTCTCCCATCTGAATCAGAAGGGCTGTCAAGTATATAGTAGGCTGCCTTGGGTTCTCTAAGGAAGCTAGTCAGTATTGTCGGCGACCTTCTCACATCACTGTGAAAGGCTCTTTTGCCAATGGGTTATCTAGTCCTTGCCCCTTGCCCACCAACCATCAGAAAAATGTATTCTCTAGCTGTCGGACTTGAAAGTTGGAGTCAACGTCCATCTCTAGCAGATGGCAGTTATCACTGGGCTATCACACGGGGGAAAAAAGAGTGAGAAAGTATTTTCCCCCCTAAGTTAGGCGCTACATTTTTGTACAAAGCCCATCTTCTGATTGGGGTTGCATTTGACCTTGAACTTGACCAACGACACTTGTGCTGTCCTGAGGGCTGTCCTGAGGACGACAAATGTTACATTTATCATCCACCTCCATCTTGAATGCCGTTCTGCATAAGAGGAGTCTCTTTCTGACTCCAGAAGAGCTGTTATTCCTGCAACCCCACCTTTGTCTCCTACTGCCAGTAGGCAAGACCTTCCAGATCCACCCCAAGCCTGGTCTAATGCTGGGCATGAGTAATGTTTTCTAAACCTTCTCTTGCTTCCCTCCCACAGCCTGCTGGTATTAAAACTGAGCCAGTGATAGGTTTACTCCCCCTTCCCTAAAGAGCAGTGCAGAGGGACTGGACTGTAGTGAACAACATTGCCCACCATCCAGACCATCTCACCAGAGCCCTAGGGTGACTGGTTGGCCTACAGTCAAACTGGGACTGTGGAGATGGACTACCAAAATAGATTGGGCCCAAGCAAGATAAGAACCCACTGTCGAACCTGCAGACATGTTTGCAGCCAATATCAGATAAAACTGAATTCCATTACAAGACTTGAGTCTACCATTCTGCACTATATCTTTTAATTGTCAGCACCTTCAAAGAAATATAACAATCCAGAACTGGAACTCAAACAATCCCAAAATAATCCCTAAATAAAATGTTCAAAATTAATATAATTGGTACAATATTTATAAATGAAACAGAGGGTTCAGAAGGTTTAAGGCTGGGGGATTTGTTTAGCGGCTTCAGGCCGTGCTCTTTCTGTTACAGCTTTGTCACAAGCAGACACGGCTTCAGATCTGAGTGTGTGTGAGCTCGGCTATAGAGCCGGGGCGAGTAAGGGAGTGGTGTCTGAGTAGGGAAGGTGTGAGCGTGAGTGCAATGCTGAGCACGTGCAGCTCCGGGAAGGCAGGCTTACCTTTGTAGACGGCTGAAACCATCCCAACTCTGATCCATGAGGGGCATCATCATCATCATCACGCAGATCGCGCGTGATTTGGCGGCCATTTTTAGTTGGGGAAAAACGAAGGGAATTTAAAAGAATAAACGCTGGCACGTATGAGCAGAGAACCGTTAGTTAGAAACGGTCATCAGCTTGGTCTTTCTGTGGGAGCTAGAGATCGCTATATCAGATTCGTTCAAACCAAGAATAGAAAAACAGATTTGAGGCTAGGATGGCATTGGATGAAGATAGGAGTGGACAGGAGATTTCAGAGGACAGGATAAATGAGTAGACTATTAAGAGATTTATTCAGAAGGAAGAGAGAGCTTCTGTGAATGACTCAGTGGATACGGTCATGAAAAAAAATAAAGATCTAGGGTCAGGGTAAGAACATTGGACTTTAACAGATGAAGAGGTAGGAAATGTAAAGAAATGGTGAAAAAGGCTTAGGAAGACGAAACATTTGGTAAAAAGACCATTAAGCAAAACAACAAATGATGGACTGAACTCCATAACAACGGCTGGTGTCTAAAGAGGCATGCAAAGCAAATGTGTCCTATGCGACATGCAAGACAAGTCAGATGAGGAGTTTATAATTGTGGATGGAGACATCATAAAAGGTAAGGATAAGGTGTATGATGAGAACTTGTTCGACTTACAACAGAATGAAGAATTTAACGATGAGCTAAAAGGTGATTTGGGGTCAACTTCTAAGGTAGTGATAAAGAACCCTTTAGGAGAGGAGTGATCTTCTCCCTATGATACAAGCCATCTAAGAAGTGCTGATTGGTGGCCTTTGGAGCATGTCGGAAGATTTATTAAAGAATGGATAAGAACACCATTAGAGAAGGATGTGAGAAGTGTGCTGAGGGCAGATTCTAGGCCAGTTATAATTGATAAGGTCTGTAATACCCCAAATTTAGATCAGAATATGATAACTTTTTTTAGGGAAAAGGCCAAGAAAGATCATTAAAGCAATGTCAGGATAGACTGCAAGATGTATTAGGACCCCTGGCAAGGATTATGGATATGACAGAAGAAGCTCATTTGAATGAAGAACATGCAGATTTTGAGTTATTGAGAGAAGAGAGTCAAAGAGCAATGGTATTCCAAAGGAACGCCAATGCTGGTCTAATGGCAGAAAGAAGGAAGATTTTATTGATGAACAATAAACCTCAAATTAGGGGAGATAACAGGAAAGGAAACAATGAAGATGCTAAAGGGCTGCTCTTTGGAGAAGGTTTAGTTAAACATCTAGGAAAATGTGTCCACATTTACAGCATTGGATAAGGCACAATCAAACATCAGAAAAGTGCTTGGAGGTGTTTTTGGATGGGCCAGCAGACGAGGACCATATGCTGGCTGAGGACTTCATAGGTCCCAGTATAATTTCCACTACAGAGGAAAAGGTTTCCAGAGCTCAGCAGGTTTCTTACAGCTAAGAAAAAGGTCCTGGAGAAGCAGAAGTAGCCGTGGAAGAAGTCAAACAACTTCAGGATTCCATGGTGAGTACTGAGATAACTACTGTTTCCCCCTCAGAAAAAGTAGGGCGACGACTAAGGTTTTTTGTGAGTGCATGGGAGAGTATAACAAGAGATCCTTGGATATTAAAAAAACTATCCAACGGTTAGAAATAGTGTTTATGGAGATACCAGAGCAAGAAAAGGAACCGAAAGAACGGAGTTTGACACAGGAACAAAAGTTAGTGGTGGATGGGGAAATAAATGACATGTGAAGAAAGGGCACAATACGACCAGCGGAAGAGAATGTCTAAGGTTTGTGAGCACCCTTTTTTTTAGCAGAGAAGAAAGACATGGGCTGGAGACCAGTGATAAATTTAAGCGATTTGAACAAATTCCTTGTCTATAGCCATTTCACGATGTAGGAAATCCATCTTTAAGAGATATGCTATTAAACAAAGATTGGTTAGTGAAGAAATAAGGATGCTTATTTTACAGTACCAATGGAGGACAAAAGACAAAAATATGTACAATTCAAATAGAAGAGTTGATTGTATCAATTTTTATGTCTTCCTTTTGGTCTATCTTCAGCCCCTTGGTGCTTTACAAAGGTGAGGCGAGCAGTGGTAGCACATTTGAGAGAGGGAGGATTTCAGTGAATAGTTAATTTAGACGTCATTTTTATAAAGTCACAAGATATCAAGGAATTGAAATGCCAGTTGATGGAAGTGAGGGGGCCTTTAGAGTCTTTAGGATATTTAATCAACAAGGAGAAGTCCATTACGATTCCTTTTCAGAAGTTGGAGTTTTTAGGTGTCCAAATAGATACGATCATGGTTATGTTGCTCTTGCCAGAAAGGAAAATGAAGATGATAAAGAAAGAGGTAATACATGTTTTAAAGATGGAGACTTTTACATTGGGAGATTTGGCAAGGATGACAGGATTGTTTTCATCATCAATTCAGGCAATTTTCCCAGGGACCTTGCACTATCGAGCATTGCAGAGAGTGAAGGCAGAGGCGTTGAGGAAAGGTCTGTGGTACGGTGACAAGATAATATCAAATCAAGAAGTAAATGAGGAGTTATGTTGGCAGCTACACAATCTGGAAGCATGGAACGGTCTGGCAAATTTTTCATGTGTACCAGATTTTGTACTAGAGACTGATGCCAGCACGAATGGATGGGGAGCTCGAATGGGAGAACAAGAGACTGGTAGAACATGGTCAGGGTTGGACAGAAACCGACACACAAATTATTTGGAATTGACAGCAGGTTTCCATGCATTGAAAAGTTTCAAGAGTATTTATAAGATTGAACAATGTGTCAGCGGTAGAATACATAAACTCATTTAGGGGGTAGCAAGTCCTGGAGTCCAAAAGGATATAGTAAAGGAGTTGTGTTTTTTTTTTGTTTGGAACACAAGATACATTTGAGAGTGGACTACTATCAGGAGAAATAAAATTTAATCACAGATTGGAATCCGAGAATTTAAAAGATTACATCGATTGAAGCTGGATAACGTATGTTTTGAGAGGACTGAATTGATATGGGGACCTTTAGAGATGGATTTGTTTGCAAGCACACGGACGTTTCCGATAGTTATTTTAGGTGGCTACCAGATACAGGGGCTTAAGCAGTGGATGTGTTTCAGCTGGAATGGTCGAAGATAGCAGCCTATGCTTTTCCACCTTTCGCAATGATACAAAGGATACTTCAGAAGGCGAGGACAGAGACACATCTTTTGGCATTGGTGACTCCTTTTTGGGCGTGCCAAGCATGGTTTCCTACAATAATGGAACTGTTATGCGAGATACCATTACTGATTCAGGCAAGGGAAGGTTTGCTGAAAAATGAAGGAGAAAAACATTGAACCTTCTTGTTTGGAAAGTGTCAGGAGACCTACAGATTTTCAGGGACTTTCACAAGCAACTGTTGAATTACTCTAGGAATCTTGGGCGCCAGGTATTACACGTAGATTTAAAGGAATTTTGAACATTTAGGTTCATGGAAAGGAGTTTGGATCCAGTGGAGCCTTCTGTAGTAGAGGTGGTGAATTGTTTAGTGGAGCAATTTGAGAAAGGTCTAACTTATCGAACTATGAATTGTTATAGATCAGCTGTATCGGTGGGGCATGTACTTGCTGAAGGTAAAAAAGTAGGAAGTAATGCTTTGGCATGTAGGGTTATGAAGAGCATAAGACTAAAGAGAGAGACCACCTAAAGCAATATACGATATCTTATAGGACGCAAACTTGATATTGAGTTTGGGTTTTGGGCAGTTAACAAGTATTTGGATTTAAAGAGTCTTTCTATATGTCAGTCAGTCAAAGATCTTTATTCACTACATTTCCGTAGCATAAAAGCACAGATAAAAAGACAAATTTACGTTCAAAAGCCTTTCCCAACAATAAATTCCCCTTCCCATCCAAATAAAAGATTTACTTAAGGAATCATAACAGTAAAATCACATAAATAAAGACTTCCACTAACAGTGCATTACAATGACCTAAAGCATTGCAGATCAAGATATCTTTAAATACTATCTACAAGCACAGTCTTTCAGCATATTGTACATCTCCTTATTTAAAAAATGTGCCATATAAAAAGCACTATGGAATAACACACCAGAGGACAGTGTAATTGTTGAAAAAACAACAGAACTGGTCTACACTGTCTAAACCTCAATGCCTTAAAGAGTGGCAAACTAAAGTCTCTTCTAGGGCCATCATAAAAAGGGCAAAAAATATAATATGTAAATTTGACTGGGTAGACCATCACAGGGGCAAGGTTTTAGATCAGCTAGAGAATAACCATTCGTAAAACAAAACGACGTTGCAAATTCTGAATTGAAGATAAGTACATTTGAAGACCTTCTTGTGTATGAACCAGTGTTATGTTTCATATAGGTACCCCAATATAGGCTCAGGTAGCAACCTAACTTTTCACCTATATTCTCCTCCAACATTACACTACATAACGGTTCTTGGGACTGACCTTTTACCTAGTTATGGGTACTGCTTAAAGGACATGGGGGTTTTCCCTGAAAACTAGCCTCATCCATTATGCATGAGGATTCTTGGAAACTCAGCAGGACTACCATCTCCTGCATAATAATAACTATGTATAAGGGTCATTCCTTCCGTCATCCTAAGACCGACATGACACAGCAAGGTAGCACGCCTGAGGGTACCACTTTGGGTATTTATACACACCATATCTTTGCTGAAGCAGAGAGAGGAGAAAATGACTTCCATGCTAACACACTGACGTGAGACGCTGAGGCTCCTGCAAGCGGACACTCCAGCTCACAGTGGTCTGACATCCCTCAAGGGGTGCCCATCTCGAGACCAAGACGGGGTCCCACAGTCTCGAACTTCAGGTAGTGGAGTTGACTTTATCCTAGAGGGATTCTTGGCTCCACATCTACATACATGCTAGGTACACTTGGGTACATCTAGTTAGGGTCGCACCGTAGGAGTACGCATTTTATTGTCATGTATTTTTATACCTGCCTGTATTCATTGTTTTAGCACTAGGGTATAAATCTACCACCCTTTTACTCTGTTAGTGCTTATAATCATTTATATCTGTTTCTGTCTAATGGTTGTTTAAGCACGGCTATTTTACACTAGAATGACAATGGTTCAATAAATGCTTATTGAAAAACGTCCCCACCGTTTTTTCTGTGTATCTCTCCGAGAAAGTGAGCATGAGTGACTGAGAGAAAAGTACTGCACTGTTTCCACGATCCCTGATAGGATAGAGTAATCATGTTCGATAGTTGCCAAGAACTATTCTCTTCTTGGTAAGAGGGCTTTCTAGTGGCACTGTGAGCTATCTGGTATACAGACAAACATACTCGGTGGGGGTGTCTGGAATCGGTCTAAACACCAATCCCACAGTCTATGTTGTCTAAATGCACAGACCCTATATAGATTTATAGGAACTACATGACACCAGATTATAGGAGGTCACCGATAATTTGTGTCTATCAGCCACCAATCTTTTTGCCGCAGAGTTAGCCAGAACCCTTTGCTTTAGTTTGGCCTTGTTGTAACCCAGGCATGAGTCTTTCTATCAAATTAGCAACTTTGTTATACTTGATATATTGTAGAAGAGTCTCAGATGTTAAATCTTCAGAGATAAGTAACAGAGTTTATGCGCCGGATGGGGTAATTTTTTAATTTGGAAAAGAACCAAAACAATGCCTACTTCAGTTTTTTTATCTTAGATTTGTTGAGTGCAGGAAAATGTGTGTAGTGGAACGTCTGAAGGAGTATGAGAGCAGGGTTCCGGAAAACAGGAGAGATGGTGAGAATCAATTGTTGTTGTCGTATGTGAAACCTTAGGGAGCGGTGTACTACTACAATTGAGAGATGGAATAAAAATGTCATGGAAAAAGCAGATGCAAATGTAGGAAAGTTTAAAGCACATTCATTGAGGGGTGCTATGGCAAGTACGCTTTGCTGGTCTGGTGGAAGATTAGAGGGGATAATGAAAGTGGTCAATTAGTCTAATGTAAGTAGGTTTGCAAACCACTACATTAGACCAATAGAGCATATGGTGTTGAAGGGCTTTCAACATGCATAATGGCAGCCTCCGGTTTTGTAATGAAATGGCGATTCTCAGATTGATACGAGTAGAGTATCAGGATTTCATTAAAGACACAGAGGCTAACATTATCCCTCCTTCCTCACCCTCTAATAAAGAAAAACAAAATACATATATATAATAATTTTAAAAGAGGAGGGTAAGGTTAAATTTGGTTTTTAAAAGTTAAGAGTTTAATTAAAGAGTAAGTGGTATGGTTAATATTATTTCAGTTCATATTGTGTTTTCATTTGAGATATTAGGTCTTGAAGAAGAGAAAAAAAGAAAAATTTAGAGTTTTTTTAGGATAGAAGATAAGAAGGTTGGATAGTTGCAGTTTTTCACATTTAAAAGTGTTCTGGACTGTTATAGTGTAGGATCGATATAATTCTTTAAAGGGGCTGCAGGAATGGCAGTTAAAAGATAAAGTACATAATGTTAGCCTCCGTGTCTTTAATGAAACCCTGATTCTCGACTCAAATTAATCTGAGAATCACCATTCTTAGCAAAATAACTGGCTTCTGTACTGGGGATGTCATCCGTACTTGCAGCGTTTTATTTAAGAACGCCTCAGTATATATCTAAGGGCTAGATATACTAAAGTTAGGAATAACAATTTCCTAATTGGGATTTCCTGTGACTCCCAATTAGGAAATCGCTATTTTTAATGTATGAAACTCATTGAATTTCATTTAGCAATTTGGAGTGTGTTGCAAATCGACCTACTTCATGCATATTAATGAGGCGATTGGCGACCCTCTATGATACGCTGCCATCACAGGGATGATGGCCTGCTGGGGTCAGCAGACCACCATGTTGAGGAAATATGAATTTTATGATCAGTTATGTCCCCTATCTTAGACCCCAACGACTCCATGTACATGCTACAAGTACATGTATGTTCCCTCCAGTTCCAGCTATGAAGACGCAAATACATGTGCGTCCAACGCCAACATGTCCTCTTTCAGATCCGCCATGAATGGGTCAAATAGTCCATTCCTAAGTATGATTGGCCACCGACTTTATATGGTTCACTTTTCACGTTTTACAGTTCAGGCGAGTAGGCCCTGAATTCTGTCATCAAGCCTTTTTCTGCTTCTGCCTCTGAAATGCTCCAGCCTGGACCTGCATCCGTGTCCGTGAACTTTGTCCTACTCCCTGCGCGGCTAACGGTGCCTGCCGCGGCCTGTTGCCTGCCAAAAACTGTATTCAGCCTTCAAAGTTATCTGCTCCGCTCCTCATCCAATACATTCCTGTCTAGTAGTTTAGGTAAACATCCTTCTAGCTACCGAGCAAAGGGCCCGGCCTCGCTGTCTTTATGCAAGTAATTCATGGGCCCATGGAAGATTCTTGCCCCCTCGCATCTCATGAAGACACATAGACGCTTGTACACGCACTAACAGTCAGTATAGAATAGGATCTGTCCGAGAAGACCTTTCCTTCCAGATAATATCGTTCCTTAAACACAAGATATTAGATATGATTTAGGACTAGGTTGTCCTGACACCCCAGACTTCTGTCTCCATATGTAGAGCTAAATGTCAATTCCCCTTCACCCTCTAGTTGCACGTCAATCACACGTCATGCGGCTGCGCGCGCATCTCTGCCAAATATTTCTGCTGACACTGCAGGATTCTCTTATGGATCCACCCACTTGTGACATCATTTTAAATGACGTTTCTAGTATACGCCTGTATTACGCCTATTTTTCATTACGTATGTGTATTCTTATCTGTATTATCAGCTGTTACGCCTCCTGCATCTGTCTTAATGCAATGCTTTTCATATAAATATTGTTACTTGTCAATAATGTATTGCCTATCCCTTCCTGAACCTTCGTGGTGATGGAATAAGATTGCCTAGTTCGAACTATAATTCCTTTGTAAGGAATAAAGCTCTTTTCAGAACCTCTAATACCACGGATTCTGCCTCTTATTTTGACTGAGTTATTCTTACTAGACTTTACCGCATAAAAAATAGTACAGGTAATTTAAATATTTACCACATAAATTGGCGCCCGAACAGGGACACTTTCTCATCTCACGCGCCGGAGGTGCGTTGCAGGCCCGGTCTCCTGCCACAGCCGGACGGACAACAACGCGTACCCGCAGGATTTCCTGTATCTCCCTCCGGCCAAGCGGGGGTGACTGAGGCTGCGATCAACACCCAGACGAGGCGGTGAGAAGTGCGAAGTATCCCGACCAGAGCCTAGCTGAGAGAGCAAGATCCGAGGTATACAGAGGCCCACCAGGTTCCGAAGTTCCGAGTCGAGTCGAGTCCAGTCCGGTCCAGTTCAGTTCAGTTCCGAGGCCTTCCGTTCCGTGCTACCCGGTGAGTACCGTTGCTGGGGAGGCAGTTAGACGTGCACATTAATTTGTGCCGGTCCTGACGGGTTTGGGTACACAGATCCGGTCTGCACTGTTTTAGCAGTGTATCTGTACTGTTTAGCAGTATATCCAGTATGTTCATGTATATAATTCAATATTATCTAGTATTAGTATTATGTCAGTAACTAGTTTTCTTCTAATTATCATTGTTCGTTAAAAGTTAAATGTTAAATGTTAAATGTTTTACTGTGTTCAAAAATTGTGGTATGAATGAGTGTTCATTATTGTGTTTATTGTATTAATTGTGTTCAAGTTCGGTTCAAGTAAGAATCAAGTAGGAAGGTTTAAAGATGCCGTTCTTTTCAAAATTAAGACAGATCAAAACTAGAAAAGGAGTACTCGAAGAAGCTGTTCCCATTCCACCTAGGGACACTCCAGGGTATTTTATGTATCATAAACATGGCCTAGATGCCGTATTATATCTTGATTTATGGGTGGACTACACCAAGGATCTAGCAGAAAGTCAGAGGTGGCCCGCAGCTGGGACATGGGATGCAGATTGCATCATGAGAGTAGAAGAAGAATTATGGAAAAAGAAAGCCAGACAGTCACAGAAAGATGCCATTGAGTTATGGCGTAAAGAATCGCATAGGCGCACAGAGAAAGCGCTCAGACTGGAAGAGAAAAGTAGGGAGAACTCAAATAGAACCCGAGAAAACGTATTAGTTGAGGAAGGTATCCGAGTAAAAACAGAACAAGTAGACAGACAACGAAATGCTCTTATGAATGGTATGTATCCTCTTTTAGCCGAAGGTTTACCTAAGGCCACCCCGGAAATACCGAAAGATTTGCCACCCCCATTACTCCCGATTAAAGCACATCCCAAGACCGCAAAAGATATTTTCCTTTCCTCCTATTTAGACGATGTAGCTCCGGAATATGTTAATGTTCCACCACACACGCCACCTGTCGATGGTGCTCAACGCCGAGAACATCCGCCCCCAACTCCGCAACCACAAACTCCTCCGCACAATCCCACAGGTCCATCTGTTTCCACCGCTTTTCCTGCATCCACAGTCTCTACCTTACATCCCACGAATCCTTTCGTGCCTAGCACCTCAGAAGGTGCGACAGCAATTTTTGCCACGCCACCATCACAAAGTAAATCGTCTCTTAGAGATTTAGCAAACCAACGTACACCCCAAATAGCAACGTCCGACATGTTTAAGGAACATCTTGTAGATTGTAGATATGATCCAGTGCCCGGTAAAAATGATAGAATGCTGCTATCATCACTACGTATACGACGAGCTTCACTATATTTAACGACACTACCAGGAATGATTAATCATCTAGACAATATATATCGCTTTGTCCAAACAGGGCAAGGCCCTGAAAGTATTGACGAAGCCATGGAATACCAGAAAGCGGATATACAGAGACAACTGTTACGTTTCTTCATAAACTGCTTGATCAGAGACAGAGATAGGTCCGAGGTAGACCAGGATGAAATGCAAGTACTTACCCGATGGGGTCAGAATATATCAGAGGGAAAACATGATAAACAGACATGTATAGTAGCTATGTGCCAAAAGATCCGCAAAGAAGTAGAACGAATACATAAAGCCAGATTGGAGGCAGACAAAACTGAATCAGAGGGAGAGGAGGAGGAAGAATCAGAAATGCCCACCGGACAATTAGAAACGATAGCCTATGTAGGTAGGGGAAGACCGTGTAACAATACTAGATACTTTAATGACCCGATACGTCCGATACGTCCAGAATGTTGTGGAAATATGGATTTTTATGATCAGTTATGTCCCCTATCTTGGACCCCAACGGTTTCATGTATAAATCACAAATACATGTATGTTCCCTCCAGTTCCAGTTATGAAGACGCAAACACATGTGCGTCCACCGTCAACATGTCCTCTTTCAGATCCGCCGTGAATGGGCCGGATATTCTATTCCTAAGTATGAAAGGCCACCGGCTTTATATGGTTCATTTATCCCATTTCACAGTCCAGGCGAATAGGCCCTGATTCTGCCATTAAGCCTTTTCCTGCTTTCTGCCTCTGAAAGCTCCAGTCTGAGCTCGCATCTGTACCCATGAACTTTGTCCTACTCCCTGTGCGGCTAACGATGCCTGACTCGACCTGTCTGCTTGCCAAAAACTGTATTTCACCTTCAAGATTATCTGCTCTGCTCCGCTCTTCACCCAATGCATTCCTGTCTAGTAGTTTAAGTAAACATTCTTCCAGCTACCGAGCAAAAGGCCCGGCTTCTCTGTCTTTATGCAAGTAATTCATAGCCCTGTTACCATGGAATATTCCTACCCCCTCGCATCTAGTGTAGACACTTAGACGCTTGTACACGCACTAACAGTCAGTATAGTCAGTATAGTCAGTATAGAATAAGATTCTATCCTAAGAGACCTTTGTCTTTTTGGATAACACAGTTCTTTAAACATAGGATGTTAGATATGATTTGGGATTAGGTTGACATAACCCCAGACTTCTGTCTCCACATGTAGAGCTAAATGTCAAGTCCCCTTCACCCCCTAGTTGCACGTCAATCACACGTCATGCTGCTGCGCGCGCATCTCTGCCAAGTATTTCTGCTGACATTGCGAAATTCTTTCATGGAACCACCCATTTATGACATCATATCCAATGACGTTCTTTAAGTTACGCCCAGTTACACCTATTTTAGTTACGCATGTATGTTCTTATCTTTATCAGCTGTTACGCCTCCTACATCTGTTTCACTGTAATGCCTATTGTATAAAAATGATTACTTGTCAATAAAGTTTGTTCTTCACTTCCTGAACCTTCGTGGTGATGGAATATGGAGTCCATCAATTCGAATTGATTTTGGAATAAAGCCCGTTCCGAACCTCTAATACCACGGATTCTGCCTCTTATTTTACTGAGCTATTATTATAGATTTTCCGCATCAAATTAAGTTCCGGTAATTAAATTATTTACCACATACATGGCGCCCGAATAGGGACACTTTCTCATCTCACGCGCCGGAGGTGCGTTGCAGGCCCGGTCTCCTGCCACAGCTGGACGGACAACAACGCGTACCCACAGGATTTCCTGTATCTCCCTCCTGCCGAGCGGGGGTAACTGAGGCTGCGATCAACACCCAGACGAGGCGGTGAGAAGTGCGAAGTATCCCGACCAGAGCCTAGCTGAGAGCAAGATCCGAGGTATACAGAGGCCCACCAGGTTCCGAAGTTTCGAAGTTCCGAAGTTTCGAGTCGAGTCCAGTCCGGTCCGAGTCCAGTTCAGTTCAGTTCCGAGGCCTTCCGTTCCGAGCTACCCGGTGAGTACCATTGTCGGGGAGGCGTTCTGACGTGCACATAGGTTGTGCCGGTCAAGACGGGTTTGGGTACACAAATCCGGTCTGCACTGTTTCAGCAGTGTATCTGTACTGTTTAGCAGTATATCAAGTATGTCTAGTATATAATCCAGAATTACCTAGTTAGTGCCGAGTATCATGTTTAGTGACTAGTTCCCTAAATGGCCATCATTGTTGTTCATTAAATGTTAAATGTTAAAATGTTTTAAATCCGTTCTGCATATTGTGGTGTGAATGACTGTTCATTATTGTGTTTTGTTGTATTAAACGTGTTCAGAATTAGGTATCAGATCAGATTAGTTCTCAAAAAATGCCGCTCTTTTCGAAATTAAGACAGATAAAAACTAGAAAAGGGGTACTCGAAGAAGCTGTTCCCATTCCTCCTAGGGACACTCCAGGGTACTTCATGTATCATAAACATGGCCTAGACGCCATATTATTTCTTGATTTATGGGTAGACTACACCAAGGAACTACCAGAAAGTCAGAGGTGGCCCGCAGCTGGGACCTGGGATGCAGATTGCATCGTGAAAGTAGAGGAAGAATTATGGAAAAAGAAAGCTAGACAATCACAGAAAGATGCCATTGAATTATGGCGTAAAGAATCGTATAGACGTACAGAAAAAGCACGTAGACAGGAAGAGAAGAGTAAGGAGAATTCAAATAAAGTTCGAGAAAATCTATTAATTGAAGAAGGTACTCGAGTAAAATCAGAACAAGTAGACAGACAACGAAATACCCTTATGAATGGTATGTATCCTCTTCTGGCCGAAGGATTACCTAAGGCTACTCCAGAGATACCAAAAGACTTGCCACCCCCATTGTTCCCGATAAAAGTACATCCTAAAGGGCATCCCAGAACCGCAGAAGATGTTTTTCTTTCCTCTTATTTAGACGACGCAGCTCCCGAGTATGCTAATGCTGCGCCACATAGACCGCCTGCCGAGGGGGTTCAACGCCAAGACCCTCCTCCGTCTGTACCTCCGCAACAACAATGCTGAAACAATGTTAATTCGTAACCGGTGAGTCTCGCTATAGTCAAGTGTTGTGTTGTGTTGTGTTTGTGTGCGGTTCAAGAGAACCTCTACTGCGTGTGGTACTTGTACTGTCAATGGATGTCCTAACACTATGGCATCGCTTTGTCTGATTGCTAAAGCTGTCGCTGCCACTGACTTCAGGCACGCAGGCAGAGCCTGAGCTACGGGATCTAATGTACTAGAAAAATAAGCACATGGTTTGTGTGATCCTGCTTGTTCCTGTGTGAGTACTGACAAGGCAGTACCTTCGCGTTCTGTAACAAAGAGTGTAAACTGTTTACTGTAACATGGTGTTGCTAGGACAGGTGCTTGACATAAAGCTTTCTTTAGGCTTTCAAAAGCTTGTGTATGTTCCTGAGTCCAAGGGAGGACAGTCGATGTGGCTGCCTCCTGTGTTGTCAACTGAATGAGTGGTTTTGCTAGAAATGCATACTGAGGGATCCACTGCCTACAATATGAAGTGAGGCCTATAAAAGCCCGCACCTCCTTTTGTGTCTTGGGTACTGACATGTTATCAATTAACTGTATGCGGTCGGGTGTAAGCTGCCTTCCCTCCTTGGACAGCGAGTGACCAAGGTAAACAACTCGCTGGACACAGAATTGCAGCTTAGAAGGGGACACCTTGTGCCCCTTTTCGGCCAAGAATTGTAAAACCGTCAGTGAGGCTTTTTCACATTCATGTTCGCTTCTAGCGGTGATCAGCAGATCATCGACATATTGAAGCAGGGCAGTGTTGACTGGCATGTGGATACTGTCAAGTTCTCGTTTCAGTGCTTGGCTATAGATGCTGGGGCTTTCTGTGAATCCTTGAGGTGCGCGTGTGAATTTAAAGCTTCGTCCATTTAAACTAAATCCGAACAAGTATTGGCTTTCCGGATCTATTGGGACGCTAAAAAAGGCATTCTTGAGATCAATTACAGTAAAGAATGTTGCTTCGGAATCAATGGCTGTCAGTAATGAAGAAATGTCTGGAACTACGGGGTATTGTGGTACAATACATTTATTTAATTCGCGCAGATCAATAACCAATCGATATACTGGCGGGGCTTTTGGATCAGTTCGTTTAAGAATCGGAATTATCGGGGAATTACATCTATTGGAGTCGGTTTCCACAACCACTCCTTGGGTAATAAGCTCGTCAATGATTTGCAGTAAAGCCACTACAGCATCTGGGGGTAACTTGTATTGTCGCATTCGTGGTAGTACCACTCCTGTCTTTAGTGTGACTCGATATGGTGTAATGTTCATGCAACCAACATCTGTAGGGCCTTGTGCCCATAAGTATGTGGGTAAAGTCTGCAGTCGGTGATCCATGTCTCGGGACACATAGTGCCCTTTGAAATCACGTAAAAACAATCTTACTCCTTCCGGAGAACAACATATTATAGCTCCTAGAGCTTTCAATGTTTTTATACCTAACAGGTTTTCTGGACATGATTTAGTAAGCAATAAATCTGTAGTTCGTGTCAAGGGACCAATCGTAAGGGGAAGAGGCTGTGATACTTCATTAACGATAGGTTTTCCTGAAAAGCCAAGGGAAATATTCTGTGAGCCTGAGAGGGGTGCCCCTGGAACTTCACTACGTTTTATTGTTGTTCGGCTTGCCCCTGTATCAAGTAAAAATTTTCTATCTTGGCCTAATAGTTCACTGTGTACATAAGGTCCTTCTTGATCTACAGGGACCTCGATAAGGGGTAAGCCAACTTCCCTCTCTAGGCTGTTTCATGAGTATCGTTGATAATCAGGATAATCATACTGTGCGGTCTGGTACATCTGTCGTGTCGTTGTTGGTGTAGCAGCAATAGGCTGCTGTGGTGGAGCTGGCATAGACTGTTGCGGAGCTGGCATGGCCTGTGCATGCTGCGGAGCTCCTTGTTGGTTCTGATCCTGTCTAAGTGGCCGTGGTCTTTCTTTTGTATTACCTATGGCGATATTATGTTTTAAAACTGGACAATCGTGTACATAATGACCTGGCTGTTTACAATAGTTGCATGTCCCTTTTACAGGACCAGTTGAAACACTGGACTGTGTCATACCCTTTTTATGACCGTCAGCTGGAACTGTCTGAGAAACTAGCATTTTCATTTTCGTGTCTTTCATGCGTCTTTGTTCATGTTCTTGTTCCTCTCTAATTCTATTGTGATGGTACTGTAGCATCTGTAACATTTGTGACGGAGTGTTACCTTGCCAGGTACTCTCGAATTTCAATACTCTATTCTTAACTTGGGGCAGGGCATTTTCAACTAATTTTGTCACAAACAGATGTGGATAAGATTCGCTACTTGCTTTTATTCCACTATTTATACCAAAACATTTTTCGAATCGGGCATAGAAATCACTAGTGTCTTCATCTTGCTTTTGTTTACAGGCTGAAATTGCACCCCAGTCTTCCTTTTTCGTAGTTAATAAACGTGGCAGTACCTGTACTAGTAAACCTGGTAGTGTTTTGGTCTTTTCCCCAAGCCCTGAACCTGGACCTCGAGCTTTTTCTTCGTTTTCTAATGCTGTCCAATCTATCTTCTGGTCTCCCACCTCCCAATCCTTTTCCTTGAGTTTTTCGTAAATGCCCGCAGGCATTAATACCTTCAATATTGTCATAATGTCGGGATAGGTATACTCTCCCATGAGCAACATGTCTTTAATTTCACGGTGGAAACCCGCTGGGTCTTTGTCATGACTGGGTACCACTTTCTTCATTTCTAATAGTTCTATTTTAGATATGGGTGTGTATACAAACACACGTTTAAACTGATTGTCATCACCTTTTATCGGGTGCACTTCGCGTAAGGGATTCTGTCTATCCATATAATACGTCGTTCTTTCTTTTATGGGCAGTGAGACATGTTCGGGACATACAAAAAGAATGTACTGCTTTCTGGATTCTAGTATTTCTCTAATTAACTCAATACCTGCACCTCTCCATTTATTCGTGAGTAATTCAGTCAAGATATTAGGTAAGGGGCCAGGATCGGAGTGCTGGCTTTTATATAATATAAGGAGTTGTTGAATCATATAGATACCAGCTAAACGCTGTTCATCTGGGGTGAGGTTCAAAAACGTGTGCGCTAATGTATCATCACTATATTTTCCGGGACTGTCAACCCAGTGAACGGCTGACCTGGCTAATTCTTGTTCGTCCATAGAATCGAGTATATGATAACCCCTTCGTTCTCGGAGTAATTTGTCAGCAGCTTGGAACGAATGCTCGGGGGACCTTATATTTATTATAGGGGTTTGGAAATTTCTGTTATTATCTGGACGTATCGGACGTATCGGATCAGTAAAGCCTCTAGTATTATTACAAGATCTTCCTCTACCTACATAGGCCATGGTTTCTAACTGTCCTGTGGGTAGTTCTAATTCTTCCTCCTCCTCTGTTTGTTCAGGCTCGTCTACTGCTAATCTTTCTTCGTGTATTCGTTCTACTTCTTTGCGGATCTTGCGGCACATAGCTACTATACATGATCGTTTATCATGTCTCCCCTCTGATATATTCCGACTCCAGGTGGTAAGAATTTGCATTTCTTCCGGATTTACCCCTGGTCGGTCTTGATTTCTGATCACACAATTTATGAGGAAACGTAACAGTTCCCCCTGTATCTCCACTTTCTGGTACTCCATGGCTCTATTAATACTTTCGGAATCTCGTCCTGACTGGACAAAGTGATATATATTTTCTAAATGTGTAGTCATTCCTGGTAGCCTCCCTAAATATATTGCAGCTCGTCGGATACGTAATGATGCCAGCAGCATTTCGTCCCCTTTTCCGGGCACCGGGTCATATCTACAATCTATTAGAAGTTCCTTAAGCGCGTCGGGAGTTACTTGTTTGGGCGTACGTTGGTGGGCTAATTCTTGAAAGGAAAGTTTATTTACTCTGGGTGGCGTGGAAAAAATGTTGGATGCACCTCCTGCAGCACCGCCTGGGGTGCTGGATGTGAAAGGATTCGTTGAACGTGATATAGCAACCATAGGTGTGGGTACAGCTGTAGAAACAGATGTGCTTGCCGGAACTTGTGTCGGAGTTTGTTGTTGCGGAGGTACAGACGGAGGAGGGTCTTGGCGTTGAACCCCCTCGGCAGGTGGTCTATGTGGCGCAGCATTAGCATACTCGGGAGCTGCGTCGTCTAAATAAGAGGAAAGAAAAACATCTTCTGCGGTTCTGGGATGCCCTTTAGGATGTAGTTTTATCGGGAACAATGGGGGTGGCAAGTCTTTTGGTATCTCTGGAGTAGCCTTAGGTAATCCTTCGGCCAGAAGAGGATACATACCATTCATAAGGGTATTTCGTTGTCTGTCTACTTGTTCTGATTTTACTCGAGTACCTTCTTCAATTAATAGATTTTCTCGAACTTTATTTGAATTCTCCTTACTCTTCTCTTCCTGTCTACGTGCTTTTTCTGTACGTCTATACGATTCTTTACGCCATAATTCAATGGCATCTTTCTGTGATTGTCTAGCTTTCTTTTTCCATAATTCTTCCTCTACTTTCACGATGCAATCTGCATCCCAGGTCCCAGCTGCGGGCCACCTCTGACTTTCTGGTAGTTCCTTGGTGTAGTCTACCCATAAATCAAGAAATAATATGGCGTCTAGGCCATGTTTATGATACATGAAGTACCCTGGAGTGTCCCTAGTAGGAATGGGAACAGCTTCTTCGAGTACCCCTTTTCTAGTTTTTATCTGTCTTAATTTCGAAAAGAGCGGCATTTTTTGAGAACTAATCTGATCTGATACCTAATTCTGAACACGTTTAATACAACAAAACACAATAATGAACAGTCATTCACACCACAATATGCAGAACGGATTTAAAACATTTTAACATTTAACATTTAATGAACAACAATGATGGCCATTTAGGGAACTAGTCACTAAACATGATACTCGGCACTAACTAGGTAATTCTGGATTATATACTAGACATACTTGATATACTGCTAAACAGTACAGATACACTGCTGAAACAGTGCAGACCGGATTTGTGTACCCAAACCCGTCTTGACCGGCACAACCTATGTGCACGTCAGAACGCCTCCCCGACAATGGTACTCACCGGGTAGCTCGGAACGGAAGGCCTCGGAACTGAACTGAACTGGACTCGGACCGGACTGGACTCGACTCGAAACTTCGGAACTTCGAAACTTCGGAACCTGGTCATTGTTTCATTCATGCCTTATTAGATGCAATACATCTACCCGCTGCAATATCAATTATGAAATGTAAAGCTCATACGAAAGTTACTGATATCATTTCCCAAGGCAATGATCTAGCTGACAAAACAGCTAAACAGACTGCTCAAACTCACACATCTGACATGACAAAGACAATAGTTCCGACACCAACACATTGCATGATGGTTAAGGATCCCGCTCTTGACGTAATTGACATACAGACACATGCTACACCAGAAGAAATAAAGAAATGGACTGAATTAGGAGGGATCCAAACTGATCAGGGATGGATGACGAAGGAAAAATCTATATGGTTTCTTCCCGACTCAATGGTCCAAGTTATCATAAATACAATACATAGTCCAGCGCACCTAGGAGAAAAGGCTATGCTAGACAGCATTCAACACATTTGGTTCAACAAACATTTACGAGCAGCAGCTAAACAAAAAGTCCGTACCTGTATGATCTGTTGTCAGTTTAACCCAGGTAAAAGCATTCCCGTAGAACAAGGTGGCTTTCAGCCTCCTGATCACCCTTTTGAAGTCCTCCAGATGGATTATATCCAGATGGAACGATGTCGAGGATTCAAATATGTTCTCGTAGTTGTTTGTGCTCTGTCCCGTTGGACAGAAGCATACCCGGTTTCAGATTACACTGCCCCGACTACTGCCAAACAGTTAGTTCGAGAATTCTTCCCACGGTACGGTTTACCACGTGCTGTCTACTCAGATAACGGCCAGCCGTTCTCATCCGAACTAATGAAACACGTTTCACTTTTGTTAGTTTATCAATGGAGATTTCATTGTGTCCGACACCCCGAGGCAGCAGGTCTCGTGGAACGACATAATCAAACTCTGAAAATTAGATTGTCCAAAATATGTAGAGAGAAAGGTGTCGACTGGGTAGTAGCCTTACCAGTTGCACTCTTTTATATGAGAATGGTAGCACATTCTCGAACAGGGCTATCCCCGTATGAGGTGATCTTCGGTAGACCACCAAATATTTGGGGGACGCCTATACCTCGTAAAATAACTGATGTAGACTGTAATATGCTGACAGATTACCTAGCTTCCTTGATGTCTGCACTACAATCTTGTCGTTCACAGGTAGCTGCAGCCTTTCCCGACAACACCGAGGTGAAACCCCATGACGTAATTCCCGGGGACCTGGTGTTAGTGAGGAACTTTGATCGGAAGTCTCAGCTGGATCCTAGGTGGAAATCGCCTCAACTCGTACTGTTAACCACGAGGACAGCCGTGAAGATCGAAGGTCGAAAAGGCTGGATACATTCAAGTCATATCAAGAAATTTCATGGACTACCATCCGATATAGAGACTAAACCCTGTATTTCCTCAAAGACAGACTCAAAGCTCCCCTTGGTTGAGCAAACGAGCTCAGAACTATATAGACTAAAATTAAGGTCCAGACAGTCAGACAATTTGATTGTTTAAGTCCTCTCCAAGGTGAATCTGTTGAATTTGTCTCTGACATGTATCCTCTGGACCGGAATAGAGAAGGAGATAATCAAATCCAGTTGAAAAAACATGCGTACTGTAAATCACTGCGTAGTCATTGTACAGTGACGTTATTAATTTTGTTTTTCTTATGTCTTTTAATAATCGCTGCAAGTATATTGTTGCACATATATTATCCTATTTCTAAACATGTTTACAATGTTACTGCTGAACATTCTTTTAGTGAATTACCCCCGCATGAGTTGTCCTATAGATTTGCGCTGCGCAATAACACTTTTATTAGTATGTTACATCATTCCCATCAGGCTAGCAATGCTACAAATTGTTGGATATGTGGCCGACTCCCTCCCTATCAGAACTATAAGGGAATTCTGCCTCTCTTTCCATATCCGTTTACACACAATGGCTCCTGTGGAGCATGGTTTAGTTTAATTAATTCCCTAGATTCGAATTCCGCGGTTTATCAAGACAACTGGGTATGGGGAAACCTGAACTTAGTTTTGCTTAAAGTCTGTTACCCTAACAAGGAGGGACTTCCCAAAAGAACAGGAACTGATCTAGAAAATGAAGTATATGGATTAGGTAATTTCACGCTTAATCTCATGATCCTGAATGTCGAATCCGAAGCTCCACCAATTTGGCCCGCTATGTCAGTATTTCCAGTTAAAGGTGAATTGTGTATAAGAAAGAATGGCTCCATACACATGGGCCATAGTAAATGCATCACTGTAATAGAGTTCAGTGATCAAGGCAAATCTACATTTAGAGCTTCTCGCCATTCCTACTTTGTATGTGGTCAGACTGCATATATACGTCTGCCTCTAGATTGGGATGGTACCCGTTACATCGGATTCCTTTTGCCACCTGTTTTCTTAGCTCCTCCTGATTATCACAGAAATACTCATTTAGTACACAATAGAGAACGGAGAGATCTCCCAATAGTCGACTACACTGAAACAGCATGGGAAAAATACACAGATTTCAATAAAGGTCTCTTTCCCTATATAGGTACAGTCACTAATAGTAAGCTGATACGTAGATTAACCAGAACCCTTGAAGCAGTAGTAAACGAAACTATTTCCGCCTTAGGCAATTTAACAGAAGAACAGTCTGCTATGCGGATTGTTGTGCTTCAAAATCGTCTTGTCCTTGACGTCATTCTGGCCGATAGGGGCGGAGCTTGTAGGGTCATCGGATCAAGTTGTTGCATTTTCATACCAGAAAATTCGCCGTCAGTATATAAAGCCATAACTCGCCTTCATAAGATTGTAAGCCAGATACACCAGAATCCAGGCACCTGGACTTGGTCCGGTTGGTTTTGGAGTGTATTATCTACCTTTGGATGGAGGGTCCTATCCTTCCTAGGTATTGGCTTTCTCATACTATTCAGTTGCTGCTTATGCCTACAATGTGGACCAGCGATTTGTGGTCTGTGTGCCACATCGTGTATTCCACCACCAAGATTTCATTCATCCCGGAAGAAGAAAGAAGAACAAATGATGCTATATGAACAAATCAACGGATTGATGAAGATTGATATCTCTTAAGGGCAAGTAGGGGACAAGGAGGGAATGTGGAAATATGGATTTTTATGATCAGTTATGTCCCCTATCTTGGACCCCAACGGTTTCATGTATAAATCACAAATACATGTATGTTCCCTCCAGTTCCAGTTATGAAGACGCAAACACATGTGCGTCCACCGTCAACATGTCCTCTTTCAGATCCGCCGTGAATGGGCCGGATATTCTATTCCTAAGTATGAAAGGCCACCGGCTTTATATGGTTCATTTATCCCATTTCACAGTCCAGGCGAATAGGCCCTGATTCTGCCATTAAGCCTTTTCCTGCTTTCTGCCTCTGAAAGCTCCAGTCTGAGCTCGCATCTGTACCCATGAACTTTGTCCTACTCCCTGTGCGGCTAACGATGCCTGACTCGACCTGTCTGCTTGCCAAAAACTGTATTTCACCTTCAAGATTATCTGCTCTGCTCCGCTCTTCACCCAATGCATTCCTGTCTAGTAGTTTAAGTAAACATTCTTCCAGCTACCGAGCAAAAGGCCCGGCTTCTCTGTCTTTATGCAAGTAATTCATAGCCCTGTTACCATGGAATATTCCTACCCCCTCGCATCTAGTGTAGACACTTAGACGCTTGTACACGCACTAACAGTCAGTATAGTCAGTATAGTCAGTATAGAATAAGATTCTATCCTAAGAGACCTTTGTCTTTTTGGATAACACAGTTCTTTAAACATAGGATGTTAGATATGATTTGGGATTAGGTTGACATAACCCCAGACTTCTGTCTCCACATGTAGAGCTAAATGTCAAGTCCCCTTCACCCCCTAGTTGCACGTCAATCACACGTCATGCTGCTGCGCGCGCATCTCTGCCAAGTATTTCTGCTGACATTGCGAAATTCTTTCATGGAACCACCCATTTATGACATCATATCCAATGACGTTCTTTAAGTTACGCCCAGTTACACCTATTTTAGTTACGCATGTATGTTCTTATCTTTGTTATCAGCTGTTACGCCTCCTACATCTGTTTCACTGTAATGCCTATTGTATAAAAATGATTACTTGTCAATAAAGTTTGTTCTTCACTTCCTGAACCTTCGTGGTGATGGAATATGGAGTCCATCAATTCGAATTGATTTTGGAATAAAGCCCGTTCCGAACCTCTAATACCACGGATTCTGCCTCTTATTTTACTGAGCTATTATTATAGATTTTCCGCATCAAATTAAGTTCCGGTAATTAAATTATTTACCACAATGTAACAGACATTTTCAAACCCCTATGTTAAATACGAAGTCCCCTGAACACTTATTCCAGGCTGCTGATACATTACTCCGAGACCGAAGGGGGTATCATATGCTCGATTCTATGGATGAACAAGAGTTAGCCAGGTCAGCAGTACAATGGGCTGACAGTTCTGAAAAATACAGTGATGATGCGTTAGCACACACGTTTTTGAATCTCACCCCAGACGAACAGCGCTTAGCTGGTATATACATGATACAACACCTCGTTATATTATATAGAAGCCAACACTCCGATCCTGGTCCCCTACCTGATATACTGATAGAATTACTCACGAATAAATGGAGAGGTTCAGGTACTGATTTAATTAAGGAAATTCTAGAATATTGACACCAGTACATTGTCTTCGTATGCCCAGAGCATGTTTCAGTTCCCCCCAAGTTGGAAAGAAAAATGTATCACATGGACAGACAGAATCCCTTACGCGAAGTACACCCAATTAGAGGTGAGGACAATATTTTTAAACGCGTGTTTGTGTACGCGCCCATAACTAAAATTGAATTATTAGAAATGAAGAAAGTAGTACCTAGCCATGACAAAGACCCAGCAGGTTTCCACCGTGAGATAAAAGACATGTTACTGATGGGAGAGTATACTTACCCGGACATTATGAAAAAATTAAAAGTCCTATTACCCGCCGGTATTTACGAGAAACTCAAAGAAAAGGAATGGGAGGTGGGAGACCAAAAGATAGATTGGACAGCATTAGAAAACGAAGAAAAGGCCCGAGCTGCAGGTTCAGGGCTTGGGGAAAGGACTACAGCATTACCAGGATTATTAGTGCAGGTACTACCACGTTTATTAACTACGAAAAAGGAAGACTGGGGTGCAATCTCAGCCTGTAAACAAAAACAAGATGAAGACACTAGTGATTTCTATTCCCGATTTGAAAAATGTTTTGGTATTAATAGTGGCATAAAAGCAAGTAGTGAGTCATATCCACATCTGTTTGTGACAAAATTAGTTGAAAATTCTCTGCCCCAAGTTAAGAGTAGAGTATTAAAATTCGAGAGTACTTGGCAAGGTAACACACCGTCACAGATGTTACAAATGTTACAATATCATCACAATAGAATTAGAGAAGAACAAGAACATGAACAAAGACGTATGAAAGACACGAAAATGAAAATGCTTGTTGCTCAGTCAGTTCCAGCTGACGGTCATAAAAAGGGTACGACACAGTCCAATGATTTAGTAGGTCCTGTAAGAGGGACATGCAACTATTGTAAACAGCCAGGTCATTATATACACGATTGCGCAGTTCTGAAACATAATATCTCTACGGGTATAACGAAAGAGAGACCACGTCCGCCTAGACAGGATCAGATCCAACAACAAGTACCTCAGAATATACAGCCTATGCCAGCTGTACAACAGACCGCACCACAACCACAACAACAACTACAACAACAGCCACAGCCTATTGCTGCAACACAAAACACGACACAACAGATGTACCAGTATGCACAAAATGACTACCCAGAGTATCAGCGCTACACATGAAATAGCCTAGAGAGGGAAGTTGGCTTACCCCTTATTGAGGTTCCAGTAGATCAAGAGGGTCCTTATGTACAGAGTCAGGTATTAGGGAAAGACAGAAAGTTTCTACTCGATACAGGGGCAAGCAGAACCACTATCCGTTACAGCGAAGTCCCAGGGGTACCCCTCTCAGGCTCACAAAATATTTCCCTTGGTTTTTCAGGAAAGCCTACTATTAACGAAGTATCACAACCCCTTGCATTCACAGTCGGTCCGTTAACACGGACTACAGATCTATTACTTACGAAATCATGTCCAGAAAACTTGTTAGGTATAAAAACATTGAAGGCTCTAGGAGCTGTAATATGTTGTTCTCCGGAAGGAGTACGACTATTTTTGCGTGACTTTAAAGGTCACTACGTGTCTAGAGACATGGATCACCGATTACAGAATCTACCTGCACATTTATGGGCGCAAGGCCCCACTGATGTAGGTTGTATGCACATTACACCATATCGAGTCACAATCAAAACAGGAGTGGTACTACCACGAATACGACAATACAAGTTACCCCCAGATGCTGTTGTGGCTTTGCTGCAAATCATTGACGAGCTCATTGCACAAGGAGTGGTTGTGGAAACCGACTCCAATGTATGTAATTCTCCGATAATTCCGATTCTTAAACGAACTGATCCAAAAGCACCACCAGTATATCGATTAGTTATTGATCTGCGAGAATTAAATAAATGCATTGTACCACAATACCCCGTGGTCCCAGATATCTCTTCATTGCTAACAGCCATAGATTCAGAAGCAACGTTCTTTACTGTAATTGATCTCAAGAACGCTTTCTTTAGCGTCCCAATCGATCCGGAAAGCCAATATTTGTTCGGATTCAGTTTAAATGGACGAAGTTTTAAATTCGCACGCGCACCTCAAGGATTCACAGAAAGCCCCAGCATCTATAGCCAAGCACTGAAAAGAGAACTTGACAGTATCCACATGCCAGCTAACACTGCCCTGCTTCAATACGTCGATGATCTGCTGATCACCGCCCGAAGCGAACCTGAATGTGAAAAAGCATCACTGACGGTTTTACATTTCTTAGCAGACAAGGGGCACAAAGTGTCCCCTTCAAAGCTGCAATTCTGTGTCCAGCAAGTTGTGTACCTTGGGCACTTGCTGTCCAAGGGGGGAAGACAGCTTACACCCGACCGTATCCAGTTAATTGTTAACATGCCGCCACCCAAGACACAAAAGGAGGTACGGGCATTCATAGGCCTCACTTCGTACTGTAGGCAGTGGATCCCTCAATATGCATTTCTAGCGAAACCACTCATTCAGTTGACAACACAGGAGGCAGCGACATCGACTGTCCTCCCTTGGACTCAGGAACATACACAAGCTTTTGAAAGCTTAAAGAAAGCTTTATGTCAAGCACCTGTTTTAGCAACACCATGTTACAGCAAACGTTTTACACTTTTTGTTACAGAACGTGAAGGTACTGCTTTGTCAGTACTCACGCAGGAACAAGCAGGATCACACAAGCCATGTGCTTATTTTTCTAGTACATTAGACCCCGTAGCTCAGGCTCTTCCTGCGTGCCTGAAATCAGTCGCAGCAACAGCTTTAGCAATCAGACAAAGCGATGCCATAGTGTTAGGACATCAATTGACAGTACAAGTACCACATGCAGTAGAGGTTCTCTTGAACCGGACCCAAACACAACACTAGACTATAGCAAGACTGACGGGTTATGAATTGACATTGTTCCAGCCACACATAGAAATCCGACGTTGTAGTACATTAAATCCTGCCACACTTTTGCCATTAAGTGGAACAGACCCATTGGCACATGATTGTATTGAAGTTATTACTATTACGACGAAACCCAGACAAGACTTGACAGATATTCCATTATCAGATCCAGACCTGACATTGTATGTAGATGGTTCATGTATGAGAACAAATACAGGAGAGTTAGTGGCCGCTTATGCAGTCACAACAGATACTGAAATTATTGAAACAAATTTAATCAACAACATGTCAGCTCAAGCTGCAGAGCTCATCGCTCTGACACAAGCCTGTATTCAAGCCAAAAATAAGAAAGTCAACATATACACAGATTCACGTTATGCATTCGGAGTCGTGCATGACTTCGGCGTGCTTTGGCGAGAGAGAGGTTATTTAACTTCTCACGGTGCCCACATCCAGCACGGTCCCCTTATTCAAGCTCTGTTAGATGCAATACATCTGCCGACTGCAATATCGATTATGAAGTGTAAAGCCCATACAAAAGTGACTGACATTATTTCTCAGGGTAACGACCTAGCTGACAGAACAGCTAAACAGACTGCTCAGAATCAGACTCGTCCAACTGACACGACAAAGACAATAGTTCCGACACCAACACACTGCATGACAGTTAAGGATCCCGCCCTTGATGTAATTGACATACAGACACATGCTACACCAGAAGAAATAAAGAGATGGACTGAATTAGGAGGGATCCAAACAGATCAAGGATGGATGACGAAGGGAAAATCTATATGGTTTCTCCCCGACTCAATGGTTCAGGTCATCATTAACACAATACATAGTCCAGCGCACCTAGGAGAGAAAGCTATGCTAGACAGTATTCAACACATTTGGTTCAATAAACACTTGCGAGCAGCAGCTAAACAGAAAGTACGTACCTGCATGATTTGTTGTCAGTTCAATCCAGGAAAAGGCGTACCTGTAGAACAGGGTGGATTTCAACCCCCCGATCACCCTTTTGAAGTCCTCCAGATGGATTATATCCAGATGGAACGATGTCGAGGATTCAAATATGTCCTCGTAGTTGTATGCGCTCTTTCCCGGTGGACAGAGGCGTATCCCGTCTCAGATTACACTGCCCCGACTACTGCCAAACAGTTAGTTCGAGAATTCTTCCCACGATATGGTTTGCCCCGTGTCGTGTACTCAGATAATGGCCAACCGTTCTCATCCGAGCTAATGAAACATGTTTCACTTCTGTTAGGCTACCAATGGAAATTCCACTGTGTCCGACATCCCGAGGCAGCAGGTCTCGTGGAGCGACATAATCAAACTCTGAAAATTAGACTGTCCAAAGTATGTAGAGAAAAAGGTGTCGACTGGATAGTAGCTTTACCGGTTGCGCTCTTTTACATGAGAATGGTAGCACACTCTCGAACAGGGCTATCCCCGTATGAGGTGATCTTCGGTAGACCACCAAATATGTGGGGGACGCCTATACCTCGTAAAATAACTGATGTTGATTGTAATATGCTGACAGATTACCTGGCTTCCTTGATGTCTGCACTACGATCTTGTCGTTCACAGGTAGCTGCAGCTTTTCCCGATAACACTGAGGTGAAGCCCCATGACGTGGTTCCGGGAGATATCGTACTTGTAAGGAACTTCGACAGAAGGAATCCGCTGGAGCCTCGCTGGCAGTCGCCTAAACTCGTCTTATTGACCACAAGGACAGCTGTGAAGATTGAGGGACGTAAAGGGTGGTTGCACTCGAGCCATATCAAAAAGTTTCATGGACTATCATCCGACTTGAATTTTCAGCCCTGCATTCCCTCACAGACTGACTCAAAACTCCCCCTGGTTGATGAACCAGAAAAGGAGAATTATAAACTGAAACTAAGGTCTAGCAAGTCAGACAATTTGATTGTTTAAGTCCTCTCCAAGGTGAATCGGTTGAATTTGTCCCTGACATGTATCCTCTAGACCGAAATAGAGAGAGAAATAGACAGAAAAAGCTCAAGAAACATGCGTACTGTAAATCACTTCGTAGTCACTGCATAGTGACATTGTTAATTATGTTTTTTCTAAGTCTTCTGATTATTATTTCCAGTATATTATTACACATGTATTACCTTATCTCCAAGCGTGTTTTCAATGCTACTGCCGAACATTCTTTTAGCGAATTACCCCCGCATGAGTTATCCTATAGATTTGCGCTGCGCAACAACACATTCATTAGTATGTTACATCATTCTCATCAGACCAGCAATGCTACAAATTGTTGGATATGTGGCCGACTCCCTCCCTATCAGAAATACAAGGGAGTTCTGCCCCTCTTTCCGTATCCGTTCACACACAATGGCTCCTGTGGAGCATGGTTTAGTTTGATTAATTCCCTAGATTCAAATTCAGTAGTTTATCAAGACAACTGGGTTTGGGGAAACCTGAACCTAGTTTTACTTAAAGTCTGCTATCCTAACAAGGAGGGATTTCCCAAAAGAACAGGAACTGATCTAGAAAATGAAGTATATGGATTAGGTAACTTTACACTTAATCTCATGATCCTGAATGTTGAATCCGAAGCTACACCAATCTTGCCCGCTATGTCAGTATTTCCAGTTAGAGGCGAATTATGTGTAAGAAAGAATGGTTCAATACACATGGGCCATAGTAAATGTACCACTGTAATAGAATTCAGTGATAAAGGCAAATCTACATTTAGAGCTTCTCGTCACTCCTACTTCATCTGTGGTCACACCGCATACATACGCCTACCCCTAGATTGGGATGGTACCTGTTACATTGCATTCCTTCTGCCACCTGTTTTCCTAGCCCCGCCTGATTACCATAGGAATACCCATTTAGTACACAATAGACAGCAGAGAGACCTTCCGATTGTCGACTACACTGAAACAGCATGGGAGCAATATACAGATTTCAATAAAGGTTTCTTTCCCTACATAGGTACAGTCACTAATAGTAAGCTGATACGTAGATTAACTAGAACCCTTGAAGCAGTAGTGAATGAAACTACTTCCGCCTTAGGCAACTTAACAGAGGAGCAGTCTGCGATGCGGATTGTTGTTCTTCAAAATCGTCTTGTCCTTGACGTCATTCTGGCCGATAGGGGCGGAGCTTGTAGGGTCATCGGATCAAGTTGCTGTGTTTTCATACCAGAAAACGCGCCGTCAGTATATAAAGCCATAACTCGACTTCATAAAATCGTTAGCCAGATACACCAGAATCCAGGCACCTGGACTTGGTCCGGTTGGTTCTGGAGCGTGTTGTCAGCCTGGGGATGGAGGATCCTATCCTTCCTAGGTATTGGCTTTCTCATACTATTCAGTTGCTGCTTGTGTCTACAATGTGGGCCAGCGATTTGTGGTCTGTGTGCCACATCGTGTATCCCGCCTTCAAATTTTCATTCGAGATCCCGGAAGAAGAAAGAAGAACAAATGATGCTATATGAACAGATTGATGGATTGATGAAAATGGATATTTCATAAGGGTCCGTAGGGGACAAGGAGGGAATGAGGAAATATGAATTTTATGATCAGTTATGTCCCCTATCTTAGACCCCAACGACTCCATGTACATGCTACAAGTACATGTATGTTCCCTCCAGTTCCAGCTATGAAGACGCAAATACATGTGCGTCCAACGCCAACATGTCCTCTTTCAGATCCGCCATGAATGGGTCAAATAGTCCATTCCTAAGTATGATTGGCCACCGACTTTATATGGTTCACTTTTCACGTTTTACAGTTCAGGCGAGTAGGCCCTGAATTCTGTCATCAAGCCTTTTTCTGCTTCTGCCTCTGAAATGCTCCAGCCTGGACCTGCATCCGTGTCCGTGAACTTTGTCCTACTCCCTGCGCGGCTAACGGTGCCTGACGCGGCCTGTTGCCTGCCAAAAACTGTATTCAGCCTTCAAAGTTATCTGCTCCGCTCCTCATCCAATACATTCCTGTCTAGTAGTTTAGGTAAACATCCTTCTAGCTACCGAGCAAAGGGCCCGGCCTCGCTGTCTTTATGCAAGTAATTCATGGGCCCATGAAAGATTCTTGCCCCCTCGCATCTCATGTAGACACATAGACGCTTGTACACGCACTAACAGTCAGTATAGAATAGGATCTGTCCGAGAAGACCTTTCCTTCCAGATAATATGGTTCCTTAAACACAAGATATTAGATATGATTTAGGACTAGGTTGTCCTGACACCCCAGACTTCTGTCTCCATATGTAGAGCTAAATGTCAATTCCCCTTCACCCTCTAGTTGCACGTCAATCACACGTCATGCGGCTGCGCGCGCATCTCTGCCAAATATTTCTGCTGACACTGCAGGATTCTCTTATGGATCCACCCACTTGTGTCATCATTTTAAATGACGTTTCTAGTATACGCCTGTATTACGCCTATTTTTCATTACGTATGTGTATTCTTATCTGTATTATCAGCTGTTACGCCTCCTGCATCTGTCTTAATGCAATGCTTTTCATATAAATATTGTTACTTGTCAATAATGTATTGCCTATCCCTTCCTGAACCTTCGTGGTGATGGAATAAGATTGCCTAGTTCGAACTATAATTCCTTTGTAAGGAATAAAGCTCTTTTCAGAACCTCTAATACCCTGGATTCTGCCTCTTATTTTGACTGAGTTATTCTTACTAGACTTTACCGCATAAAAAATAGTACAGGTAATTTAAATATTTACCACAATGTCTGTGATTGCTTTAAAGTAAAGCAATCTTTTTTTGTTTTTTAAACGAAGCCTGTTTTCTTTCAAGGAAAACGTGATGCATTTAAAAAGAAAGAAATGAAACTTTGAAGTTTCATTTTTTAAGAGTAGGCAGTGGTCCGTGGGACAGAGGTGATACACAGTCATGAAGGAAACAGATTCTAGAGCTTGAATACGTGATTCAGGAGTAGACTTTTGTAGAAGCTGGTTGTCCTCTTGGGATAACTTTGTAGCAATAGACAATAGGTCATATAAAGAGGCCAGCCGAAGGAGGTGAAAATAGTATACCAGCATCCTTGGACTGTGTTGCACAGTATATTTGATTCAGAGAAATAGTTTCTAGAGAGTTCAAGACATTTCTTTAGTTGCAGGTAGTTAGATTCAGCTCTGATTTAGGGATCTGGGGTTGGTCTCAGATTGTGCTGTGTATATAGTTCAGCAAGGGAGAATGGGATAGAGTTAAAAAGACATCTCCCTTATTTCTGCCCCCTTTTTAACTACAAATGGGAGTTTTGAGAAATGAGACTGCATAAACGGCTGAAGTACTAAATACAAACTGGATGGCGCTGAGTGAGATCTGCATTTTTGCTACTCTACCTTAAAGATTCAAACAAAAGTCTTTTCACGTGTTTAAATGACTGGTTGCACTACCACTGATTAAGAGTAAATAGTGTGTTTCAATGGCCTTAACTGTACTTATAGCGATATGTTTTACTCAGCACTGGTAATCATGATTCTTACAGACTATTGGTAGTCTTAACAAATATCTCACCAATTACTTTAAAGCAATAATATAGTAAGTGTTTCCTCTTGCCGGAACACTTTCCCATTTATACTTCTAAGAGGAGACTATCTTGGCATGGCTTCTCCTTTCTGTAAATTCTAGAATCTGCATACAACATCGCTCGGTTAAGAAGCACCTTATAGTAGCTGTAGAAAACATACAATATTTGCCTACAACCTATATACAACATGCTGAACAGGGGGCTTTGGTTAGGTTTTACCTGCTCAGGATCATCAGTGCTTGGCCATCATCCTTGCTGTTATAGAGTTCCACAGCATTGGCTTCCAAAATAGCTAGGCCAAGCTGAAAGATGGCTTTGATACCGTCATAGAAAAAACAGTCCACAACATTCACCGCACTCCCTAAAGGCATGATACTCAGGAAAAGGGTAAGGAACCAGGACAGAGAAATTGAGGCCAAAGTAGACAGATCCGTGATGTGTTCCGCCAGCTCTGGAAGTCTCTGTCGGATTAGTTCTAAGAAAATGGACTGGTCTACCTGAGCTCCTGTAATCAGAGAAAACATATGTTGGAGTACAAGAAATAGAATCAGCAATTTCACCTCCATCCACGTTTTACATTAGTCTACTGCTGTAGTTTCAAATTAATTGCATATGAACTGCAAGTACAAATTGTTACCACAAATGACGCGTGTATCCATTCACACCTTACTTTTTTAAGAGCCAATAGGACTTTCCCAACTATATAACAAAAAAGTCCCTTTAGTACCTGCCTAAAAACCACAAAGCTCAGACCCTTGTGCCGGCTAATTATGAATACAATTCTGCTGCATGTTTTTGGACATTTTGAGCCATGTATGACTAGGCAGAAGGTGTGCAAAGTTCCTCATTTCGCCCCTTCGAATTACACTAAGTTGGCAATCTTTTCACAGTTTGTCAAGATTCTTACTTCACTCAATTTTCCTTGAGGAAGATTTGTTTGTGAGTGAGTTATACCCAAAAATGTGAGTACTGTAAGATTATTCTGCTCCTTCACTAGCTATACGTAAATACTACAACACATGATCATTTGAACCGGCATTTAAGTGCCAGAAATTACACATGGGATGACAAATCTTTCTGTATTGTGTCAATATATTCGTAGCATGTAAATCCCTATAAACAAAGTATCACCAACGTTTAAAGTTTAGAATAGGATCTATGTGCAGAAGACTGAAGCTGTACCTTTTCAATGTTATGTCAAAAGCGCAATCATTCTAAAGTAGATTTTCCCATTTTTTAAAACCTTTACAAAGATTGTGAAGATCAAGAAGAAAGCAATGTTTTAAAAAAAATAACGCCAAAGTTGAGGATAAACATCTGCAACATTGCACAATCCAGCTTTAGATAGGTTATGGTTATGCATGCTCAATGCAAGGAGAGCAGCAAATGTTTTCATAGCTAAAAAGGTATACATGTAACTATGTTTATAGCAAAAGGCTTTTCCCGTATACTGTGTGCCACCTGCAATTTCTACAACAGTTGAGCATATTATAAAATTATTAACATCTTTTTAATGCACTCATCAGTTTTCATTTGAAGGACACATTTTCTCGAGGTGCTAATGAGTAGATCACTGAAGAAAAACACTTTTTTACCTATAACTCTGTGATTGAAGTAATCTGGAAGCATCCTTTCACAAACAGCGACAAGCAGCCAAAAGGCTTCCTCTTCTTTGGCATACAGCAGTAAGACGGAGGTCAAAATGTTCATGGACTGAAAGAATTAAAAAATGTGTTGTCAGAATCATTGCAAAACAGAATACAGCTAAACCATATACAGACTATCCACCTTCAGGAAACCCTGGGGTTTATAAAATGGTACTCATGTGGGTCAACACCATCATTTAATGGCTTCTTAGATTTGATTTAACAGTTAGAGGATTTAAAATAACAATTTAAAAATAAATTGAACCAAATTAAAAGTACAGCTGCATCATCACTTTGTACTGCTTTGCCTGAGTACACATGAATAGCTTCACAACTTTTGATCAGATTTTCCTGCAGACAATAGCAACAGGAGCTACCACAGCTGTGAGCGACACAAGAAGGCAAGGTGGTTGCCTTACATAGAATGAAATGAAGAGCTCAATGGTGACAAGCCCCCCCCTTATTAGTATAATATACAATTTTGGTCATAAAACACAAAAAAAAGAACTATGACCAAAAGACTAGCATTTTTGGAGGAGGACAAGAAAGCAAGACCTAATGGCTACTAAACATGCAAGTTGACCTGAACGCAGCATATTTGTAGTCAGGGAGAACCCATTAAGAGGCTTAGCCATGCTTCTGGCTCAAGGTATTAAGATGGTGATGAGGGTGCACAATATGGGGTAAAATAAAATCAAGATAATTCAAGAGGTAGATAACAATATCCAGATAGAGGGAATTATAAAAATGAATAAATGTATGGCTAGGTCTTATACTTTAAAAACTAATAATACCAAAACCAAGAATTTAGAATCCTAATTTGGTCATTAAATGTATTCCAAGTGAATGTTAAATGTCCATTTTTTATTAACTTTTAAGTACAACATTAACGGTGGTCATTAGCATAATTAGCAGATTGAGTATCTTTAATCAAAACACATTTGTAAAAGCTGTACTGGGAGCCAGTATTGTTTCTTGAGGTGAGGGGTGATGTGGGTCTATTGGGGGAGGTCAAGAACAAGTCTGACTGCGGCATTCTGAAAGGGCTGTAGTCTCTGGAGGAGGTGTGTAGTGATCCCCGAATAGAGAGCGTTGCCATAGTCCAGTCTGCTAGTAATGAGGCTTGTGTGACAGTGCATCTAGTGTTCGGGGGAGCCACTTGAGCAGAGTGAAGAGGCAGGCAGAGGAGACTGCGTTGATCTGGGACTTCATGGTCCGCTTGCTGTCAAGGATGATGCAGAGGTTTCCGGCGTGGTCTGACGGGGAGGGTGCTAGTCCTAGTTTTGCAGGCCACCATGAAGCGTTCCAGGGAGTGGCGTTGTTGCCGAAGATCAGTAGTCCGTTTTTTCAGTGTTGAGCTACAGGTAGTTGTCTCTTATCTAGTTGGCGACGCTCGTCATGCACCTGTGGAAGCTGGTTCCGGTGGTGGTGGGTCCTTGCAGAGGATGATGAGTGTCGTCTTCTTATCAACCAGTGCCGGACTGGCCATTGTGCCACTTTAGAAAGTTTCCTGTAGGCTGCAGGCTTTGGGCGGTTTCAAAACAGGATGGGCTTCCATTGCACAACCATGACCACATGGCCCTAATCTGGACACAGTCACAGGGAAGCTGGTTTGAATAATTTTGCCATTGCTGGCTTTAGTTTCCTGTACTGTCCTGACATCAATAATATGACTTGAATTTAGTACTTGCCGTCTTTGTGCAAGTGAAAAACACGATGAGTGTGCACAAAACTGTGTTTTATGGTGATGATAGTCACCCTAAAATGAATCTTTTAATCATTTTCCTTGGTGAACTACTTTGTTTTAGGGGACTGCGTTTACTTCAGCTTCTTGTCACAAGTGCTTACCCTTCTTCAGGGTCGGACTGGCCTATAGGGCAATCAGGCAGTGCCTGACTAGCTGGTCTGAAAGGTCAGTGAGTGGGCCGTTTTTTGGGCTGTTTGTGGGTCTGTTTCCTGGTCAGCTGGGCCAGTTTTTACTGTTAACTTCACTGATGTTAAATCAAACATTGCCGGCAGCAAGCTGGAATCCATGCAGTCTTCCATACCTTGCCAAACGCTCATACAGCTTGTCTTTACAAGTTCAAAACTGCCCCAATTTGCAAACATGGGCCACTAAGTCACTAAAGGGGCCACTTTTATTTTGGTGTACGTGCCTTCTTTGTGTCCCAGTCTGGCACTTTTTTCTTTTCAGGATCTGGGAAAGGACAACTGTCAACATAAAGCAGCAGTTGTCCAGAACGCAAGCGCTGTGAGATTACAGCCCAGAAGAGGCATGCTGCAGCCTGTACACCTTACCGTGCAGCGGAAGGCCAAAGGCTTAGACATCAGACCCAGCCAAACACACCGCCTTTGACAATGGAAGGAGAATGGAGTAATAAAGGCACAAAAGAGAACAGTACATATGCAGAAAAACACAATGGTGGATTCTCAAACATATGGAGAGTAACGCGTTGTGTTCTTGTCTGTCTGGTAAGTGATTAGCAGTTTAACAGTTGCTTCCAACAGCCAAACAATGTTAAACCCATGCACTAGGACATTAAAGAGCTGGTCTATGGTAGCGGTCTGGCAGTGTTGGTGTGCGGTTACAGGACCACGAGAATCCTCTACCTACTTCCTTCCCATTCTGGCTGCTGAGAAAAGCCACTGACAAATGAGGAGGACTCTAGAATTCTGAACCATTTCCCAACCTGGTACAACTTTACTCTTACTAAGTCTGGAATGGCTTAGAATCTGAACAAGATGGCGGTGAAATATCGCAATTGTCCAGGCTCCAAGCTCTTCTGCTCTCCTACATAAATTAAACACCTTTTACTGGGACCGGAAAAGTTCGAAATGTCAGCCACATTAACTTTAGATGTCTGTGAGCTTTACTCATTAACGAAAACATATAGATAGGAAAGAATAGAGTAACTGAAAGTAAATCACCCCTCTCCATGTAGTAGCTCAACATTCCCTTTTCTGCCTTTTGAGGCTGTTCTGCCCTCAACTTACCTGAGGCCTCAGCGTTTGAGGAGGAAGTGGTTTGTTTTGGAAGGCACCACCCAGCCTAGATCGTGGACTTTGTGTACATGCCTGATTCCCATCATGGGTCAGGTAAATTTATTAGATCCCTCTGATAGGTGGGCCTGGTACAAAAAGCCACACCACACCCAAGTAAGGCTACCCACAACTGGGAATTCCTTGTACAAAACCCCAAAGCGAGTGAAACAAAAAGCCACACCACACCCAAGTAAGGCTACCCACAACTGGGAATTCCTTGTACAAAACACCAAAGCGAGTGAAACAAGAGGGAACTACCATCACATCTGAGATTGGCACACTGAGGACAGAAGAGAATGGCCTACCCAGGTGAATTAGCTAACAGCCATATTAGCCTCTGACAGGAATGCAGGGCTGAAGGCTCCAGCACACAGAGTTGTGGAAATGAAGGCTGTGTGGATGTGTTCAGGAGTAGTGGATGCTGGAACACCACAAATAAGGAAAACATGTTTCCATTGGTTCAAGAACAAATTTAAAGAGCAGGGACTGAGATTTTCTCCCCTTAGAAAATCAGTCTGTAGAGGGTGTTAAACCCACACCCCTTCCCAACAAAATATAAAACTGTTGACATTCCTCAAATAACAGTTTGACAGACAGAAAGCTGGACACAATGGGCCCAGCTGTGCGTGTTGGAAACAGGAAAGGTTGGTTCTAACTGCATATATTTAGAGGCAGAAATATGGCATTTCTCATTTGATACTGAATTTGCAGTAGTATCAGAAATACTGGTAGTGGTGATGTAATTACCGAATCGTGGTTTTACCTTGAACTATCCAACAATCTCTAAATGACTTCCTTAGCCTTTTGTTAGACATTTATTGACTAACTAAGAAAGTCAATAATTCAAATTCTGTTGCTGGGGGTATTATTGCTTTGCCAAAAGCAAATACAGTTCATAGAAATTGCAGAAGTGTTAAAGTCAAGGGAAGCAGCACAGAGTCCTGATAAAACAGAATTGCATAGGGGAGGGCAAACTACAGAACACACAAAGCCATAGCAGTTCACATATATTCAAGAGCAGCAGGCTTTCCACTCATTAGGCAGAACTAAGACCCTATGACTTTCTAACAAAATTGATGTACTGAAAACTGGGACACAGGGCTCAGAATGCAAAATACAAAGGTTAACAAGAGCTTAATTCTGAAGTTAGTGGTAGTATCTGGCAGTGAAACCCAAGCGCAAAGAGATCAGACTGTGTTGATGGATCTGCAGAGGACAGGGAGAGACGTATATGGAAAAACAAGAGAGAAAGTACATTTGTGGTTTCAGCAATTGCAGATTCTACTGTTCCCAAATGTCAACCATCAAGCAGAATGAACTAAGAAAAAACTAAAGGGGTGAATAAAAAAAGAATTTCAGTGCACAGCAGTTAGCACAGGTAGACTGTTCAGTGCAACACCAAAGGATGTAAAAGGGGGCATGAACTACATTTTTGTGGATCTGAACAGAGTAAACCGATCACTTGATGGAACAAAGTGGAAAGGGAAAGACCTAATGCAGGAGATTTAGAGATATCTGACCAGAGAGAAGCCGGATCCGGAAGAGGCAACCTACAAGATTTGGTCCTGTCTGTAAATGTAAATGTGAGCAGTAGTGGGTGCTATAAGACCAGGAAATTACAGCAGTTCATTATTTTTCTTTAATGTACAGGTTTTGGTTAGCATTTTCATAATAAAAAGTTCGATACTTGCACATTAAGAGAACACAATGTTGTCCAACAAAGAGATTCAAATGTAACCCTTTCCTGCCTCCCATTCAAGCGCTAACAAAATCACATTTCTATATCAATACACTGTATAACGATCTAAGCTCACTGTGAAAGATCAGAAGTAGAGAATTTAATATATCGACTGATAAGTACTACAGTGCATATCATCTACCAGTTCCCAATCTGTCAATGCAATCGCACCATCGTTCAGCAGCATATGCATCTAAGTGGGCAATGTGTATGGGGGAGCATCGCTGTCCAGGCCTGTAGGTCGTCAACGGGTTTATTGTCCCTATGCATATTGCGCATATGGCTGGCTCTCACCAGCATTTGCCCATTCGACCATGTCTCTCAGCCAATCTGCTAACTTTGGTGCAATTGCGGACAACAATCGTATGGCTATTCTACGCTTGGCTAGTACAAGATCCACAAGGAAGAATTTCCTGTGTAGTTTCTTCTTTTTCTTAATCGGGATTCGTCCCAACCAACGCTGCTCTATTTCTCTGGGGATGGACCATCCATTGGTCTCATTCAGGGACTTTAGAATCGCCTCCCAGTATTCGCTCAGCTTAGGACACCTCAGGGGCAACAAAAGGCAGCTCTGCCTGAAGCGCTGCATCACCGTTCCTCCTACCCTCACCTTTGCCACAAGGGCACCATATAACAGCTGTACCCAATTAATGTACGGTACCTAAGCCAACTTTCCGCAAGACCTTCCAGAGAAATTCCCATGACAAGGATTCGCACACTTGTTTAATATCCAGCAGCGCTAGCATGTACTGGTGTTCCTCCAAGACAGAGGTGTGCATCAGCAAGGAAAATATCCTTAAATTGCTCAGGATATTCCTACCCAGTATAAATCTACATTGGTCCTCGTGAACCAGCTGTGGCAGATGCTCCAGCAATTGAGATGCCAATACCCTACTAAGAATCTTCACAATGACACTGAGCATCGACAGGGGGCGGTAGGAAGTCACCATCGTGACATCCTTGTCCGGCTTGGGGAGCATAACTATAAGCACCTCCCTCATAGAGGCTGGAAGCAATCCCTTTCTGTATGCTTCATTATAAACTTCCAGAAAGCAGTCAGCCAGTCCCTCCGCTGATAGAATTTGGCTGGCAGGCCCACCCCTCTGGGGGCATTAGCGGTCTTCAATGCCCTTATAGCAATCATATTTCTTCCCTAGTTATGGGGGTTTCCAAACTGTCGCTCCATTCCCGCAACAGGGAGGCCATCTGCAAATTAGCAAGGTAGTCAACACCTGCCCGTGGAGCACAATCAGGCGGTGCAGTATAAACCTTCTGTAAGTGTGATACACATACCTTGGTAATGCCATGTCGTGTATACACCATCCACTCCTGTGCATCCCAAAACCCCTCAATGGGCGAGCAGTGAGTTTTGCTTCGGAGGAGCGTGGTGAGCATTCTACTAGCCTAGTCTCCTTCCATATGGAGACGCTGTCTATAATTGGAACTGACAAGGGTGAAGTAAATTCACATTTTGTTCTTTAACTTTCTATTTGTCTACCTGGAAAATATTTTTCCTAGTGCAGAAACTGCATACCCTACACTTCAACAAATCTTGGTATCTTCTGTTCGGCTTCCCAATCTGGAAGTGGAATTACTTCAGCCCTTTACAGAATTACATCGCCAACCATTTTCTGGATGGGAATGATTCCATAGGAGTTTCTAATGCCAAGACACTCACAAGTTTGTTGACATTCTCAAACTGTCAAGGCAAATGACACATCGAACCTCCCACCCCACGTGTGGGCTAAACGCCCGTTAGGATTCTTTGGGGATACCAGAGAGGCACAAATGAAGCCATTTTCTGCCACAAATGTAGGTTTAGGGCCATCCAGGGCCTTATAAACTGTGTACAAACTGACAGGCCTTCTGGCAAAATTTGAGAGCCATATAAAATCACATAGTGAGGTCACATCACAGATACATACATTTTTTACCCTTTGAAAAACTTCATCTACACCTTCACAAAGTTTGGGGGTGTTCCTCTTCCTTTTCTTCCCTGAAATGGAATTTACTCTGCCCTTTGCTGGGATAAATCTCTGACCATTTCCAGGTTAGAAAAGGGCTCTAAAGGAGTTTGTGAATGCAAACAAACTCATAGGTTTATGAACATTAACAAACGCTCCATGAAAACAAAGCCTTGAACCTCCTCTTCACAGCCATCAGTGGGGTGTACTAATAAGTAGGTTTAGGCAGTCATGGTCCTCCTACAAACATTTTGGGAGACCATACAAATGTACTTATTAAACACCGTTTTAATATTTTATTGTTATTGTAAGATGCCTCTTGTCTACAAGACACATTGTATTTAGTTTGACTTTACCGTGCAAGTAATTGTTATATTCTCTATGTGATTTCTTACTTTTTTTCGCTAGTATTATTTTATTTAAATGTATTTTTAAATTGCTTAGACAATCGCATTGGTCCGTCTATACCCAACACAACGTTAGTGAAAAAATGAACATATGTACTTGTTAAATTACTTTTCAAATGCACCATTTAACATAATTTTACTTTATTTCTTTCCTCTTCTTAGAGAGAGTACCATCAGTTAAATATGAAACCTATACCCACATACCAGAATGCTTAAAGGCAGCTCTTCTGACATGAGTTGGACTGGACTAGACTCCTTTTAATACAATGTCACAATCTCCATAAGTGTTGTCTGAAACGTGCAACGTTGTAGAGTACATAGGATGCAAGACAAAACGAGGCTGGTAAGTGTTACAAGCCAGCCCCCACGAGAGATCATAAACACTGCATAGTGACCATCACTTATAATAAAGAGTAAGCTATTAAAATGGTAGCCTAGTCCAGTAAAGGCTGCGGTTGGCCCTGAAACAGCCCTTTGTGCTTAAAGCTGTAAAACTGAAACTAAGGCGGTATACACAAGGTCTTGAAAGCTTCCTGTTTCTGGTTTTATTTTTTGTGCCCCGGCTAAAAAAAGAGAACCAGGGAACTACGAGGGCTTCGGAGACAGTCTCGATTTTAATTTTAGAGAACCAGTCTTACAAGGCGAACAGGGTCAGATTAAGTTGAGTAAAAAATGTTCTGTTGGTGGTTTCTGCATCTGCATGCCATTCTTTTCATACCCGTAGGTTCAAGTTCCCCTGGTGCCTAGCTAAGTGCACATGTGTAAAAAAAGAATACAGGCTTGGTGACGCAAGCAGAGCCAAGCCAACTTTATTTTAATACTTTTGCCAACACTGTTTTTGTCTCCCAGCCTTCCTTTTTCAACCCGGGCTTTTCAAATGAGGTGGATCCGGTTTCTGAGACAGAACTCCACGTTGCTAGTTCTAAAAAGCATAGGCAAAGCCAAGAGGAGTTAAGCTTGCACTTGAGTGCTAACAAAAGCAAATTAAAATGCCTGCCGCATCGCGCAATAATTAAAACAAGCACAGACTATGCTAATAGATCTGTGTTTAATGTGCAAAAGCATGCAGAGTTGAAACATAAGAATAAAACACAATTGGGGAAGCCAGCAGGAGCAGACAGAGAAGGAAAGAGCCCACATGCAGTTCAAGGAAAGCACTCAAGAGTAGGTAGAAGGCCTCTTTGCCTAGCCCACTGCTAAAGGGAGTTAAGACGCTACTATATTTGATAAAGGCACTCTGCCATGGTGATTATCACTGAGCACTCATTCTTTTCCTGTCTTTTTTTTAGTCACCTGTTACATTGCATGTTTGTTCTTCTTTACTTGGTAAGAGGCAACAACAAAGAGGACTCTTATGATAAACTCATTACATAAAGTCAAGTCTAGTGTTTATGTATAGCCCAAGGCTGCCCGAATGCCTCCTAGCGCTGTTACAGACACCGTACGATAGTGAAACAGGGGTTCAGTCACCGAAGAGCCAGGTCTTCAAATAAAGATAATGAATGCACATGCGCACATACAATACAATAAATAAAGAATGCACATGCACAATACAATAAGGAATACACATGCTCACATAAAATACAATAAAGAATACACATGCACACATACACACATGGGCACATATAATTCAATAAATAAAGAATACACATGCTCACATAAAATACAATAAAGAATACACATGCACAGATACAATACAATAAATAAAGAACACACATGCGCACATACAATAAATAAAACACATACAAGAATACACATGCGCACATACAATAAATACACATGCGCACATACAAGAATACACATGCGCATATACAATACAATAAATAAAGAATACACATGCACACATACAATAAATAAAGAATACACATGCACACATACAATACAATAAATAAAGAATACACATGCAAACATACAATAAATAAAGAATATACATACAATAAATAAATACACATGAGCACACATACAATAAATAAAGAATACACATGAGCACATACAATAAGCAAAACACATGCGCACATACAATAAATAAAGAATACACATGCAAACATACAATAAAGAATACACATACAATAAATACACGAGCACACATACAATAAATAAAGAATACACATGCGCACATACAATAAATAAATACACATGCGCACATACAATAAATAAACAATACACATGCGCACATACAATACAATAAGTAAAGAATACACATGCACACACAATAAATAAAGAATGCACATGCACACATACAATAAAGAATACACATGAGCACATACAATAAAGAATACACATGCGCACATACAATAAAGAATACACATGCACAAATACAATAAAGAATACACATGCACAAATACAATAAAGAATACACATGCGCACATACAAGAATACACATGCGCACATACAATAAATAAAGAATACACATGCGCACATACAATAAATAAAGAATACACATGCACACATACAATAAATAAAGAATACACATGCGCACATACAATAAAAAAGAATACACATGCAATACAATAAAAAAGAATACACATGCAATACAATAAAAAAGAATACACATGCAATACAATAAAAAAAAGAATACACATGCACACATACAATAAATAAAGTTTACACAAGCACACATACAATAAATAAAGAATACACCCGCGCATAAACACTGCTGTCCTGCAATGGACTGAGTGACATTTATTATCATGAAAGCAATTGCACACTGTTCATTGTAACCTGTGTGGTGAAATGCTATAAGGCTATCTAGCTTCATTATGCCTTTCTACTTCATTAGTGCAAGCTGTTGCGTACATTGTATACTTAAAACACCAATAAAGAAATTCATTTAAAAAAAATAAAGGCTGAAAGATACAACCAATAGCATTAAGTCAGAAATGTCTACCCCATTCGGCTGAATAGACATGCGACTGATAAATCTCAAACCAACAGCTGAAAGAGGCTGGTCAAAGAAAGCCAGTGGTTGAGCGGGGTAGCACAAAGCCAAGTCAATGTTTATTGTAAGAAAGAGGTTGGTAATGTTAACATCCTTATCATTTTTTTGGTTCTATAATAATACATTACCAGCTACACAACATTTATCTTAAAGTCATCACGTATGGTCTTCAACCTTCGCAACGTCAGTCCATGCAAACTCTCAATCCTTGATTTCCTCCTATTTTCTCATTCCAGTAGTAATACCGCTCCAGATATAATTATTATGTACCCACCAATAATTTCACCTCCGCTAGCTTTTGCCCGCAATGGCATGATAATTTGATCTCCATTTATTTGGCGGCTATATCTCTGGATCAATTCCAGTGTTCTTCAGCTGCTTTCTTCTGTGGCTCCTTCCCCCATTCCCTTTTCACTCACATTTGCTCCCTTGTGCGTCCTTGTTTTCTTAGACTTTCATTATTGTGCCTGAGGATGAAGCCAGTGTATAGCAATACGAGCTTTAGCCGGTAGCGTTAAAAGAGCTGCGAACCTTCATCTCATTTTGTTGCCCTTGGGTGTAGAATAATCACCAATAGACACTGCCTAGCAAGTAACTGCAGTTTATTCTCTGTTATAGAGTGTAATTTAGTGAAGACCAACCCCAGGGCTCAACTATAAATCACACGTCCACATTATGTGGATAAAATTAGCACCAGTTTCTTCGCACTTTCAGCAGTTACTTTGTCCATTTCGGTAAATTCTATCCAGCTTTAGCTCGTCGGCCCTCCACAACTTTCATCATTTTATTAATAATTTTGTTCCCTTCCCCAGTTCTAGCACTGTGGCCTTCGCTCTCATAGATTTAGGAAGTGTGCGCAATTTTCCCTTGATACCCGTGTCAATTTAGCGTATCAGAGAGACTGCCCAGATCTCGCCCCGAAGCTATCCTGTGCTTCCTCAAACGTAAAGATATGGTCTAGCAACAGGCTTGTTTCACAGCTGCTCTGTCACAATCAAGACCTAAAAAGGATTGCTTTGCGTCTACAATACATGGATGAAACAAAGAATTAAATGTTTGATGACAGATTTAAATTAGTCCCTCAAGCAATTCATTGGAGGCAGGAGGAGGACTAAAATACTGTTGTGGGCGGATACCTGAAAGACCCTTAGAAAAAGAATTAATGCTGAAGAAGGTTGAACCCAAGCCTCTTAAAACATGTATAGGCTACAATATGTACACAGGCACCATTAAATGTTGAACTTAACAATGCTTGCCTGCACACCAAACATGAGTGCTATAACAGGGGTTGCCGTACCTAGACTATTCTATTTTTTTCAGTCTACGTAGAGACAGACTAATCGCTTCTACAGGATTTATGCCGGGCTCAGAATGCTTATCCATCATCTAACTTTCCACTCCTAATCACGACCAAGGGAGAAGCCTCAGGGGTTGACTTGAGGCATGCTGCATGGATTTAGACTCCCAGATACTATGGTATGTTGGGTCCCAAGTACACAAGTAACAAGCAATCCAGTTATTGACCAGGAGAAGACTTAGTGCGTTTTGTCTAGGTGAGAACTTGTTAAAGAGTTAGGCAATAGGAGGGTTGAAATGACTGTGTAAATGCTGGGAAGTATTATGCCCATCTTTAGACAACTTCTTTCACTGAAGTAGCTGAATCACTCCTCCTGATAACTTTGTTAGCAAGCATACGAGTGGGATGGTAGGGTGCCTCTTTCACACATGCGCATAAAGGAGAGAAGGCCACAAGAACAAACGCTGTGCTCAAACAGGGGTTGCGGGTGGCACTCCACTGGAGCCTGCACCTGCCCACCATGGATTGTGCACATGTGCAAACAGACAGCTCTCATGTAAGATGGTATGAGAGGAAATGTCCCTAGAACCAAACATTGAACATTGTGGATTGAGCAAGAGCCCTCCCTTCCAATCAGATAAACTATATTTTCAATAACCATTGATTCGCAATCTGTAGTAACTTATAGCTGTTTTGTGAGTGGTTCTTCACCCGCAGAACACAGCCTCTTCACTGTAACTCTAGTATGTGTTGATGCAATGGTAGGGCGGGTTTGACTTTGAAACTCCTTGGGGTTTTAATTTAGTTGCCTCTGTTCTGGTTGTCTACTCCTTTCTGCATGGCCTGTTCCCGTTTTCCTATAATAAACAGATGTTAAAGCTAAGTCGGACACCATCTGCTCATTTCTACACCTTTACCTGGCAATATCCAATTTTAGGGTTTCGGTACGCGTAAGCAGTCAGCACTCTCCTCAGGGCATCTATTCCAGTCTTGCTTTGGAAGGCAGGATGCTCAGGTAAAGACCTGTGCAGGTCACGCTCAATCTCCTCTGTTGCCATGCAGCACTTTCCCATAGACTCGACCAAGAGATTGCCATAGTATCCAGGGTTTGAGGCAAGATCAATCACAGCATCTGAAAGGAGAGAAGAAAGAAAACAATCTGGGTGGCATTTCATTTCTGCACCATTTGAATGTGAAATCATGATTTTGAGACGATTATCAGTTGTTTTTTGCACAACGTAAAGGGATTACATGCACAGATTATGCATAAGAATGCACACAACCAAAAAGACATTTATATGTCACACAATGAAAATGTAAAAAAATACAGTAGGGCGAGCACTAAGCTTTCTTTTGTAAGAGTGTATGCAGCGTACGGCTGTAGTGAGAAGTCAACATCGTCTTGTGTGCTAATTTAATATATGTTAGAGCACATAGTTAAGGTACTCGCAAATGAGGTGTTGCTCTATTCTCCAATAGATATTTGGCTGCACATTTGGCCATTTGATATGAACCCCAAGCCTTCCAATCACCCTTTGTCACAACAGCTGCAGTCCCTTTCTATGGGCTGCTTTACAACTTCTATCTCCAGTGATATGAAGTTTAAATCTAGCCGTTGAGGCAGTGATTGGGGGCTAATTCTTGCTACTTGTTTCATTACAGGATGAGGACAGGACAGCAGTTATCATAGTCTGCCATAAGGGAAGCAGGAGTCACCAGAGACCGTCTTGGGTCTTGGCCGCCTGCTTGACATATTCTCCCCTCTGTCAACCACAATATCAAACACAACAATCCATGCACAAAATACCCTCTCATACTATGCCTCTAGCCTTAATGCCGTCATTGTACACTCTCTGTGGCCTTAAAAATCAATCTCTAAATTCTAACCACAAATATTGCGCAACAAGCACCTAGATAATGATTAGCCTGCAAGTTCTCAATTTATCACTAACTGACAATCATGAAAGGGATAGAAGTACAAATATAGGACCCGTAGGTACCTTGAGCAGCCGAATAACCAATGTTGAGAGAGATGACTGAAGCTTGCGTGTAACAAAGATTTCAAAAACACCATCCGAAAGGGTATGAAAAAGCAAAAACACTTCGTCAAAGAAGATCTGCCCTAACGACAGCCAGGCCATGTCGGCTAACCATCTAAGCCGTGCTTTAGCTTAGACTATGCCAAAGTAACTGACTTAATAAAACAGAAGGCAAAAGAACATGCACTGGAGTTACACTGCACACCTCCCTCCTTAATCAGCAAGGCTGACATCAAACACTGCTGTGAATAAATTTATTTTAGTGACAGCCCATGTACTTACAGGCGATGGATTTTGTAGCAACTCATAACATTCTAATTATTTCAGTTGCTCACAGCAGTTTTACGTCCACATCTACAATTACAGCACGTTACAGTGTGGTGTTTGTTATCCTCCTAACTCAGCGTCAATACCAGATGAGGATTACTGCACAGTGGCAACACTGCCATGGTTTTTGGTGATCCCCTGAAACAGAACTTACCCAAATATTTGTCAAGTCAAAGATATTCAGCGAGTTATTTTGAAGACAAATGACACCAATCACGATGAACATGTTGGAAGTCACTGAAGGTGATTACATTCTCCACATAAAAGTTTTAAAAGAAATAGGGAACGCCTATGCCGTTCTTCTGCTGAGCTTGTGTTTCCACCTGTGTTCCCTGCATTTTGTTTGAACTTTGCCTCATTTCAATACACGAGTCAATGCGAGGCACAATATGAAGAGTAGAAATTACATTTCATACGGTTGGAGGATTCTTTACCATCATTATCAGGATGGTCTTAAGAGCCGTTTCAATTATGATGCATGGAACCATATTTTCTACCTCTTTAGCAGAACAATCTCTCAGTCTTATCTACTGAATTCCATAGGTTAAAGCAAACATTTTGATTTCCCTGATAAAAATTTTTATCAACAAATTAACTTTTGCCAAGCACAACATTTCATGCTTCTCTACCATTTTCCCCACCTGTAACCCAACGAAGCACATGAAGTACAGACAAATTCAACCCACACTTTTTTATTTTTTTTACTCATGCATTAGGACTGGATTTCTTAAACATTACCTGAAAAGATAAGCCATAGTTCTCCTCGTAGAGATTCCGGGATTCCCATGGCCACAAGTTTCCTGATCTTTTCTGTGCGAAACATACAAACACTTCGACCGTATTCAGCAAAATGGTCCTTCCACAGACGTTCCTTAATCTGCTCCCTAGACTGGAAAGAAATAAAAATAAAATGTTTGCTTCTGCTGGAAACAATAAGTCTATCATCCAAGTTACTATTCCCACATCCAAGGAATGTTACACATTATAATCATAAATATGCAAATGAGTCAAGGAACCTAACCCCCAACAACAGACCTGAAATTAAGGAATAGCGATAAGTCAAAAAGTCACTTGATGCATGTCCTTCAGTCCACCCAAGGAGGTTCATAAGGAATGGGCATTTCCAAAACATGAAAGAATTCAGATTAAGTGCAGGTACAGTGCATAATGAAACGGGTAAAGATTTTGTAAACTCTGTATGCCCAAACCAAGCGTCTTTCTAGACTCAGTGTCTAAAGGACATTACGTGAAACAATTGTAGGGTTAGATCATATATCATGGGCTATCTTGTAGGGTTAGATCATAGATCACAGGGATGGGCTCATTCCTACTGCAAAGCAACAGATGCTGCCTTAGTTCTGGTGGAATATGCATGGATGCCCTTGAAATTAGGTTGCTTGTGGAGGGCTGTGTTTGGCTGCATCAGAGAGTTTTTTTTAGCGTTGGAAGATTGTTTGTCCCGGTTATAAGCTCCTACTAGGGAGAGACTGTGGGAGAAAGACTGATATCCCTAGCACATTTAATGTACTTCTTTGTTCTTCTGAAGTCTAACTTGATAAGAATGTATTTTGCTCTAAAAAGCATAGTTTGGAAAACAGGGACATAATATACCCTGGAAAATATAGAAATGAAAGATCGCCATTTAACAAGATGGGGAATCATGGTTTTAGGTACCCACCCACCTTACTTAGGTCCAAACTACTGAAAGAATCGCATAGGTCACAAAATGGTTTCCCTACCTCAGTCTTACTATACAAGCCAAAGTTTGAATTCTGAAAACTGACATGAGGCATTAAGTCAGTAGGCCCAATGCTTAATCTGAGCCGGTGGGGGCCACACGCTCTCATTTTATAGCAACACAACTTCAACAGACTTTGACCCAGAACAAGAGAAGAAAACGTGGAAAGAGAGGGAGAGAAAGATGGGAAAACAGTGAAAAAGGGAGAAAGCATGGGGAAAAAGAACCTGCAAGAGAGAGATAAAGAGCCATGGAGGAATGAAAGAGGCATGAGGAGGAATGAAAGAGGCATGAGGAAGAATCAAAGATTAAACAGTTCGGGTATTTGGCCACCCTGACATTCAGCAGCGCCGGCGCCTTATTTCTGAGAAAATCTTTGGCCGCCAATACTTATCTAATTGTTTTTTTTCTTTTACAAATTAAGCAGTGACTAGGCCCACATGTTCTCTAATCATCCTTGTACTTTGTACAAGTCACACTCATTTTAGGCTAACAAACATTTTTTTTTTAAATCCAAAGCACAGGTACTTTAATTTGAGAAAATTATGACCAACTTAAAATTCAGCATGTAATGCAGAAGGAATAACGTAGTCCGCCACAGGTCGGGGTACTTCATGTGATCGGATATCTGAACTCAAACTCCATCTAGACCAGTCCTAGTGTTATTTCAGAGGGAAATGTAACCCACTCCAGTCTGCTTTCCAAAGGTGTTCCCGATATACGTGACAAACTGTTCCCCACCCCTACCAAACTCCTAGGGTCACTTGTCCGAAATATGGCTCAATGCTCTGCCAGTCTGCGGCATCAGCCTTTTATGAAATCTCCAGATTTCTCACCCCAAATGCATTACAATATAACTTTTTTTCCGCATACCAATCCGGGCAAGTAATACATGGAGATAATAAGTGATACAAGAATTACTCTTTTGTACATTGCTTTTCGAGGCTGTTTAGCAGGCAACGCACTGCATTTTCTCGACAAGCAGATCACTCTTCTTGCCTTAGCAGAAATAAACAATACATCACACACAAAAGAGGTGAGATACAAGTCATTAACACATACATGCCAACTTTTTAGAGCAGGCAAGTGGGAGATTTAAAAAAAAATAATAATAATAGTTGGGAAAATGAATTTTCCCCATTGACTTAGATTGAAGCAGAGGCAATCTGTCTGAATGGGGTCTATTGGTTTGTATGGCGACAGACAATCAGCATTTCATTTTTGGCAGTTTAATAACCTAGCGGGAAAAAAAACAGTATTCTAAACTCCGATTTATGTATGCACTATGTAAAACTACCAAAAATGAAATGTCTTGGCCTGTCACACCCTCGTATCTCCCCCTCCAAGAGTTAAGGGCAAAGCGTTTTGGCTCAGGATATATATTTCCAAGCTCAAACTTCCTTGTATCCAACAGATCCTGATTCAGCAATCTGAATCAGGATTCTCGATGCAGGAATCGCGAGGTGGGAGACTAGCCTTAAAATCAGAAGTCTTCCGCCTGAAAATTGGGGGTTGGCACGTATGTTAACACCTATCCCATGTGCAGCTTATCTTGTAGCTGCCAATCTCCCTGGGAGGGGGCGGGGCCTTGAAAGGGGCAGGGCCTCGTGCCAAGAAGTACCTACGAGGCACTTTTGAACCTCCCCCAAGCCCCCTTCCCCCCCCAAAAAAAAGATTGCCGAGGCTGGTGCCGATGTCTTGGGGTGTTTCACACCACTCAATGGACGTTGGCAGTTCAAAGCCCCCTACAGAGTTCAAAAACTTATATTTTTATATGTTTTTCAGCTCATTTTGTCTGCTACCGTGTGATATCTGCTCCTCACCGGGAGATCGTGTGTTGGGAGCCAATATCGTGTGTCACACGGTGGCACTGTGTGAGTTGGCAGGTATGTTATCTGCTAAGTACTCCCTCTATTGCCAGACTGCGGCAGAGAAATTGTGACCGTGAGAGAGAACGAGCTTGTGAGAGACAGTGAGTGAAATACAGGGGGAGAAAGCTCGCTCGCGTGAGGCAAAGCGAGAAAGGGGTTCGCACTGCAGTAGTCTTTGGAGAACAGCCGCTTTCTTAATTAGTACAACACTATTCTTCCTCTGGTGCGTCCAGGCCTGTACACAGAAGCATGTTATGGGGAGCATGACTGTCAGTAATAACAGCACACATACAGAAGCATGTTATGGGGAGCATGGCTGTCAGTAATAACAGCAAACACACAGGAGCATGTTATTGGGAGCATGGCTGTCAGTAAGAGCATACACAAGCATTTTATGGGGAGCATGGCTGTCAGTAATAACAGCACACATACAGAAGAATGTTATGGGGAGCATGGATGTCAGTAATAACAGCACACACACAGAAGCATGCTATTGGGAGCATGGCTGTCAGTAAAAACAGCACACATACACAAGAATGTTATTGGGAGCATGGCTGTCAGTAATAAAAGCACACACACAGAAGCATGTTATGGGGAGCATGGCTGTCAGAAAAAACAGCACACATACAGAAGAATGTTATTGGGAGCATGGCGGTCAGTAATAACAGCACACACACAGAAGCATGTTATTGGGAGCATGGCTGTCAGTAATAACATCACACATACAGAAGAATGTTATGGGGAGCATGGCTGTCAGTAATAAAAGCACACACACAGAAGCATGTTATGGGGAGCATGGCTGTCAGCAAAAACAGCACATACAGAAGAATGTTATTGGGAGCATGGCTGTCAGTAATAACAGCACACATACAGAAGCATGTTATTGGGAGCATGGCTGTCAGTAATAGCAGCACACACACAGAAGCATGGTATTGGGAGCATGGCTGTCAGTAATAACAGCACACATACAGAAGCATGTTATGGGGAGCATGGCTGTCAGTTAAAACAGCACACATACAGAAGAATGTTATTGGGAGCATGGCTTGTCAGTAATAACAGCACACATACAGAAGCATGTTATTGGGAGCATGGCTGTCAGTAATAACAGCACACACACAGAAGCATGTTATTGGGGGCATGGCTGTCAGTAATAACAGCACACACACTGAAGCATGTTATGGGGAGCATGGCTGTCAGTAATAGCACACACACAGAAGAATGTTATTGGGAGCATGGCTGTCAGTAAAAACAGCACACACACAGAAGCATGTTATGGGGAGCATGGCTGTCAGTAATAACAGCACACATACAGAAGCATGTTATTGGGGGCATGGCTGTCAGTAATAACAGCACACATACAGAAGAATGTTATTGGGAGCATGGCTGTCAGTAATAACAGCACACATACAGAAGAATGTTATGGGGAGCATGGCTGTCAGTAATAACAGCACACATACAGAAGAATGTTATTGGGAGCATGGCTGTCAGTAATAACAGCACACACACAGAAGCATGTTATTGGGGGCATGGCTGTCAGTAATAACAGCACACATACAGAAGAATGTTATTGGGGGCATGGCTGTCAGTAATAACAGCACACATACAGAAGAATGTTATTGGGAGCATGGTTGTCAGTAATAACAGCACACATACAGAAGAATGTTATTGGGAGCATGGCTGTCAGTAATAACAGCACACATACAGAAGAATGTTATTGGGAGCATGGCTGTCAGTAATAACAGCACACATACAGAAGAATGTTATGGGGAGCATGGCTGTCAGTAATAACAGCACAGACACAGAAGAATGTTATTGGGAGCATGGCTGTCAGTAATAACAGCACACACACAGAAGCATGTTATTGGGGGCATGGCTGTCAGTAATAACAGCACACATACAGAAGAATGTTATTGGGAGCATGGCTGTCAGTAATAACAGCACACATACAGAAGAATGTTATTGGGAGCATGGCTGTCAGTAATAACAGCACACATACAGAAGAATGTTATGGGGAGCATGGCTGTCAGTAATAACAGCACAGACACAGAAGAATGTTATTGGGAGCATGGCTGTCAGTAATAACAGCACACACACAGAAGCATGTTATTGGGGGCATGGCTGTCAGTAATAACAGCACACATACAGAAGAATGTTATTGGGAGCATGGCTGTCAGTAATAACAGCACACACACACACACAGAAGCATGTTATTGGGGGCATGGCTGTCAGTAATAACAGCACACATACAGAAGCATGTTATTGGGAGCATGGCTGTCAGTAATAACAGCACACACACAGAAGCATGTTATTGGGGGCATGGCTGTCAGTAATAACAGCACACATACAGAAGAATGTTATGGGGAGCATGGCTGTCAGTAATAACAGCACAGACACAGAAGAATGTTATTGGGAGCATGGCTGTCAGTAATAACAGCACACACACAGAAGCATGTTATTGGGAGCATGGCTGTCAGTAATAACAGCACACACACAGAAGCATGTTATTGGGGGCATGGCTGTCAGTAATAACAGCACACATACAGAAGAATGTTATTGGGAGCATGGCTGCAAGTAATAACAGCACACACACAGAAGCATGTTATTGGGGGCATGGCTGTCAGTAATAACAGCACACATACAGAAGAATGTTATTGGAGGCATGGCTGTCAGTAATAACAGCACACATACAGAAGAATGTCATTGGGGGCATGGCTATCAGTAATAACAGCATAAAGAAACGCCCTGAGCAGGAAAGTGCGTCTGTCATCCCACAATTATTACGAATACACAAAATAGTGAGATCTTTGCACAGACAGTGTATTTTCCTCTGGAACATCCCTTTATTAGGGCATGCAAAGGTCGACAGCAAGTGTGTACGCTCAACAACCAGTGGAACACTGCTGTGAGATAGTAACCATCAATATTGTCTGCACATTCTCACATTTTCGCCTCTAACAATTACCCCTTCCATCCCCCTTCCTAGCAGCAAGACGGAGATTGACAACTACACGTATTAATCATAAACGTACGATATGTATGATCAGCCAGAACGCAATCAATAACTTGAGCCAATCAACCATCAAGTCTCCAGAAAGACATTGAAAGATTGTCAGGGCTCCCAATTGTGATGGGCAAGTCAATTAAATGTTCTCAGCGGACTTGGTAAGCAAGTAGGTGAAGCCTGACCAGTAGAAATGTATCCTGTGTTTGGGAAGATTGGCAGAGCCTCTCCACTGATCTCACCTGAATCCACGGTTTCAGGTCCTATGCTTCCATTAAAGGGCCAGAGCTCTTTATCTCAGGCCCGGATATCACCAGCTTTGTGAGAACAGCAATAAGCCTCAACCAGCCTTTGCTTAATATTGGTTCGCTTTACTGTAACTCTCATTTTCTTGATCCTATTAGATGGCTTTCCTTTCTCTTATTGTGTTTATCCCTCCCTGGAGCTTAGCTTAGCTTCTTTACCATCCTTTTGAATGGCCGACTTGTATCCTTCCACTGCATACATTCAGGGAACTACTTTTTTCTTTCCTATTCACCACTCAATGTGAGTGCATATCCCACCCTCCTGCACTTCCCCAGACCATCTCTTGCTTCCACTTCACCTTCCGGCTTGTTTTCATTCTAAACTCCCCTGCCTCTTTCCAGCTCCTCCCCTGCTCCCCAGCACTTTCCCAACCTTACGGCGATGTGACAAACTGCCTCGAGCCGCTGGTCTACTCTCATTGCAAACAACCCTGTGAGCTTTTTACTTGTGATATAGAGGCCTTGAGCTCGGTACGGTTCGACATTTAAAGCAACCCTTGGTTCCACGGATTAACAGAACACTGACACTGCACCTTTTCAGGACAAACTTCAACGGCGCCTCCCGCTTTACAGCCTAGACCCATCACCTAATGTGTCTAAGATCACGTAGTGTGTCACCTGTGCCGGATCTCCGGTCACGCACCCTAAGCCCTCGTTTGCCAGAGCGCGGATCTGAAACTCTGAGCCGCCCCCCACCGACCCCCCCCCCCCTGCTTTTCTATTGCAGAAGCCGCTAGCTGCATTGATTCTGGGGGGAACATTTTAACGTTGTCATGTGAATTGGAAGCTGCTACGTTCTGAAACACGGAAAAATGTGTCCCGCACTCACTGCAAAATGGATTTTCCCTAGTTGCACTACGCAACGGGTGATGGTAGCAACAACAGTAGGTGATGGGATGAAAGGAATGCACACTAAATGTCAGGCAGCACCCTCTATGTGCACACCATCAATAATTAACGTGTACATTGTTAAACACTACAAACAGCACTGACACGTTGTGCGCCCTACTCCAAGCCTACTTACAGTGCTGTGACAGTCAGCCTCGTGGCAATGTGCTGATGTGACTACAAATAGCCCCGTGGGCTCGGTTCTTCTGACACAGAGACCTGAAACTCTCTGCGATTTCTCACTGAAAGCAACAGTAGGCGCTACACTTCGGTCACACTGGGACCATCTCAGTTTTCTCACTGAAGCAACAGTAGGCGCTACACGTCGGTGCACCTACTCTTTGTAGCGCTTAGACAGGACAAAACACTGTATACAATCTTTGATAGCTTTATTTCGGTCAGATGACCATAAAAGCACAGATAAAATATATACAAGCATAAAATACATAAATAATTCAGAATTTGAGATAAAAAGTTATTAAACAGCAGTTATCAAAGTGAAAACGATCATGAGTACAATGTACATATTCAAGCTCTGTAAGAGGTAAAAAACATTTATAGGGGTCCTAACGCCTTTAAGATTCTGTTGCGCGTGTGCCAAACATTAGTCAGGAATTTTGCTAATGCGAAAACAATTGGGCCAGAGAGATCAGTTTTTAAAATTCTGTACATTGGTGCGTATTCCCTACAACCCATGTTCCTTATCAAGGGGAGGAGCCAGTATTTATGTGCTATTTTATAGGCGGGGCAGAAGAAAACCACGTGCAAATCAGTTTCTTCCATGGCATCACAAGCCGGACACTGCTTTAGGGTGGGACCCGAAGACCAGGTACTTGTGAAAAATCTAAACGGCAGTGTGCCGTATCTCCCTTGGAGAAACAGCTTCCTGGTAAGTACGGGGGAGATGGAATCCAGCACCCTCTCCAGTCTATAGACATCCTTGCTCTGCATAAACACAGAAGCTAGGGACCCTTCTGCCTGGGTAGCTTGAGCCCTGTCTAATTTATATTCATGGTAAACCTTAGCCAGGGACCTTTTGGATATTTTCGGTGCGGCTCTCGCCGGGTCACTCCATAGGTCGGGGAGCCCTATTCCCACACAAATGGCTTGGATGTTTTTGACCCAGGGAATACTGAGCGCCATTGGTTCTTTCAAAAGTTCAGCCAATTCCGCCCTATATTCTACGAGATCGATACTGCTCCACAGCCTACGCCAAAATGCTAGAGGTCTCAGGCTTATTTCATCAGCTAATGGTCGTAGGCCCAGATCTAACCTCAAGGGGAGGAGCGTTGTACTGGGAGGGAGTGCGGCTATCTGTCTGATAAACTTATTTTCCACTGATGACAGACTCTTACAGGATGTGTGGCCCCATATTTCCGCCCCATACATTATTGCTCCCCGAGCCTGGGCTTTATATATCTGGATCAATGCCCCCAATGGACGATATGATGAACCGTTCATCATACGAGCAATACCCCCAGTGATCTGCGTGAGTTTGAGGCTTGCCCTACTCTGGTGGGATCCCCAAGTCATGGTCTCGTTAATAGTCACACCAAGGTATTCAAAGGTAGTCACTCTCTCCAGCCGTCCAACTCCCAATTGCGGGTTTGGGCGAAGTTTTTGCCTCGGGTTCAGAACCATATATTTGGTTTTTGCCGCGTTGATTTCGAGCCCCCTATCGTTACAGAAGGCCACAAAGGAGTCGAGAATCCTCTGAATACCCATAGGGGCTTTGGATAGCAGCAGGGTGTCGTCCGCAAACATAACTGCGGGCACCCTGCTGCCATTCAATTTCGGAGCGTCAGTGTATTCAGTGGCATTCAAATGGGCGATTACCCCGTTGACAAAGAGGCAGAACAGGGTCGGTGCCAATACACAGCCCTGCCTTACCCCCCGGTCAACGGGGAATCGGTCAGTCAGTTCCCCCGCCCTCCCACACCTCACTCGGGCATAGTTGTTGTGATGCAGTCTCTGTAAGATCAAGAGGCTGTCGGGGGGGACGCCCATCTCTGCCAAGATGCTCCAAAGTTTCCCCCGGGGCACCAAATCAAAAGCGGCCCGTAGGTTCACAAAAATTGTGTACAAACTACCGCCCTCGATTTTTGCTACCCGCCAGTAGACCAGATTCAATCTAAAAACCTGGTCCACTGTGGATACCCCCCTCCTAAATCCCGCCTGGTAAGGGCTAAGGGCTCCCACCTCCTCAATCCAGTCCTGTAGCCTATTCAGCATCACCCTACCAAACAGCTTCTGCGTCACGTCTATCAAGCTGATTGGTCTATAGTTGGCTGGGAGGAGAGGTGAGCCCTTTTTAAAGATAGGGACCACCTCAGCCCCCAGCCAAGTACTAGGGATCTCCATACCACCAATAACTCCATTGAAAAGGGCGGTAAGATAAGGGGCCCATACAGCAGGTTCCTGCTTAAACATATCCCCTGGTAGTCCGTCCAGTCCCGGCGCCTTTCCAGGGGCAAGTCCTGTAATGGCAGCAATCACTTCACCGAGCGTTATCAGCTCCCCTTCGTAATCCGGGAAGCCTACCGCATCAGCAACAGGGGATTCTTCTGAGTCAGGGCTATATAGAGTCTGAAAGTGAGCCTGCCATACCCCAGGAGCAATATTCGGCTCTAGTGCCGATTTTAAGTTCCCCGACCCCCCATTCACAATCCTCCAGAACAACCGATGGTCTTGGGTTGCTAGTGCCTTAGTGAGTTTTTCCCACTGTTCTTCCTCCCATTCTGCCTTAGCGTGGGCAGTGAGTTTCTTATAAACTCGCCTGCATTGTTTTAGGGTATCCCCACCAAGACCCTCCTTGATTAGTTTGAGGAGCTCTATTTTTGCCCTTCTGCAGGCCAGGTTATACCATAGTGTTTTTCCTGGACGCCCCCCTTTTGCCTTTCGCGGGCTACAAGTGAGATGGGGTGCCGCAGCTTTTATAAGTTCCTCATGGGCTTTGTATAATTTACCCTGGGAGTCTTTGTTGAATGATTCGGCGTCCAAGCAACCCACAGTTTCCAAAATGGGAATTATCCCATCATAGAGCCTAGGGAGTTTATTCTTGCTCGTGGCCAAGTGCTCCCACCTGATCCTTCTGCGGTTGTTTTCAAGGAGAAGTACAGGGGTGTTTTCTACCACATTATTCAAAGGGGCTTGGGGGCCAGGATGGACAAGGTCGAGCTCAAGTGCGTTATGATCGCTGTCAGACCTATCCATCACCCTGAAGTCCTGGATTGTCGGCCACTTCACTATTTGAGCCAAGACATAATCCAGGCGGGACTCTCTACCCAGCCTGTTGTAGGTGGTTTTACTGGGTATATCGGATTTTATTCGCCCATTACAAGCTCTGAGTCCAAACTTCAGGGTGAGGGCTGTGATTTGCACCGCTAGAGGGGTCCACGCCTTTGGAGGTGGGGCTTCCACCATAGGGACTGACCATTTAACTTCTTCATCAGATGATAACCCATCCAATAGACCAGGGAGTGGCTCAAAGTGAGAATTAAAATCCCCTCCCACAACATAGTATGAGTCACTCGATAGGTCAGTTAGAAAATTGGAGAGTTCATCTATGGTCGGCGATTCCTTTGCATTCCCCATTGGCCTGGAATAAATGTTAATGAACACCAGTTTAACTCGGTTGGGCCATAATAGAGAAATTGCAAGGATGTCCTCAGAGTTGGTCGGCATCCGAGTTGCCACACAACCCAGATGGGATGCAACCCAAGTCGTGAGTCCTCCTGACGGCCGGCCTTTGCCCTCCCATCTCGCTGGAATGGAGAATGACATGTAGCCTTGGTGGCCATGTTCCTCTCTGGCCCAGGTCTCCTGGAACATACATATGTCCCCCGACTCGATGTAATTTACCCAGTCCAAGTCTTCCAGTTTATTAGCGAGGCCAGCGATATTCCAGCAGATTAGCCTCAAAAATCCGGAGGTGTTAGGTGCCGGACCAGGAGAATTAAAAAGTGTAATTCCGGGCTCCACTGAAATCGGGGATACTAACGTAGTACTAACAGTAGGGGCCGGTAAATCAAAAGGTATACTGCGGACATTCTCCACCAATGATGTGTCAATCGGAGTTCCAAGGGCGTTGGTAACATTATGGGCCAATAAATTATCCAAAACAGCCAGATTGTTCAGTGGCCCATCCAATTCAACAGCAGTCGAGGTAGGTAACCCAGGAGAACTGCAAACACCACAATCCACAGCCATTGGCTTGTGACTAGAGAGTCAATCAACCCCATCCAAACCATTCAGGCAATTAAAGCGATTAAAATGGAAGTAGGGCCTGTCCTGCACTTGAAGATTTGGACGTTGTACATGATCCCTGTATCTATGTCTGTGTTCCACCCTCACCCACTCATCTTGTGTCGGGATGTGATGCATATGGGTAGGGGGGAAAAAAAAGGATACTGGCATGGTCTGGATAGTAGAGTCCAGTGACCTATTTATTCCTTTACAAATGTGCCGCACAGTGCCCGTGTCCTTAAAGCTTGTCAGGATACAGTCCCCTATTATTGATTTCCTAGTTTTACCTAACCAGGGGACCCTTCTTACCATAATAATCTCATTATTAAAATGGGACGGTAGGGGTCGATTCCAATTCAGCCATTTAATGACCTTGTATTTTAGTGATTGGTAATCTTCGTTCTCCCCTAGTCTTAAGCGGGGGACGCCTGCTAGGACCACCGTTAGACTATTAGCCTCTGGCGGCAAGTCTGGTCTCCTTGGACTTGGAGCCGGCCGACCCGGGGAGGGTAGAGAGATACCACCAACTTCTAGATTGCCGTCAATAGTCCCCGAATGGGAACTTTGAGAGGCAGAATTCATTGTCTCTCTGGTCCTATTAGATACATTGCAGCGCGGTGCCTGGTCTAAGACAGCCATTAATGGTTGCAAAGGAGGGGCAGTAGTCGCACTCTGGGGGGAGACTTTGTTATTACCCTTCGTAATTCCTTTTTTAGTAAGGTTTCCTGCGGAGGGATAAGGTCCCGTGTTATTGGATTGCTTACTAACTAAGGTGTTCAGATTAGTAAGAGCTGTTTCCAATAAAGTGAGCCTACTCTCTACTTTTATCAAACTATCGCTAATGGGCTGTAGAAGAGAACGCAGTAGCGATTCTAAGCTCCCTATAGCTGTAGAAGGGTTAGGTGTATCAGCCACTGGGATGTTTAGAATAGTAGCTCTAGTTGGACTAGAGACCTTTGAGAGAAGAGCAGTGGGGGCAATCTTATTATCCCTCCCAGGCTGGGGTACAAGTGTGTGTTTTTTTCCGAAATCTAGATGCGACGGTTTGGCTTTCCCCCTGCCCCCCGTTGACTTTTTACTACGTTTACTCGGTGGGGGCCTGTGCAACTCTACCTCAACTCTTTGTTTAGGCTTGCTTTTCTTGGCTGCATGCGGAGGTGGGGTTTGAGTGACCAGATTAACAGGGGTAGGACAAGTCCCTGAAGGGGTTATATCTAGGAGTTTTCCAAGGGCCAACTCAGGGGAAGTGGGGATGTCCCGCAGTAAGAGAGGGAAGTCCTCAGGGGTCAGAGGTTTTAGACTAAGTGGGGGCGTGCCATCCTCTTGGGTAATGGGATACGGGATGATCTCTGGCAGGGGCGTATTCTTCATGGAATCAATGGAGCGCCGCCGCTCAGCCCTGCGTTTCTCCAATGAATTTTCCTTACCTACATCTTCTTTAGTAGGTTTGAAGTACTTGTCCAACGACCCTGCCTTGCAGCCCCCTTCCTTGGCAGTGGATTTGCACGGTCCTGGAGAGGGCATCCTCCTGGACTGGTTGCGTTTAGGAGGAAAGGGGTATAGCCCGGCCCGGCCTCCTTTGGCCCCTGACGGCCACAGACGGCCCGCCCTTTGCCCGGGCTTAGCCCGGCGCGTCCCGCACGCGTCCCGCGAAGCGGGTCCCTCTGTGGTTTTATGCGCCTCCTGGCGCTTGCTGCACGTCACCACGTCGCGCCGCCGCTGAGGCTGCCGGGAATTGCAGTCCCGGGGCGGCGACGCGGAAGATACTGGTGACCGTTTGACCCTTGGCGGTGGCGGCAATGGCGGCAATGGTGTAGCGTGGCAAGGCTCCGCAGGTGAGTTTGTAGTTAGGCTGCTCCCCCCCGCTCCGCCGGTCCCTCTGTGGTTTTATGCGCCTCCTGGCGCTTGCTGCACGTCACCACGTCGCGCCGCCGCTGAGGCTGCCGGGAATTGCAGTCCCGGGGCGGCGACGCGGAAGATACTGGTGACCGTTTGACCCTTGGCGGTGGCGGCAATGGCGGCAATGGTGTAGCGTGGCAAGGCTCCGCAGGTGAGTTTGTAGTTAGGCTGCTCCCTCACATTATTATTCTGATAAAAAGCTACTCAAATCTGTACAAACTTTTTGATGGTCAGATTAATAGTCTCATGCTTTTTAGTAAAGAACAGCCTCGCTGACCCTTGCTTTACTCCTTCCTAACAATCAAGCAGCACGTGACTTTCTTGTGACAGGGCGGATGGATGCCCAGCCCCGGGCTGTCTAAGCAGTACAATTCCTTTCCTTAAGGAACTGGGCTATTGCCCATTACAAACATCAACAAAAAAAGGCAACTGATTTTCTCGTTAACAAAGAGCAAAACGACGTCACGCGGTTTCTCTCGTGAAAGAGCAGCGAAGTATCGCATTTTATTTACATTCGAACGTTGTTTATTTCAGGCCGGGGGGGGGGGGGGGAGCGGGCCCAAACCGAGATTTGAATTGACTTCAGGCACTTTCTTGCTCGAGTCCGTGTTAGTATACAGGTGGCATAACCACCATGGGGCCTCACGCGCAACACTTTCAGACAGACAGTTTTTTAGCCAACAGGACTTTGCCAGATGAAATTGTGTACCTGCCCAATCACAGGCACCATGCACATAGGTGCCAAGTAGCGTCACGCGATGGTGACACCTTAGGCTACTTTGAGCTTCGGGCCAGCAGCACACTGCATTCCGAGGCTTGCAGTTTAACACTTCCCATTATAAGGAAGGGACTACGAGTCCCAGAAAGCAACCTGCTTTGGGGCACTAAGCCAAGGCAGGTTGATGATATCATGTCTAACATGGGTTACTTGTCACTTGGTTTGGTTGGTCCAGTGGAACGGCCGATTCTATTTACAAATGCAAGTACAAAACTCATTCTTTATGTTTTCTTAGTGTACTAAGCCGGAACAGATGCTGAATTGCACAATAATAAACACACTGTCCTGCAGAGCAGTATAATTTGAAAACGATATTATGCATTAATCCTACACTTTTATTTCCCCTTTCCTGGGCGGCCCAGCAACTGAAATTTGCCACCGGGCCAGTCCTGCCTCTGTAAAACATGCTCGCTTTTTAAATCATTCATTTGCAGCTCAATGATGGGTGTCCCAAACTTGGAACAGTAAATTATCATTTATCATTTTTGCTGATGCTGTTCAGCATCAAAACAAGCAAGGAGAAAGCTAAAACCTTATTTAGCGCCTTTCAAAGGCGAGACCCATTGGCTTTGCCAGTACTTTTTGATGCTGGTGTTATTCTGCACCAAGAAATGTTTATAGCATTAGTAGCAAACAGTACCTCAGGTGTGGCCGGCACAGGTAAGAGCGGTAGGCGGGGGAGTCGACAGACGACGGGATAGGTAAAATAAATAAATAAAACCACTTACCTGGCGCTCGCTGCATCGCTGACTAAGCGAGTGCAAGGTAGGTAGTTTTATTTTTATTTTAAGTATCCAGTTGTGTGTCGACTCCCCGCCCCAACGCTCTTACCTGTGCCGGCCGCACCAGTAGTACATTTTAATTAAAGCGCAATGAGCAAGAAATAGTAATACAACATTGAATGTAGCCAAAGGCAGGGGGTGCTCCCAGTCACGGACATTCATGGGCAATACAAGGTCCGCCGGCTCACTAACTTTGGTAAAACTCAGTAAGTTGTGTGAGGGAATATCTGGCTTGATAGGTCTTTGTTTCACCTGTCAAGTGTAGTGTACTTGATCTAAAATACAGAGAAATCTATTACTACTCGTAGGACTTACTTCAAAGAGGTCATATATCAGTCCATTCAGCTACAGGGATCTGTACAGGGAGAGAGGCTCATGCTGAGAGTGCAGAGTAAAGGACAGGAGGACAGACCAAGCCCCTACAGACACCACACTGTAGTGCCAACCATAATCTTAGTCAGAGCGCCCGTCACGATGTATGGTGATCACGGTGGAGACGGAACACCAGACTCCAAGAGTGAGCCGAGTTTGCAACTTACCATATGGTACATCCTAAACATGCATGAGCCAGCCAACTCTGAAAGCAAGACTACGGATCAAGCCCCACCTAGAATTTAAATATGCAAAAGTAGAGGCCAAGTGCTGTAGAGGCCAAGTGCTGTAGAGGCCAAGTGCTGCACATGGGACATAAATCTCTCGCCTACTGTCTTGGTCCGACTTGTGAGAGAGATAAATTGGTCATGTTAATAAGGTTTCTGAAATCTACCACTTGAGAGGCAGATGATAACTCAGTCCTGAGAGAGTGATTACAAATTTGTACTTTGAATTTAGCGTCTTAACAAAGTTAGACCTTTTTGTTAGCACAAGGAATAGAGCGGGGTTCTCATTGAAAATGTTTTTTCTTTGTAGGAACATTTTAGCCAGGTGCATTTTAGATTTTTCAGACTTTAAACCCTTCGTACGTTACATACTGGGCCAGAAACATCTGTACACACTAGTTTGAAGCATTAGCACGTTTTTACTACTGCGCTTATTAGGTTCCGCCTTCTGAACACATTTCTGAAACACTCCATTACCTTGTTCTTGAATGAAAGAACACCAATATGGAAAATCTAAAGGAGGATTTATGAAACTGTGGATTTCAATAATGGTAAACTATGCAGATTCCTAAAGATCAGATGCAGGGATTTGAAACTCAAATATATTGTCAAGAAGCAGATCTTTGTGTAGCAAATATTACAAACGCAGGACACAAAAGTAACAAACATGCTGCAGCTGAATCCTTGCTACAGCACAGTAAGATATTGGAGTATTAGTTGAGGTGAGAATCCACTCCAAATAACAATCACAATACTTGTCAGGGCGAACCACGAAAGTCACAAAATATACCTGTGCTTAACCTTCTAGTACAAAGAAGTCAGGCCTAACTTCGAGACAATGTTTAATGTATACAGTAATCAAGTGAAAACACAAGAAAAATCCCAAGGCAATTAACAAAAAATAGAGTACATTTTCATAAATAAAATTACACTGAAACATCAAAAATCTAATTAGTAGAACCAGAGTTATGTATTTTTAAAATGTACGGTTCAAAATAGCGGCAAAGAGCATAAAGGGCCAACCGCGGTCATCTGCTTGTGCTTAACTTGGACATGGGTAAGGTTTAAGGCCGATCACAATGGAGTGCGGGTCAGAAGCAGGGACCATGTTCGTCCCGGTGACAAATTCTGCCTTTGGACTTAGTCTGTGGAATGGAGGTCAAAAGTCCTCAGTGGGGCAGGCTGTGGCTGAGGAGGGTTCTACAGCGAAAAGCCACTGGACGAGCTCCTGGTGAAGCCATTTACCTATGGCTGGAAAGTTTAGAGTGGGAGAAATTTGAATTTCAAGTCCAGAGAAGGTCTTTCACCGGGCTGATGTTATTTGCGCCTTCGCTCTGTGAAGATATTGACCTTCGGACCTAGTCACTTTTTTGGAGCTCAGACTCTTCCAGCAGGAAAAGACTGCAGGGTGTAGCTGAAGAGGGCTCCACAGGGACAGACACCTTCTCTGTGAGGTCCTGTTGCATTTTATTAGCTGCTGCAGAGAAGAAAGTAGTGGGAGCAACCTGAAACCTTTGGCCCAACGACAGTGCACCTTCATGAGATCAGCTTGGCAGGTTGGTCCCTGTCCCTCAAGGGTTCTTAGACCAAAAAGTTGGCAAACAGTTTCCTAGTCAAAGGCTTCAGGAAACGTCAGGAAGAGTATGCTTTGTCACCAGCCTAGGGTCCAGGACCTGTGGGACAGCAGTTCGGGGCAAAACTCACTCCAGCAGAGGCCATCGGAAAGGTCCGAGGCAGGCCCAGTTGGAACTGGTCAGCCGAGAATGCAAGAAAAAGGCATCTTGAAACTCATTGTGTCTCTGTAACCCAAACAGGTCAGCCTTATGACCTTGGAGTCCACTTCCATGTCGTGTGTATAAGGAGAGCAGGTCAAGGCTCTTCTCGAGTCACAGACACCAGGTCTAGTCCTAATCTGCTCTCCACAGGTCCAAAAGTAATCCGAGGAGGGTATTGGGGATGCAACACTAAAGCCCAGCGCCAGCCTGTGGGTGAGGAAAACTCCTGGTGAATTCCAAACCAATGGGGTAAAAGTTCACAGGTGTGACCCTACCCACTTTTGCAGCACTTTGTGTGTGTTGTACTGTAAACTATCCCAAAGTGCCCATCTCTAACTAAAACCAACATGACCGCACCTCTCTTATCCTGTGCAAAGGCCATTGTGCGCACCCAGAGGTGTGACTATGAAAACCCTCCCTGTGGTCACTTCAAACTAGTTCTGCAGGCAGCCCCCCTCACACTAGGATTGGTGCCTAGCCTGCAGGACAATAGAGAGGGCAGGCCCAGCTGTTAGCTACATCTGCCTGTGACATGGTAGCCATCATTTGAAGTTATTCAAGTTCCTGGACACAGCCAAGATGGCCATCCTGTCTGGGGGATGTCAACCCCTCTACCTTTGTCTTAGCTCTGGGAGCCACTTCACACATAATCCAAAAGCTATTCAGCTCTGGGTGACACTAGCAGAAGGTAAATTTGGCATAGGCAGGAAAATGGCAACTTTTAAATTGTAATATAAAATCTGACTAGACCATCAGGCTGGATTTTAAATTAGTATTAAAATGAGTCCTTGAACCATATTTCTACCTGAAACGAAGCACTATAAGTTGCCATAGTGTAGTCCAGTGCTTTCAAGGTACATTTGGCATAGTTAGGAAAATGGCACCTTTTAAACTGTAATATAAAATCTGACTTGACCATCAAGTTGGATTTTAAATTAGTATTAAAAGGAGTCCTTGAACCATATTTCTAGCTGCTCCCATACCTGAAAAGAAGCACTATAAGTTGTCATAGTGTAGTCCAGAGCTTTCCTATGGGAGGGCCAGCAATGACAGTGAAAAACATCTTTGGATTTTTTTCACTGCAAGGTATCGTAAAACATTAAATATACATGCCCTATTTTTATATACCACGCACCCTGCCATTTTTTGCATTCAGAGCCCATCTTTGGGGTGACCTATGAGTATTAAAAAGAAAGGTTTAGGCCAGGCAAAGGGTTTATTTTGCCCGGGTAAAATGGCAGTTTAAAACTGCATACCAAGGCTGCAGGGGCAAACCTGGAGACATATTTTCGAGTGCTACTTTAGTGGGTGGCACAATAAGTGCTGCAGCTCACTTTTAGCATTTAATTTACAGGCCCTAGGTACATGTAGTGTCATAACCTGGAGACGATGAGTAAATTAAATGTGCCGATTTGGTGTATCCCAATTTTACTACATTTAAAAGGTGAAGTACAGGCACTTTACAGCTGGTTAGCAGGAGTAAAGTGCACAGAGTTCTAGGGCCAGCAAAAATAGATTTAATGTTAGAATGCAATAAATCTTGGGAATACTACGCAAAAGATGAACCTCTCCAACAAACGCACACAGAGAAAACTCCAAAAGAACCTTAGATAACCCCTTCGAAATGATTTTCCATCTCCAGCAGAAATTTCGACTGCACTGGCTGCTAGTAAAAAATTATGCAGAACACTAGGGGTTACATTTGGGAGGCATTGTTTAGAGAAAGGTTTTCCAAATGTAGCTCATTCCCCTTAAAGGAAACTTGGCTGAGTTTAAATTTGTTTAATAATTGGCAGTGGTTTCCTGGACCAGTGCCTACTCCCAAACAATTTTTTTTTTGAGAATTACAAAAAGGAAAGGAGCCTTAAAGGGACCCCTTCCCTTTTGTGAAAGCATTACTAACCCAACTCAGGAGTCGGTCATTTTTCAATGTTTTGTCACCGGATTTCGGTAGCGGAAAATTACTAAATCATATAGGGATACACAATTTGAAAAGGGACGCCTACAAAATGCCCCTTCCAAATTGCGAATTGGTAACCATCCAAAAGCCACTTTATAAGTCGGAAACAAATTTAGCGACCCCAATACGGCTTCAGTACATTAAAAACTGCATTTTAATGGTCACAAACATTGAAACATTTCCAACTGTTAAAATGCTAAGTACATTTGGCGAAAACTGTGGTACTCCTCGTCCATCAAATTCCTTAAAATTACCAGCTTGAGCCATCTATCCATCACAAATGGCAGACATATGCTCCACGATAACCAGCAAGGCCTATTGCTGAAATAGAGAAACCAGGCACACAATGTGGAGAGGGCCAGAGACCACAGGGCTGCAACGGCTTTACCTCTGCATTAGGTCTCGCCTGACCCAGCGCATGCGCTGGTCTGGCGAGACTTTTTGTGAGGGCTCAAAAAAGTGCTACCACTGAAGCCTAGAGCTACAGTGCATGTGCGCGGGCGCGCCCGCCTCACGTTCGCGGCCGCTTTGATGTTCTCCCGTGAGCCAGTTTTTATTTTCCTGTTTATTACTTCTTTGTAGTAATGGTGGCACCCGTGCGCCGCCATTACTTTAGAGCAGTTATAAACAGAAACAAGCATTGGCATAGCCAATAGGTCTCGCTTTTGGGACCTTATAAGTATTTAGTTATGCAACTGTTGCATGGCTAAACACTTATAAGGTCCCAAAAGCGAGACCTATTGGCTATGCCAATGCTTGTTTTTAAGCTGGTAACAGAGTCTCTGGTTGCCTCATTGTCCGAGTCAATATCCAAGGCTTTTCTCCAACTATACTTTACTCTTGCAGTCTTGACATAGCCAACAGAGAAGATAGCATTTGTATTAGAAGTGGTTTGCGGGTGATAGTGGCAGTAGCGGCGGGTATGTGGATAGACTGGAGGGGCGGGAAGGACGGATGACAAACATTTAATTAAAAAGGAAGCAATTACCTGCCGCATCGCACCGCTCTCTTCTGCAGGCACAGGCTCCCAGAGCGCACTGCCGCCAATCCTGAAGCTGCTTTCAAGCTGCTGAAAGCAGCGTCAAGATTGGCATGAGTGCCAATGATTTGCGCTCCCAGTTAGACTTGGAGCCTGCGACTGCTCTCTCCAACCCGGCAACGCAGCTCGGGTTGGAGAGAGCTTCAGTGCGCATGACTGTTTGGCCGGCCAGACCGTCATACGCACTAAATAGCAGTGCAAAACACTCCTTCACAAGCCTATCATCCCCCTGGCCCCGCCTCCAAACCTCAACCACAAAGCAACAATAAAACAATAAGGTTTATTATTGTTTTATTTCACTTTTATTTTGTGTGGCTTCTGGCAGGTGGGGCAACGCTCTTCCGCTTTAGCGTAGGAGCCGCCACTGGATAGTGGGGTAAAGCAGTTGTGGCATAAATAGGTGGTTCACAGTCCTCTTATCAATTCTGAGGACTTCTCAGCCAGATAACTGCAGACCTGCAATAACAAGCCTATTGACTAATCACAGCCAGACGTGGCCTGAGAGAGGGGGGTGACAAAAATATAGCAGACACCTACAGCAAAAAGTCTAGAGAGTCAGTTGTGACAATAAACAACTCAACAACAGTGGCTACAAAGCCAGGACAGGACATGATTAAAAGAGAAAGTGTTATTTTGTTGCGTCTTAAAACAAAGGCTAGTTTGACAATGGAGGAAGCTGCTCTGAATGTGTTGTGCTGCTCTTGCCAGGAACAGGAAGGCAATCATTCAAGTGCATACCATTCTGGCATCGGGATTTTCAGTTCCTGTTTGGTGAAAGGCGGCCATCAGGGCTTCTGCATTCAGCACGTGGTTGTTCTCCTTCCCGTTTAAGGCGTCATCGCCCTGTGAACTCGGCATCCCAAAGTGGCCTAACTCTTGCACCCTGGAGAAGGGGGAGGTCTGTGGGCCAGAAAGAAGTAGGTTAGTGACCAGTCTTCAAAACCACACACATAAGGGCTCACTTCAAGTTCTGTTCAATCCTGGGTGTTACTGAGCACCCATTGAATACCAATGTATTCACCGGGTAGTGTGGTATTTACCGGGTTAATAATTTGTGCACCATTCAGTTTCAGACCTCAGAATGAGGGATGATGGACTGAGGTATGCACAAGTTCCAATGAGGACCTCGACAGGTAACTGAAAACGTGGGTGCCTTTAAAGACTGGGTGCTATTTTATCAAAATGCAAATGGAACAATTTCACAACATGAAATACAATACAAATAATGGATGTCTTCTGCAACACATGACTCAAAGTGCTACAAGAGGGAAAACATCGTTTTTTGTTTATGTTTCTTATTTGTTTAATTATGTTCTCGACAATGTACCTCATTGTCATTCCTGTTTCAATTCCCTAAACCACAAAAGCCTCAAAACATTCCATGGAGCATGTACCGCCCCCCAACTCCCCCATTTTTGCTATACATAACATGGCGATTGTCTTCTCATTCAACGATTGTGTACTGCTCTTCCGCCTGTATATTCATGTGTCAATGTACGTCATTTGATGCACCATCTGTATTGACAGGGGGGACTGTCGTTATTCGATATATGCATGTACCATGAAAACAGGTTTAAAAAAATAAAATAATGGATGCCTAAAAATATTCAATAAAGGCAGCAAACATGTAGATGAGCATGTGATGACACACAACACAAACACTAAGAATAGAAACCAAGAACGCTAGCAGGATTCAGGATGTCCCCAATTCTCCTAATCCTAACCTCTCACTAGACAATCTTGGCCCACATGCCTCTGGAGCGTTCACTTCCAGTGCATCTTGACCAATAGGACTTTAATGACATTTACTACAGAAACCCTTGTTCTGTGATAACAGAAAAAGAGTCAACAGAAGGCTGGTTTGCCCATCATATTAACATAAATATACTGATTCTTGTGTGTGAACTTCCATTAAACTTAATGTTGCCACAGACTGCCTGAGGTCAACAGCATCCGTGAAGAGCTAGCCTGCTTGGTTAGTTGTCCGATGGGCGGAAACCTTTAACACAAGTGAGAAAATCACCCTCTATTATCAATACCTTTGGTGCCTACACACAGCTACTTTTAAATATCCCACAAATCAAGTTGCCATAGAAAGTGGGACTGGAACCCCTTAGGTGTGGCTGGAAACTACTTTTCCACCTCAACGCTATTGCCTGCTCTGGGTAACCAATCGAGGACTACTGCACCATTCACGTGTGATCCAGGGTCACCTGGTGTGCGGTCATCACCAAAGACCCCCAAACCCTTAGCTCATGTGAAGTTGGGCTTTGCATTCTTGTATTGACTCCTGCAGTCATCATTAATTTCTGTACACTTTAAAGATGTCTGCCCACGCCAAATGTAATTTCTACAGATCAGAACACTGTATTTGGAAGCACATTTCCTACAGTGTGTGTTCTAGCACCTAGAGGGCTGTAGAATAGCTTCAAACAAGTTAGTTGCAATAGAGGGTGTTGCAAGTGAGAGGGTTGGTGTTACATCTGCATGTACTGGAAGTTTCCATGTGCAGTACGGGTGGTGATTGTACAATAATTATGCCCTTGTCAAGGAAAGAGGTAGGGCGTATTGCATCTTTGTTGTTCTTATAAGGAAGGGGATGTGTTATGTCTAGGACATATGTCGATGTTACTGTTCAGCCAGTACAAAGGATGATGCATGAATGGAATGTTGTTTGGAATGTTGGCTGTGCGAGTCAGTTGCAGTCTGGAGGCTCCTGGTGAGGTGTCCTATTTTCCAACTTACATCTTATATACTTCTTCCCATTGGAACTATGTAATAAAGAAGTATCCTACATGATCTTGCGAGCCCTGCCTCTTGACTGCAAAGATACATGAATTATAACAGTTGTCCACCACAAACCTCCAGGGGTGCTTTGGGACAGAGGACTAGTGGGACTGCAATGACCTTGCCTATCAAGAGTTCCCCCATCCATGGCTAAAGGACAAGCCATAGCAAGGTGTCTTATTACACCTTCATTTCCCTCTGCAAAGAACATCTCTCAGGGCAAGGCAAAAATCAAGTCACAAGGCTGAATCACTAGCATTTTTCCTAGGCATGGGTTATCGCTAAGGGAGAAGGCAGATGGGGTGTTGTGGGTTGATCTGCCACAGTGCCCAACCACACCATCTCTCTCTCTCTGCAAAGTTCACTTGTTGGGGCATAAGGGGAACGTACAGGCTGAACAACACTCACCTCTCTCTGCAGTGATAAAATCTGGGGCACGGCTGAGCAGTGACACCACTCTCTCCTGCCTTCATCACTCTCCTGTGAAGGATCACTTTTAGGTTTTACAGCATAACCTGCCAAATGTGTCCAATTACACCCTCTCATTGCTCTCCACGGAGAAGGCCACATAACATGAGAGTTGGAAATGCTAATTTGAGGCATGGCCTATCCCAGGTTTCTACAACATTTCCTATAGTAGAAGCTGCTTCTGATTACTGAAAACAACCCTGAGCTACTGCCTAACATAGGTATTTGATAAGTGTAAATAAAGGCTAAATAACGTAAACACTGCCCCTAGAGTACACCAGTCCTGCTTTGGTGAGCACACAGCGTTAAAGGCACAAAACTTGTATCACCAAAGGCTTATGATTCCATTGCAATGCAATACATAGGATGTGTTCGACCTGGACTCTTTGGTCTGATTTCCTCTGTCTTTTTGTGTCTGACCGCCTGTATTATTTGACTGTGCTGAATTTTGTTTTTGCTGGTTTTAGGACTCTGGGCACTTTACCAATGGTGACCAGTGCTAAAGTGCAAGTGCTCCCTGTGTAAACTGTATTAGTGATCGGTTTATCTAGGATTGGCATATTTGATTTACTAGTAAGTCCCTAGTAAAATGCACCAGGTATGCCCAGGGCCTGTAAATCAAATGCTACTAGTGAGCCTGCAGCACTGAATGTGCCACCCACATGAGTAGCACGGCAAACATGCCTCAGACCTGCCACTGCAGAGTCTGTGTGTGCAGTTGTAAACTGCCATTTTGACCGGGCAAGTCCACTCACTTGCCAGGCCCAAACCTTCCCTTTAATTAAATGTAAGTCACCCTTAAGTTAGGCCCAAGGCAGTCCCATGGACGGGGTGCAGTGTATTTAAAAGGTAAGACATGAACTGGTATGTTTTACATGACCTGATAGTGAAAAACTGCTAATTTCGTTTTTCACTATTGCAAGGCCAATCTCTCCAATAGGGTAACATGGGGATTGCCTTGAAATATCTGTTAAGTGTAATTACCCATTGGGAACATTTAGAGATATGGAGTTTGGGGGTCTCTGAACTCGCAAATTAAAAGTACATATTTTGGTGAAGTTGTTTTTTTTTTTTCTTTTAATAATTTTTATTAACAGCGAAATCAGCAGCATTACAGCAGTCATGACACTCAAGTAGCACCTACATAGACAGAATACATGTTGGGCATTAGAGACGATAAGCAATACATCAAGGGCATTTAGCACTGAGACAGAACAAGCATTGAAACAATATGGAGGTAATTACCGGAACAGTTTAGGACCAGGGGGACCCCATACACGCCCTATTAGGCTAGATTATTCCAAGAATTTAGGCCATCGCACCTACTCCAAATTGTCCAGCAGGGCCTGTCTCTCTCGTCGGAGTTCTATTGTGGGAGACATGACTATATCCCCTCGATATTTGTTCCACCGCCCCCATTTGTGATCCCATTTTTTGGGGCAGCCTCGACCCTTGTAGACCGTCTTCTCCGCCACCATCGATAAATCCATATCATTGGCCCATGCGCGCAACGATGGCACGGCGTCCACCCCCCACTTCTGGGCAATATTCCTTTTAGCTATTACCCAGCCTAACGCTGCCCACTCCTGTTCCGCTGGGTGAGGTCCGTGGCATCCCACACATTTAGGAGGCACAGTTGAGGGGAGGGGCGACTGCTTTACCGATGGCCCGCGCCATCTGACGGGTGACTTCTATCCAATAGTGCTGTATGGGGGGCAGGCCCACAGAATATGTGTAAATGTACCTACATGATGACAATTCCGAAGGAAGATCTCATCTGGACGTCTACCCAGTTTACACAACAGGGTTGCATCAAAATACACACGGTGTAGAACTTTGAGCTGGTCCAGGCGGAGCCGCATTGGTATCGCCACTTCCCGAGGGGAGGCCAGCGCGTCCCTCCACTCTTCGTCAGACAGGTCGCCCACATCTGTTTCCCACCTGGCCCGTACTTTCTGCATGGAGTCAGCACGGTTATTAATTAACTTTTTATACATTAAGGAGATAGCCCTGCGGTCCATTGGATCCAGCAGCAATCTGTCTTCCAAAGGCGAGTAATCTGGAAAGGGGGTATCAGTGGGCAGGGCGCGGTCAATAGCATGGCTTATTTGAAGGTAGCGAAAGTGCTCAGAGGGTGCAAGCTGGTACTTCCGCTGAAGCTTCGTGAAGGACGCCTTCTTGCCTTTAACCCATATGTCCCCCACAGTTGAGATGCCGATAAGATCCCATTTATCGAATCCCGCGCAGGCGCTCAGCCGGCCCAGACAATCAGGTTCCCAGAGTGGAGTGGCCTTAGTCAGTCTTCCGTACCACCCCATGCGCCTCTGGAGCAGGTGCCAAATTTCCACAGTTCTGGCCGTGGGGCCAGTCAAGCCTAATTTCTTAGGGTTTGAGTACAGCGCCCGATTATATCCTCCCTTCCCCAGGAGCCAACGATCTGTTCGGAAACTAGGGTTGTCATGAGACCCGAACACCCACTGGTTGATTGCAACCAATTGCGTTGCTTGGTAATAAAGGCGTAGGTCCGGCAAACCAATCCCACCGTCATACCGGCCCATAGTCAGTTTTAGCATTGCGATACGCGGCGGCCCGGAATCCCACAACAACCCACGTAGTGCTGCGTCAATCTTTAAGAAGTAGGACTCTGGGATCGGGATGGGTGTGTTCTGCAGGGCATAAAGAAAACGGGGGAGGGCTAGCATCTTAAAAAGGGCTGCCCTTCCCAGGAGGGTAAGGGGCAGTGTTTTCCAATGGATCACGTCGGATTTGAACCGCTGTAGTGGGCCCTCCAAATTCCGCTCATAGAACAATGCTGAGTCCCCTGTTATGAAAATGCCCAGATATTGGAAACCCTGTAGCGCTACCGGTATACTATAGCCCCTAGGGCTAATTGGCGGGTCCCCCCAGAGGGGATACATCTGGGATTTGGACCAGTTGATCTGGTACCCAGAGTGGGCCCCAAATATATGAAAAATATGTAGCACCCGACGGATAAAACGCGCAGGGGAGGCCAGGTATAGCAAAATATCGTCCGCATATAGAGAGATGCGGTCTTTGTGGTCCGCCGTCCATTTAAGGCCCCTGACTTCTGGGTCATTCCGGATACAGACCGCAAGTGGTTCGAGTGCCAAGGCAAAAAGGAGCGGCGACAGGGGGCAGCCCTGCCTGGTGCCCCGGCCGAGGGAGAAGGAGGTCGAACAGTGGTTATGGACTGATACATGAGCCGTGGGCAAGGTGTATAGAAGTCGAATCCATCCTATCAGCCGAGGACCCAACCCCACACAGGCCAGGACAGCGAAGAGATAGTCCCATGCCACCGTATCGAACGCCATCTTAGCATCGAGGGCAAGCAATAGTGCCTCCTCTTGTAGTGTGGCCGCCCGACCAAGAGCCCCGTGTACACGACGCAGATTACGTGCGGTATTTTGGCCTGGCATAAAACCGGACTGATCCGGGTGGATCTAGGCCGCGAGATATGGGAGTAGTCGGTTGGCCAGCAGCTTAGCCAGGATTTTGGCCGCCACTGCGATCAACGAGATAGGCCTATACGATGCACATTCATCTGCTGGCTTGCCGGGTTTGCGGATCACCACTATTATGGCATTACGGATTTCGTCCGGGAGAGCGCCAGTCTCATAGCATTCCTTATACAAGTTGAGCAGGTGGGGTGCCAGTTTCAGAGTCATAGATTTCATGAACTCTATCGGGATTCCGTTAGGTCCCATGGCTTTTCCGGAGCGAGTGTCCTGGATAGCAGTCAATTTCCTCGAGCGAGATGTCTGACTCCAGAGTCTCTTGGTCTTGCTGGGAGAGGCACTGCACGTCTATGGTGGCCAGGAGGTCTGCCGCCCAGCCCGCCTATGAGTTCTGTGGCGGGGTATATATTTGCTCATAGTACTTTGCAAATACTTCGGCAATGTTTTGAGGGTCCGTGATCAACACCCCATCCGTCCCTTTGACCGCCCCCACCCTTCGCGCAGCCAATTCTTTACGCTCCAGCCAGGCCAACAGTTTACCAGTGCGTTCCCCCAGCTCATAGATTCTGTGTCGGGAGGCGAGGGTACGTCGACTGGCCTCTTCACTGAGCAGTTGTTTATAGTCCCGTCTCTTAATTTCAAGTAGCTGTTGGGCCCCGTGGTTTGGGGTGAGCGAAGTCTCGTGCTCGAGATGTAGTATCTCCGCCTCCAGTTCGCTAACCCGTCGCCTGTGAAGTTGGTTTTTAAGTTCAGTGTTTGAAAATGCCACTTTTAGAAAGTGTCCATTTTCTTGCTTAACCATTCTGTGCCTCTGCCTGTCTGTAGAATCCACGTCTGGGTTACGGTGACAGTGAGGCTCTTGTGCATTCATTCTAGACATCTTAGCTGTGTGACTCCCTTACCCTGACTAGAGTGAGGGTCCCTATTTGGCAGGGTGCAAACCACTGCCAACTAGAGACCCCATTTCTAACAGGATGGCACAGCTCTTTTATGTCTTTGGGTTGTGCAGAGACTCATGTCTCCTAGCTCGCTTTGTATATAGGAGAATGAAAGAGTTAAACAGAGAGTGGAGTTGCATTTTTCTGCCTTCTCAGCTACACCGGCCTCAGAACAAGGGGCACATTGTTTTAAAGTGGACAGATGCATATTGTTAAACCAGCTTTCAGGCAAATAGAATGGACGAGCTCCTCAGAGGCAGCTTTCAAGCGGTTGACAGCTTGAGATTGCCCTGGGACTAGGCTGAATGAAGTCCTGAAAGATGAAGGAGATGAAGTGGTGCTAAATTACCACCTTTGGATGATTGTTTTCACTTGAACATTAGTAGAATGTGCTACTTTTGGATGGAAGCATAAAAGCATCAGTTCAAGTCTGGAAAGGAACTAGATAACACAATACAATACAACAAAAACATAGTGGGACACAACCCAAATCAGCAAAAGTACCCCACCACAAAGGAACTCAACATAACAGTGACAGTACAAACACATTACATCACTATTGCGCAACAGACAATACATAAATTCAACCTCAAAAACCAAAAGTGTGCAATAAGCTAAACAACAAATTACCAACAAACTGCAACCTATGCATGACACAAAACAGCATAAATCAACACAACAAAACAAAAATGCAGCAAAATATAACAAAATCACTTCAAAATATAACTGCAAGGCAAAAATATCAATTTAACACAAAACATAACAGAACAAAAACACAAAAGAACAAATAGAACAAAACAGTAGAAAAAACAAAGAAAAGTTTACCATAACAATGCAAATTAAACAGCACAAAAATGAAACAATAAAGAAACAATAACACAACAAAAGTGAACCACAACACATCGTAATAACAGAAAACAACACAACATAAAAACAATAAACAAACAAACAAATACAACTCCAACGTAATGTTGTTTTGTAGTGTCAGTGTATGATTGTGTTGTTGTTGTGGAATGCTGTTGTTATGCTGGTCAATTGCATCTATTGTAATGTGTTATATTGTGTTGGTGTGCAGGCTATTACTAGTGTGTTGTGTTTGTTTGTGGGGAAACATGTTTGCTGTAATTGTGTTTTGCAGGTGTGGTAGTCTGGTGCTGTATTGTTGTAATGTGCTGTTTCTGTACCTCTACCACAGTATGATTGCTTAAATATGCACAAACAATAATTACATGTTGTTTGTGCATATTTAAGCAATCCTACTGAGGTCAAGGTACAGAAACAGCACATTACAACAATACAGCACCAAACTAACACAACAGCAAAACACCAGTGCAACCTGACCACACATCTCCTTTTATGGCACAATGATAAAGTTACTGCCCTAAACACCAAATAAAGCCAACAAAGGAAGTTCCATGAGTTGGATTGGTCCTTATTTATGTGTACATTTGTCAATACTCCGTTTTCTGTAAATTGAAAAATAGCGATTAAATTTCTCCAGGTATGTTTTCCTTATCACACATAAGCTCACTCACCTTTGTTGATTAATGTGCATAGATTAATATATACATTTTCTGGAAATATTTTACATTTCTTCTACTGGTATCAACATGTAACTTCTAAGGCTTAGCCCAAAGGTTAAATCACTCTTATTTTGGATGGATGCAAACTGTGATCTGACAGGACAGAGGGAGGAATACGTGGTTCCTGCGGTCCTGTAGTGCAAAATTGGGTCACAGCTCAAGCCAAGGCCTAAATAGAGTTTTGGATATTTGACAGTTTATGCACTCAATCGGCATGAACACTGTCCACAGAGCGAGGCAATGAGGCATACCCCCTTAGCCATTTTTAGGTCTGGGCAGAGTGAGTTTTAGCTGCCTGGCAAAGCAAATGCAACCCATACACAATGTACAAAGTAGCAATGGGTCACATCCCCCCAGCCAGCCACTGCTTGTTAGAAGTGTCAATTTCACTATGGATCAACATACAGCAGCCATTGACAATTGCAATTGTCAGAGATGACAAATGGAACTTTCCATCTTTACCACCATAAACTATTTTATTGACACTGCATACATGAGGCCAACAAAGGAGATTAGTAAAGATCTGGGACAAGGAATTACTATCGGCGTCTAATGGAAAATGTAACCAGAAACAAGAGAGAAGCATTCCATGACCAACAGTACACGCAAGTTTAGAATTAGAGAGGCCCATGAACCCTTGCCAAGCCTGTAAGGCAAAGAAGAAAATAACATAACATTTTTTTGCCTACACTTAAGGGATTCTTGAAGCAGAAGAAACTGCCAAAGTTACTTAGAAGTAGAACGGTTTAGAGAGTCTTGATGTTAAACCACTTCAGCCCATGTTGTGTAGACAGTCAGGGCACTGGCTTCATTGTTAACTTCATTACACTATACTTAGGTTGTCATCTTACTAACAGATTCCTATGACACCACACCTCTTCTTGCCATTTTCCTCTTCTGTCCTCCACCTGAAGGAGAATATATCCAACAAAAAATGAACTGCTCTTGTTTTAGCTTTAGTCAGAAAGAACATCTTTCCACTCTGTCTAAAAGAGAACACCTCTCATTCAAGCCAGTAGATCATCACAGAAATAAGCACCGAAAGATCAAAGCACATATCGTAAAATATGTTTTTGAGAATTATGCATCGATTGATTCCTTTACAAACTGTCTGCTCGCCTTAATTATGATTTTTTAATTTTGTCTTAACTCTTCGCCCAGTCCCATTAGTAAGTCGTACTAACCGCTTCGTATTCATTTCACTTTGCTCAGTGCTTACATGTTTTATTATGGAAAACACAATTTCTGAAATCTTCTTGATGCTGCCCAAGAGACCCTGAATAGGTTGTAGGCCATCACACTGATAATATGGAGGAACAGTTGGAAAAGGGTCATGTACCAGATGCCCGCTAATTAAAAAACCTGCACAGTCAATCATGAAGTGTAGCTGGGGTGCTTGGGTACGGCGATCATGTGGGTCTCAGGCGGTGCCAACACATTATTTACTTTGAGGGATAGAAGACAAGGCACAAAACTAGAGTTCTTATTCCCCATGATACAACCTGTATATTGTAAGGTTCCACTGATGACTCTTTCTGCTATTGTCTTATTTAACATCTACATGAGATTACGATCACGATGATCGCACTGGGTTAGTCTACTGTTGCGTAAACTAAGGCTTTGGTTTAGCTCTACAAGGTTTGGTGCCCCCACCCCAGATGCCTGAACATAGCTCAGTGCACGTAGCGCTTGAGCGTGAAAGTACAGATTTGTAAAACCACACAACCTACAGGTTGTTGCAACATCACACAACCCCATCGTTGATATGATGTCCGTGATTTCTGGGTTGCTAGCAGTCCCTTAAATTGGGGTCAGGGACGCAGTAGTAATTCAAACCCAATTTAATTCTTCAGAATATTCCACACAAGTTCTGTACCAAGAGAAAAGACATTATGTGTAAAATTATTTTATTTCAACAGTCTCTCTCTGTTGCTTAGCACATGTAGAATAACCACACAAAATAGTATTAAAACAGCACTGATGGGCACTGATGAAGGTCACCAACAATGAGAATAATATGAACATCTCTAATGCAGTTGAAATGTCATTTGACAACCTAATACCCTAAAGACTGCTTCTATGCACTATACTACAAGAGTATGGAGTACTTTAACTTGCATTTAGAGGTTCTCAAGATTCAGGGCACTGCATACCAGTTTTCAGCAAGAAGTTGTAATTATCAGTTGTCATGAGAGTGTGTTTCCTCGAAAGGAAAACAAACATTAAAAGAGCTCAGCTCCGCTCTTCTCAGAGTTGGCTCGATACCAGCTCTCAGTATAGGACTGGATGCTGCAGCTGTATGGCAATCTGGAGGTCTCTGTCAGGATCTCTGGCAGTATCTTGTGCAATAACCTGGGCAAAGGCCCTCCCTCCTCTCTACCTAAGTGGCCACTTGATGAGCCTTTTATATTGTTGACCACCGAGCCTATCTTGCATGGGCAATTTTTGAGGAATTTCCAACATCACATGTATGTCAATTGATATATGCTAATCTTAAGAGACACTAGTATAAACCAGTACGGTAAAAATATGTCAATTCAGACTACAGTGTTTATTTTATTTCTTTATCTGACTTTGTAATATACATAACAAGGCACTTGTCCCAGACTGATGTAGCATTAGGTATCTTATCGATGCCATTGCCTGGATGATTTTACAGTTTCACAGGTTCCACAGGAAGGACAGGCAGCATGTAAGTCAAAGATAGACATGCTGATAATCAGGCAGAAAATGGAGTCAAGGCTGCTCAAGATGGAGTCTGGCCTTGGGGTCTTTGCGTCACTACATTTTTATGCAGACAGTGCACAAGAATACATTCAGACACCTTGTGTTCTGCACCCTTTTCACAGACTGATTTGTAGTCTGTGGGCCAAGGCGTGCTGGGTGCCACAGAGTACATCTAGGTTACATTTCTCAGAGATAACAATTAATCTCTTTCAGTTAACATTATGTCTTTCTTATTTCAAATGAACTCTATGGTAATGAGAAAGAGTGACGCCTTTAAAGTGATAAAACAATTACAATACCGGGGCATGCTCATAAAAGTGGCTCCCTATATGGACACATTCTGCATAAATGAGACTTACAGTGCAGCCGCACTGCGGCCTTTGAGGAGTCCGCAATCACAGAAACCTGCCAAAAAGGTCTTTGCACATAGAGGCGACATCTGAAATAATCAGGTGATATGCAACGTAGCCACCTAGAAGAACATCCTTTCAATTGTTAAAGCCATCATTCATTGTATTCATGTAACATCAACAAAACAGTAAGTTGTGAAAGACATAATACAGGTAAGATTTTGTGTGAAAAGAAATCACAGCAGTGAAAAGCCTTTACTGTTATGCAGGCATCCGTGATGCGAAATCCATGCCAACTCTTTAAATTAATTAATATTTTGACAGATTTTAAGTTTTTAAAAAATGTATGAATACTTTCATAAAGTATTCAAAAAGAGGATATATTAACAGCGAGTGAATATTGAAGATGCTATGTTGGAGGTCCTTTTCTCATCAACTGCCCCAGTTCATACACCTGCAAGATAGCCACAGTTCCCATCAGATAACCAACAACAGCCACAAGATAACCATCAGATAATCAACTCACCAACTATGATCTACGCCTCTTCTCTATGTACATACTAGTCTAAGGGGCTTGTACCTAAAAACCATATACAACTGACTCATGACCATACATGCACTTCACGAAGAAAAAATCTATTTCATTAATTTCTTCTTCAGTTTTTTTCATAGTGCAAGTCTAAGCTTCCATAAATTTTACTAGATTGCACGAAATCTGCAAACCACTTGTTCATTCAGAGAACTGCCTCACATGCTAGTTGTTTTCCACCATAGTTTGTTTTTCACAAATTATTTCTGTAAAGCAACTGGCTAGGATCACACAGTTGAGGCAAAACAGTAATTAATAGGTTTGGTACCATTTCTTCGCTGTTCAGGCAGACTTCAAACAATGGGTTGAAGGCGTTCACTTGTTTAAGTCTGATAAGCAGGTTTTCCACTAGGCTATCTCGGTCCCGCAGATCAATGAACTGGAAGGCCATTTTATGCCGTATGCTTATGATGATGGGATTAGGAAGCAGGCTGGTGTCTTCCATCTTCTCCACTGTAAACACCTGTCACGGAGGAAACCACAAAAGATATATTAGAAAAAATAAAGTAATAAATAGAACACACGGGAAAGGTCTCACTGAATATTCCCAGAACTGCCTGATGGACATTGTGGGTCATGGTCAGAGGAAGTAGGTTAAGCCTACTGACCACAACATTATTTGATCCATTACAATGTTGGCATGTAGATTCTTTCCCAGAAATATCATTACCCACCAAAAAACGAAACATTAAATGAAAGGAAGGACATGAACAGGGGTGTGTGTGGGCAGAGTGATATCACCTCGTTTACACACAATACTTTATACGAGATCCGAGTAGAAGACTGTAGGGGAATAGGAGTCTTTTTTTGAGTCCCATCCTGGCATGTGCAGATTGTCTGTCTGGTTAGGGTACAATGCATGACCCAACTAGGTCTTGTACAACTGTAATCTGTCAACCTACAGATGATGAGATGGACTCTTTCTAATAAGCGAATGTATGCAAAATCTTGGCAATTAAAGACTGCATAGATACTCATTGTCACCAATTTTGATTGGTGCACCATTTGCCTGCCCTTGTATTTGGCTAAAAATGTACAAGAGAGGGGCAATATTTTGCTCATTTCTGCTGAAGTCACCATTTTGACTGCTTTTCCTATTGTCATTATAGTAGTCAAACAATGAAGCCCTCTGATTACCTATGGCTCAGTTTACGCCATATAAATATCTTTAAACAACCAAACAATTCAAACATGTGCCTCCAAACACTATTGAATGTCATGATACAGAAGGAAATGAAGACAACAAGCAGGGCATCTTAGATGCACTTACTTCACACTTTCTTGTAAATATCGCCATGTGAAGACAATACAGAGGGCTACTTATTGCCGTACAACATGCAAAATTGATATCACTATCCTCAGGGCAAGGCTACATTCAAAATATAGGGCAAAGGGCTGCACCTGAACTCCTTAAAGCCAAACACGGTATGGCCATGCAGGGACATATGTAAAATATGGTCCTGCACCTCAGGCTATAATCGAGAGATACAACACGCATGGAAACAGAAGATCACACATTTAGCCTTCTAGCTGTTAGCATGTTCTACAAATTACAATGAATAAAGAAATAATCAAATGGCGGGAGGCAATCTTGTTCTTCTCATGACTGAGGATTTTTGCTATTTTTTCGGTGGTAGAAACTCAAGGATGCCTGTTATCTTAAAACAAAACCCATGCTTTTAATAATCTATCAAAACATACATGCTGTCCAGGTGCACAATCAAAATAGCTCTAGTGAAGACTTTGCAGTAATAGCTGTCTCAGCTGTACCTGGGTAAAGGTAATGGAGATACACTGTTTTATGATGACTGGCACTCATGTACGTAAACAACGGAGGACCTGTAGGTGAAGTCCTAAACATATACTATGGATATGAGCTGTAAGTTAACCGGATATCTATGGTCAGTGATATTTCCATAGAGGGTTTCAAAATATTCCACAGAAAATTAACCATCACAGCTGAGAGACGACAAGGAGTCTCCCCACTAACTCATAAAAAGCTCAAGCTACATGATGGTTCGGAATATTGTCTGTGTCGGTGCCCTTTACCTCATTGGCATAAATGTTCTCCATCTCATCGTAATCAGTGACGATGCCCTCATCACAGAAGGGAGTCCCAACAGGGAAGAAGGGAGCACTTATTCTTCCTTACATTGACATCTCATTGCAACACCACTCATTAAGGATCTGTAGTAATGGCAGAATATCTGGGAAAAGCTGGCTCCTGACTTTGGAAATGGTTGACTATTGTCTGGAGAGCAATGAAGTATCATATTCGATAACACAAGTAAACAGTGCTTCCGAAACTGGCATTTAATCAAGGAGTTCAGTGCCTGCTCATGAATGTGAAGTTTGCATTCTGTCTTGTTTTGATGACATCTTATGCCTAAAAACCAGGACATGCACTCTGAAGCAGCCCTGAGGATGCAACCGGAGTGGGAATTTAAATATTTAATATAACCAGCAAAATATTTCTGGTAATTGTTTAGTTGGCCCTCTTGCAATTCTCTTGCGTGCTGGTATCCAATCGGGTGCTCTGATACGCAAAGGTCTTTAAGTCCCTTCTGAACTGAGAGACAAAGAATTTCAAGAAGATGGGCAATGTTTTATTACTCTAAGCATATTGTGCTCCACAGGAAAGACTGTGCCTTCTATGGACCTTATTTCACCCTTCCACAGACTATCCTTCTTGTTTCAGAAGGGGATCTGTTGGTCTATATTGATGTGCAAGATTGGAATTCTTTCATTTGTTTCTTGAAATCTCACTGTTCAGTTCTGTGATGTAAGTTAGAGATTCTTCCCTCTGGTCCTTACCTAGATGTCAGAACCTTTGCAAAGGTACTGAATACGGTGCACTCAAATTAATAAAGAGTTCTTGCATCATCATACTTCGATGACTGGTTAGTCAGCGACAGATAGTGACAGTTTTTGTGGTGAAGCGATTGCCTAGCCTATGACAGAGGTCTTGCCAGGATGCTTTGTATATGCAATTCTAGTAAAAAGGGGTCAATCAAATAAATCATATGAACATGTTTTTTAAAATCTCAGCACAAGTGAATCAACCATGAATTACAAATATAAACTTAGAATCAGTGTATCTCTATTACACAATAATGTATATTAGATGGGTTACAAGACCTTCAGATACAACACTTTTAGTACATCTTGCAGAGCATTGTGAACAACAGATAACACATGTTTCGCCCCTTGAGGCATGTGCGCCCAGGGCTTTTCAAGGCTTTGTTCTATCAGCACGAATAGTCTCAGGTCAGTACCTGTCAGCTCTCATAGAGCTGTGCTATATAGCAATTGGTTTCAGGAAAGTCAGGATGCGGTTCGCGGTAGATTACGATGGGGTTGGCTTGTCCATTTTGAGGGATCATTCTGATATACCAGCAGATATGACCCCATTCATTTTTTACAAAAGCTTTTAAATAAACAGATCCTTTTTCTGTAGCATACATTTCTCACATGTTTTTGTCCCTGCACAAAACAAGCAGTGGCAAAGCACAAAACAAGCATTGGTATAGTAAATACCATGCAGCACAAATGTCACACCTATTGGCTTTGTCAATGCTTGCTACACTTTGCAATGTGATGCAGCTGCCTCTACATACTGCAGTCTGTTGCAGTGATGTTAGGTAGAGCCACAAACATCACGTGAGTCACTGAATCTATCATTGCTGGGTGTCCTTCTGCGAAACCTGTTCTCCAGCAAAATACCTCTGCTGGTGCTGTCATTACAAATGTATTTTGTTGCAGCATGTGGTGTTTTAATTTTGTTTTAAACAAAACACTGCCAGACTGTAATGTGGAGCACTGCTGCAAGCACTACCAGTGCTGCTTGCTCTTCTCTCCATCTCCTTACATTCACAAAGATCGAGCTTTTATATATGGAGGAAAATCAGTTTACTCTAGTGTACAGGCTTACACTGTTGTGTGTTAAAGGTTTTGCTGCTAGCTGCAGCAGGCCAGTTTACTGTGGGTCGCAGGACTCTTGCATTGCTGCTGCCTTCATAACTCTAGGGGTGGTAGGGCTGTGTCTGCCAGTGTCTGTCTTCTACGGCTGGTGCTCTTCTGTACCTGTTCTGTATATGCATGGCTAGCTATGGGACACAAGTTGTGCCTGTTCTGTGTGTGAGGAAAGCTTCTAGTGTTGATTATCATGTGGGACCTGACAACAGTATTCTATATGCATATTTTAAGCCACAAATCATGATTTGATAGTGACTTGCATCAAAATTCTTACAATACATTTCAACCAAATAAGAAGTTGGGTATTGGTGTTTCTTTTTACATTAAAGTATCTACATTAATGCAGAAGACCAGCAGGCTTGATAACTCTGTTAGTAGAATGAGTGCACACTCAGGCATTTTAAAGTTGTTGGGGTAGACAACCAAGTATTAGAAGGAACAAAATACTCCCTACAGTAAGGTAAAAGTAAACATAATTCAGCATCAGTCGTCAGAGGTCAGTGACCACAGAGAACTCAGCCCAATTCCTCTGCGTGACTTGCAGTATCCTTACATGATAGGGGTACTTGTCTCCTATATAGCAATGCAACACAGCAAAGCTGAAGACAAATTCGACTACAAGTTGTAGTTGGTTTAAATATGACCTCCTTAGACATGAGTGCAAGAGAACGAGGTGGGAAAAATACATAGCTAGCTGTGTTATTACTTCAAACAATAGCTTGCCAGGGCATACCTCTCTAAGTGGAATGACAACATTGCAGGAGCCATCTTCTTTGCTGGCAAAACAAATGTAGCTGTCCGACGCGTAAATCCTGCCCGCTGTGTGGCAGCGGCTGAAAGGTGTCCAGAGAGAGCAATCCGCCACCTCGTGCAGCCTCTCCTTCCGGGGCAGCTTGAAGAACGCCCGGAATAACTCGTTCTGCCACCGGTCTTGCAGATCCCTAGTAGGATTACAAAAAACACAATTGAGATAAGAAAACTAAGTTCTCTCATACCTCTTAGTGTCCCAACTAGGGGTGTGACGCAAGCCCCTGTGGACGCAAGCCCCTGCGGCGCATGATGGCTACAACGTTTCAGATGTCCATAGCTGACAAGTTTACAATTTACTAAAGTGTGACATTTCCATATTTGCTGTATCTCCCAATGTGACATTTCCATGACTTAAGTGTGACACTTGGAGAGACAAGTGGATAACCTGGCTCTGAGATGCCACCTTTGGACTTTCAATTACTATACTATCTCTTTAATGAAGGAAATTCCACTTGTGGATTATCCTATAGCCTTATAGCCCTCCGTAGCGGGCTATACTGGCTATTAAAGGCCCGCTCTAGCGTTAAAGGCCCGAGCCGAAGGCGAGGGCCTTTAACAAGGGAGCGGGACTTTAATAGCCGGCATATAGCCTAGCTACGAAGGGTTATAAGGCTATTAGAACATTCTGCCACTAGAGGGCAAAATGCTCTAACAAATAAAACAAAGGCTTTAGGGAGCGCAATGGGATTAAAATCCCCTCAGGCTCCCTGAAGCCTTTATTCACAGCCACAGCTGTGAACAAAGAAGCATTGGAATGTAGGAGCTCCGGGCTTATACTAGCCATTATAAGCCCGGAGCTACTCCATTGTTTTCAATGGAGCGTCCAAAATTCTAATGTTCCGATACAAAATTAGTCTTTCCCCTAGCAATTAGAGGACAATACCAGCAATCCCCTGCCACAAATACATCCCTGGAGGTCATCTTCCACCATCATTATCTGCCAGTGAAATTGTGTGATTGGTTCTCTTCCTCGCAGGACTTGGACCCTAGATTGCTTTGGTATCATTAGCTACCTTGTCATTCACAAGAGGAACTAACATGCCAATGCTTCCGTATATTCCCACTTTGGTAGTTACCAATGTGTTAGTACAAACATTCCTAGTGGAACTAATGGCTCACATGCTCTATATATGTCCATCAAAATACTGCATTAGAAGCCTTACATGGTATCCTTACATGAGGTGTAACTGATCCTCGTCGCATTTTGTACTTGTAGATCTGCATCTATTATGAGAAAAGCAAAACTACAAGAACCAGAATGAAAAAGATTAACAAGCATCTGCAAAGCAATAGGTCTCATATTACTTAAAGTTTGAGCTATTGGCGTTGCAAATAATAATGCAAAGCCAATAGCTCAAACTTTCAGTAATGCGAGACCTATTGCATTGCAAATGCATTGCAGAGCAAGGCAGCAGGTGCAGAAGCCGATTGAAGAGTTGATTAGCATCAATTGCAAAGTTACGTAGCTCTGAAAAATAACTCTTTCCGGAGTGAACCGAGAAGCCATCTTGGTGAGATCTCTTCCCACTGGAGCATGCCCAGTGGCACAAAGAGCTAACCATTACCACTATATTGACAAAGCCCCCATCTGATTCAGGTTGTTACTAGGCATCACGTAGTCCCTAAGACCGTGCAAGGCTAAGCAGTGATCTTCGAGTTAAAAAAAAAACAAAAAACAACACAAAAAAACATGGCCGCGCTTACTCCTCCCTCAATGTAACCGATAACGAGAAAGAACCTCCTCGTCACATACACTACATGAGGCTTTGCGCTTGAGAAAAGCAAGGTTGAAAACACCTCCATTAAGGATTACAGCTAACTTTTCACGGAGGCAATGCAGAGAAAACACACCTGCTTAGCCTTGACCATGCGCACGTAGTTAGGCTGATTAATACGTTACAGAAGTGGAGCTTCAACTCGGGCACCTACTTTCATTATTTCTGCAAGTGCTTCCTGTTGAGGTTTAATTTTTGTGACACTGACCTGCCTGTCACCAACAGCGGTCAGATTCTGCACCAGGAACATCCAGAAGACAATGCCTACATCGCGTTATAAAGAAGCGATCTTGGGGGGGGTTGGTGGGGGCAGGCAAGCAGTGTTCTGGGAGGGTAGGCATGCTTAAACAAAAGCAAGTAATTTTAAAAGAAACCTAATGAAACATGAAGCGAGGCAGCCTTCCGTGGAGCGGGAAGGGGAAGCAGCGCCTTACTGCAGATTTGGCTCGTTTACATGACAAAGCATATCTGTTGTTTCCCAAAGTATGTGGTTAATGCGGCGCCGCTGGCAACTTATGGCGCACTGAGGTGCTGCAACACAAATATCGTGAACTGCTGAGAAGCTGTTAATTTTAATTAAACAAAAAGAAAATGAAGCAATCTTGGCTGGGGCCTGGGAGCGGGCAAGCTGTGTTGTGGGAGGGGTAAGGGGGTCTGCATGTTTAAAGCTAAAGCAACTAATAACAAAATCTGATGGAGCATAAAGCAAGGCAGCCGGCCGTGGAGGGGGAGGGAGGGTCTTTAAAAGATAGAGCGTGGCGTCCATGATTGGCTGCCACGCTGGGCCACGAAAACACGTGGACTCTGGTTTGCTGAAGCAGAGCAGAGAGCCTGTTGTGCCTGCAACAGCAGCTAGGAGAAAGTGATTAAGAAAATAGTGCTGACAAACAGTAAATAAAACAGTGAGTACAACACATCTAACAGGGGCATTCCTCATGGGAGGTTACAACAGGATAAAAGGGGGCACTAAGGAGGGACTAATGAGCCTATTAACAAATCAAAAGCTGCCATTTACAAAGGACAGTAACAGGAGCCAATTGAAAAGATGGGCGGAAAGTAAACGGAGCTCAAAATCCGTACCTGAATACAGCATGTCTCGAAGAGACAGCGCAAGCGCTGCCTAGACGAGACCTAACAAAATAGGAGTTACATGTGACATGAGGCTACTTCAGATCTCTGCTGTACTAAGGCTTTAATTTTCCATTCACTGAAGCTTTTTAGGTGATAACTGAACAATTGGTATGAATGTACTTCTTACAAAAATAATGTGCTTGCAGGTTATGGCTTTTAGGGGCAAATAAAATAGCAGATCTTTTTAATCACAAAGTGTTATATTGTTTTTCCTTTTCTCCTGACAAATTATGACAAATCATTTGTTCCCTCCAGATTGTTTTTATTTAAAAAAATACTTTCAGTTGAAAATAACAGCATTCATCAATTTTTTGTTGCTCCCTTTTCTGCATTATAAACCATGGTAACAATCAACATCTGGCAAGTTGTTCCTGATCACGAGTGATATTGTTTTCAGCCAACATTAGTCAGAAGGGTCAGCTAAACTCTTTACCCTGTATTTGTGTCATCTGTTCAGCCATACGTCGCTCAGATGCTGTGCCGTCTGTTTCTGTTTTACACTGTCGGCTTCCAGTGCCGGAGAGGTTTAAGTGGTCTGCCTGAATGTGGCAGGCGGTATGCCGAGCTGCAGGGGAACATTCTGTACCGGCTGAGAGGGCATCACTGGTCCTCACAGCACAGATTGAGGTCCAGGAGCACCGGCTTCTTTGGCCTTCCCGTAGAGAAAGGTAAAAGAGAGCTCATACAAGCAAGCCTTTAAGTGGGGTAGGTCCCTCTGGGTCTGAGACCCGGTAGTAATTAAAAATGGACATTAAGATGGGTCCCTACTGGGCCCTGGAACCATGTCCTTAGTTTTAATGGCAAAAACACTAATCTTATATTGAAGAATGAATGTAAAAACGGTTGGGTAATGTCAGCGGTTTAGTTCCAGTTTATATTTCACATTTTACTTAATCTTGCATTCGCTACGAATGTTAAGTACTTTCAGGATGTTGTATTTTTTCCGTGTAGCATATTACTCATGTATAGCGCATACTTTCAACTGAGTCACTCCATGGTGTTTAGAACTGATAACACGATTGACCGCTCTGTAGATGAGGCTGGAGGCAGTGCAAGTTTCTCACTGAGTCTGTCAGTAGGTCAAAAAGCTGTTCAACATTCATGGTCGTCCAATCCTTGGCTTCTCGGCAGAGCAATGCTCACCTATTCCAGTTGCAATTGTTATTCTGTGCAAATGTGTATAAAGAAGGTACACAGCTGTCAAATTATTGACAAAGTTAAAGTAAAAGAAAATGCAGTGCTTAGAGGTGAATGAGTGCGCTAGAAATGCTTTGGGGGTGGTGAAGTGAAGGAGATGCGAGGAAGTGCATTCAGAAGGGAGTGACGAGTAGACATGAGGTGTAAGATATGCTGATGGACAAGTTGTGGAGAGAAAAAGGGCATGCATGTCTAATATAGTGGGACCATAACGAGAGAGATTGAGAAACTGAAGTCCACTTCCCCCCTCTTCCACAGGCCTCAGTAATGTTTAATTCACAGTCTCACAATTTCAGAAGTGACCCATTATGAATATTCATTATTTGCAAAAAATGTTTTTTGTTACTCATTTATCTTAAACAGCTAACAACAATTGACAAAGCCAATAGTCCTGGCTGGAGATATATATATATATATGGACACAATAACAGGGAGTTCAGGGAGGAAACAACATTTTGGCTGAATGGCACACTATGGAAATGCAGTGTATGTGTTTAAAGCACGCCTTTAGTCATATATGGTTCGATCCTTTTAAAGAGCTCCCACTTTTTTCATCGCACTTAAAGCCCTGCATACACGTCTAACAGCGCTGGGAGTGGGATGATCAGCGACCCAGGCCTCAATCTCCACTCAATGGGGCTTTACAACTGATCTCAACCTCTTCACGTGTTGCACTGGCAGATTAGGTGATCACATCCCTGCAGACCGACATGTCCCATGAATCTCTGCTACTTCATACACACGCCCAACTGTGGCGGAGAAGGTAATGAAGTTATGCTCCAATCATAGCGCGGGGCACTTTCAAGGGGGAAGATAGAGTTGCTTTGTGGCGACTATTCACCTGATTGGCTGCATAAGGCAGAGAGATGGGGATGTCTGCAATACACAGATGAAGGAAACAAACCCACTAGTAGGCTGTCCCTGGAGCTCAGCTCACATGCGTGATTAATGTAGATCCTGGAGGTGATGCAGAGAGATATACAATATGGGTTAATCTAATACGAGATGCGTGGTACTTGGCAGAGCTGGTATTACCCTCTCAATGCAAAGATATGGGTGCCTGCGGGATATGGGGGTTCTTATGGGCCTGCACCTCACTCTGCAGGGCACACCCAATAACATATTATTACGCCGCTGGCCCCAACATTCGTCTTCTGTAACTGTTGAACAATACAAAAATAAAATGATACTCAACAATTCACTTTTTCCAAGAAGCCATGAAACCAGCCCAACACCCACACGGAGGGAGACAGTCCTTCTAGCACCAAGACGAGGTGCATACCAGCAAGTGACTGTTAGAAAACAAATACCATTCTCAGACAAGGGAGGCAAGCACAAACAAAAGACGGATTATTGCACATGCAACGAAAACGAGGTGAGGTCTACACAGTACGACTAATGTGACATCTTCGTTTTTAGAAGTTTCTAGTCCTGGCTGGCTACCTGCCACTGCGGTTCCAATGTTTCATCTGGATCAAGCATTTCATTCACTTAAGTTCTTGGCCTTCCATAAAGAGGCTGGAATATGCATTTGCCAAATTGAACAAGTATTGCCAAAATAAATTGGGTTTGCTGTTGTACAGTCTAGGCATGGACCTGCCACATGCCTCTGCACAATCGCACATAGATGGTATGTTACTGCTGCCGCCACATGTGTGACTTATGCATGCACATACGCAGACAAATCAACCCACCACAAATAAAGCACAACAAATTGGACAGGTAGTTGACATACAGGCATGGGTGGAAAGAGGGAACAGACAGTATATTAGCACTACAGGCAGTTATACCCACAGGCCAAAAACATGCATGCCCCTTGCAGCGCCCAACGGAGGAAGAGGCATCCATGCAAATATAGCAACATATACGGGCCTTTGTAGGCTCTACAAAAAAGACATGAATTCCACTGTATGCACACACAGAGGCAGCCATAAACACACAAATGTGCAGTCACACATACATATGCTGGGACTGGATGGCTCGATGAGCTGAACACTTGCAGTTTACCAATGCGCGGATCTAGATCTCGAGTTCGAATCCCGGCAAAGAAGATTTTCACTCACCCAAAGTGGGTAAATCAGTTTAACAAAAATTGGGTAATAATCACGCCAATTGAACACAGCGATCAGCAGAAGTGCTGTATTTAGCACTACATTAAAAAAAAAAACATTTTAAAAAAAGATACAAACAACAGACAAACGTTTACAAACAACAGACAAACAGGTAGTGGAATTAACAGAAGGCTACTCTTATAGATTGATGGATGCCAGATAGACTTATTTTTTTAAATCACTCTCCAAGGAAAATCACATTAAAGGTGGGGGGAAAACAAGGGAGGGTCAATGAAAATGTAATTATTAAACCTCTTCTTAAAGAAATCACTTGCATGGCAGTGGAATACCTCCATTTTGTGCTGTATCAGTTTTGTGTGTGATGGAAGCTTGCACTGCTGCTCCTTTTACTACCATATACAACATTTTCTCGGACCTTTATGGTAAAGTTGATATTTCACTTTTAAAGCCGGTTTCATTTTACCTACATCTCTGCTTCAAGAGAAAAGAGATACAAAGCATTCTGAAATATGCAAGTAAATAAAGTCTTGGGCTATTAGATTGCTAGGTAAGTGATCGATTTACTCACAAAAAGCACATCAGGATAGCATGTTTTGCTACCACTGGGGTGGCCTACTACTCAGCTTTCCATACGGCAGTAGCAAGTAGGTCTGTGGAGGTTGTCCTCAAGACATTCTTCTCTCAGTTCAGTAAAACAACTGCATGCCCTGCTATCAATCGGCGCCTTGAGGCTACAATATTAAACCCTTTGCGCTTTATCAACAGCCCTGCCCCGTTTACACTGGGTGGATCATAACGGCTGCTTTTGCTGAAGGGACGTGGGAGGACGCCTCTTTTTAAGGGTGGATACATGATTGAGAAACTCATGTTTTGTAACAGATCTCTCCGAATGTGTCAAAAATGCTGCTCACGAGATGATAAATGGAAAGTTCACAAAGAGTCACTCTGTGCTATAGCGCAGGTCGCGTTCCACCCCCACAATGAGACCAATTGAAGAAAAACATCCAAGTAAAACAAAAAAATGATATGAATAAAAATGGCCAAACCTCAAAAACATGACTACTCTTGATGCTCCTTCGTCACACTGATAGTTCTCAGGATCGTTAAGTCGATTACCCCGGTTAATGAATTCATCTATTTCCATAATCAAAATTTTGCATATCCACTCTTTTTGCTGAAAATTTAAATGGACTTAAAGAACAAGTGACGTCTCTTCGGTAATGCTCCTTCCGGTGCAAACACCGCCTAACCGCCAAGACTTCCTTTTTTGATTTCCCGCAGGTGCCGCATTGGATGTGGAAACTTTTCCAGCAATAGCTCCCACATCAACTTTTGAATAGATACCAAAGCAGTACACCTCCCTAAAGGTGGAACATCTGAGGAGTGGGCTTCACACCAGAAAGACCTACAGACCTGAGCAGGCAAAATGATCCTCCCTGCGGACAAGAAATTTGATATAGTATCAACTGGTTAAGGTGTGGTCGGATGCCCACACGTAGCCTGGTAGATATTGTGCACAGAAACATCCTAACTAAAGCATCAAAGGAAGCATTGGCTCTGGTAGAATGCGCCTGAAGACCCTCAGGAGGCTCCTCATTGGCCAAGGCATGTCTTGAAAGGGTTCATTTGTGATCTCCCAATCCCCTCTTGCATCGGCAAATCCAACTAAGAGTTGGTTGTCGATCCGGTTCCCCTTTGTCTGATGGATATAGGGGCTAAGGGGTCTCCAACCTTTTTACTAATGAGAGCTACTTTTGTTCAACAAAAATCCTCTGAACTACCAAAATTATCAGTGTTGTACGCTTCGTACAAGAGTACATTAGTGGCCACCCTATTCAAGACTACCAGTCGTGGTCACCTCAGTGCAGGATTGCTAGCAATCATGTAAAAATGGCATAGTCAGTTTGGAATACTTTTACAAGAGTAATACAGAAAAGCAACAGCTGCAATGCCCCCTAGCACAAAGAGAATAATATGAGTAATAAGTCTCCCAATGCTGCATGATTTATCATTCAAATATCAGCTTTAAATAAATATATTTTTGAAATATTTGGTTCTGAAAATACACCCATTTCCACATCAAAAAACACACTTTTAAATTTTGTTAAACACATTAATTCAACCAAGCAAGCATTTCTGATTTATTATGCTGGGCTGCACACGGGAGAGCTACTCGCGGATAGCTGGAGAGCTACCAGTAGCTCACAAGCTACTTGTTGGAGAAGCCTTGGCTAAGGACTCCCTTAGTCTCCAAATTGTGAAGCCTCTCCTCCTCAAAGGTAAGTGGTAGAGAGAAGAAGGCAGAGAGCCTGCCAGACTGCCCCACATGGAAGGGCAACATCACATTCAGAAGAAAGTATGTGTGAGCACGAAGTACCAACTTCAGGACAAGAAGATGGTGTAAGGAATCTGCACTGACAACGCCTGCAGCTCACGTATATGGTGCGAAATAGTGACTGTGATGAGAGAAACCGCGTTAAGAATCAGCAGCCTCGTAGAGCAGCTAAGCATGTGTTCAAAAGGTGTGCACATTAAGCATACGAGGACAAGTTAAGGTTCAACTGCAGCATAATCACAGAAGTAAAAATATAAGCAAGCCCTTTAAAAATAAAAATCTCATCACAACTGTCGATTTGAACAAAGATGGCAAACACAATGGTAAAAAGGGTCAACAAATAACAATAACCTTTAATAGTGTCTACAGCAAAGTTTTGCCAGGCAAAGACGGCAAACAGCCGAAATCATATCCACAACGTAGGCAGATCCAAACTACTCAGCTAGTTCCACTCAATATCTAAGCAGGGAAGTGTAGGTTTTGGAAGCTCAGGGAGGACCTGGCCCGCAGTTCCGGCTAGACTGTTATGACTGGAGCAGGGTCAAGATGGATTTGCATATGGCTGGGCCCAAACTGAGGTGATATGGTGTGCAAAAGAAAGACGGATTGGAAGCTACCCGAGCGATTACCAGTGGTTAGACTTATTGAAAGTATGGCCCCTTCTCCCCACCCCATAACATTTTGCTTGATTGAGCTCCCTGGCCCCTTCACCATGGCAATTTGCAAGCCCTTGCAAGGCTAAGTCACCCACATGCAAGTGAGGGTCACCTGCTTTCCATTACTAAGTCCACTGACCTCGCCCTCTCCATCCTCTTAACAGACAACAGGCTAGGATATCAGGAATATCCAAAAATCAACATTCACACACAATCCACGCCTATCGCTTGTGCCCCTCTCAAAATTAAAATATGTCCCAATCGCAAGTTGACCCTCCCGCAACTAACTTCTAAAATGTGAGTTCACCCTATTAAACAAAACCTTTACTTACCTTTTAGGCCCTCTTACTGCTTACCTGCTCAGATCACTGCTCCTCACTTAAACTCCCACCACTCCCCAATGATACCCAACTCACAATCTTAATCTTGCCTTAGTGAAACTCTGCCACCAGCACTGCACAAAAAATGAAAGCTCGCTTGGTGTTTTTGGTCCTCTGACACTGACCACTGGAAACTCTTAGCCGTTCCACACACATCGTTACCACCAAAAAAAACCCAGAAATCTCTCACCTAGTTACTTTGTGGGGTTTGACCGCTAGGCCAGCACTCCATATCCACAATGCTACAAGCTACAGCCATCACCATTCATCTAACAATCCTAACTAACACTTCTGAACAACTGTATGAAACTCCCCACATATACACATCTACAAATCCGCTCAGTCTATCCAACTCTGAACACTATCAAACAGATTCTAGACACTATCCATAGCCCCCACTTATCACCCCATAGACCCAAGCGCCATACTGAGTCTAGACACAATTTCAAAGATATTGAGGGCTGCTCCCTCTACACACTTTTGACAAAGGCCACTAGAAACACATCACCCACTAATATAGTATCATCCAAGCTCTCGATCAGCACACCCAGAAACCTAGACACCACCTCACAGCAACCCGAAGCGAAAGTGAAGTTCTAAATTCTTTTACGCCTGCTCAATAAACCAATCTGCTTGACATTACTGTGACACCGAACCAGACATGCCATCAAATACCACTACTCTCCCAATATACAGTAAACAAACACTCACGAGCCACAACCTCAAGCCACAGACGCATCCAAACAGTATGACCCCACTTTGCCTTGCCACCACACTGTACAATGAGCAACATCTGCATCCACCCAGAGTTTCAAGTGCATTATAATTAACGCCTGACCCCTTGTCAAAACACCACGCCTCCTAAACTTCCCTGTGTCTAATAAAATCGTCTCTCTGTTGATTGTGCACCTATAGTCCACAAAATGAACGCACTCCACAAGAACAAGTGGGGTTCCAATCATATACAAGAAGCAATTATCTTATGAAATATACACCTAAGAACCAATTCTCCATTGCCACCCATCATTTACTGCCTTGTAACCCTAGCTTCATACACATATTTGTCAACTTCGCAGCCAGCGTAACAATAGAGCACACACACTTCACTATCCTTATCTTGAATGACAAACCTAACAGTTCCAACACCCATACATTACTTGACCACACGGAAATACTAAATAAACCTCAAGCAAAAGTCAAATGGGCCCGAGCACTCAACAGGTTACTCTTTAGATTTTAGGACACATAATCAGCTGTCAAACCCCCCCCATGACCTTTGCATCTGGTCATCACCTAACCATCTTAATTTCTAGTCAGAAGACTTCCTTTATTCCCAAGCAAGAATTAAGCTCTAGTAATATGTTCCGAGTCACATTTTTCGAGGAAGCAATTACAATAAGGGCCCCAGTCCATCTCTACGAATCAGTTCAACCACCACCAGTAAATGTTAATGACCTCAACAAGCCCCTTGGCACACTAATTGCTAGGACCTTTCAAGTCCTATATTCACAGGCACACCTTCTTGCCTCTATGCAAAAGAAAAACATGCCACTTCTGACTTTGGCCAAAACCGTCAATCGCAACCAAAAAGAGAAAAGCCTTGCCTCCTACTTCCAAGCCGATGCAGATGAAATGCAAACTAGGATAGCCACATGCAGTCCAGAAAGCAATAAAAACATACTTTATAGATAGAATAATGATAGTCCATACTGGCAAAAATGGCTTCCAAAATTTGTGAGGTAATTTCAATAACTATGCAGCCACCAAGAATCACTTCCCCCACAAACTATAAAATACGCCATCTTAAATCACATTAAAACTAAAGACAGTATCACACAACTTCACATGAGCATCAAATTTGCTACGTAAATGCTCATCATCTGTCTTAACCTTAGTCCTACCGCAACCAATACTACTACTTCCCTAATCCATTTCATTCCATCTCAGACCTATATTTCCTAAACCCTTTAGCTCATAAAATACTTTCAGATTCAGAGAAGGATTCCTGCGCCACACTCCTCAACAAAATACTAACAATGTCTTCAGAATCAAACTTATCCCTGGATATGCCTCAACTCAAACCCTGAGACAAGGCTCTGGCCCTTACAGCTGGCCTTGTTATCTGTCAGAGCGATGAGTAACATATCACGTAAAACAGGTTTGCTTACTGAAAAAGTATATATGTATCACACATGCATGCGCAGGTCCAGACAATGCTGTGATTGGAGGTGCATTGTGAATCCTTAACAGTATGTACTACTTTCTGTATCTTGACATGCAATGTGAAGCCAATGAGGTTAATTAAGAAGCAGACCTCCTTTGCACTGCACTCCTGCAATAGTTTTCTATTGTTTTTAACCCTGGTTGGTTAAATATAAACATGATGCGTCTCTCAGCAAGATTTTATAGAAATTTGCTATGTGGTTTTTAAGGGACTTTGGAATTCGGAGATTCAAACCGAGAACTTTTCTGCTCTTCTCCAAATAAATTTATGAGCACTCATCAGTGAAAACAGACTGCAGAAGCAGTGCACAAAGGGTTAGACCACAGTAAAGCAGGTGTTCTACCTCATAGAGGCTGAAGCAACTTTGCAGGAATACGTTTTGCAGGGAGCCAGCTACAAAAATGGCAGTGCACTCAGACAATCTGATCTCATCCCACAGCCACACTCAAGGGTCAATGTGAAAGATTCTCACCTCTTATGCCTCTGTGTGGAAAACATTTTTAGAATGCATTACTGTGGTCCTAAAGTCAGTCTTAGCACTAAACGCTCAGAGCTATTGTGAACACTTGTAATGCATACGCATCCACTCTTCAAAGCCGTACTTTAGAGAATATCTGAAGGAAAAAAAAACTAAGGTACAGTCACAGCCCCTATATTCAGACAGGGTTTGTAGCCCCATATGCACCCCCAGTTTGAGGAGAATACATGCAAAAAATTGAAAGAACTAAAAATACATGCAAGTATTAATATTGAAAACGTCAGTCTCCGAGATACGCGTTTAACAGCAAAAATCCAAAAGATAAAGGCTTCAAAAACCTAAATCCTAGTTCTCCAGCCTGGGAATTTTTAGAGACTTTATGAACAAGCTTTATTTAAAAAATCTCTTTAAAAGAGTGAAAATGATTTTATATTTTTACCTTTATATATATGTAAAGTCAAAATATATTTCCCCTTTTACATAATTAATGTTATGGATCAATTATTTTTATTGTGTTTAGAGCAATTATAACAAATACCTGCCTACAACCACCTGACCGGCAGGCAATCAAGTGAAGAAAAAACATAACGTCTCGTCTCCCTCCCCCAGCCAGATCCCTCCCAGATGCGACCAAACACAGTGGCGCCGCACTAATATCAAAAGTTTGTGTGCATCGCCTATCTATCCGTTGGGCATGTGCTAGGCACAGTCACTGTCCGGATCCTACATCCCAGCCACACTGTCCTGTGGAGCGGTAAGCCACAATACTCTGAGGTACTTAGGACAAGAGTTTCCGTAATTCCTGACACAGGAATGCAAGACTCAGGCCCCAACATTTCTCAAATCCCTTCCCCTCCTGTGCTCCAATGTCAAAGGGATCTTTTCCATGCCAATTATTTCGCAGATCTTGTGTAGCCGCGGGGACCCTGTTCATGCCCGAAACCCCTGTGATCGGCTGCTGCTCTCAACAAGATTACGATTTGTTTTCCTCTTGTTGATTTGAAAGGGTAGGTTAGCTTGTCCTCCACTCCCAGAATTAAGCACACAGGGAATTGCAATATCTTGCAGTCAAACATTTCATCTAGGTCATTAGGTACATGTTCCCAATACCTACTAAGCTTAGGACAATGTCATAACAGGTGCAGGAGAGAACCAGATGCACCACACCCAGACCAGCAGGCTTTGCATCTCCTGGCTAGCAAGGCATGTACCCTCTCAGGTGAGTAATACCAATGTTTAGCAAGCTTGCTCAAGGTTTCCTTGACGGATATGCTGGACTCTATGACTGTAGCTCTTTGATACACTGCCTCCCATGCTTTATTATTCCAACCCAGTTCTTCTCCCATCTCTTCTGCCCCACTGTTTTCTCGTGTGAGAAGTTTGTAGATTTTGGATCGGGTGCTTTTGACTCCTATCTTACTGACAAGCCATTTCTCAAACGGATCAACGGTATGCCAGCCGATCGCTTCGCGGAGGAGTACGTCACCCAGTGCCTCACTTGCCTGTACCTGAATTCCCCCCCCCCCCCCCCCCGGCAATCCGTAATTCTTTTTGACTTGCTCATAGGATTTAAGACCCTCCTATTCATACAAATCTCTTATTAATTTACAGCCAGTTTTCTGACCTTCGCAAAAATCTTATTTTGTTAGGGCCTGAGCGAAGTCCGGGTTGCCAATCATTGGGGTCATGGGTCAAGACACCAATGCCAAGTTCACAACTCCCGTATCCCAAGCAACCAATCTCGCTTTTGTGAGACAGACTATGACTCAAGGCCCCAAGGCCTATGTTTCTCAGGTAACCAGATTGCCATCTATATGTGAGCGCCTGCAAATGACTGATCTATAATCATGATATTTTTCACTCTCCCCCAATGCCACTTTTCAAAATACCTGAGCAGCTAAAAAGTATTGTGATGTTAGGGAGTCCCAAGCTACCCTCCCCCATTGGCCGAAACATTTGCCAGTCTGCAAGACATGGTTTCACCGAACCCCAGATAAAGTTATTAAATAAGCAGTGTATGGTTCTGAGTGTGTGTCTATGGTGAAGAAGAGGAATTTTCTGGAGTAAAAATAGAAATCTTGGCAGCGCCGTCATTTTGGAGCCAATTCCTAAGGTCAGTTTTCAATTGGGTCAGAAGATCAGTGTAATTATCCATGGATGCTTTGGCTGCCCTGGGTATGACCATCAGTCCTAAATGCACGATGTGCCTCTTTGCCCATTGTAGAGAAAGTTTGGCCTGCATTCATGCCTGTATCTCCTCGTTTAGAGACAAGGGGAGTATCGGCAATTTTTGGACATGTATCTTAAAGCATGCAGCCTTGCCAAATTCTTTGAGTTTCATTATGGCCAGTGAAAGAAAGCCCTTGGGATTTATCAGTGCCACAAGGACGTCATCTGCATACATGCATATTTTGTGGTCCATGTGTCCTATCATCAACCCTTCCACCTCTGCCTTCTACTTTATGACAATGGCCAAAAGGCTACAGCGACTATGTATAGCGCAAAGGGCAAGGGAGACAGAGGACATTTCTGTGTGGTCACTCGACATATCCTAATGTGAGATGTTAATGCAACATTCACTTTAACTCTGGCAGTGGGCACCTGGTGGTTACTGCAGACCCAGGCCATGACTCGGCAATCAATGCCCATATGCTTGAGCATTAACTGAAGGAATTGCCAATGAACTCGGTCAAGCGCTTTTTCTGTATTCACCGTTAGCAGGCCCACCTCGCTGCCCATTCAACTACTTTGTCAATCACATGTAGAAGGTGTTTAGTATTATCCGAACAATTACGGTCCAGGATAAAGCCTGCCTGGCCCGGGTCTACTAAGGAGATCATGCATGGGCTGCCAGAATCCCAGTTAGCAGTTTTATGTCGATATTTAGCAAAGATATTGGGCGATATGAGAAGCACAATTGGGGACCCTTATCCAGCTTAGAATGTATGGTGATAGACGCCTGCCGCATAGGGTGAACTATGTCTCCTAAATACCCCACAGCATCAAACAGTTGGGTAAGATCGGAGCTATCTCGTGGTAATATGTTTTGTAGAACAGGGCCATACAGCTGTCTGGGCCTGGGGGCTTATGGGTTTCAGTCTATAAATGCCCATAACCACTATTTTTATAGGTTATCCTAGCGCTTCAGTTTGCGCCCCGTTAGTCTAGGAAGCGGGAACCTGTCCAAGAATCTCTGAATGATGTCCTCCTGCATAGTCTCCTTTTTATATAGGATGTTTTAGAAGTACTGAAAAACCTACTGTATCTCAACATCTGTGTGAACTAACATGCCAATAGTTACTCTGATGGAAGTGATGTGGCTCTTGGCCATCTGTGCCCTTAAATTACAAGCCAGGAGCTTCCCAGCTTCTTTGCCTCCCATAAAAACATCTATGTTTCAATCACCGAAGCCCTTACTCCTCTCTATTTATGCCAAGAGCTTGAAGTTCTTATATAATATGCTGCGGGCAGGGAGACAAATTTGTCTCCGATTGTGACCTTAATGGCATCCATTAGGGAGTAGTTAGAAATGGGGTTTCTGGGTGGCTATGGTATGCACCTAAGCTAGGCAGAATCCACCACTCTAGTCAGGGTAAGGGAGTTACACACACAAGAAAACCCCTGCTCACCCCCTTGGTAGCTTGGCAGAGCAGTCAGGCTTACCCCAGAGGTAATGTGTAAAGCGGTTGTACATAGTATGCAGCTACTGAAATGATACTGGTTATGATGCCATTGCAAGGCCTAAAATGACATAGATCATAACATCAGAGCATAGAATGTAGGCTTTAACATGCTTAAATCATAACTGCTGGGCATCCTTTACAGTTTCTGGCAATGTGAAGAAAAACAACATACATTACAATATCAGGGCATGAAAATACTGCAGGCAATGAATAAACCACTTGAATCATCACATGCCACCATAAACAGCATTGGTTACAGTGCCTTTGCGCTTCTATTAGACCGGTTATTGTAGCTAGCACATTCATGAAGGGCGTCTCCTAGTTGGAGTCCAGTAATCAATGCTCTCCAACATTTATGCTAACGGGCCACCTGTCCACCTACAACAGTGAATGCGGCATCTTAAGTGGAAATGCAGAACGGGAGCTCTGTGGAGGATTCCTTCCCGCCCAGCTAGCTGAGGCCAAGAAAACAAATGCTCCCAAATGCATGGGATGCACGGGGCTGAGGCATGGGTGAATGAGAGAACACCCTCGCCCTGCAACCAAACGGGGAGAAGGGCACAAACACGGTGACTGCCTGCAATGACACGCAGCAATAGGTGCCTCAACGTAGCTCCTTAGAATTGCCCCACGGAGGTAGCAGTGCATTCGAGACATTATGGCGTCTCTCGGACGAAAGTTTTCACCACCGAGACCAAGTGGAGCCGCTAAAACAACGGGGCTGCCAGAGGAGCATGGGATGGCTTCCGTAAAAGCATAACACATCCGAGACAAAGGTAGCTCCTCAGTTTGCCCCAAGTGGAATAACTATGGGATGAGGGGTGAACAGGACATGCCCGTCCCAGGGACTCTACATGGGGGAAGAGCCCTAACCCCCAGGCGCCGGTGTGGAAAAGTGCAGACTCATGGGACGACGAAGTCAACTGTGAGCACTGCACTCTTTCCTCTCGTCAGGCCCTTCTCCTCGGGAGATCACAAAGTGCCCAGCACACACTGACTCTTCCTGATCAAAAGTGGCACTCCACACACGAGAGGGTAACACCGTCCTCCCGACACAGTTGTAGCCAGGAGTGCTCACATGGGGACACGGGGCTGTGATTGGGCACAGCGCTCTCTCTTCTCAGGCGATTATAAAGTGCTCACCACGCTCTAGGTTTTCATTCACACAGGGCAGGCCACCAAGCCCTGGGAGATCACTGGGGGGCACCCAAAGCAGTGTAGGCAGCAGACCAGTACACAAGAGCCTTGTAGGCAAAGATGCAGTACTTCCAGAAAGTCAGTACAACAAAGCAAAGTCCAAGTGGTGGTTTTCCAGGCAGTATAGCAATCCTCTGGTGCAGCATGTAGAGCCAGCAGCGTCTGGTAACAAGTCCCACACAGGGTCTACCATCATGGGGTCAGAGCCCCCTGTACTCATACTTATGTCTTTGATGTGGAGATAACTTCAATACAAACTTCAGAGTTGTACAACACCCTCATTCAATCCCCAGCACTTGCTCCAGACACACTACAAAGGCCGACACAGCCCTAATCAGCTACAGGTGACAACTCCTCCCAACACTCTATTTCAGGAAGACCCATCAGGATATGTGGGGCCCACCTCAGCTCCCTTTGTGACGGTCTAGTGTGAATGCACCAAACAGGCCCCGTCAGTCTCAACCAGACGTTGATGGTTGATTGGAGTCAGGCTGCAAAGCACAAACATTCATAAGTACACAGAAATGCCCACTTCTAAAAGTGGCATTTCTAAAATAGTCATAAAAAATCTGCTTTCACCAATAGGCAGCATTTATCATCACTATTCCAAACATACCAAACATGGCAACGCTACTCCTTCCAGATCAGAAATTACCCCTGAAAGACATATTAGGGAATTCCCAATGCAAACCTATGAGAGGAGTAGCCTCCTTGCAATGAGAAACCAAATAGGCTGTTTGTCACTACCAGGACTTGCTACACAACAAAGACACATGTCCGACCTTTTACCTACACAGCTCCCAGCCCATAGGCCTACCTAGGGCCTACCTTAGGGGTGACCTATATGTAGAAAAAGGGGAGTTTCAGACTTGTCAAGCACTTTAAATGCCAAGTCACTGTGACAGTAAACTGAGCACACAGGCCCTGCAGAGCATAAGACCGGTTTGAAAGGCTACCTCTGTGGGTGGTGCAAGTAGCGCTGCAGGCCACTAATATAATTTAATTAACAGGCCTTAGTTATATAGGATAACACTGTACAAGGGGCTTACAGGTAAATTAAATATGCCAAACAGGTGTGGACCAATCTTACTAAGTTTACAGGAGAGAGCACATGCACTTTAGCACTGATCAGCAGTGGTAAAGTGTCCAGAGTCCTAACACCAACAAAAATAAGTCCGAAAAAATACAGGAGGAAGGCAAAACGTTTTATGATAACCCTGCAAAAGTGCCAGGCCCAACAGGTGTGTAGGCTAATCCCCCTCTTTTGATTGTCCTGTAGGTATTGCGTGAACAAGAGGCTGTCCCGCAAGTGGTAGTTATTAAGTGTAAGGTTAACTCTTGGGGCGAGAAGCACCACCCTTACCGGAGCGTGGTCAGCCATCGCTATTGTGCCTGTTTCGGCCTCATTCACTAGGCCCACAGTTGAAGATATGAAATGGTCTAATTTAGCATATATTTTATGCACAGCTGAGAAGAAAGTATAATCTCTTCCCCTGGGTGCCTGAAGCGCCAGATATCCTTCCACTCAATCTTCTTCAGCCAAATGTTTCCGTCCTCCGATAGGGCTCCTCTTTGTCCAATATGATGACCAGACCTATCCTGGTCATTAGTCATCACCAAATTGAAATCCTCACCTAGTATCACCTTTTTATCTGGTGAGTGCATTTTATTGGCATTTGTGATAATACAATTATCTTTCGGCATACTTGGCAACATTGAGTAATGCACGTACATAGTATATTAATCTACTAGTCAGGATAACACAGTAATATTACGTAGCATCTATTGTAGGAAAACCGTGAAATTCGGTAACCAGTCTGACCTCAGGGCTGCTTTTTCTCAACTGCTGCATAACAACCCACAACAAGCAGCTCCCTCCCATATTCCCACCCTCCATCATGGTCATACCCTGGAGCGTTCTATACCCAGTAGGGGGTGCTCGTTCTCAACCCCTTCCCAGGCGGCACATTACTCCAGGCCAAGTGCACACTGTGGCCTCCCACGAAGTCCCATCACCTCTAATTTGTCATAGTCTGCATGTTACCAGGGTGCCAGCTGCCCTCAGGATCAGAAATAATTAGGGGGTCCCCGACAGTCTCCCAGGTGAGAAGGGGGGGGATCAGGATTCTACAGGTGGTCCACCCCTGCCTCCCAAGCCAGGACCATATCCAGTGATCCCTGTCCCCGCTGAGCAGCACCATACTCATAGCTCACCCAGCTCCCTTTTCCAAACATCCACCGAGGGTCCCCTCGGGGTCTTCCAGTTGCGCATATTCTTTCTTTTTGCGGGAATGAAAGCTAACTTGTTGCTTTATTCTTAGCAGTGTGTGGATACCAACTCAAGAGACAATGCCCAGACGTGCACAGGACCTCCCTCCCAGTCACCACCATCAATACTCCAGTAATTTCCTCCCGATAATGTCCGAGCTCCGAGCATGCCCAAAACGTGGTAAACTCAGCTTCTACCTCGCCACACCTCAGGAAATTCGCTCCCTCCAATGCAAAACGTCTGGCAATCCTTCCAGGCGTAAGATATGCTCTATGGAGCACATAAAAATTAATACGCTTAAATCTGGTGTTTCCGGAAACCTTAGGCATGCACTGCAGGATCACCCCCCAGTACCCTCCGGGAGGGGAAAACCCAGGTCCTCCTCCCATAGTACTTTAAGGGCCTCCAGGGGCAGAAACCCATCTACTTGGATCGTTCCAGAAAGACTAGTGACTGCCTAGAAGGACCCAGACGACTTAACAAAATATTGCTTGGTTCAAATGTAATCTATATGTGGTTTTGATCATTATCATTAGGTATATGTATTCATTAATTCTATTTTTGTAAATCTGTACACATTAATGTTTTTCTATTTTTGATATGACAAATAATTTTTATATATTCAATCAATAATAAAAAATTAATATAAATAGAATTATGTTATGATCACTTTTTTTCTTAAAAACACTGATCAATAGGTTTTGACAAATTGCATGTCTGCACGAAACTTGCCCTTCCATGCATAGCATATAACTATGATCGTTGGTTCTTTTTTCAAAAATTAGCATTGAGGCCTCTAACAATTAAACTCAGAACTTTTATCGCATCCATACCACTAGGGGAGGTACTATAAACCAAGTATTGCATTCTCCATTGCACCTAGTCACACCTCATGACCACAAACCACTCACTTTAAGAGGCGAGCACATATAAAGGGACTCTGGCTCTGCGTCTGGTCCCCAACTTCAACCTCAACAAATATCCCAAACTTAGGGAACAATGTCTAAAAATCAACTATTTCAACCCCTAGTGAATGACATATCAGGGCAGAGGGCCACCATGCAGACCTTCTCTGTCCTGTGAGTGTCCAAACTGTCACACCCCTTCTCTGAGCCTGGTCTGCTGTACCTTCTCTGTTTCCCATTTTGTTCCTGCACTCAAATGTCAGGGCAGCTGATCGCATACTATCAGTTCCTCAGTGTACAGGCATGTCTGTTGCTTCCCCGAGACGGTCCAGCACTGTCTTTCTCTCCGCCGCCACCATGTTCACGACGTTTCTTGGCATACTGCACCTTTCTCCACATTCCAGCTCATTGTGGGCATGGCACAGTGTACGATGGCTTCTCTGAGGAGAGCATTGATGAGCGCCCTTGTTTGTCAGGATCTCCACCAGCTACTTGGTAGTGAGAGCCCTCCCGCGTGAAGACAAGTCTGATGAGATGATCCCATCTATATTTTCTACAAAGAAAATCAATAACAGGGCAAAACTCTTTGCATTTCTGCAAAAGTATTATGAACAGATCTTGAAAGAGGGCCAGTTTCTGACCCTCAAAGACGATTTGATCTATGTTTTGGGGAAATGCTTTCCCTCTGGTGATAATAATGGAGACAGGTCAGCAAGTCTGGTGCCTGCTGTGACTGTAATTCTCGGGTTCACCAGATGGATGTAGTCCAGTACAATGTCTCTTTCTTCTACAGTTGGCAATACAAATCTAAACAGTCTTTTGAATTAACCTTCTATGTTGTCGCCCTCAGCTGTCTGGGAGATTCCTTTAATGCTTATGTGTGTCACCTTGAGGGATTCTCTGTGTCTTCGAAGAACACAGGCAAGTCCTCCATTCTGACTTTCAGCTATATAAGTTTGTGGCGCAGCATTTCTATTTCTTCTTCCCATGCATTATTTGTACCTCCAACATCATCTCTCTGCTCAAGCATGATGTGAAGGAAATTGGAGGCATTTGTATGTCAGAATGCACCTCTTCTTTCAGCGTTCTAATGACCTCACTCAATCTACGAAAGAGTGTCTCCATGAAAATGCTAGTGATTGTACCTCCTCCTGGTTCTCTAGCAACTCACTGCTTTCCTGTGAAGTTATTGTGTTGTAGGGCTTTCAGATTATGTTTAAATAGTGGTTAAAGGATCAGATTGACTCCCGGCCACCAGAGCCAGAAGAGTGCGTGCCGCTCAAGTTAGAGTCACTTCCATTTGAGCTGGTTTGAGCTCTATCGCTAGCCCTTTTAAGTTTATTTTCTGTGGGGGCACCTGTGTACTTGGGCCCGATAAAGGCTGTCGCCCAGGTTCCAGGATGCCGGAAAAGGCTCCAGCTTCCTGCATGCGAGGGTTTCTGGTGGCCCCAAGTAGGGCGCCTGCTATCAGAGCACAATCACAGGTACGTAACGGACGTATTGGGATCCGTCTTTGAATATCAGTGTGTGGCGTGCTCCGCGCCGTCTGCCAGACCTCCTGGGCCCTCGACCACTTCCTTCACTCCCATCCTCGCTGATCCACTGCTGCTACCGAGATCACTGCCAAGGTGCCAGGGCTCCTTTAGGCTCTCTCCGTCCACCTGTGACAGCTCAATGGAGAATACAGGGCCCAGATTTCACCTGCTTCTTACCACTGGGAGCAGTCCGTTCTCCTCTCCATGGGAGCTGTTCCCACCAAGAACCTCAGATTTCTCCTCTGAGCCAGTGTACCCACACTGCAGAAGCAGTTCACCATCCTACTGCTGTTTTCCTCAGTATGCTAGGCCCATCTACTTTGGCTTAGCAAAGGCAGCAGGGAACAGACTTCTTACCACCGGGAGCAGCCTTTCATTATCTCGGAGATTGCTGCCATTTTATTTCCCTGGGCCGTATAGACGGTGACTGCCATATCTCTCGTCTTCTCCTGCTGTCCCAATTTACCTTTGGTGCATGCCGCCTGGTCACACACTACTGTTGTTACGGCCAGCCCAGGCAGAGCAGCACACTGAGAATTTTATCTCGCCGCCATCTTGGCTGAAAATGGAGGTCCATGATTCAAATTTAAATTGCTGCATCCGTTTTTTAGCCAACTCTAACCAGAAATTGGGCAGATAGGCATCAGCAAAAGGAACACAAACATAATCTTGCTTTAAAGACTCCAAGCTGACTCTGCTATTGCACATCACTTCTCTACAGATCTGAGGTAGTTCTTTTTGGAGCTTGTAAGAGACCATTAGTTCACATCTTTAAACTGCCCAAAAGACCGTCTCCTGCCTATCTTCTCTGGGAAACAGGCAGGTTGTTCACGAATTCAGTAAGCATTCCCATGATGGAGAGCTAGGATTAAAAGCAACTTATCCTTTTTCTTCACAGAACCTTTCCGGATATTAATAAATACTGAAGAGAATTGCAACCTCACAACCTACTTTAATAAGAAGTCCAATTCTGTAAGTATGATGTAGAGAGATTTATTACAGGTACTCTTAATTAAAAGATTCTCAGTGGTGCCTGACCAATTTGTATGTCGGTTTTGGAGACCGAATAAATGCAGTACCACCTCTCTCCAATAGAGACATAAATCAGAATGCCTACAGTTGATGCCTTTCCTATGGTTGTATGAAACAGATATGTCCTTTTTCTGATGGCAAATAATGATAGAAGCAATCCACCACGATATGGACTGCTTGAGTATTGGCAATTCAGTAATGTGTAGGCCTGTAATTGGCAAAAGGGTGGTTACAAATTATGATTTCTTTGTTTTTGTTAGGACACCATCAGAAATGAACATCCAGGGTGTAAGTGGCTATTTTTGCTGCAGTATATGGATTTGGGGAAAATAAGTCATCAATGATATAGCCCAATTAATGGTAAAACCTGAAATTACTTATGAAAGAATCGTTTTCAAAATATAACCTTACTCCCACAAAATGTTATATATAGCTCGCTAAATCTACATGCATAGGTGGTTGCTGCTAATAAAGCGGTTTTCCATGAAATGTGCAACACATCAGCTTTGAGCACTGGTTCAAATGAAGGGCCTAATGATTTAGATAGTACTAATTTAAGTTACCATGGACGGGAAGGCTTTCAGGAGTGAAAACTTTAAAACCATCCAGCAAGCCCCTCCAGATAAACCTCAGACAAGGCACACAGCAAACCAAGATCAGCTAAATACAAGATACAAGGTAAAAGTGTCTCTTCTAGTAACATCACCAAATCAATGTTCTTTTCGACGCACACCATACGCAGAACCTTGCCATTTAAATGTATACGATCACCTGGTGGACAGTCTTCGCTCATTCATCACCATTCACCACTGCTGGAATTTAGAAACCAGGCCAAGTACAAACATAAGAAGATGTGGTGGTGTATTTTCCACCAACTCATGGTCAGAAAGTCAGCTTTGCAAGATAATCTCCTATGTATCTATTACGACAGAAGGAGATGGTTGAACTAACACTGGTACGTTCACTGTGGGCTATCAGGATCATTCTAGTCTTAGCTTGTCTAAACTTCACTGTCACCTTGAAATGGAATCCAGCGTTTTTGTGGAAAACTTTAAGATATAGCCACGCCCAATCAAAGAATTAGAGTGTCTCTTCTTATCTGAAGACGGTACAACCAAGTCTAAGGGGTAATCATCAGAAAATTTGGTCTTTTTTCTGGTGTCCATTACTTTTGCAGAGCCTGGCTGAAGTTTTTTTAGTCGCCGTTGGAGTAATAAAAATCTACATGGTAGGTACCAATAACTCTGGGACTAGTAGAACCAAAGACGAGAATACAAAGACCACAGAGAGTGCCCTTACGTAAAACAAACACTGTTTAAAAACATATTACAAAAACACCGATTGCCACTTGAAAAACCACTCATAGTTTGGAGCATTCAGGATAGTGCAAAATATATACATAAGTGAATATTTTACACTGACCTAGTCTTGTCCGCGCCTGCAAAATAATACATGTTGCACAAGATTCACTAGAGAATCTTTTTGGAGGGGTGTTTCTGTTTTGGACTGTATCGTTTTGTACTAAAAAACAGAGTAGAGGTACCAGTGAGTAAATTTTTTTCATCTGAACCAAATCAATTTCTAATTAACTTAGTCTGACAGTTCTTCTGCAGCAAGTTAAATACCTCTGAAGCATCAAATTAAGTACTGCAATGTCAAACCACTTTTAATCAAAAGCATATACCAATGATTTAAAAATCTCCAGTGTTGTAATCCTGCAGATTTATAGACTGCCCTGGCAAGTGAACACAATAGCTAGGAATGAGTAGGACAGGGAGCCAAAAAATAGATATATGAATTGACCGAACAGATGTTTTTGACATTTTAGGTAATCATTAACTAGCTTTTGTTTGCAGACCTGCTTTTAAACAGTCTCAATTTCTGTTTCATTGGCGTACCTCTTGGTTATCTGAGATGGATCCTGCATAGTTGGATCGAGTTCAAAAACCTCATTATCTAGCAGCCTCCGAAGAGTGACGTCTGCCAGCTGCTCCATGACCTGGTAGACCTCATCGATATTGAGGAACATGGAAAAGTCCCGCTCCTTACCACGGGCAGTAATGCGGATTATGTCAGTCATCAAAACATTTGTGGTTCTCTCCAAATTCTGGACATCCACCCATGGAATCACAAGCTTCACTGCAATTAAATAGAAAGAAATACATTCATAAATCAACCTTTCTTTTTGCAAAGAATTCAGCAACATGCATATAAGGCACTATATTTCCTAATCAGAACTTTAAAAGGAAAGAAATTAACAATACAGAAAAGAGAAAATGAATACATCTTTGTCACTTTTACCTCATAGTCAAGGAACAAACTGTCTTGGAGCCCACCTTGTTTAGGGGCTTTGTGATGAAAGCTGATCCTTTCAAAGCTAATATTTCACTCACTCATCATGATAGGGCTGGATTTCCCGCTGGCATGACTGACCCAATGGCGTGTGGTCTGTTAGGGGATAATAAACTGCATGCTATTGGCCACAAATTGAAAACCTAATTTAAGTTATATCTAATCTCTACTTGACACGCCCTTCTAAACATCATCAAGTAACTTAAATCTGCAAAGGAAGAGGAACCAGTCTTAGGCCTTGATTGAGAGTTTGTTGGAGTAGTAGATGATATTTATCCCACCTGGTGAGATAAATAGCACCTATTCCAAGTTTTGGGGAATAACATGGGATTTGGCCCACAAAGCACCAAAACCTGTAGGTTACGGTTAATACTGTACCATTTTCCCCAGTGAAATTGCATCAGGCTTGGCCTGTTGAAATTTAACGGCGAGTGAGGTATTTAATGTCCAGGTTCCCAAACCCTAACTCCTTTGTCATGCATCCTGAGAGCATACAGTAAAGGACAGAAGATGGACTCACGAAGAAGACCAAGTCATTCAGAGAATGAAGAACTGACTCCTGTGATGACACAAGCTGAGGGACAACTGACCCTGAGATCAGCAGAGCATCAGCTCATGAGTGGGAAAATAGAGAACTGTGTAACATAGGAAATCCCAAAGAGTCCAGCAACAGCATCTTCCGGGAAATCACACTTTCCAGCTTTGCATGTCAGAGACCCCAGAGAGTTGAGGCTTCCATACGTTGTGATGCTGTCCCCTTTTCCATGGAACATCCAAATCATAGTTGCTTTGTATTTTGGAAGGACATCAAACAAATGCCATAATTCTCCTTAACCTCTTGGGTGCTGAAAACATCCACCCTCGGCACTGGCGCTCAGGTGCAGAGGACGGCTCGAGAACATACTAGCACCAACCCAAGGGGGAAGCGCTGGTGCTCCACCTGTGGGCAACCCCACCACATGCCCCCCGGGGGTGGCAGCAGAAGCGCTTAAGCTACCACCCATGTCCACTTCCCCAGCACAATGGCGTTCGTGCTCTCACGGGGCGTTCACGTCTTCATAAACAGCTGGGAAGGTGCTGGAAGCACGGCCCGGCAAGGGGGCTTGAGTTGGTAACCCCTGTGTTGAAGGAGGGACTGACATGGAAGGCACACACAGGGGGGTGGGGGGATATTGGGTAAATAGTTTTTACTTTCCCCCAATATATCTCTTCAGTGTATTGCCCACACATGTCCTTAGTTTTTCCTTCCACCTAGAGGAAGATCGCACTTTTCTTTTAGACCAATATGCCGACAGTGGACGGTGGAAACCCACTAGACACCAGAGAATATGTTTCTCTGTGTGTGTGTGAAATGGCGTTTGTCTCTGGGTGTGTGCTAACTGGCAGTGTGTTTGAACGGGTATTTGGCTGACAGTCTGCGTGGAATGGCGGTGTTTGTGGTTAGCACTTGGATGGTAGTGTGTGTGAACTGGCATTTGGGTGGCTGCTGGGGTTAAGGTCACTCCGCTCTAGGGTGCCAAGTTTTTGCTTCAGATTTGTGCCCCAATCATGAGGACAGACTGGATATTTGTGATGCCGATCTGCCACCAGCGGCAGTCTTTATTGTGTTTTGTAATATTAACTTTTTTATTTCTTGTCATCATTTGCATTTGTGAAATTTATGTTTTATTTCTCCTTTTTAGCTTTGTAGTGCAAAGCTTTTGATTTCCAGGGTGGTGACTCTTGCTTGCAGTTTCGTCATTGATAGATCTGCTGTTTGCGTAGTTGCATGTGTTTCATAAGGAAAGGGTTTTGCGAATGCTCACTTCAGATGAGCATCATTGCCTTGCTTTAATCCGTTTTTTTTATTGTTGTATTCACCATAGCATATTTAGCTTATGTTTTATTGTGTTTGAAATTCACGTTTGGATCTGTATTGTGTGGTCTGCTGTTTATATTTTGTTGTTTTTCCATTCTAGTGGGATATCTTTGGTTCTTGCTATGTCTGTGTAGAGTAGGTGCAGTTTATCCTTAGCCTAGATGTCTGTATCAAATGAGAAGTATTGTTTTGGAGCATAAAGTTAATTTTGTGGTTTGTATTGATCGTTTTTTCCAGATTATATGTCAATAGTTATATTTATTTTTGAGACAGCCACAGATTGTTGAGTTCTAATGGAATACCGTGTTTTTCCTGATGTCTTGTTTGTTGTGTTAGTTTCATTAGTAAGTATTATGGTTGCCACAGACTGACCACTCAGCGTGTTTTTTTTTTTTGTTTGTTTTTTTTTTTTAACATGGGTCCGAGACTGACTCTGCATCTGAGGCAGAGGACCAAGTTGAAGATTCTGGCAGTGAATTTTCTGTCCGACAGGAATCATCTGATGATGAATTCACTAATAATGCTGATGAAGTGTCACTTTTAGAGGAAGACACTGGTATTACGGTAGTGCTTCCCATTGGACGTGCTGAACCCCGGGTTGCCCCCTAACATAGTGCAGCCTGTTTTGCCTACCTTTAGTCATGCTGCAGGATGTAGAGTCAATACAGAGAACTTTTTGTCTATCAATTTTCCAACTGTTTACTGTTGATGCATCTTTGGATGATAATGTTGGGCAGACTAATCTGTATGCAGAAAACTTTTTGAGAGACAACAGTGCCACACTTAAGACCAACTCTAGAGTTGCCCGGTGAGCGCACACACATCTCCCTAAGATTAAGCAGTTATGGGATTTAACTTTGTAGACCGGATTACGGAGGAACCCATCCCTGTCTTTATATCAGTCTTCTAGTCGCCTGTATATTTGGCCTGCCCTTGACCATTTAGTAGATTGTTTTTCAGCGATCCATGCTCCAGGAAATGATATATGTGTGTGGATGGGTCTCTGGTCCTGTTCAAGGGACGTTGGGATTTCAGACCATATAGTCGCAGCAAGAGAGCATGCTATGATATTAAGCTGTATATCCTGTGTGAAAGTGTCACTGGATATGCGTATAATTTCAGTTTGTACATTAGAAGGTATCTTTGAGTGAAATAATTTTTGGGAACTTGCCAGAGGACTTTTTAATAAAGGTCACTATTTATATGTGTACAATTATTCATATAATTGGTCAAAGTGGCCACTGTGGCATGTGGTCACAATGCACTCGAACTGTAAAGGTTACCCTATGGAGCTTGTGTGTAAAACATGTTAAAGCATGTTAAATCTGCCCCCAGAGCAGTGCCTTGCATAGTAATTAACTTCTTGCTTTTCAATTTTCTGACAGAGGAGACGTCCACATGCTCACAACTATTCACAATGAAAGCACTTCACCGGTGACTGGTTGGGGACAGGTACCGTATTTGAATTTCAGACTACAAAAAGCACACTGGAGGTGTAGATAGAGTAGATCAAAGGTTGGAGCCTTATAATACTGCTTGAAAGTCATACATCTGGTACAAGGAGTTGCCTGTTCATTTGTTTCATTTGGCATCCTTCAAAGCTTATGTTGTTTTCAAAGATTGTTCTTCAGATTCCAAGATGAGCTTTGTACAATTACAGCAGTCTGTAATAGGCAGTTTTGTTGCAGCCGAGCAGGCAAGTGCTCCTAGAATGGAGTGGTGGAGGACGTGGCTTGATTGAAAGAATGCCGCTATCCTGAATACATTCCTCCAGCACCAAAAAAATACTTTTCTAATTGGAGATGTAGAGTCTGTGTCCGAAGAGGAATACGAAAGGAGAGTTGTAAGTGCCCTGAGTGTCCTTCTAATCCTGGCCTACATGTACCCCCATGTTTTAAATCATGTCAAACGTAACTCAAATATTGGAAGCAACCATGAGATTATAAGGGAACTGAATGTGGTCTGCATTGCTATATATTTTCTGTTTAGATACCCGAATGGCTGACGCTGCCGGACGACTCTGTGCTCCTCTCCAACTCTCCTCCCAATATTTCATGGGCCACAACACAAGCTCCCTACCCAATCCAGTTGCTTCTCTCATACTATACCTTGCTTGAGAGAAACACCTGAATTGGCCGGGCGGGCCTGACGTTCGCTCAGGCACAGGGTGGCTTTCCCCAACCAGTCTGTGCAACACAGCTGGGTTGAAGAAATAGAAGTGTGCATGTCTGCTTAGCCTAAGACAGCCGGACAAACTGACGTGCACTTATAAATGCCCACCATTCCTCCTCCCTGCCCAAGACTTCATAGCTCAGGCTAGCAGTGGGGCTATGATCCTCCGCTATTGAAGAGAAGCCGCGCCTGGTATAAAGTTATTATTCTTAACTTATCACACATAGGCGGAAGTCCTCACCACAGAGACAGATACCTTACTATGGTAAAGTATAAGAGAAAATAATAAAATTTAATAATTACGAATAACATATTAAAATAGCCATCTTCCAACTGCTCAGCACCAGAGACACCAGAGAGGCCATGTGAGGGTGTCAGTCAGCATTGTTGTTGGTGATTGACAACTACGCTTAGGTTGAGCTCACAGGCTTTAGTGCTTTGCAACCTGCAGAATCCAGCCGGCCAATCCTCAATAATGTTACATCCAGCTCGACATCTACCCTCTCCCGTCTGGTATGTGTCTACTTCCCCATTCTTGGTGGTGAACTAGGCAACAGGCAGTTGAAGAGCCGCAAGTAAGCAGGCATACATTTCACGTGAATGACATCAAACCCAGAGTTGCCAAGCCAGTTTGACACTGCGTGAAAAAATGAGGTGGACAAATAAGAGGTACAGTAGTTGCTCAAACGAAGAGAAAGTGGAAATCATACTGAACAGTAAAATTTGACAAAAACTGAACTGGGGTGTCACTGCGTGGGTGCAACGGTGGGATGGATCTGTGATCATCCACTATGAGGACCAGGTGAGACAACATAGAGACCGGCATCTGCCTCACTTTCCACATCAAGGCTGCAGATTGAAAAACACTGACTAGAAGTGAGTACAAGGTTTTGTAAGGCAGATGCCAAGAGACAGGTGCGATAATTAATTTCCGTTGCACAAATCCACATTAAACCGTATTAAGAAGATTTCTCTTAATTGTCGAAGGACTCCAGCATAATCTGTCAGGACACCAAGAGCCGATGATGCTTCCATTCCCCAGCAACTACCAATGAGCCCAGGAGGAGGGGCTCCAATGTTTCACCGTGCTCTTAAGCACAAAGGAAACCCAGGACGGGCGCTGGTAGCACCTGGATGTGTGGCTGGAAAAAGATTGGGCCAAGAGAAGGTAAGTCTGTACCCGTCTGAGCCCGGAAGAGGCTGGGATGGGCCACCACCTTGCATTTAACATGGTATAGGCGGGAACATTCTTTGTTCTATTATTAGTAGTAAGAGGAAGGTCCAAGTGGCAAAAACAGAAAGGGGCTAAATGATCAGCACCAGCGGATTCTACAGCCTCATATCTCACTACCTTAATGGGTGTGTTAACTTCAGAAATCGGAAGGGTGTAAGAGGGGCTTTCTTCTGTGCACAGACAATTAAACGAGGGCCTATCTAATGGGGACAAGTGGGAAACTGAATCTACAAATGGATACTTTAGAAATGATCCCCCTGCCTTTACAGATGCTAGTAATACTGAGGAAAAAGATTGGAATCCATGTATTTTGAGAGAGTCACAAGTAAATATTGAGGAAATAGAATCCCCAGGGGCCACAACTCTACCCTCCCCCCCCCCCCAAACCCCCCCCCCCCCACTCAAGACTAAAAGGAAAGAGGGAACAAAGGGAGGGTCAGGAGAAAAAAGACTACAGATCATGGAGTTAATGGGAAATCCAGAGACTTGAAGAATTCTCCTGTTCCTATAATTGATTCCCTGGATTTGAACAAGCTGGAATAAAACATAATAAGTTTCCTTATGCTATCATTTCAGAAATTCGAGTCCTTAATAAGGAATGTTTTGTCTCACCTAGTTGATAAACCCTTATCCCAGAGCTCAAATCGAAAGAAACCAGGGCGAGCTTCAATCTGTGGAAGTATAGCCAACTAACCTACCAACGATCCATCAACCCAGGCCAGCATCCCTAGAGTAATGATCACTTCAAGCGCTATGCCACTGCCATCTGGTAATGGAGCTTGTGTGTAAAACATGTTAAAGCATGTTAAATCTGCCCCCAGAGCAGTGCCTTGCATAGTAATTAACTTCTTGCTTTTCAATTTTCTGACAGAGGAGACGTCCACATGCTCACAACTATTCACAACGATCCATCAACCCAGGCCAGCATCCCTAGAGTAATGATCACTTCAAGCGCTATGCCACTGCCATCTGGTAATGGAATACATTCCCTAGCTATCACAATGCAAGCAGGAGTCCTCCAGGCTTCACCTGGCCATGTCTCTGGCAATGTCTCAATGGCCCATAAATCAATAAGTCAAACATGTTATCTCAGATTCCTTGCAGAGAAAGGAGACCAATACCTTTCCGTTGCAACTCCCCCCCCCCCACTCCCTGAATGCATATGTTGTGTGATGGTTTTGGAAAATGTTCTACTCATTCTAAGAGATCAGCATGAAGGATCGGAGGAGTTACGAAGTAAAGAAGCACACTGGATCAAACAGAATTCTGGGTGGCATAAAGATCTTTGTGAAGACAATCATGGTAAGAAGGACCTCTGAGGTGTATAGCTCGGAAGGTACCCCAGGAGATTGCTTAGTTATTCATTAAAAAAATCCATTGGTGGTGGAAAAGCTATTTTGCGGTCTATACTCGAGTGATAGAACGCAAGGAAAAATCAGAGCTATGCCACTAGGTTATTTTTACAAGCCACTACGAAGATTTCCAACTTTTGCTCATAAAGGAGGCGGGTCTGCACCAGAAATCAGGCTTACAACGGATCATTTTAATGTCCCAGTTAGAAACATACATGGCCCACCTCACGGCCTGAAGGATACTGACTGACGCCACTTAATGACAAAAGTTCATGGGGAGAATCCATCGTTACGAATCATCATTGCGGTCACACCTAATCAACCTCACAATAACGATAATTGCCGATCTGTGGTTGAACATTCATTAGGTGTTCCTGGGACCAACGGTTTGATCCATGTGGCATCATAGAACATAGCCAGTATACGTACAAAATTGAAGAAATAAGATTGGATTTTGTTTATATCCAAGTAGGATTTAGTTCATTGTCAGGAGACCTGGCTCACTGAGGATTTTCATATTAATGGCTTTTATTCTATTTGTACTCATGCTGTTCAATCTAATATAGGAAGACCTAGTAGGGGACTGGCAGTTCTAATATCAGTAAATTGTGCTAAACTTTCCACGAAAGTTATGTCTACTATTCCGCATTGTTAGTTTACTTTATTAAAGATTGAGAATGGTCCTCAATGTCTGGTTAATTATTACTACAATGCTTTTAACCACGCAGATATCTCAGTTGTAAAAGGCTTTTAAACACGATTTAGATACCCATCTGAGGAAATGCGATTCTCCAATTCCAACATTATGGGTGGAAGATTAGAATATCCTGCTCTGCAGATACTCCAGTAAAAATGTTTGTGGCTCTTTGGATACATCCACAATTTACACACAACCAATATGGGGAGTATTTCAATAGGCTCATTATCAAATAACTTATCTCTCCCTTCTCTAGAACAGAGGGACCCTGAGTCCCAATATTTGCCAACATTCATATTAGGAGGTTCAGGGAGCACTACTGATTAATTTTTATTTTCGGCCACCTTAGCACCTGCAATATCTAATCAGATGGCCACACCTAAATGCCACAGTGATCATAATCCACTTACAATTAATACCCTTGCTAAAAGGAACTGTAATCAAAAGAAGGCGTTGCTGCTAAAATATTCAGAATATCAAGGAGTGAAGCTAAAATGGGAAAAAATTGACCCTACTAATTTTTTTTTTTAAACTCTATGTAAAGATAATCAAGGACTTTTGGAGGTATGTCTAAACCCTGAAGGAGCACTCACATTATACACTCCTTTCAACAACAATTATTGAGTCTATAAATTCACTGTTAATCAGAAAGACCCAAGTTAGGGGTAGTTTCAGGAGAGGCTGGTTCAATCACGACTGTTCAAAGGCTCAAAACAATTCCTAAAGGCTCTTAAGGGGAGTCCAAGATCAATCATTGAAATTTGAAACGACAGAGCCAATTATAATCAGACCCTGAAACTTAAATGATACTGATGCGTTTTGGTGTGTGGTGAATGCATAATATTGCAGTTCCTCTAGTTTGAACCCTTCTGATCCAAAATGCCCCACAGATAAGTGGTTTGAATTTTTGCAGAAGTTTCTAACTTCAATAATAAAGGGATAGACAAGGATTTGTGGACTCACTGATATAGATGGGTTAGAGTTATTTGCACACTCTATACAGGTGAAGGAGAAAGAAGTGGCATTACTGACAGCCTTATTAGGAAAAGCTCCAGATGGAGTCTCAGTCGATGTTTTTAAAAGTAATACCTCACTTTCGGCCCGTTTGATAACAAAACAGCTATTGTTGGATTTTTCCCGTCATCCTGGCCAGAAGAAATTATAGTTCTGATTTTTTTTTTTTTAAAGGACAAAATTCTCCCTTCTAGTTATCGCCCAATTTTGCTGCTCGACTCCATGGTAAACGTTTAAAGCAGAATTCTTTTTAACAGGCTGGAGAGTTGGGCAGAGGAAAAGAGGATTCTCTCTGAAGTACAGTATGCTTTTGCCCCGGATTGGTAACAATAGAGCAGTGTCTCACCCTCCTTTTGATTATGGGTAAATATACTAGGGCCAAGAAGGGCTCCATCCATAAGGGCTCCATGGACTTAACTGCAGCATCTGATTCTGTGAATGGGTCTAAATATAGCTGCTTATTTGTCGATCTTTACAAGGCGGTATACTGATGGGGGCCTTGAAGTCCAATGCCTTGAGTTGTACTATTTTGCAGCTCAATTGCAATATGCAGCTCGGTGGTTTGATCCTTCTGACAATTACAAGAAAGTTGTTGCAGGGCAGGATGCAGTTGGTGTGCCATCTGGAGTTATTAATGGAGGGTGCTGGGGTTTCTTTGGACGCTCCTTTCATTGTCTGACATACGGCCATTTGTGACATGGGTTTGTCCGGTCGGTACTGAAGCTGGCCCCGTTCCATAGGGAACTCCTGGTATGGATTTTGAAACCTGACAGACTTTTACTAAATAATATGTCCTTTCAAGCATGACGAGAGGGTGGTTGTGAACGGCTCGAGAATTTATATCCGGATTAGCACTTCATTTCTTTTAAAGTGGCTCGCAACACTTTTCAGATTGGCCCTTGTCGCTTTCAGCAATATGCCGGATTGGCGGACATCACCAAAGTGACCTGGCCCGCTTATCCTACATCCTCTAAATGTATCCAAACCTTGGGTATTATTTTGACATGTGGAGGGGACTAGCATATGATTACGCTCATGTACAAAGCTAGGTTTGAGGACACAGTGGCGGCCATCCCAAAGGCGTGTCTGGCTTGGGAAGTAGATTTAGCAACACCCCTCACTGACAAGAGACTGGAGTAGAGTTAATTAACTCACTCATATGGTGTCCTGTAATGCACATTTTAGATTGACTCTTTACAACTTTTTGCACAGGTCCTACATAACGCCACTGGGACATCAGAAATGGAATCCTACTTGCTTAGCGGTATACCCCAGATGTGGAATCGATAGAGCGGATTTTATAAACCTCGTGTGGCACTGCGGTGGAGTACAGAGATACAGGGCACAGGTGGTCCCGGAAATGCATAGGGCAGTACACATAACCTTTGAGGTGGGGGGGGGACTTCACTGTGCAGCAAGATGGCCACTCAATAAGAGGGCTCTGCCAGCCGAGAACATAATCCTGCATTAATCTGCTGCAAAAAGGAGACACACATCCCAGAAAATGTCAGAGCACCTGCATTAAGCCCACTGGCGTCGGCTGGTCCCGATCTGGTGCCCAGAGAGCTTACTGGGCATCTGGTGGACGGTGAGGGAGAACCAGGCCTACATCGGGCCTATAAAGGCAGAGGAGGATGTGATGTGGGGCACCAAGCTGCCTCACGCCATGAGCCGCCCAAAATGATCCTGCCCGGGTCTGGATCTGCGGGCCCGGAGAGAGGGCCAGTGGGTGACGAGGCGGCCTATCTGGAGAAGATCAGACCCTGCGCCCATCGGTGGTTCCTGCGCCAGCCCTGCTATAAAACAGATCGAGGCTGCAAGAGAAGAGACAAGGGAGACCCATGATAGTCACTGCCTCAAAGACTATCCGGAATGAAGATTTGTTACCAGGTCTATCTCTTGGGTGTTTTGTTCCTCTTAAATTCCTCTTCCCCACAAAATGCAATCTTTTGATACTGGATGTATCGAAAACAAAAAATAGGTGAGTGAATTGTCCGAGGACCAAGTCTCAGTGGGGCTGAGAATGTGACAGGTTGTTCAGTCTGACTAGTGAATCGTCTCATGACCTCATCCAGTCTATAATAATTATTTTAATTTTCATTTCTTCATCAATCTTCCCTGTGTTTTAAGGGCTGAGAATGTGACAGGTTGTTCAGTCTGGCTAGTGAATCGTCTCATGACCTCACCCAGTCTATAATAATTATTTTAATGTTCATTTCTTCATCAATCTTCCCTGTGTTTTAAGACTTTCAAGACCCAGCCAACATTAAATGTCTTTGTAAATGTACGTTCAACAATTGAAATGCGAAGCGATAATCCTTCCACATTGGGGTACAAAAGTAGATCTTGAACAGTAATTCAATTAACCAAATACACTTAGTTCACACAGGGAGAAAACACAGTTATACTTTAGGTACGGCTGCATCCGAGCCCAATAATGGCCTTTGAATGCAAACCAATAACAAGCTTGATAAACTTTGACAGCCAGTCTAGCAAAAGCATACTACCTGAGAAGCATAAGATGGGCAACAGTGCTGTTGCTTATTGCGAAATAGTTAATCTACAAACAGATGTCATACACTTAGCAAAGCACTCTAAGCTTCAGCTCTTATTTATTTGGAGTTTGCAGGAGTCTCACAAGTATGTCGGTCTCTACATGCGTCAATCTGCCATGCGAAAGGCGGCAAGGAGAAAGTTATAGTCTAACATACAATCACAAAGATCCATGGCCAAACACCATAACTGGGTAAAACAAGTGCAAAGTGAAACATTCAAGTGATAACATTGGTCAAAACTACCCTTCTTTGGAGAACCAGGAAAAATCATTTAAATATCATGTAAACAGCTTTTAATTTAAATTCTTATGGGGTTGTAATTTGACTTCTCCTGTCTTCTCTTGTGCACAGGCTTTAAAGTAACAGTGTATTCCAGCTGAATTCTGATAGGTAGATTGCAGTGGTAGCCAAAGTGACTGGTACCCTCATAAGTACTCTTTCTAGTAGGCTCTATTCTAAGCCCAGAATAGCAAGGACACTTAGAAGATGGGGATAGACAGCAGTTTATCTTTTGGTCCAATGCAACAACAATTGAATTTGTAAGGAATCTGATAACCATCTGCAACGCAGATGGTCATCCAGTAGTTGCCTGCTGGACGAAAAAGCTGGACTGGCTGCTCTGCTAGTGGTTTCATCAACCGTCTCTGGACAAGGAAATTATCTGTCCCATTTTGCAATCACAACAATTCTAATGTATTGGAGCTTCTGAATTGGCTCTGTGCATACTTTTGGTGGGAAACGACATTTACAACGCAGCCTGAGCCACGCGTGCCGTTTTAAAGCAAGCGGGACAATGTTTGACCGAACCACACTTATGCCTTAACCATGCGCATGCGTGGTTAAGGCAGTCATCTGTCTCAATGCAGAGCGGATGGTGGGGAAAGGAACAAGAAGGATCGGGAGAGGCAGGACCAGGCCGCAGCATGGTAAGTGGGGCTGAGGCCGGGTTTTGGGATGGAGGGTAGTTTTTAGGGCTTGGGGCCAGTTTTAGGGCTGAGGGCGGAGGGTTTGGTGTAATTTTTAAGGCTGAGTTTTAGGGCTCAGGGCAGGGGGGAAGGGACAGTTTTCAGGGCTGGAGGTCTGTTTTAGGGTTCAGGGCGGCTGGTGTCGTGGTCGTTTTTTGGGTTGGAGCAGGGTGGATTGCAGGGCTAGGGTATCGGGGGCTGGGATGTGATCTCTACCACGTATATCTCTTTACCAATCATGCCTTTACAACAAAATTTGTTATAAAGGAATGCGTAGTAAAGACGCGATCGTGGTTCAGACCACTTTGTTTAGGCATGCGTTGTTTAGGCATGAGTTGTTAGATCAGACAACCACTTCTGGTTTGGAAGCATGCTTCTGGTTGGTTCACTAAGTCTCCAGAGAGTGGAGTAGGTCTAGAGACAGATGGATGCTGCTCAAGGTCAAGTCACAAGCTTGCTGAACCTGGTGTTCATGTATGGGTAATTCAAGGTTAGTTTCTGCAGACAGATCCCTGATGAACATTTTAGGAGTGCACGGACTCCCTTTGTGATAGAAAATTCTGTGACTCTTTTTCGCAGTATATCAAGTGGAACCTTGCATCCAGGCAGTGGATAATGTGCAACCAGTGGCATTATATAATCATCCTGGATTTTTAGAGGGGTAGTATTATTCTGTAAACATGTAGGTGAGGTTGCAGATCTCCAGTCTACTCGTCTTTCATAAGGAAGAACTGGGGGGAAAAAAGACTGGACGCCAGATACTTGAAAAACTAGTATGATGGTCTGAAGACTCCAGAGATGCCCTACCTCAGCGAGGCGTGTGTTCATCTGATGCTTTCAGATAAGAACAGAGACAAAAAGGAAATTGGATTGTAACCAAAATGAATGTCTGGCATCCACAAGGCGGTGCGGTCATGCTACTCTGTTCAAGGACCTAGTACCCCCTTATAGTACATTGGAAGTACTCCCATTAGAGATATATGTGGCCCCTGGAACCCATCAGATGCGGACTGCAAATACTTCTGGAAAAAAGACACCAATGCTAATATTTACTCTTGGAACTGCATCCAAACAAAGAAGGTTCCTCATCAGAAGAGATCTGCTAAGTTCCCCAAGTCCCTTTTGTAAAGTAGTTAGGGTCTACTGAAGGGAGTCAGGGGTAGCAGACTGGTTTCAATGGAGGCTTCCAAACTGAGGAACTCGCACCCATAACCACTCATAAGATTGGTGTACACTCAGGAAAGCTGCAATCTGCCTGTTTCTGTATTAGCACACTTACATTCTAATGCCTGGCCGAGCTGTAGATTTTCTAGCACCTAGAGACCATTTTGGTGGCATGAGTGCACTACAGGTATCTATCTGCACAACACAATTCTAACAATACACCAGGCCTCAATGACCTAGCTGGATTAGGCATGAAGCATTTGTCAAAAATAATACGATTTAAAAAAAGTTAAATAAGCACCTGTCATTGTGGCTGCCTGGAACCGCAGATTAGGTTAAAGCTTTTCGATTGTGTTATACTTGTCAAACATTTGCCATGCTTTCCCGTTTGCACAATTCACACTGCCACCCTTGGCCATCTCTCAAGACCACCGTCTTTCAGCAACACTCGAGCTACATTGCATCCCCAAAGTGGAATCTTAGGAGTTGCACTACTGTGATTAAGCAAATAAATCCAAGACGTTTCCAAAACGTGCCCAAACATGTCTTTTTTTTTCTTCTCGATTTGATGTTTTTATCCTTTCAAGCTTGACCGAGATTCTTTTTTATCTTTTGTCAAATGAAACTTTTGTATATGTGTACAAGGAGGGAATTACTAGCACGTTAGGGAAGAAAAACAAACTAAAGGTTTAACAAGTTTTAACAAAGCTATTACAACAAACTGAATCTAACTCTTCACAGACAGGTGCGTCAAAAGTCCCTAGATATAACCATACCAATCCTTTCAGGGTGGCTAAGCCGCCCACAATTAAAGGCAAAACCCTGCCAGAAGCGCCTAGGAATGCAGAAATCAACAAGCTCAATAAAAAATAGATGGGAGATAAACAACCTAGAGTCCGGGCAAACGTAGGTATACAAATAATTAAACAAAGTATTAATTAACTAGCTATAAAGGGTTCAGGGAAACAGTAGGAGAGCGTAAAAAAAAAAAAAACCAGAAGTCATTTGGGTAGAAACTTTTTTGTAGATACTTGTATCTAGCGTATCAAAATAGTCCAAATAGAATAACAATTAAATACATTTCCATAAAGTAAAAAGAAAAAAATAACTCATGGAAAAATAAAAGATTGCCGTGAAAAAACACCGGCATTCACCACACCGCTCCAGTGAATCAAGACCGCATACAGACAAGTTTGCCTGGCAGAGAATTCAGTCATCATTTAAAACCTGAGCCACGAAGAAAATGTTATTTCTGAAATACTTGGGGCCTGTAAGATGAGTTTGATGCCTTACCTCACAGAAGGAGAGGTGAGACACCAAACTTGGGTCGCTTCAAGTAGATGGTACCAAAGAACAATGAAAGGCATGAAAAAGGTCATTCCTCTAAGGGGATGGTTGGCACAACTGAAGCAAAATGCAGTTTAATGGAGCACCCACCACCCATGCCCTGTTATTGATGAAGTTTTAATTCCTCCAGAGGTATCTTCATTCACAACAGCCAAGTTGATTTTGTCTCAATGTGCAGATGAGGATACAACTATTAAAGACTAGTTTCTTGCAGTTTGTTTTCCGCAGTCATAAAAAGCAACCACCACAAAAGTGTCTCAGATTCTGGCGATTTGGCTTGTCCAAGACATCAAGACAACAGCATCAGCCATCCTTCAGAATATTCCCCCTGAGACAAGAGACCAGGTCTACACCAACTCTTGTGCATCTATTGAGTGATCCCAAACCCAGGATTCTTTTAGCTTTTCTATCCTTCTGCGGTACAAGACAATAGGGGCAGCAACCTTGCCTTCATTCAGTTAATGCTTCCTCTTCCTCGTCAATGAAACAATTTGTCTTCCTTCTTGAGTAGTCATGTCAAATGTTCGTTGTTAAATGTCTTGGCATAAGTGCTTTGGTCTGTTGACAAACTGTATGCAGTACTCAAGTACCATAGTATCCTGCACCTATTCATCAGGATCACTAATGTTCAATGGTCATATGAACCAATTTCCACTAAGCACTGCTTGGAAGAGGAGGAATGGGTAACTGATCTTCTTCGACCTTGGCCCCTGGGAGTACTTCCTCTTGACCCACCTCTAGAAGTCTGACTACTGCCTTCCCTTTGTTTTCTGTGATTAATGGCCCTAGGTTCCTTGCAGTAGAAAGGGCCATCTATAGCTTGTGGGACGATTACATGGGGGCTACCACCCTTTGGTACTCATACATGGCTTAGAGGACTAAAATACCTCCTGCTGTGTTAGTTTGCTTTAAAACCAAACCTACTACAACCTCATTAGTATATTTGCCAAATGACATTTCACTTTTAAAAGGCTAGTTTTGAAGTCTAACCTTTACTTCACAGCAAAAGCTAAACACTGTACGCAGGAACACCCTCAAGAACCGTCCTCCTGCCATCTGTCTCACATAGTGGTCTTCGCCTGATCTAAAATGTAGAAGAAATAGTAATATTGGCAATGGTCTGTCTCTCTAGAACTATAGCCTGTGACTTACTTTTATGAAGTTCTGAAAGAATGGATATTTCTTCCATGTCGTTCCAGTGGTTTAAATTCTCCAAAAATAACACAATACAGTCATCTTTATGCAATAAGAGGCCTACAGTATAACCAGAAATAGTCAACTGGACTGTAGTTAGTATCTTTCTGGTTATCTTTATTGTTGTGCTTCTGTCTCTTTCATGCAAATCAACTAGAAGGCAGAAAAATGAATCTAAAGTTGGCACAGACCATTGAATCACAGTCGATGAGCGACTCATTACAGATATTCCCACTGTCAACACCAACAACGCCTAAAGATTTCAGAAGAAAACTAAACAGCACTACAAGCACACAAGAAACCTATCTGCAGCTGCTTTTCTTTTACTCTTGCTAAGTGTAATATCAGATGAGTAGGGGGCAATCACGGAAAGAGGAACAGATGAGCTTGCTGACATCCTGGTAAAAGGCTTTGGTAGAACCCTACATTGTATTTCACTTGACCACAGGAAGGTGAACTATCATACTTTTCCACAACACATTGTCAGTCGACTGGCTTAGATGTCGCTATGAACTCACATATTAAACAGAGTAAAATATGAATTCAAATAGTCAAATATGATGCTCTTTTCAGTCTAAGGATGATTTTTTTCTTATGTAAAATAAAACACCACTTTCGTTGGTACCAATAGGTAAAACACAATTTTATTTTTCTTAAACATGCGCACGTGTGCTCGTTCATCAACAGGCAAATATTTTGCTCTTGCATGTAAGCCGGTCAAACTTTTCAAGGCATGTGCTTGTGGTCTAATGTGAATATACAATGCAAAACTCAGTCATATAAGCACATCCAGGCATGTTTTCATCCTGTGCTTCATAAAAGAAGTCTCGGTCCATCTAGCGCATTCTCAGAATAAAATAGAATGTCCAAAGTGCAAAAAGTAAGTCAATACCAGAACTTACTTTGTGTAGCTTCTAATCACCAACACCAAGAACCTGGAAATGGGATTTTTGGGATATATGGACAAGCATTCTCAACAGCAAGTTTCATCCTTCAGCTAACAGACTATTTTATTCATCAGTCTCCAGGTCTATCAACTCTTCCCCCTCTTCGATCGTTACGGCAAAGTGCCCTGAGCTACCTCAAGGTGTACCACTTTATTTTTTTTTTAAACGTTACCGTTGGCTGCAGTTAGCAATCGTAAACTAGGCTTTGATGTTGTTTTAGTTAGTTGATGGCAATTTGGATGGACTGTAGGTACCACAGACCCTGTGGCTTGCCTAACAGGCATAAATTGTTGGACCTTCAAGGTAAATAACAAGACCCCGGGCTTCATTATTACCAATGGGACCAGTAAATGAAGTCACAGGCCCGCTGGAATACCAAGTTCTGCTGGAACTCTGTGGTCCCGGTGCATTTCACCTGAAAAGTCCATCTGCAAGTGAATTCTCCAGGTAAGATACTAGGGATAAATGAAGATTAACTAGTGTAGGAGAGTAGGATCTGCACTTATGTTGCCCCCACTTTTCTTCTGATGTATACACTGGTTTCTGACTATAGTCTAGCTGGGTCCCTGCTAATCAGGGCCCCAGCCTCTCTATTCTCTCTAAACAACTTGGAGTGCATATTAGATGCACTAGTGATTGGATACTGGGGTACCTTATGAGCCCCTAGTATAGGGTACCCTAGGTACCAAGGGCATAGGTACTTCACAGGCCTACCAGGGGCTGAAGCATGTATTATGCCACCCCTGGGAAGCAGACTCAATCTGACACCACAGGCCTGCTACTGCAGCCTGGGTGAGGTGGTATTAGCACTCCTCACTGAGGTATAGGTTCCCTATATCTCACCTTACACACACATATAAACCTATCAGTCACCCCTAAGGTAGGCCCTATCAATCCTGAGGGCAGGGTGCTTGGTTTCCATGCGAGGGGGTGCCTCTGCATGAGCAGGGCCCCTCTGCAGCTGGCAGAGTCTATTCTCTGTGGCCGTTTGTGGATAAGGTTAAACCATATACTCTTAAGTGCATTATAACCAAGCAGTAAATGCTAACTTTGGGATGGCTGCATCAAAACATGTCGTGTTTGGTGTCAAACGCCATGGAATCATACCCCCACACCAGTAACTGGTGTGGGAGTATGATCCCACCCTTCTAGAGGGATAGACATGTACCTACTGTGGAAACACAGTAGAATCCTGAAAGAGCCCTGGCATCACAAAATGGATGCCACCAGCACAGACACTGGGCTGCCCTCCTGCTGCTGACTGAAACTCGCAGTGGAGGAGGCCCAACAATAGGCATCCTGTCACAGGGAGTTGTAACCACCTTCCAGACAGGATTTAGTGTATTGGGGCTGGGTGGGTGCACTCCTAGAGTGCTTTAAAGTCCTGCACTGGGGGAGCAGTAGGCTCCTCTGTACATATGCCAGCTCAAACCGGTTCAGGGGCTACCAGACCCTGCTCTGGCGCGAAACTGGACAAAGGGAAGTGGGTGTAACCACCCACTCCCTGACCCTTCCAGAGGAGTGGTCATAGAGCTAGTCCCTCTCTTTCTTTTAGTATAAGATAGGGAACCCTTGCCATTGCAAGTTAGAAATCCCTGGACGACGCTTTACAAGAAGAATCCTAGAAATTCGACGTTCCACTACCTTTGGAAGACTGAAGAATCTCCCTTGGAGTCAATGAGTGACTCCCCTGCTTGGCAGGCACCAAAACATTGAATCAACGGTCGCAAACCTTCCAGCTCCCGCCAGAGTCCAAAGTCCCTGCAGCCCCGAAAGTGGATTTTCTGACTTCTCGACGGCCATTGTGAGTCCCCAGTAAACCTGAGGCGAGTGGACCCCACGAGTGACGAGGAACAGCAATACCCGGGTACCGTGCACTATTGTCGAGTGCAACCCCTTCACGACGTTCTACGAACTTGTGCATTGGACCATGTGTGGTCCAGGCCTCCAGCAGGATTTCCCTAAAAAAATCAGAGGCCTACCTCGTCCCGAGTGACCGTGGGCTCCTGTGAAGCGAATCCTCACGAGGCGTCTTCGCGATCCCTTGCTGGTTGGCTTGTGGGTCCTCTGAAGACTTTTTCATCGAACCAAAGGGCTCCCCTGGTTGCTCCAGGCCTGCCCTGACTTACCCTTGCTGGGTGAGTTCCTCAGACCTTGCTGGTCTGCACCGCTGACTTTCTTCACTTTCCACGAGACTTGCTGTTTCCAAGGCTTGTTGGCTCCAATCCGGTTGCCGACACCTCAGTAAGCTGCAGACTTCGTGCGACACTCCGAATCCAGCTCCTGGTCGTCGTCGATGCCTCCTGGACCTCGTGGTTAAAGAGTCAAGACACCTGTGATCACCTGAAATCACCCGACTACTGTGGGCATCATCCAGCTTCCTGGCCCCGGGTCACTGGCAAGTGACTTTGAACACTGTCCCTTCTGCTTTCAGGTCTTCTTTCTTCTGAATCCAGCCTTGGATTCCACCGGACACTTCTCCTGTCTTCACAAGCAGCAAATCTTCTTTGGCTCCCATTGAAAACGACGCCGCGACCCGACAGCAAAAGACACCTATCCACCCGGCTTACCTGGGTGAGCTAACTCGTGCACTCCGGTGCTCCTGTGTGTGTTGGCTCTCGAACTACTTACCCTGTAAGTGACTTGCTTGTAGACTCTCCGGAAGTACCCTAAAACTTTAAAATTCCAACCGCGACTTGCTCCATTGAAATCAATAGAGAACCCACGGCTGTGTTCTCACACTGCACGCGTCTCCCGTGGGTCCTTTACTTACCTGCCTTGGATGGATTAGTGAGGCCCCAGCGATTCTGAAGGCACTAGGCCTCGTCCCTTTGCAAGTTGATATTCTTATACCTCTTTTCTAGTATATGGTCTGGTACGCCCCTAGCGCCCCAGCCATATAAGTGCTTAATTTGTTGTGAAACATTGATTTGTGCATATGTTCCTCACTTCTAATCTCATATAGAGATTAATAGAGTGTGTCTAGAAAAAAATACATATATATTTTATATATATACCTGTGTGGTTGTAAAGTCCGGGTCGGAGACAGGAATCCTTTTTAGGTATTTATTCAAGTAATTCAGCATCAACAGAGTAACGCCTCCGCTCTCTCCTTGGCATACAATCTAACTCCCACACACTCTAGAATCTCCCCCCTCTCGTGGACAATCCCACGAGGAACGCAAGTAAAGCACGAGACAACTAATAAATAAATAATACCTCAGGACATAACACATCTTCCCCTTATACAATAATCAAAACAATTAGCAAAACAACAACAACAAAAAAAACTAAGATGCCACATCACAAAAATAATCAGACATCCATTTTGGTTTAGAACGAGTACGTTTGGTACTACAACTTGGTTCCACAGACTGATCTTCTTCATGAACCCCACCAGATGACAATTCTACATCACTTTGCTGAACACAAGGAGATGATTCTACAATACCACTTCCACTCGGAATAACCATGTCATTATTAATACAATCCCGATCAACATTGACACAATTAGAAGTATTAGAATCAATCACATTCCCATCCCCCTCTGAAGTAATATCCTACTCAGAATGGGAATCATGTGATCGGTTGATTACCAATGGAGGAGTTTGGAAATGAAAATTTGGAGGAGGACGAAAAACAGCAATTCTTTTAAGGTTCCAAACTTTCCCATCTGACAATTGGACCGCATTTCTTAAAACCTTCTTAACCTGCAAGGGTTTAAAATATTGACTTTCCCCCTTGCTACTTTTCCAAGGCTTCTTGACCCTGACCCAAGAACCAACTTTTACACAAACCTCCCTAGTATTGTGTTTCTTGTTGTACACTTCATGATGCAGGTTACATTTATTAACAATCCTGGATCTAACAACATCAAAAGGTAAAGTAGTAGAAGAACTTTCCAGTAACCATTCAGGATTGCATTTAGTTCTAGCACTTCGACCTCTCATAACTTCAAAGGGTGTTACTTCCAAAGATTCATGGGGTGTAGTTCTATACATCCATAAAGTCTTAAAAATTTGCACCTCCCAGTCACAACTGTTCTGAACAGCCATTTGAATAGAGTTTTTAAGAACTCTGTTGAATCTTTCAACCATGCCGTTACCAGAAGGGTTATAAAGCGAAGTCGTCCTATGTCTAATGCCAGCTCTTTTAAAATATTCTTGAGTTAAGTTGGACATGAATTGAACTCCATTATCTGAACTGGCAAACCCTCTTCAATGAAGGTTCTATCCAGGAATTTTAAAACCTCTTGAGAGTCAGCTTTATCAACCACCTTGATTACGGGCCACCTGGAAAAAATGTCAATGAGTGCTATAATGTATTTTTTCTCACTACCAACTGGACCCATGATGTCAATTGCAATGGTATGCCATGGCTTTTCAGGAATGAAAGACTCACCTAATTTTGGCCTTAAGGTGACTAAAGATTTGTCCGACATGCAGCAAGGTACACACTCACGCAAAATCCGCTCAACCACAACATCAATACCAGGCCACCAAAACCATTGCTTGAACCTCTGTTTGGTTTTGATAATGCCACTGTGCTCCTCATGGCAAAGCTTAACTATTTTCATTCTCATTGAAAGAGGAGGAATAACCTTATCACCTCTAAAAATGTACCCCTTGGTGACAGAAAGCTCATGCCTTATTTCCCAAAAAGGTTTAAATGCATTAGGAAGCTTATTTTTACAAGGCCAACCCTTATTCATGAAAATAATTAACTTCTGCAAGGTGTCATCCAATCTATAATTATTAGACCATTCAATCTCATCAAAGTTGGACAACCCTTGATTGTGAATCAAGGCAACTTGTTCATCATCCGAGTCATAAGAATCACACTCATGCATATCAATGGGTAGTCTCGACAAGAAGTCCGCAACGACGTTCTTTTTCCCCAGGAACATAAACAATCTGATAAATGTAATCCTGTAACCTCAATGACAATCTAGCGATTCTAGCCGAGGCATTCAACATCCCTTCCGTTGTCAAAAGTTTAACCAAAGGTTTATGGTCAGTACGTATCAAACAGGACCTTCCCCAAATGAAAGATCGAAAATGATCCATTGCCCAAACACATGCAAGGGTCTCTTTCTCAATAACAGAAAAGTTCTCTTCAGAAGGGGATAGAGCACGAGAAGCATAACCAACAATGTTCTCATCCCCTTCTGGTCCTATTTGAGACAAAACGCCACCTAAGACTTGCGTCTACCGTAACAATATTGTCTAAATCAGGGTCAAACTCCTTCAGAGCTGGGGCTTCTACAATGGCTCGTTTGATATTATCAAATTCAGACTGGCATTCTTTACTCCATAAAAACCGTACATTATTCTTGAGAAGTTGTCTAATGAAGAATATTCTTGCGGAAAAATTCCTTACAAACCTTGAATAAAATTCAGCTAAACCTAGAAAAGACCGAATTTCTTCTTTGTTCGTGGGGTTTGGTGCATCCCGAATGGCCTCAATTAGAGAACGTTTAGGAGAAATACCCTCTTTACTAATGGTGTGACCCAAGTAAGTGATAGATTTCACTGCGAATTTACACTTGGAATGCTCGACTTTCAAACCCTTGGACGCCAAAATTGTAAAGACCTCATCAAGGATTCTATCATGTTCTTCCCTATTGGCTCCAAACACAAGAATGTCATCCTGAAAGCATCTTACATTTTTGATTTGACCAAATAAGTGATACATCAGCCTTTGAAAAATAGCGGCAGCAGAGGCTAACCCAAAAGGAAGCCTTTTGTACTGAAAACACCCAAAAGGGGTGATAAAAGCTGTTAACGCTTTACTCTCCTCAGCAAGGGAAATCGGATGGTAAGCGGCAGAAAGATCTATGGTGGAAAACCATTCTGCTTTTTTTTACCAAGGACAACATTTCCGAAATCTTGGGAAGAGGAAATGTATCTACAATGATGTTGTTATTAAGGTGTCTTAGGTCCACACACAATCTTAAATTACCATTGCTACGTCTTGCCACAACAATCGGAGAAATCCATTCGGCAGATTCAATACGCTCAATGATGTCCGCCTTAACTAACTTCTCTAATTCTTTCTCCACATCATTTCTGAGAAGAACGGGAATCTGCTTCACTTTGTGGATTTTCGGACAAGCATCCATTCTTAATATAATGCGATGTTCAAAATCATTCAGGTTCCCTATACTGCCACTAAAAACTTTTGGAAATTTCTCTAGCAACCCTTTATAAAGGAAATTGTCTTCATTAAGTACCATAACCGGGTCTGGACTGTTGGGGTTGAGCATTATATCCAGTTTCCCTTGATCCTTCCAACCTAACACAGAAGGTCCCTTCTTTGCAACATACAATTTGCTAGTAGTCTGTCGATTCTTAAAGACAAACAGCAATGACCTGTACCCAACCATGTCAATTTTTTCACCTGAAAACCCCACTGGCTGAATGTCAGGTTCTAGGAGTTTATTACCTAAACGTGTTGCAAAAAGAGATTTCCACGTCTCTTCATCTACTATCGTATACGGTGAACCGAATCCGCATACATTTGTACAGAAATACCACCTATGAGCATGGTACATAATGGCTTTTTAAGAACTTTATCATTGTTATAATAAATGTTCCAAATGAATAGCTCCTTAGGATCTATGTTTTGTGAACTCCTAGAGTCACTAATGGTAAGTTTTTTTATATTGTCCTCACATTCACTAGAGTCATAATCAACTTCATCAATACATTTAACCTTCTCTTTCTTTTTCCTATTGCAGACTTTAGTAAAATGGCCAACAATACCACAATTCGAGCATCGTTGCCTTAAGGCAGGACATATTCTACTCGAAGCTAAATGTGAAGGACTGTCACATCTGTAACATCTAAAATTGCTGCCCCGGTTGTACTCCTTTTTTTTTTAACAGTAGAGTCATTTTTAATTTTAACAGAGTTATTTGATTTAGAATGGAGCATATTCGTTTTAATTTTGCTAACAACTTCTGCAGAACTCTCTTCAATAACAGCATCTCGTTTAAGTAACTTAGCACTACGACTAGACATTTCAGCTTTTCTCACTATGCTTAGAATATCTTTTAACTCAGCATCACCGTTAATCCATAATCTGTCTTGGACAGCAGGATCTTTGTTATGCATTACTACCTGATCTCTGATGAATTGATCCACCAAATGATCAAACTTACAGTCGTCTGCAAGTTTCCTCAGAGCTGAAACATACTCATCTATAGTTTCATTGGCTTCTTGTTTCCTTTGAAAGAATTTAAATCTTAGAATTCCAATACAGACTTTAGGTGCAAAATATGTATCAAAGTCATTTACGATCGCATCAAACACATTTGCGTCCCCACCCCCTAAAGCTTTAGTCATTTCCTCATAGGCTTTTAACCCCCCTGGCCCAACGGAATGCAACAAAAGTTTCTTCTTCCTCTGTGGTGTCATTTTCCCGTCTTCATCAATAGTGTCAATAAAGTTGAGAAAATACGCCTTCCATTGCGACCACTTCATGCATGGTTCAGAACCGGCGGGCCAGAATGCTTGAGGAGGCTGAATAGAGTAACTTTGACTCGTCATGTTAAAGATTGGCTGAAAGCAATATCCAAAAACAAGAACTAGATTTAAAATAAAATTGTTATCAATAAATATATTAAAAAAAACAATAGGGCCAGTTACGTGAGGGTTTGCTCAAATAGTTGCTCAAAAAAAATATTTAAAAGAATAAGGACGGTAAAGGTGTGCACATCACCGAGTTGTTTGAATAACTGGGAAAATGTGCTATTACTATTCAAGTTAGTAATGAAGATTCTTTGCACTACCAATTCTTTGAAGAAGAGAAAAATAAAAAAAAAGAATGTGCTGTTTACTCGTAGAAAGATGTAAAGGAATAGTTAAACGTAGAAAATTGTTTTTTTTTTTAAATGGTGTGCACATCACCGTAAGCGTTGACTGTGCACTGCACAGGCAAAAGAAGTCTTTGATGCGCTTGTACTAAGGTGCGCGCATCACCGTGAACGAGAAATACAGTGAAGCTTACACGAGCACTGCACAGGCAAAAGGAGTCTTTGATGCGCTTGTACTAAGGTGCGCGCATCACCATGAAGAAGAAATACAGTGAAGCTTACACAAAACAAAGCGTGGCTCCTTTAAGGGAAATCCAAAATGGTGGCACGCTGGGTTCACGCAACGTGAACTTGCACGTCAGAGCAAGGACGTGACAGAAGGGGAAGGCGAACTCTGCTGACGCTGTGAAGAGCGAGACGCGGCAGTTGAAAGCGCTCGAGATGGGAGGATAGAATTTTGAATCCAAACATGCCAAAAGGAGAGAAATAGTGAGTAAAAGTTCCCTTTATTTAAAGGAGGATACGACCTGTGGTATGTTTCGTCTTCGGTGAAAGACTTCTGTCTTCAGCGAAATTATTTCTCTCTTGTTCTTCGATGAGCGGATACACACGAAAGGCAGGAACAGAAAAATTGCTTGTAAATCAGCAATACAGCAGAAACTTGACACGTAGGTTCTTCCTTTTCAACTCGTCGCCAATTGTAAAGTCAGGGTCGGAGACAGGAATCCTTTTTAGGTATTTATTCAAGTAATTCAGCATCAACAGAGTAACGCCTCCGCTCTCTCCTTGGCATACAATCTAACTCCCACACACTCTAGAATCTCCCCCCTCTCGTGGACAATCCCACGAGGAACGCAAGTAAAGCACGAGACAACTAATAAATAAATAATACCTCAGGACATAACAGTGGTGTCCTTTCATTTGGTAATTCAAGAGATTATAAGGTAAAACAAGCTGCTTTACATTCCTCTGAGACTTAGCCTGAAGGCTGCTCCCCACAGCTACCACTAGGATAGCTTTCTTTACAAGGTTGTCTTAAACCTATCTACCATAAGAGTCGAATTGGACTGGTACAAGGTGGCCACTATAACTAGTGACCAGCATATGCCAGGCCAACTTCTCACAACTAAAAAATTGCAACCAGAACACCAATTCCCTACCCAATACCTAATTTTCAATAATACCCTAGTGTCCCTCTGGTGTTCAGACAGAAACTTCATCCAATCAGAGTTACTGGTACCCCATATATTGGTGACTCCAGAGCACAGTTGGTGACAGATTTCCCAGAGCGTGCGAAAGAAAGCAAAAGAACACTTACATCCTGAACTAGGTGCCTCCAGTCACATAGCAGTTATGGAAAATATAGGTCAAGACACATTTAGACTAATAATCTTCAAAAGGAAGTATTTTACGAGTCTGCCACCGTTTGCCTTTAATGGGAGTTGTAGGGTGCGGACTCATCTACCTGTACATCAGACGCCAAATTTCAAAACTAGATGCCATTAAAACTATTAACAAAACACAGGCACATCTGTAAGAAGCACAACTGTGCATTTCCACCATAAGTGGATAGAGGGTAAGTGAAAAGCTTAAAGGAAAATGCAGTGTAACACCAGGTTAAGCACCAACACAACAGTATCTCGCATCCCAAGTCAGCAAAAGTCAACACAATATTATTCCACAGAAGAACACGGAAAAGACCACGGCAGTACGGTGCTGCCTCAGTTTGTACTCAACCGCATGCCTCAAGACAGTAACATTTTTGCCATGAAAACAAAATACCTGCAGAAGGCCAGAGATTTAGCACGGCTGATAAAATACTGAAACGTCTAATGTATACAGAGATCTCCCTAATAACTTGATAAAAATATTTCGTCTCAGGGCAGGTACCATTAAACACGCTCTCAGTTTTCCCTTATGGAATTTTAATGACCAACGTGCTGTGCCTTGCCCTTGTGACTGCCGGAGTGAGCAAACAATTTTACATTTTTTATTTTTTTGTAAATTTTATTCTAAATATATCAAATGGTTTTTAATTCCGTATGTTAAAAAATTAAAACCAATTAGCCTGGAACTTGCATTTTCAATGATTTTGACCCTGGATGACCATGAACTTGTCTTTTGTGTGAGCTCTTTTTTAAAAACTGCGGTTCGTGCTCGTTTAACAATGTGTTAAAAATTTGTATGGACTGTTGATTTTTTGTGTAAACAGCATCTTATTGGGTATTTTGTATGTTTTATTTGCTGTGCTTTTATGGATTATTATTGATCCGAATAAAGTTTCATTGATTGATTGATTGATTGATTGATAAAAATAGTGCACAGCAATTTACAGAATAAAAGCAAGTCTTAAAACAATTTACTGGCAGGCAGAGTTTATGTTTAAGAATCCTAGGGAGCAATTTTCTAACGGACAGTAAATTATTTACAACTGTCACCTGATTTTCATGAGTTTAGTAGTGAACACATCCTATATGTTGACAAGTGTCTTCAGTGGACCTGAAAATGAAAACAGAGTCTGGCGCGTAGTGCTGAGGGTAAAACCCCAAGTAAAGGCAGGGGACAAATAGAAATATGGAAACTCTTTTAAAAATTTACATACCAGCATACAGGTGAATTTTCTAGACTTGTGCATCTGGGCTGCAAGTATGGCCAATCTGAGACGTGAATCTCGAACTGTAAGTACCTGTTCAGTCACTATGACACAATGTATGACCCTTAAAAATTATATCACTGGTTTCTCCCTGAGCCTCAGTTACTAATGCACAAGCTTGGAAAGGGAGTTTTGTCAGATGCAGTTTGATGCCAATTGGTGATAATTAAATTTAACATTACCACCCCCACCAGCTTCCCGTTTTCTATCCTCACAAAATAGGGCCCAACCTCCCCATGAGAAAGGTACATGTTTCATAACCCTAGTAGAATACTTTGCGGTCTACTTACGTTCCTTGCCCAGGAAGAAGGAGTAGAAGCAGAAATGGTTGATGCTCAGGTACAGCGACCCTTGGCGGGGGACGCGCCCCTTCCAGCAGCAGCAGGAGTAATTTGCAATGAGCTTCTCCGCTTCGGGGAAGTTAAATCTGCTCTCAAATCTCACCAGCGCCTCCCGAAACTTCTCCGGCTCTTCTTCTTGCTCAGCCAGCTTACTACTGCTCTCCTGTGCAATCAGCCCCTGTCAAAAGGGAGGAGAAGGTCACTTTAGGCAGGGCCTGGTATTATGCAGCAAATGAGGACCGATTGAGGGGGCACAATTCACTGTGCTAGATTCATTTCACTATTTTGTCATTTTAACACACATTTGTACTGTGGGGCAAATGTTTCACCCCATTAATACCAGTCGAAAGACTGAATACAGAAATTGTGTAAACATAAAACATGTGTATGTGGTTATTTGAAATGTGTCCTCTCTCTGAAGTTAATGTCATAAAATGGTAGATGGCAGGAGCAGCTCCTCCCCTATAGCGGAGGAGCTTCGCCACACTGCTGCTACCCAGATTATTTTATTATCATTTTCTTGTTTGCCGTTGCCTCTGCTGGGTAGCCGAGTTGCGGGGCGGGCAGGGCCATCCTCCCGAGCTTCAGGAGGCGGAGTTGTGGGCTCTACTAAGTGCGCATGACCGTTTGGCCGGCTGTCTTAGGCCGGCCAAACCGTCATGCACACTTCGCATTTCTCCACCTGGCTGTGTTGTACAGCCGGATGGAGAAAAGCCACAGCTCCCAGGCACTGTCTGAGCAGAAAAGCAGGCCGCTCAGGCCAATGCAGCACTGTTCTCATGCTGGGAATAGCCTGCGCAGTGTGTGCTAGTCGAGGATCGGGAAAGGAGGAAGAGAGAGCGGACGCAGAGTCAGGTAATTTTTTTGTGTTATATATATATTACCTACTGGCGATAGCCAGTAGGTAGTTATAGTTAGGACCACGTTTCCATAGGAAAACCTCAACATTCTATTTTGCATAACTTTGGCGCCGGTCGACGAATCCTCGCGAATTTCTCAAAATAGGTGGGGCGCTACGCTCCGCTCCTACCCTGAAAGTCTCGGGGGGATTCGTCAAGCGGGGGCTGAGATAAAAGGGGGGTCCCAAAACGCGTTTTTCCCATGCATTTTTCCATAGGACCTTTAGAACGAGCTACAGCCCGAATGGCTGAACAGAATTACTCAAAATTTGGCAGAGAGGTAGTCCCTAGGTCAAGGAAGTGCCTTTTGTAGGTTTGGTGTAAATCTGTTCAGTAGATTCTGAGAAAATAGCCTTTAAATCAATATATATATCTGAGCCAGCTTACGGTACGCTTACCGTACGCTTACGGTAAGCGTACGGTGGCGTGCGCGAGCGCGATTCTGATTGGCTCTTAGATCTTAGTAAACATTCGAATCGGCCGAAACCAGGAAGCGGCGGCCGCCATTTTGTCTCTCGCACTGAGAGAGATTTTTAAAATCGGAAGCCCAAAAACATGTAAAGGGGCTGTTTTGACAACTCCCTCCCACATAGTCATGTTGAGGGAGTCCCCAAACATCCCCCAAGTGCAAAAACGGTTTTATTTTTTTTTCGGCAATTTCGCGGGGTACGCTTACCGTACGCTTACGGTAAGCGTACGGTAAAAAAATAAAAATAAAAAAAACACTATCCACACTTACCCCACCCCCTGTGCTTTTGGTGGCAGAAGGCCACCAAATGTGCTGGGCTTATTACAATGGAAAAAAACACTATCCACACTTACCCCACCCCCTGTGCTTTTGGTGGCCGTAGGCCACCAAATGTACAGGGCTTATTATAAGGGAAAAAAACTTAGCATTTAAAAAACCGTACTAATTCACTGAAAAAACCATAGGTTTCACACACGTTATAGTTAGGAATTAGCATTTAAAAAACCTTGCAAATTCACTGAAAAAACCATAGGTTTCACACATGTTATAGTTAGTGGAAATTTTACTGATAAAAAACCAATGAAATTGCCCCGTTATAGTTAGCGCAGGCAACTATAACTCACGCGACCGCAATCCTCTGCTGATGACATATGTGTCTTTATGAAAAAAAAATATTTGTAATATATGTATAGCTAAAAATGTATGGAAGAAGACATGGGCAAATAAGTGTCTAAATACAGTATTAGCATCAGCAGAGGATTGCGGTCGCGTGAGTTATAGTTGCCTGCGCTAACTATAACGGGGCAATTTCATTGGTTTTTTATCAGTAAAATTTCCACTAACTATAACATGTGTGAAACCTATGGTTTTTTCAGTGAATATATATATATATATATATATATATATATATATATATATATATCTTATTTAATGTATTTATGCCCCCCCCCCCACGCACTATCTAGTCACATCGGGCGCAGCCGCCACTGGAAGATGGAGGGAATAGAATAGGCAAGATACACAGATGTGGCCATGGAAACCCTTGTATACGGGGACCACGGAGCAAGAGTCTCAAGGAAGAGGCAGGAAGGCAGGATCCAAGAGGGATGTAGAGCAACAGACATCACTCTTACAGGGGGCAATGAAGCCAATACCATGCATTTTCTCATTTCTGCAAAGTCCTTGCTTAAATTAATCGGCCGCCATTGTCTGCAGTTGAATAGGTTTTCCCACCACAATAAAGCCAAGAAAAGACTACGTCGCGTCCGGTGCGCATTCTTCTTACTGCTTCACCAATGAAATTGAGACAAGCCTTATGCCAAATGTGCAATGGCAAACCGCCATCAGTCTTTAAAGACTGTTTACAATCAACCAATGGCTCATGAAGGCGTGAATGACTCAATCAACCAACAATTGCTGAGCTCAAAATACTAAACAGGACGCCCCTCTGAATATAAATTACAAGAGATGTGCTTGAATCTGCAAAACAGCGAAAGCTGTTGTAAATATACACATTCACAGTATCTTCGAAGGGAAGAAGGTTTATTTAAGCAGCTTATTTTACCCCAGCCTCCTCTCTTCAGCTCCTCTCCTTCTCAACCTCCTAGCAGTTGAATCATTCTATTCCACACAGGAAACTTCTAGATAGAATAAAGAACATTCAACACCAAAGGTTCTACATACTATGTTAAGAATTCCACAGCTCACTCTGACAGATCTAAAGTTATTTTCCCATTCTGCCATCTGTATGGTCAAAATCACTCGACTGCGTCTGAATATTAAAACCAGCAGTGCCATTAATATGCACCGTAGAACTTTCCCTTTTGTCTATGATTATATAAAAGTTATATAGTATAACCATTTTTTGTTGTTGCTAAAACTGAATTTCAAATTGGGAGCGTATAAAACGTGTGAAGATGGGACAGAGGGGGCACCGAGTTCAGAATGGGTGACTTCTGCCAAGTAGCAACAGGAAGATCCAGATACCAAAGCGTTACATTCTTGTTCTCCCAGTGGCCCAGAACGCTGCAGCAGGATTGTTAACCAGGAAGCAGTCCTGGGATTCCATTTCCTGAAACTCGAAATCAGAGATATAGCTTTTCTTCAACACCCAAGTCCCCTTCAAGATCTTTTCTCACCTACAAATGCTTGGAAGGAGTGAAAACGATATCTAAGCGAAACCCAAAGAGTTACACACCAGTGAACTGCCTTAGCTCTTATGTCAAGAGCAGACCTTTAAGTGGGATGAAAAAAATGGAGAGGTCTGTAAAGGGGACGTGGCCTATGTAATTACAGGCATGGCCTAAAGACAAACTAGATTTCTGTGACTCCCAAGCTTTCTGATATTGTATCCAGATGTATAACACAACAACTGACACATGTCATACCAGCAAAGACTACTGGTTTGCCAGTGGTTGTTACCTGTGTAAGATAAATGAACAACAACAACGATTTTGTTGTAAACTTTAGTATTGAAAATGTGTCAATGCTGAAATTGTGAGACTGATTAAACAATACTGAGGCGTGTGGAAGGTTAGTGGTCTTCTGAGTGTCTCGGTCACTCCGGTAATGCTCACTCTGTTAGAAGTGTCACCGTTTTTCTCCCCACATCCCATACATCTGCATGTCTTGCACCTCATCACTTTCCTCTTCACCATTCTTTTCACTTACTCCTGAACGCACTTCCTTGCATCTCCTTTACTTCACCACCCTCAAACACAAAACATACCCACCCACTGTCGCCTTGTCAATACTTTGACGACTGTATACTTCCTTCATACACATTTGCAAAGAATCACAATTGCAACTGGAATACATGACCACTCCTCTGCAGCGAGGCCAAGGATTGGATGACCATGTATTCTGACCCACTGACCAGCACTGTGAGAAACTCACACTGCCTTGATTATCTGAATGTGTTTTACATGGACTGTTCAGAAACCGATCAGTGCTTTTGCCACTAACGTTATGGGCATGAAATGCAGGTCCCAACAGGGATCAGCTTCAATGTCCGTTTTAATTACTACCGTGTCCGAAACTTGCAAAGACCCAGCCCACTTAAAGCTCAGGTCAACAGCCTTCTTCAGGTCACCTGAACAGGCTGCAGCTTCAAATGTGGTAGTCGTCTTACAGTACAGGAACTGCTTTATAATGTCTCACCACCCATGGCCATCTGTGCCTATTTCACCCACCTCAGCCTCACAACAGAAACCTGATACTATGTTGGGTTGACAGCACAGTTGTCTGCTGACCAATTGTTGGCAATTCCATTACAGAATAGAATGGCGTTTGGTTTCACCAAGAGGAATATTCTCTCTCACCTCATGTTCCTTTTTTTGGAGTATGATAACGATTTTTCAGAAGTGTTTCTAGTAAAATATATGGGACTATTTCATATGTGAAAAGTACACTCAATCACCACATTGGTTGGCACATTCAACTGTTTACCTCCTATAGACTTTCCATACAGAAGACACAAACATGTTTTCTATTTTATCCCCAGCATTAGCAAATCCCATAGGGCGGCTTTCAAGTGATAAACAGCAAATGCCAATGTTTAGGTGCATTGGCTCATTAAAGCAAAGACTACTGGACAATGCAGGTTTCATTTAGTCATTATGTTCTACAAATAGATATGCATAAGCGACTAATGAAGCAGAAATAAAAATGGGCATGTCGAGAAGCAGAACTAGAACATTTCATCTTGGTACAATTCAGAAATTGTTTAGCGCAAAGGCATTTTCTTCATTGAAAACTTTAACTGCTAATATTTTCACTGGAAAACGCTATTGGATTTCAATGAAAACTTCACCAATTATTTGCCATTTTTATGATCTTGCATTTTTTTTTTTAAACACCGCAAGACTTAACTGTGACACTCACCCCCACCCTTTAACACCCAAGTACAAAAAGTATCCCTGACCATTTCCAAAACGTTGACCTAGACCTGTCACACTCCCATAAACCTAAAACGGAGCCTTTTCCTTAGTATCACATAACTCCAACCCTGATCAAAACCTTATACAAAATTATTATCCTTCAAATAAACTGATATGCTACCCAGTATTTAACCCTATCCTAAGTCCTCCATTTAATTCAACCCTCAAATGAATTCCAATGATATCCCTGGCCTTAGGGCTATGTTAGCATTGACCACATTCGTCTGATTTTCACTATTAAGACGGAATGTATGTGTAGCACCATGACACTACCATGTTGCTTTTGACTCCTGACTATCTACTGGATCTTTGAGTTAGGAGTGCTCTGTGGTTACAGAAGCAGCAAAGTGTTTTCCTCAGGCCTGCGAGTATGTCGTCTCATCAATCCAGTGAGTGCGGATATGAAAACTTCATAGTTGCCTGGGTGGTAACCATGGGCTGGATGACCAGCTCTGCTGGAGCTTGTCCATACTCATGAATATCCATCATTGTTGTTCGTGGAAGTTGTGCAGGAGGGTGAGCCCTTTGTAGCTTAGCTGGGTGGGCATGAGTCCCCCTCACAGCCTCTGTTACTGTTATCGATATGGACTCTTGCTAACTTAATCTAGTGTGCTCACAATGCTCCGGATAGATTTGGAGCACTCAAGCAGAAATGGAAGGGTTGTATCGGATCCCTTGAAGACACAGAATAGAGAGAGGCCAGGTTGGAGCCCCAGGAAAATTGATATTTTAACCTGCATAAAACGAATTAAATTGAAATACCTGTATGCCGCACAATCTACATCTCGACAGCTATGGCATGCGGGTAGGTTCTCATTCCCTTTCTGCTTCCGCTGCACAGATCCAAATGTTGACTTTTTACATGTCACTTAGATATATCCTAAAATTGCACAATATTGGCTGGCTATTGGAGGAGAGATGACCTGGGTACTAGCAAAATAGATAGAATTAACATCCAAATAGCCCTCTTGGGAATCCTGGGGGCAGTAGAGGTGGACACATTCTGATGGGCACAATAATTGCCAAGAGGGACACTGCAAGAAAATGGAAATACCCATAACCTCCCACAATGATGGAATGGCGAGCAGCAGTGTATTGGTGCGTGAAGCCAGAGGAACCCATTAACATTGCGAGAGGCTGCCCTCGCAAACACAACAAGATCTGGGGATGGTAGTGCGACTACTATGGACTCGCAAATGACTAAGCTGATGCATATTGGCAAAATATATGGGGTAGGGCTTGGCAGCAAAGACACTGTATGTACTGGGTGCTGTACGGTTTTGTTTCCTCATAAAATAAATAAAACCGGTTTATAATAAATATGAAGTCTGCTCAAGTCCAGTTATCCTAGTGAGTGAGCTGGTGGCCACGTTTGCTGAAGAACACATTTTCCCTCATACAAGCAATAATCGAACTGGGCAAGTAATTCAATACTCTCTTATATGATCTGCTAGCTTTGTCTTTGCAACTGTTCATTTGTATAGAGCTTTTATCCTTAAACACAATTTCTACTTGGAGGACCCTGCATAAACTAATATTACTGTAAACTTTTATGTAATGAAACCTATGAAACTATTCTTTGGTAAATTGTTTGTATGCAGTAGTAACTACCCCATATGGGTCTTGATCGCACTAGAGAAAACTGCAAATAAATGTATTTGTAACTTGTTGATATCTGATGTGGATTTAATGACAGATCTGATAACTTGCTTCACCCTGATGTTTCTGTTCTAGAGTTAAGTAGATAAAATGTAGAGACAGAACCAACAACTTTATATGTAACGGAAGGGGTGGGGGGGTCGCAGTTCAAGACCAGGTTGAAATGTATCCCACAAACACCACATGACAATAAAGACTCCTGCAATGAGGCTTTGTTTAAATAATTGAAACCCATATGCAACAAGGTTTCAAAGGGAAGCTGCAAAGTGGTATGAGAGAAAGATTGTACAAACAAACTATGGAAACATAAAACAAAAGAGTGAGACTATGGTAGTGCAATCCTCTGACAAGGGGGGCAATGTAGTCCTTTGGCCAAAGACAATGTATATGACAGAAGCCTATAGGTATCTGAATGATGCAAGCTGTTATGTGAGAATAACGAATATCAAATCGAAAGAAGAGTTTGACCAACATCTTATGATGTGGCGAAATGAGTGCCTGATTAATGGTGATTAATATGTTTTTTTTAAAACAAGATTACCCTAAACGTTCGATATTTTATCTCATCCCTAAAGTCCATAACAACCCTCTGGATGCCTATCATTGCAGCACAGGGAGGTGTGTATGAGAAAGTGTCTAGATGCATTTATTCTTACATGCTTAACTCAATCTTATGGTATCAAGTCTACCCTCCCATATAAAAGACACATCTGACTTTCTGTGGAGGATCTTAGATATAAGCTGGGAGAGGGACTTGCTGCTGTTAACTTTAGACATTACATCACTGTACACCAGCATAAAACATGCTAGCAGCTTGAGGGCCTTTAAATATTTTCTCAGAATGAGACCCATTACATTCTACAAACACAGCTGAATGCTGCTGAAGATGATTGAATACTGTTTAACCAAGAACATTTTCACATTCAATAATGAGATTTATATACAGCTGAGAGGGACAGCTATGGGGAGCAGGTGGCTGGGAGCCTAGAATTGGAAAAGTGGTTTAACCACATTATCATATGGGTATGCTTCATAGACAACGTTTTTTAATATGAAAAGGTAGTCGGATGGCAGCTGATGAGTTTGTGGGAGAGATCAATAAGAAAGATTTGAATTTGGTGGAATTTTTTGAGTTCTGGTCTAAATACACATACAATACGGACTACTATGCTCTCCTGGATGTTGCAATACATTGTCACCTGTGTAGCCCAGAAATGTGTGCACCGTGTTGATGCGCAAATACATAGTGTGTAGTGGAAATCTCGCCTTACACAGCCGGCCGCTGGCTCCACTGCCCACCTTACCCATGTGAAAAGGGGTACAAACCCACAGATGCTAGTGCGCATGAGGGTCGCTGGAATGGGTTACACAAGCGGAGCTGAATCTAGAACTTCCTCAAGCTCTTCTCCCATAAAGGACTTAGAACAACTAGACTCCCAAGATCAGCAACCTCCCCCTGGGTGACAGATTGAATTCTGTACTGGACACTATATAACGCTTTCGTCTCTCATTGGAATCTAAAATTGATAGTGTGGCAGAGGACCTTACACTGCTCCATGCTGACCACAGAAAGCTGTCTGATGGAGTAGCTACTGAGTTAGTGGAAAAACAGCTGCAGGACTATGAGGCCAGAATTCGTCACCTGCAGGACAGGGCAGAGGGCCAAGTTGAAGTGGCATTTGAAGAGTGGTGGCTCAGATAGCTACTACCAGCATCCTCCCCGTCGTCATATTTCACTGTTGAACGGGTGCACCTCATTCCCTCAAGGAAACCTGCGCCGGGCTCGGGACCTTGTCCGTTCATTTTCAAGGTCCTACACTTCCGTGACTGAGACTCAATACTACATGAAACATGGAAGTTGCAGAATGTCAGAGTGGAGAATGCGCTTGTGATGTTTTTCCCGGTTTACACCCTAGGAGTGCAGTGCCAACGTAGCACCTTCTTAGGAGTGAAGCGGCAGCTCTGACAGCTGATTATCCAATACTCCTTGCTGTTCCCTGCGAGACTCCGCATAGTGGCTGGTGGCAAGGCAAGGTTCTTCAATACGCCACAGGACACTTAGGATTGGCTAGAGACCTCAGGACAGTTTTCAGGTCCTCGACCGAGTGGCAGGGGTGGAAAGCAGAGCGCTGTTGGAGGCACACCTGGATCACGCTTTCAGTGTGGAAAAAAACGTCTGCCTACACTGACCACAGTCCCAAACCTGGAGCACACCATCAGGGAGCGGCAGTGGGCTGTCCGGGAAGCATAACGGATATCCAATACCCCTAACGGCTCTGATAAAGACACAACGTCGGCTGGATCGTCCAGAGATGAGGAATCCTCAGTGGCTTGCCCATCAAACACAAATTCACTGATTTTACCAGATATTACACCGCAGATGTCTGATGCTTTTATTTGACATGTAGCTTGTCTCCAACTACTATCTGCTCCTTCCAGTCCGTCTGATTTCCTATGTACATGCATCCTGGAATTGGTATCTTGCGATTATGCTTGGGCTGGGCGGGTTCTGTAGGATCGATTGAGTGTTTACCCAGCCTCCTGAATAGAGGGTATCGGAGGGAGCTAATCTTTTGATTCATGTCTAGACTGTCTCCAGTGGCTTCACATTTGCTTATCAATGCTGGGGGATGTTGCTTTTAAGTGCCTTGTGAGGTTACATGCACTCTTGCCCACATACCTTGGGGGTCCACCTTGTTTGACAAAGTTTGAGTCTTAGTTTGGACAGCCCTTTCCATCTTGTAAGGACCGCTCTTTTGGTATGTTGGCACTCAGTTTTAAGGTAAGGCTCTTTAGGTTCTGCTGCATGTGCTCCTTGCGGACTCTTGCCGTCACCTTCCGAAATAGTCACATTTATGCCTTTGGCCTCTGGTGTCTAACATTCTACCACACAGGCCTAACACTGCAAGTCAATGTATTATCACCTGGAATGTTCGGGGCCTGCGCACCCCCTCCCGCCATTACACAGTATACTCATACCTTAAAAGACAATGCTCAAATCACCTTCCTACAAAAATCACACCTAACCCATTTAGAAGCGTCCAAGCTGCAACATAGATGGAGGGGACAAGTATTTGCCCCAGATTTTTCCTCATATGCTCCTGGCGTGTTGATTTGGATCTGCCCGGGCACTTCTTTCTTAACACAAGAGTTGGTGACAGGTACCGAGGGCAGGTATTCCTCAGGGGAAGACTTGATGGTCGTCACCTCCTACTGAATAACATCTATGCCCCAAATGTTGAGCAGGGCTCCTTCTTGTGGTCACCATCATCAGCGCTCTCCAAGCGGTGGGACCTGCCATGGTGGATAGGTGGGCACTTTAATAGTGTCTTGGACACAGGCTTAGATTGCTCCTTCCCCCCCACTGCACCGCGTGCCGGCCTCTGCTAACGCATCGACATTGGGGGATTGGACGCTGCGGTGGGGATTGATGGACATAAGGAGACATTGCAACCCCATGACAAGGGTTATTCCTTTTACTCTTCCCCCCCATGCACTACATGTCTGTCTAGATAGGATTTTAAGAATGTCCAACCTGCTACTCTCCATCACAAATACTGATTACTTGGGCCAAACCCAATCAGACCATAATCTGCAATACATAACAACTGCTTTGGACACATGACCCTCCCCGGTTCCCACCTGGCGTCTTCAGCCTGCCATGTTGGAGGACTCCCCCTTCCGTGAGTCCCTTATTACTGCCATTACACAATATTTTGAACACAACACAGGTACAGCTGCAAACAGAAAAGATTGTACTTCTGCACTCTCAAAGTTTAAATTTCTATGGTACGGTACGGTACAGGTTACGATAATATCACTTGCATAGTCTGGCAAAGGTACGAGGGCTTCAGTGTGCCCCTGTATCCCGGCGAAACGCTCTCGGAGTGGAATCTTGGTAAATTCGGCATGAACGTTTTGCCGGGATACAGGGGCACACTGCAGCCCTCGTACCTTTGCCAGACTATGCAAGTGATATTATCGTAACCTGTTACAGAGGTTCTCCTCATTTTTCGTTTTTTTGGAGAAGGGGAACCTCTAACTGAACACATTAGATGGTTTCCTGACTTTTCGCCGAAATCTTTAAACCCATACATCTTGGGTTGTTTTCCTAAAATCTGAGCATTGTTATTTCAGATCAAGCCTTGAGGAAGTTACAGAAAGTAACGAAACACGTGTCGGCTGCCATCATCTGCCACCACCAAAGAGGCTCTAAGAACAGGACCTCCACATGCCAACTGTACCTCTGTTGTTCATAATAACCATAAGGACTGTGCTAGCATAAACTACACTACTGTCCTAGACATGATCTTTATTTCTAGTGAAACACGGTGTATTTGGTCACATAACATTAAAACAGATCTTTGTTGAATTTATGCTGCCAGACTAGTGTTTCCTGTGAGTCGTCACATTAAGTACTGGATCTATCTTTTAGGCCGACAGCCCCAAAAAATAGAAATTTAAACTTTGAGAGTGCCGCGGTCAAATCTTTTCTGTTTACAAGTACAATATGGGAGTTCGGCTGAACTTCCGTTAGGTGACATCCTGGGTAGTGGGGTGTTATATTGGTTACCTTGAGGGGCACCAACACTGTCGATTTATTACTGTCAACTATTATCATATTTATTATTCTTAGGATTGATGTGCTACTACTTTGACCACCGTTACCTTGTGCATTTATTGTACAGGTACGGCTGCGTCACCTTGGTGGGGTAGGATACACTAAAGGTAACACTGAGGGGATGCTGCTTGCGTCTGAGATGTGGTATGCGGAAGCAAGTGGAAAAAAATTGTTAGAGGTGGAGCGAACTCTAATAACGCTTGAGACACGTTCTGATGTCTCTTCTTGCACTCCCAAACCAGCGGATGCGAAGAAAATGCATGCAACACTAACCAAACAACTGAGATGCCTGAACTACACGGCACACTCAGCTAGGATACACGTGACAGCTGATTGCTCAGGAACCCTTCTTGCCTGGCTGATCCGATGGGAACAGCCGGTAAAACCTATTACTGCACTGTTATCCTCTGACGGTGTGATGCGCTATACACAACATGAAATACATGAGGAGATGGTTCACTATTTTACAAAGCTATATCAATCAGCACTAGAGGCGTCTGAATCAGACATAGGCTCTTTCTTAGGAAAAATTCCTTTTGCCTCACTGACTCCAGATCAACGCATGGAGTTAGACACCCATTACAACTGCTAAGAACCAAGGCACGATGCATGCTCTAGCTTTTGGGAAGGTGCCGGGCCCGAACGTCTTCCCATCTGAGTTTTATAAGGCGTATGCGGACCTCCTGGCTCCGCAGCTACACCAGATGTATGAGGAAGCATGCCACTCCTCACATCTACTGGACTCCCTCTGTGAGGCTACGCTAGTCACTTTACTGAATTACAAGATTCTGGCTGGAGTGTTAGCAGAGAGACTGGTCCCACTGGTGCCCTACTTGATACATAGGGATCAGAACGGGTTTGTTCGGGTGTGATACACCTCTTTTAACATGCACTGACTCTTCCGCATAATGCGATACGCTTCCAACACTTGTCCCCGAACTGGGTGCTTAGTACGTGATTTGGAAAAAGCGTTTGACATCATTGAGTGGCCATTCCTCTTCAATGTCTTATCGAGATATGGAATTGGACCTCATTTTATCCAACTAGTTAAGCTTCTATACGACAGAACGACCATACGGATCCGGAATGGGAGCTTAGTCTCGAAGCCCATAAAAGTGCGCAGGGGCACCGGACAAGACTGCCCTCTTTCTCCCCTTCTCTTCTCATTGGCCATCAAACCATTCGCCCTATCCATATATGCCACCGCAGGACTCTGGAATATACCATTGGGTGAGGACATGCATGCAATATCCTTATATGCGGATGATTTGTTGTTGTACATCAGAAAAGTCGGATCCATTCTGGATGACATAACTAACATACTTAATCTTTTTGCACACGTCTGGATTACGTGTCAACTGGGGGAAATCATGCCCGTTTCCTTTTGTCCACCATACATCAGATCCAGTACTCATGGTTTGTGATGCCCCAGCTAACTATGTTTCGGTATCTGGGTGTCTGGATTTATCATACTGATCAAGACCTACTGGATGGCAAACTCACTAGAGCATTCACCACTCTGACATCGCAGATAGCATTCTGGAAAACATTTGCTCTTTCGGTAGCAGGAAAGGTGGCGCTTACCAAAATGGTGGTGCTCCCACGGCTCTTGTATCATTTCACTAATTTACCGCTGTACCTACTCCCTCCTTTTTTCTCCCCGTCGAGTATGCTCCGAGATTTAATATGGAACTCATCATGCTGTAGAGTGGCGCTCGTGAAGCTATATTTACAGTCTGCTAAGGGAGGGTTAGCGGTGCCCAATTTAAAACATTACTATCTAGCATCCCAAATACAGTGGGTGGCCCGTTGGGTAGTAGGCTACATTTGTTGGACAAAGAAGAGCATGGCTGTCCTTATACATTAGATACTCTTCTTCACCTGTTATACCCCTGCACCAAGTTGTCCAAGCCTCTTCCTTTGCTATTGCAGGTGACCTACCGTTGTTTTCGTTGCGGTCTACCCCTTACTAAACATATTACGCCATATGCCCCAGCAATTCCATTACTGGGTATGCCTAGACGTACCAGCAGGACGCTGCCGGCTGAACTCACAGCCTGGCATGCGGCGGGCATTCATACCTTAGGTGACCTCTACCGGAATGGTACACTCATGTCCTATGATACCTTTACACAGGAGGAAGGTATGCCACCAGTTATTTCCATGGTCACGCCTCTTGGATAAGCACATTGCAACACCACTGGGGAGAGATTACACATGAGCTACAAACCCATCTTACACTTCAGTACATTCACATCATGGGTGAGGTACGACTTCTTACTCTGTGGTTTGCAGACTGCAACAGAGTTGGCTTCCCTGCGAACCGCTGGGAGACAGATTAGGCTCATCCGTACACACCTGCGGAAGTGAATAGGATACTGACAAGCTGTACATTTGTCCCCCGTAACGTCAGGTTCCGATTAATTCAATACTATATAATGCATAGGGCACATCTTACCCCGGACAAAATGAATTGATACTTTCACAGGCAGGGTGAGAGCTGTCCCTGATGCAGTCATCCTGGTGCTGACATTTTGCATATGCTGTGGTCGTGCCCAAACTGCAATGTTACTGGGAGGGGGTGACGAGACGCCTGTTCGAACACACTGACAGACATCTTTCAGATTCATTGGTAGTCTGCATATTGGGTATATTCACAAGAGACAAGAAACACAGAGCCACTACTCGATTCTTGGACCGTGGCATTGTGGTGACTAAACACCTCATCACAAGATGCTGGAAATCCAGTGAACCACCGTCCCTGCTGGCCTGGTCGCATTCTGTACTCGGAGCTAGAGCAGAAGGAGAGTCTATCCGCAGGGAGTATACTCTGGTTCTGCGCAAATTCCCTATTTCGTCCAGTTGGGACGCGATCTTAGCGGCCCTCCAATCAGCATTGTGTCCTGAAGGGGACGCAGAGGACACTTACGAGGCGTGATTCGCGCATGGGCACGAACATATCCGCAATATCTGTAATGTTCCTAAGTGCACATACTGTGATGTATAGAGTGAGGTAAAATAAAAATGTAATGTAATGTTGGTATTTAACATCTAGCATACTGATAATGCATTGAGTGACAGTGAACCTCTCTTTTGTTTACTCCCTTGTTCCTATCCCTAACTTTACCTTCTTGATTTGAGTTTGTATTAATTTTTATTTCCCCCCAAGCGACATAGCTGCTCAAGGTTATATAATTCATATGTATGTTTGATGTTATTAACATGATATATAGCAGATTATACTGCACTCTTTTACTCCAACTTTTTATGCCGGGTCTTTATGGAGTGTACTTCACCCCCATTGAAGTTGTATACATTCATTAAGTTCTGCACAATGGTGATGAAAGTTTGATCAAAAACGCTGATTTACTCAGATGTTTCTAATGCACAATCATGTGTGGATACCCCGGCATTAATATACTGCTCATTTACCTGCTCTGTTTTATGAAAATCAACTAATAAACAGATCAAACAAAACAAACAAAAAAAGGCGCGGAGCTGTTATAAGCCAAGCTGATGGAACAACACATCACCTGGACCAAGAGAAATCTGTTTTGGTACAAAGTAGATAGGTGTGTCCCGGCTTCGGGACCATGTTCATAAATGACCCCTAAATGACATTCATGCTAAGGGTATCCTACACACTGCAGCACACACTGCAGCATGTCTCTTGCAGGGAAAGACGAAATATAGTCACATCACCCCCATCCTGATGGAGCTCCATTTGCTCTCCTTGACAGCCCGCACCATCTTCAAAACCAACCGCATCCTTTACAAAGCTTGTATAACCAGCCCCCCTGATTATCTTGCTGAAAAGCTCCCCATCTTCGATGATACTCTGAACATCCTCAGCCAGGCCACCATCGGAAGAAAATAAGAAGCATAACAAAGAAAAAGCAAGGCATCAGCCCTGCTCCATCCATGCATCCAGGATCAGGTCCTGGATTAACATCTCTGTGTCCATAAAGACTGCCTCAATGCTTCTCCAATCTAGGAAAGAGCTGAAGAAGCACCTCTTTAAAGAACACTACTTCATATTGCAGTAACAATCCAACCACCAGCTATCTCTCCAATCCCTCATTGACTATATGCGGTCTTTGACTCTAAACAGAGCACCGCTGATTGTTCGGCTAGGTTCACGATAAACAAATAGCATACAAGTATAACAGCCAAAGCCATTAGCCTAGAAGTTATCTTCTTTTAGGACCTAGGTAGCAGATCAATAAGGCATCACTTGGAGTTCATCACACTAGTCCACCTGCTAAGCTCTTCTAAGTTTTTAGTGTTCTTCTCCTGATATCCGACATCGTTCAGGGGTGACCATATCATGTGACAAACCCTGCTTCTAAATCCATGTACCTACATCATAAAATGGCAGAGGTGGGATACATTTTGTGCATTCTTTCTTAATGTGTGACGATTCTATGTAAAATGCTGTGTAATTAAAAATTAATTTTCAGTTACCGTCACTTATGTCCCTATTAATATCTTTAGATCACTTGTGAAATGTAGGACTCCCAAAGTGCTCTTTTCTGCGTTTAGGAGTTTGGTATAACATGACAACTGAATTTCTCACATTTCCAGCTGGAGAATCAAATGTAGCACTTTTTTGTGGGCAGTTCTAAGCTGTCCTTCCCTCTCAGTGAGAGTAGTACTAACTCTGTCTATGCAACAATTTTTAAGAAATTGTCCTGCTGGCAGTTCATAAGTTCATTTCTGCTCTTGAACTGTTATACAGTTCCAGCATCAAATAAAATCCAAAGTGTGTTAACATCCTCCCTTTTCCAAACTTGTAGATTGCATTCTCTCTCATGTTCCGGAATCTGAGGGATGACCAGTAATAATGTTCGGAAAGTACGTGGTTACCTTGGCCAACCTACTGAGGCATCTGCAACAGCAATGCATAGCCATTCCTAGTAGCAGGGACAAACCCACAGTCAACTCTTAAAAGTCAAAAGCAGAAATAATATCCCCTTTCCTGGGGGGTCTACCAGGACATACCCCTTGGTGATGCATATTTAAGAATCATCTCATCACCTATTGCAGGTGTGTGGGCACATAGAGGAGATCACAATCAGGAACTCCAAGTCCAATCTTTGATGTAGGGTAGTCTGAGCTTGTGCAGGATCACCTTACACCCACGCAAGCTCAATTCCCTCTGTCGCTTCACTGCACAATTTTTTATTTTGCCTATCACACGTTGCTTTACCCCTATGATTCTCCAAACGTCACATTATCAGGCACACTCAGTAAAGATCAAATTGGGCAGTGTTATGCCGCGTGTAAAAAAAAACAAAGCTTTGTGGCACTGGTATAATACACTCTGAAAATGCTTTGGTTTTTCAGGGAATTTCAATAAACCCCTCACGCTCGAGACTCCCACTGCCCCAAATGCATTTTGAGGGCAACACAAGAGGTTGTAGAATAAGAATGCCAGTTTATATTATTCTAGTTCTGGTTTACAATCCATCATAGTACAGGATATGTCAAAGATTAGGTGATTATCAGATCTACAATTAAAGCAAAAAATATAAAACATGGACAAAGCAGTGAAGAGAAAAATATTTCTAAATCATGGTTTCTCTCTACTGAGCCATACATGTTAATTACCATGCATGTAGTATACACCAATTAGTACTTTATAAGTTAAACCAATTTCCTACCTTTATTTTTCCCTTGACAAAATTTGCAATGTCTTCCGTATTATCGAAGACTGACAGTGATTGGAGTAGGTTCTCTTCCAGCCATTCCCAGTGCTGATCGATTTCCTCCACAGTGGCACCTAGAAAAGCAGATTTCACAAATATATAATATACCTGCTGCAATGAAATAGACCAATGACCTATCACCCTACGTTTTTATAATATTTAAATTCCATTCTATCCCCTGCCGTCTCGTGGCAGGACCTAAAACCACTTTTATCAGCAAAGCGTTAGGCACTGACAAGGTAATCGCATTTTATTATTTTAGCTTTTATTTATTAAATGGTCTTAAGGGGGCTTGTTACCACAGCTTTTGATATTTTACTATTACTCAACTGTGGGGTCCCCATGCATGGGTAGGGTTCCTAAACATGGAAAAAACTGCAGCGGACAAAGGCATAAGACTGTGGAGGGGGAGGGAGGGTGGATGCCGTGCGGGTGTTTTGTTTTGTACAGTCTCTGCCTACCAAGAGGTCCAGTGAAAGTCCCAATAATACAACTGAAGATGCCACAGGAGTATCCCCTTGTTATAAGGCACGCGTGTGGTGGTTCTGTTAAACCCTACAAACGTTTGTCCGAAGTGGTTTGGAAACCATTGCTAGGTTATGGAGAAATTTTATTCATGAAAACTGACATACAACGAAGATGACGTTTATGAACATCATTAAGCAAAACAAACAAAGATACAGAAGGGCATCCAGCAAGTAAAAATTGCAGGAGACACCTTAAGCAGACAACGTTGAAGACCTGATTATTTTTCAAAGTAGAACATTTTTGTTGTTCGCATTTGATGCATATTGCAGCGCTGTATGATGAAACTGGCATAGGAACTATGCAACTGTTTAATTATGGTATCCTTCCTCACCACCTCCAGCCACCATGGAAAAGCACACCAAAATGAGACCCCACTGATTTATTTAGGCAAAACGGTACCTATTGTATGTCATCGCAGATCAGCACCCAATAGTGAACACTGGGCATGTTGATATACTTTATCAAAATTGACACTCTTCAACGTTGAACCTAAATGCTGGCATGACTCCAGTCACTCACCCACCTCAGCTATGCGTGTACTTGACAGGAGCTCTACTCCGACGTACAAGGCTGGTATTTGTAAAAGAGTGGCAGACAATCACACTGTGCAAGGGCTTTTGTGACTACAGGTGGAAAGAGGTAACTCAGGCCATGCAGCTAGGGCACGGCCAACTACCCAATTTTGCCCGCGCCCCCCCCCCCCCCCCCACAACTCTACATGAAGTTCATCTCCTCTTGTTTCTATTTCCCCCATTAGAATCAGTGTTGTGATAAATCCACAGCTCTCAGGGTGAAGAATTTTTTAGAATTGAAAACTAATTAGCATGACATCACAGGAAGTGACATCACCTAACCTTTGACATCAAGATTACACCAGTGACATAATAAATACCATTTACAAAAATGTAAAATTATTAAAATAGAACACATTCCTCGCTAAAGTTGACCAATGCCATAAACAAGTAGTCAATCAGCCCTCGCATGCGCCCAAAGCAGTTGTTCCCAACTAATGAACTGGTCTGCAGGAGGACCCCCCGTGCACTGGGATAGGTTTGTGAAGCCTCTTTAGCTTCAAAGAACTCCTCTACACAGAGTAGGGCTCTGAACAGATCCAAATTAAGGGTTCAAGTAATAAGTCTTCTCACCATGTGTGACAATTGGCCTACCATGAGTGAGACCATAAGCTGACATTTAAATCTGCGAGACTCACTCGCAATGAGTGAGATTCGAGGTCTTCGAAAATCCATAAAATGCGCATTATGCAGTTTTAGTTTGAGAACCTGTTCATTTTGTTTAAATATTGCTGTAGTGTTTAAAATATATAAACTACATGTAGGCCTTCGCAATTACGACAACATTCAAAAAACCCTTCAACTGAACCATTGCTGTACTCCATGATGATCGTTTTCTGTTCTTGCGTGGGTGGAATGGGAGACATGTTGGGTGTGTGGGAGGTGTGTTGAGTATTTACCTGTGTGTCATGAACTGCTGCTGTCCAGACTGCACCTCACCTCTGTGTGTAAGGAATAGGGGAAGAAAGTACTGCTGATGCTCCGGGCTGTGCTTGGTGCATGTGTGAGAGGTAAGCTTACTTGGATAAAGTCTAGAATGAGCCAATTCTCTGCCAGAAACACATACTCACCGCTTCTGCCTGATGCACCTTGTGGCCTGCACCAGAACCGTGCACACAGCGATGCTCTGTTGTGCATGCGAAGGAACGCAGCACCGGGCTGTCTTAACAGCATTATAGGTTACCGGGCAAAGCAGTGCACTGGGCCCTGCCTACACAACCACTCAGAGGAATAAAAATGTTTAATGGAAAATTAGTTTTAAATTATGGTCTGCAGGGGGCCCCTATGCTCATGCCCCCCCCCCCCCCATCTCCCTCCACTCCCCCGGGCAACTGCCCAGTGTGCCCATGCGTTAAGACGGCACTTGCTGTGCGGTACTCGATGAGTGAGTCTAGTGGAAACCATGCATTACTACAGGTTATAATGTGTGTATTTAGGAAGGCTTGTAAAAATCTTCCTACTCTAAAAATGTTAAAATGATTGGCTTCGTCAGTGCTTGTTCGGAATGCCACAGATGACTGCAACGACAGGAATGCTCAGTACAATTCTCTGATCAGTCCTTTGCGCTATTGACATAACTTAAATCTACATTGTATGCATTCCTTATTTTTGTTTCAAAATACATTCATAAAGTAAATTAAATTATTTCTCTATCCCTACTACTCAGGGAGTCTGAGACCGCTTAGAAAACTAAATATTCACAGATTATTAGCGTGTATATAAATAAAGATACAAAATGTTAAATGTTTAAACATTATGCAAATATGAATGAGTTTTAAAACTGAAGGATACAAATTCGGTTAAACTCTGAATGATTTGTGGGAGCAGTGCAAACGAGTGTATGTATATATATATATGTATGTATATATATATATATATATATATATATATATATATATATATATATATATACATACACATACATACAAATCAATATAGTGTTTTTTATATTTGTTGTTGAATTACATAAAATGTTTCGTCATTTGTGACTGTGTTTCATGAATGCTTGTTTCAGTATTTGTATGTTTTGCAGTTCAAAGGATCATAATTGCTTAGGCCCGGATCCCCAGTTTGCAACAATGACTAATGATTAAGTGAGGGTCCGCAGAAATCAAAAGGTTCATAACCATTGCTCTAAGACACTAAAGCACAAACATTTCGGAATGTTACGCTGAACAAGTTATGCCCAGGGATATTTTCATACTGAGTTCCTGGCTAGGGTGTCGTCTGTTTTCAGCACTGTCTGGGTTTTACTTTTATGCGCTTCACTGTTGAGTGTGCTACGGGTAAGGATGTAAGCATTTCCTCGAATATTATATAACCTTACTGTGCTAGTAACAGTAGTCTGATAAGAAGGGCTCTCTGATGTCAGATTACAGCAATCAGTGAGCAGGTTTTATTATGCAGTCGGACTAAGGCTGTAAAACCATAAAGTGAGGACACGTTATAAGGATTGTCAGACATAACAACAAGCATTTGCAATGCAATAGGTCTCGCTTTTGCGAGAGTTTGAGCTATTGGCATTGTAAAAGAGAATGCTTTTTATTTATGCGTTGTTTTTAAAACAGATAAAAAGGCATTGTCATTTACATTGCCAGTAACAAACTCTTGCAAATGCGAAACCTATTGAATGGTAAATGCGTGCTATAAAATGTATTTTAAAAGCGTTAGGAGCGAGCGTGTCTTCCAGGCAGGACAAAGCTCATTGAGAAAATAGTGCTCGGAGGCTGTAATTAAAGCCTACCGAATAACAACACTCGTAACAGGGAGTGTTGCCATGGGAGGTTACAAAATGAGACAAGGTGGTAATAAGGAGGGACTACTAAGCCTTTTGACAAATGAATCTCCACAGTTTACAGTGGACAATGACACGTGCCAATGAAAAATGTGGGCGGAGAGTGGGCGGAGCTTCAAGTCCCTACCTCATAACAGCATGCCTTGCAGAGCAGCACATGCCCTGCCCATGCTCGACCTAAAAAGGCCCCAAACTGTAAGAGATCAAAGGGAAGCACTTGTCTACAGAACTGAAGATGAACTAGCAGGATGTCCAAGATTCCTGCGGGAAGGTTGCATGCAGTTTTCTCTCTGACTGACCCTCGTGTAGCTAGTAATCTGATAACTTTTTAAGGTTAGATGGGTTAAATCCAAGAAATAGTAAATTACAAAGAGGGTTTTGTGGGATTGCTTCTCGCCTAACATTCAGAATGTATGTCTGGCTTCATTTGGAAGCCTGTGTACAAAAGAACAGATTCAAAACCTAGTTGCTCACAGCTCTGTTAAGCAGTCGAAAACAAGTGTTATTCTTACTGCTCTTAAAGACAGAGCAGACAAAAAACAGGTTTTGAGGCCAATACTTGGGTGGAGACTAATCTGCCCACACTCCAGGCTCTTTAGAGAACCCGAAGGAGAGGCTGGAAGGGCTGATGATGATCCACGATCTCTCCTGCCTTCCTCCACATCCATCAGATCTCTGCAGACCCAAGGAAGGTGGGCGATGACTTGGTGTCACCAGCTTTAGCCTCACGAGCCGGTCGCAGGTCTTTGCATATGCGAGGCAGGTGACAAAATGTTCACCATACTGAGAGTGGCTCAGTCGGAGCCGCTGCCATTCCAGCTCTTGAATCCTGACCTCTCAATGAGAGGAGAGAACATCACTAAGGGTGGGAGAGCAAGGAGGTGCACAGAAGCCTGTGGGGAGGGTACCTTAAAACACAGAGGGGAAAAAAGGAGGACCGGCTGGAGAGTGGTGGGAGAGGGTGGCAGGATGCAAGGCATATTTGTAATTATTTTGAGGGCGCACAGGATGGTGTGCAGCTAATTTCTGGAAGGAAACCAAACAGGTCAAATGCAAGAGGGGAGGACGGCAACATTCAAGAGTATAAAATGAGAGTGTGAGGAAGGCAGAAGAGGGTCCAGAAGACCATGGTGTCAATGGCTTGTCCCCGTCTCCTCTCCAACTTCACCAGAAGGAAATGGGATCAGCTTAGATGGGGATGGCAATATAAAGCATATATATCATTATTTATCATTATACCTGGAGAGATGTTCGCAATAGGGAGTTTTCCATGCTGCAGGTCTAAGTGAAATTATGCATTACTTGAATTTTGTACTTCTCTATGACAGTCAATTGGGATCCCTTGGTGAAATACAAACACCTTACTGACAACTTCCAATATATAATTCTATATAATTTTGTCTCACTCCTAAGAAGGGAAAAGTTGTAATTTTTGAAGATGTTATATTGACTAAATAGTATTTAGTGTTAAAGAGAGACAATTCCAACAGTACAATTTATAGTGATTTCAACATGCATCAGGGATAGAGGGACAGGAAAGTGGTTTATGGGCAGTTCAATTTCAATTTCAAAGCTTTATTTCGACTTATATTGTCATAAAAGCAACATACATTACCAATAACATGTACAGATACACAATCCAAATTCCAAGTAATACATACGAAGGTCAAACCACAATGAATTATATCCCAGCTATGCTAAAAACAAAACATACATTATAAATTAATTAAAAAGCCAGATAATATTTTAAAACAATTCCCAAATGCATATTAAAAATGGGGAATAGATAAAGTTCATGGTGTCTAACCAGGCCAGGTAATGGTATAACCAGCCTGTGTGTGTTACAACTTGCAACCTATCTGATTCCTTATAAGGTACACGTTAAATAGGAATCTACTTATACTAAACACTATAGGTTGCAAAGTATTTGACTTAAATGTGCGTTCTGCCTCTTTAAAGAGCCTGAACCCCATATTTTTACATAAGGGTTTAATCCATCGGTCCCTTGGTTTTTTATAAGCTGGGCAGAAAAACAGTAGATGGGCGTCATCTTCTTTTGCTTTTTGGGAACAAAGAGTGCACAATCCTCTAGCATCATTGCCCCTCCAGCTACTAGTATTTACAGAAGTCTGCAGGACCCCATATCTAAATTGTAAATATAATGTTTTTGCTAGGGGGGGTCTTATCTCGTCCATAAATTGTTCGAGTGCAGGAGTATCCTTAATAATCAAAAATCTCTGCGTCAATGGACCTAATAAGGAACTGGAGAATACTTCATCCTTAATATATGTCCAAAAAGCAGATTTCAAAAGTTTTTTAGAAGATGGTGACATATTCTGGGGTTCTTCCCAAAAATGGGAGAACCCTAGCCTTATAAACCACTGGGAAATATGTTTTAACCATGTAATATTTTTGTACTCATCAATTCTAATTATTTCCATCAGTCCATTCTTATAGTCACTCAGCTCAGGGGTTGTCCATAATCTAACCCAGTAAAGTAATGGCCTTAGTGTGGCTTGATGATCAGTCCTTTTAAGGTTGATATCCATAAACACTGGAATTATCGGGGTTCTTGTTGGTATTTTAAGCAACCTGCGTATGAAGAGATTTTCTTCCTTCTTAAAAGTATTGTTGCAGGAATGGCCCCATACCTCAGCGCCATATAATGCCGCCGATTGAGCCTTTGCTTTAAATAATTCTAGTGCCGGCGTAATCGCTTTAGATTGACTACTGCCGTGCACCTTCAGAATAGGCAATAAATTTTGTTTCAAAGTTAATTTACTTTTTTCCAACTGTCCCTTCCAAAAAGGCATGCTATCCAGCGTAATGCCCAGATAATTAAAGCTCTCCACATACTCCAATTTTTGATTATTTAAGGCCAGATTCTTTCTAAAAGATTTCTGAGGGTTTATGGACATATATTTTGTTTTGGATGAGTTTATTTCTAACCCCTTCTCCACACAGTAATTATTAAAAGTATTTACTAGGTTTTGTAGACCCTGTGGGGTTTGTGAGATGAGGATTGTATCATCAGCAAAAAGTAATGCGGTGATCGCCTCATCTCCTAATTTCGGGGAGTCATGTTTGCAATCTCTTAAGTAGGTGGGTATATCGTTAAGTTCATAAGCTGACACCGCTAAGTGCATAAGCATGGTCTTTCAGATGCACCATACATATACAAAAAATTGTCAGATACTGCAGATGTGCTAAACCGGCTAGGGGACAGATTTGTTTTTATTTGATGCAATGTGTAGTTAGTGAAATGAAGACGACGTACATAGGTAGTACTCAGGGGAAGCTAAATGAAGGCCTATAGTGACCCTCTTGAGGGAATACAATTTGCTTACTTTTTATGGTTTCTTGAAATAAACCATAGGATTCCAAGTGGGCAATCGTATTTCTGTGCATTACAAAGATACAGTATGTGTGCACTTTACCCTTGTCTAACTGTGTGAGGTGAAGGCACTTAGGAGAACGAGTTACTGGTTACATTTGGCACACACTCTGCTTAGAAACTGTGAACATAAGAATTTTCTATGGTGATAAGTTTCCCTCCCACCAAAAAATAAGGGCGCCTATCCCCACATCTGTAAGAGCTGGCATATAGAGCTCAAGGTGGGCTATTCATTTTGGTACTGCACAATCATGAACACAGAACTAGTAGTTCATAACTTTCCTTTCTGAAATGCTAGCCAAAAAAACAAGCATTAAAAATGTGTTAGCATTTTTCAATGTACATAATATGTATATTTATGCATGTATTTAGAGGTTTCGTTATTTAGATATGCAGATGTATTGTATGTGAATATATGTGTTTATGTGTGCATATTTTCATGGTTTTACATTTATTTTCTATATGTGCCCCTGTTGTGGTTAACCCACTGACAGCGCAGTAGCGGTGAGGCGCAGTCGGTACATGCCCACAGGGGCCTCTGAAAGGACATTAGGGCTGGGACAGAGTCCACCGAATGCCAGGCACAGCCTGGCATCTTGAGGGGGGCTAGGAAAGCATGCCAGCTCCAGGGGACATTCTTTGCGAGGCCCATCTCGGCTGACTTATGAGGGACAGGGTCAAGCCCACTGTATAGTAGTGCAGCCGCAGTGTCATGTAGCGCCTCATTCCACCCAGAAGTGACTTGGCGGACCAGTTGCATGCTACCAGGAAGGTTGTGGAGGCGGGAAACCCCACTCAGCAGCTCGCACGGGGGTGGAGGGACAAATCCGGGGCTTCACAGGCTGGCAAGCTCTGTCCTGGTAAACTGTCGACTAGTTCTTAACAGGCTTCTCCGGTCTGCAAACCAATGTTAACAAATGACACAGTCGAGGAACCCCATGTCTGAGACGAAGGGTGTGGACCTAGGGCTGACAAATGAGTGAGGAGAAACAGACATTATGAAAATGAGGGATGAAAGAGACAGAGTAGGAAAAGAAAGGAAGTGGGGGTGAACAAAGTACAGACGGACAGGACGGGGTTGCAGATGCCGAGATGGGGCTCGGGAGCATAGGGTGTGGCGTAACAGGACAGTGGGGATGGCGGGCTTTCCGGGGCGGGGGGGAGGCTTAGCCTCGGAGCTGCCGTCTTTGGAGGGGGTGGGGTTTGGTTTGGGTCTCGGCGTGGTTTATCGTCCTGGGGATCCTGGGTAGGGTGATTGGTCTCATCGGGGGCTCATGTGGAAGGGGGCAAGGGGGGGGACACCGTGTTTAGGCAGCCTGGGGAGGAGGCAGCAAGGAGTTTCATTGTTGAGTTAGGGGGAGCGCTGGGAGGGCCGCATTTCTGCTGTTTTGGCCGCGGGAGGTTCGTGGTCAGGATGGAGGAGACGGATTGGGGGTTGGGACGAAGGCGCGCCAGGGGGTGCGGTGGGGGGGGCAGTAAGTTGGACAGCTGGGGAGGAGGTAGCAAGGGGTGTGGTGGCAAGATGAATGGGGGCGGGCGAGGCCGTAGCCAGAGGGGACCGTTGCGGGGGTAGTCATCATGCCTTTCATCCTTCAGAGGCCGGTTGGGTACAGTGTCTGCAGGTGCTCTGGAGACATGGCAGGCGCTGTCTGGGAGGGGTGAAGGGGGTATTGCAAGGGAGGATGCGGGGAGGCCGAGGGTGATGGGTGCAGGTGGTGCCGAGCAGATGGTCACCTTCAGAGGTGGCATTGATGGAGTGACCTGGGTGCGCCGGGCAGAGGGCGTGCGGTTTCACGGGCGGAGGGGAGCGGCAGCACCCGAGGCTAGGCCCATGGCCACCTGACGGACCTTGCAGCGGAGCGCATGGAGGATGGGGTACGGTTTGGTCGTCATGCAGTGTTGGAGGTTTTGCCGGGCTCGATCGGCTAGCGGGGGCTGGTTGTGGAGAGTTGGGAGGGAAGCGGAGGTTTCAGCCAGCGGGTTTGGGGCTCCAATTTGGATGAGTGAGGGAGGTGGGGAGGGTAGCATGGCTCGGGAGCAGGGGGGGGGGGGGCCTGTAAGGGGAATTGTGTCCCGGACGGCGGGAGGTTCAATGGCGGTATAGGAATGCTGGCAGGGGGGGTGTCAGGAGCACGTAGGGGTGGAAGCAGGTAACGGTGTGCGGGGTCTCAAGGGAGGGGACGAGCCTTCGGGGCTAGGCTGGTTAATCAAAATAGCAAACACATACACACTGACTAGGGTTTGAAGGTGGCAAAAGCATGCCAGGGGCACCACTTTACGTAGCTGAGGTAGCGGTAGCAAAGGGTCTGATTACAGGGTAAAGGAGGGAGGGGACTGGGTTGGGGGGTGGGGGATGAGGTCGTCTAGGAGAAGGAATGTCTCAGATAAAGATATCAGGGCGGGCGAGTGATGACTAGTTGGGCGGTTTGGCAAAGCTGGGCTGTGTGGGGGCAGGGCCAGGACCACCAGGCACTACAGGGGGCGCCACCCAGGACGAAAGGTTTTGGCGCCATTCGGAAATAGCCTGATTCCTTGAATGTTGAAGGATGGAACGCAAGTGTAATAAGGTTCCCCACGGCACCATCAGAAGTTGACGGGTGCACCACACACCTCATGGGAACCGGGGACGGTTGGCCGCTACGGTAACTAACCAGAGGCTTTAATTATCGCCTAATTGTATCAACGTATGCGGACGACACGCTTATCTATGTCAGGGAGCCCGAGACCCACCTTTCTTCGGTGTTAAGGGAGGTGGTCCTCTTCGGTTCTCTTTCAGGCATAGGGGTCAACTGGAACAAGTCCATCATGTTCCCTCTTATTCCGGCCACGGTCCGCTTTGAGCCAGAATATCCCCTTTTATGGTCCACAGAGGCGGTACGATATCTGGGTATCCGGCTACATACTGACTCGGAGGTTGTCCTGAGGGAAAATTGTGAAGTTGCCATCTCCAAGCTGGAGGATGATGTTGAAAGATGGATCGCCCTTCCGCTCTCTTTGATGGGCAGAGTGGCACTCATGAAAATGATAGTTCTACCGCGTTTTCTCTTCCTATTTGTGAACATTCCCATGGTTTTGTCTAAAGCATTCTTTAGTCGTCTTCACTCTCTATTGGTGCGTCTGGCATGGGGGGGGCAGGCAACCATGCGTTGCCTGGAGGATATTGACGATACCATATGCGATGGGAGGCCTTAGTGCTCCGGACTTGGAATTGTACTATAGAGCCGCCAAATCCTCACATGCATATTATTGGATACATGGACCCTCTGACATACCACACTTGTTGATTGAGACTATTGTCGCTGATCCCAGGCCTTTGCCCGCCTTGTTGTTTTTGCCTCGAGACAGGCGTACGGGCATAATGGACTCTCTTAATTCGGTCGTGCACACTTGGCACCATATATTGGCCGCTCATGCCAGTAATATTCTGTATGCCCCATTAGCCCGATTGGACTGGTGCAGCTGGCTGGCACCATGCAGGGACAGAGGTGTCCTCCTTGCATTGCAGTCACTTAATATACATACCATGGGGGACCTCTTTGAGGACGGTACTGCCCGTGCCTGGGGGAATGTCACTGAGGGGGATACTGCCTGGACTCCCCTCGCGTTATTTCAATTTCATAGAGTCAGACACGCCCTTAGGGAAATATTGGGAGAGGACATGGCGGAACCCCTAGAGATTCAGATACTGACCGCCATTATCAAAGCTCAGTCACCGGCTAAATTTGTTTCTAAAATTTACCACTCCACGTTAACTGTTAGAGATGGTGCATATGCGAAACCACGTCTGGCATGGCAACGGGACCTACAGACAGACCTGACCGATGATAAGTGGCTATACTGCTGCTTGAGTACCAAACGAATCTCGCTTAACGGGCGCCATAGACTGGTCCACTTTAAATTCCTCAACAGGGTTTAGCACACCCCGGAGCGATTACACCGCTTTGGTCTACGGGACAGCCCCCAGTGTGATAGATGCGGAGACCCTACAGCTGATTTTCTGCATGTGGCCTGGACCTGCCCGGGGATTGCCCATTACTGGGGTGATATATTCTTGGAAATTAATCGCATTACGGATATGTCTCTGTCTCCTGACCCGCTCCTAGCCCTACTGGGCTATTCACAACCACTCCCCAAGAAATACAGACGTCTTGTTGGCGCTGCTCCTCGCGAAGAGATGTGTGGTGGTCTGTTGGCTTCGTGGCCCGACACCCACCCTGTCTCAGTGGACTAGAGATATGCTTTACTGTTGTACTCAAACCGAAAATTACAGTGAGTTATTGCCACCCCGTAACAGACCTAAAAACTTCTGGGCACTATATCTTACCCGGAAACCTCCTCTTGCTACTTCTGAGCATGGAAGTGTTGCTTCCACGTCGGGGCTACTTCCAACTCTTAGGTCCCTACAGAACTATGCTGCCTAAGTTATGAGCTGCCCACCCTTGCCCACTCTCTCTTTCACCATTAGATGGAGATACACCGGATAAGGAGCTTCGACTCGTTTTGTTGGTGGTACCAATCTTTGGTTTTCATTCCGTATCCTCTCTACCTTCCTTCTGCTTGATTTATTTTATAATACATGTTTTGTATGTATGTATATGACTTGCTACAGGAGGTTGCCAATGTTTGGACTGTGTCAATGCCTTGTTATTAGTGTTTGTATTATTTGCACTGTTTTTTTTTAACTTCAAATAAACATATTTAAAAAAAAAAACTAACTAGAGGCTTTCCTACCATGGAGGATGCTGACTGTCTTGCATTTCACAAATGTAATGTAACGTGGCGGCTGTTACAAACTCGTAATTTTCGGTTTGTTTTCAATGCCACCTTTCATATAAACCCCGCTGGGTGGTGAGGAGGGGTTGAGCGTTGCCTGCAGCATCCAGGGCTCCTTGATTGGCTTAAGAAAGAGAGGCGGGGGAGGGGGTACTCTCCTGTGGAGGCAGCCACCGCCTGCACAGACTAACACCGCCAGGTTTCAGTGGCGGTCAATAATTTATCCTTGCGCCGCCTGTTCCTTCGCTGTAGACAAGCTCCACAGGCTGAGCAGAGGAGAAAGACACTGATCCGGGACGCGCACCAGCGGCAGACACCGGAAGCAGGAGAGGAAGACGAGGAGCATACAGACTGTAACACCATCATCAAATCAACAAAGAGTACAGGAGGGAAACTGAGACCAGCAGCAAAGAGTACAGGAGGGAAACAGAGACCAGCAACAAAGAGTACAGGAGGGAAACAGAGACCAGCAACAAAGAGTACAGGAGGGAAACAGAGACCAGCAACAAAGAGTACAGGAGGGAGACGCATTGAACCGGGACTAAACACCATCGGCAGCAGGGGACGGGGGGGGAGTGGGGGGGCTTAAACCAGGAGTGACCACCACAATCAAACACCTCAAGCAGCAGAGGTAGAGCCCGGATTGTAAGACCACCAGCAAGAAACACCACAGGGGAGAAAACACATTGAAACTGGTGGTGTCCAATCCAGCTTCAGACCCCGCAAGCGCACAGATGAGGAAGAAAAAAGCAGCACACACAGCATGGATACTGAACACGGGCTGCGCACCAGCAGCAGACACCGCAAGCCAGCAAGGTGGGAAAGGGACGCACGGATCCCGAAGTGTAGCAGTGTCAAACAAACAACACAACCAGGCGGAAGGGGGGGGGGGGGTGCAAATTGAGCCCGGACTGAACACTACGCGCAGCAGCAGGAGGCCGTGGAGGTCACGGGTGGCACATTGAAACCCCGACTGAACACCACTCGCAAACAGACAAACAAAGGCGAGGGAAGAAATGACACACGGAACCCGTAACACCGACAGTAACAAGGGGAGGGGGCACACTGACCCCGGGCTGAATACCACCAACAACAAACACCACAAGCAGGGGAGGGGCAGGGGAGGAGGGACCCACGGAGTCCAGGTAGTAACACCAAATACCACGAGCAGGGGAGGAGGGATACATGGAGTCCAGATGGTAACACCAGCACCAAACACCGCAAGCAGTCAAGGAGGGACCCACGGAGTCCAGGTGGATGACACCAGCACCAAACACCGCAAGCGGGGGAGGAGGGACCCATAGGGGCAGATGGCTAACACCAGCACCAAACACCACAAGCTGGGGAGGTGGGACCCACGGAGTCCAGGTGGATAACACCCAGATGGATAACCCACCAGCACCAAACACCACAAGCTGGGGAGGTGGGACCCACGGAGTCCAGGTGGATAACACCCAGATGGATAACCCACCAGCGCCAAACACCACAAGCAGGGGAGGAGGGACCCACGGAGTCCAGATGGATGACACCAGTACCAAACACCACAAACCGGGGAGGAGGGACCCACGGGGTCCAGATAGACGATACCAGCACCAAATACCCCAAGCAGGCAAGGAGGGACCCCCGTGAAATATTTGGGATGTATCCCTGGCAAGGATTACCTTAACATGTTTTACAGTCATTGTTCAGCAATCGATCAGAATGTTTGCCTGAAAAGCCAAGTACATGAAATTAGGGCCCCGTTTCAATGTCAGCTTTTAGTTACTGAAGGGTCTCAGATCTGCTAGCCCACTTAAAGCCCTGTGGTCCATTTCATCAGTGGGTCAGTTTAAAAGCAATATCTAGAGTTTCACAGTCAGCAAAATAAAGAAGAAATCCTTTCTTGGGCTCCTCACTAGTGAGGTCAATAGAGTCGAGGAGAATGTCACTGAGCTTTACCCATCGTGGGCATGGAATATTGTATTCACAGGTGTCAAAGAAGTAAGGCCTTCCGTGGAAGCATCATCAGAAGCATGAATGGCGACAACAGATATTCTCTAAACCAAGGGTTTTCCCCACATGCACACTTGAAGTAGTACCAGCTTAGCCACGTAGGCAGTAGTTTCACATTCTGGAGGTGACACTGTACGTGACATCAGAGAACAGCACCCAACCGGGCGTGGAAGGTTGTTGGCAGCAAATAGGACATGTCTTTGGACAACTACCTCTTCATTAGGGCAGATTGACAAGCAAACTGTCGCCAGTAATAATGAAGGGTGTTTAGTAACCATGTACAGAAACAATGGGCAGGCTGGTGTAGAACTCATTCAGTTGAAGTGTAAACAGAATATGGCAAAACATCCTCTCTCTGCCAGCCTATGCCCGGGATTCTGGGAATCTGGTATCACAACAGCCACCCTTGCGCCTCGTGTGAAGCAGAACTGTTGTCACTGTAGGTTGGTGTGAACGCACTATAGTGATGATAACCAATGAGCAAGGAACGCGATTCTAAATGTCACAGAGAAGAGGCAAAACAAAGCGATAAACAAGATGGGTTACTCAAATGTGCTAGGACAGAATTTGCAAAACATGTAAGATAACACTGCTAGACGTGACGTTACAAAATAAAGCAAGAGGTGGCATCAAAAGAGAGAAGCAAAGGAAGAGAGACGGCTTCTGTGCTCTATGGCCAAGTGCAAAAGGCACTGCTAAGACTTAAAACCACACACATTTCTCCCGGCCCGCTTAACGAAGTTAAAATATCGGTATTGATAGAAAGGGGGAAGTATCAAGGAAAAAAACCAGTAAAAGGAACAAGTGTCACCAAAGTGGCAGGCATGGGTGAGGTGTCCATGCATGTGATGTGGTTTAAGTAAGCCTTAATGGGTGAAGGAGATTCAACAGTCACTAGAGAGATGCGGAACTTAGGTGGCGGGGCGAAAGGGCGCTATTGTACAAATGAGTCACCACCAGATGAATGAAGGGTATCTACCCGGTTAACGTGCTGGACTCTATGGACGTTCTCTACCGGGCTCTGGCCTTAGTGCCCCACCTCCCCCTGTGCGTTACCTTCAAACTTTAACGCGGGCTTCATCTCCAGCCCGCGGGGCTGCACCTTGGGCGCTTCTGGGGGCCACGAATCCCCGGAACTGCCAGCAGCTGAAGCGGGGCAATGCTGCGAGCCATACATGTCAGGCGGGGCCGGGGTCTTCCTGCGCTCACCTCCCCGCTCCGCTTTCTGCACTCACTCACTTTCGGTCTACGGCAAGCCTCACGGGACATGCCACGGCGAGTAGGCAGACACAGCTGGGTCATGTGACAGCAGGAGCACGACACTCACCGGCTGGGAGCCGTTCCGCTTTTTGCTGTAAGTCGACTGACCAGACGTTGCCTGGCCCTAACAACGGCTGCGGCCATTTTAGGAAGATAGATAATTAATGTATGGCGCTTGAACAATTGGTGTCTCTACTGCCGCCAGCGCCTCGGGTAGATCACGACCGACTCCTACTCCACACAGCTGCTGCGCTGGCTGAACAGGGCGTCCTTTCCTTGACTCGAGCGCGGCTCCTTCAGGGTGAGCGTCCCCATAAACCAAATCCACATCCCTTCCCTGTTGCAGGATCGCGCAGGTGCTTGTCTTTATGGGGCCATATGTTTGAAACACATGGCTCCATATAGATAAGAAACCTTTCGCGACGCACGGAAGGCAGACGAGCCCGTCCAAATGGGACGGCTCAAAAAGCCAAACGTGAACGTCATGAACAGCTCTTTTCCAATGGCTGGCCACCGTTTAGCATAAACGGTGACGCCGGCCCAAGGAAAAGAGGGGCGGGGCTCAAAGCCCGTTACTGAAAATACCCCAAAACATTAAATCTCGCCAACGAGACTACGCATGGGCGCAGCCCACGCCAGCCGAGACCTTAAAAGGACTGTTCACGGTGAAATGTTGTTATGCCCATTGGTCAAATATCTTTTTTTTTTCCCCTCATTTTCCTTTACTTGTTTATTTATAATGTCAGTCAGTTAACCTTCGACCAAAAACAAAGATGCATAAAGCCATTTGCTATGATTACATCATGTTTTTTGTCCCATGTTTAATGTTCAAACAAACAACTTGGTTAAATATCTTGAAGAAATAATTGGTCACCGTGGACTCAGATTTAGGTCGTGGCCTTCAGCAGACATTTTCAATTCTGAACTTGATATCTCAAAGCAAGTCAGGTTCCCCCTTCGATGCAAAAGACAGGTTGATTCGAATGGATTGTATTCTGCAGGTGAATGGAGTTAAGCTGGTTTACCACAACTCCAATTTAACAGTGAAGGGGACACAATCATTTAATTTTGCACAGACATAGAATCACCCTGTTCTCACTTCACCAGGATGACTTCTTGGCCGTCTTAACTAGGTCTATTATAAAATGTGGTAAAGTCCACACTCGGGCTCTATGTCAATTACTCTATCAAATTTACGAATAGAACAGTTTTAGACCCTTCTCCTGAAGCGGTCTTTCTTCTCAGTCAAAAGGTAATGGTATTCCAAAAGAGGTGAAGCTGGACAGAGAGCCAGGTTAGTCAGAGACACCATGATAATTTACCAGTCAAGAGTTCCAGGTTCTTCAATACTTTGGGATTTTAAACAATGAGAAGTCATACAATGCTTAACATAACCAATCTAGCAGATGAAAAACTAACAGGAGTCCAGTTTTAGTTGCGTCATATATCTGTGTTTCTTGGTTATAAAAAGAACGAATTTTTGGAACAGCACTTCCAGAGAGCTTTAACTTCAGTTTATGAGAAAGCTCAGCATGCCTGTTCAAAAAATGTATCAAGTTGCTCATTCACCCAAGCAAGGTGAGATCGCATAGCCCTGCATGATGGAGAACCACTTATTTCCTGGAGAATCACTGACTCAACTCTGATTGCTCTCAAGTCATACCTCAGCGTGGAGGGCCACCCAGTCGAACACAAGGAGGATATTGGTGGCCCAGGAATTGAAGGTAGATCCGATGACTTCTTAAACTGCTCCATTCTGTGAAAAGCTAAGCTAATTTAAACAGTCCTTGGCATAGAGGATGCTCCAAGCTTATTCCAGTGACTGTGCATTGGGAAAAGCAGACACAAGGGTCTAGAAGGCGGGCCTTCACTCCATGGTGCAGCCATACTTGTTTTTCACATAGCAGCAAGAAAGCTAGATCACAAGGAATGATAATTCTTTGTCTGTTCCCCAAGCTTCATCCGTTATTAGACGAGGTCACTTTGGAAGTAAGAAAATAGCACAGTCTTCAATCTCCAGTGCTATCCTGATTTGAAAATACACTGTCTGGAGAGATCTTTTCTGCGGACAAGAGCAGACGACAGCCCATCTTTACCATTGATATCAGGGATTTTAGCATACAGCAACAGACTCCACGACGATTGCCACTTAGTTCAAGTAAGGACGTTGGGCCCACCATGACAACTAGATAATCAACCCTCCACAATTCCGGTTTTTCTGATAAAATAAGAAAAGTTACAAAAAAAAAATCATTATTCGACATGTATGCCCCAAAGTGACATTATAACATGCCCTAAATGGCTGATGCATTAGTACCAGGCCTACTTAAAGTCTGGCACCAACTTAAAATACCAGCAGTTTTGGAGCTTTGTACCAAGTAGCAAACCAGTCTCAATCCAATGCAGTACAGTCGAGACTGAAATCGAGAACTCAAATTCAGGACCTCTGTTTTCATTTTCTTCTAAAAATATGTATTTATCTGTAACAAAGGACACCAGTTCTCATCAGGTGGTTTTATGTTTAGACACAACCACTGAGCAACAAACTTGTGCCTGGTTTCATCAATTTCATAACTTGATGTTTAGTTGTGTGCATGGTTGAGCACTATATTTTGAGTGTGGTTACTATTGACCATGTGTGATTCACATAATTTCGAAAAATATTTCAAACAAGAGTGTTATTTGCATCGCTGAGCACTGGGGACAGCAAACATGGTGCCCAACAAAATAATGAAAGTGTTTGTTGTTCTCTTTACAATCTGCAGGTAAGAGGACCATTTTGTTTTGCCCCATTCAGGCAAGGAGTAGCATTTTACTAATTTCAGATTCCCTTTTTTCTCACATACATCACTAGATTTCAAATACTTCAATGTAGGAGTAGAAAAGCAGTGGGATGCACCTAGAACTGATGAATGCCCCAGAGTGATGAGGGTTCGTACAGTAAAAAGCAGAAACATGTTGACACCAAACTGAATATCTGCATTGCACGGACTCCTGAGCGCACTGTCTTTATTAATGTGGTGGAAATAAAAAGTAGCTGTACTATTAACTAGCCCTTATACATTTTTTACTCATTAGGAACTATATATCTAACTAAGAGGGAGGAATACACATCTCCAAAGAGAGCTCTTGGAAAAGCCCACCATGTGAGACCCTCAGGAAACGGTGAGGAGGGCCCTAAGATGAAGTATGCCACTATGGTGGGTAAGGGCCCTCATCTTTTTTAGAGGTTGCCCCAAACAGGGTTTAAGTATTTGTGGGCACTTTATTTGAGAAACTCAATCCCATTGTTTGGATTAGTGTCAGGTACGTTTCATGGTGAATTGGTGTTAGTGTGGGCGTACCAGTGACACTGCAAATAAAATGTACCTCTTTCTTCCATGTTGTGAATTTACTTGTTTTTGACAGATCTTTTTTATTAGACTTACATCCACACAATCTTCGTGCTTTGTGTCCTCCAATCTTCTGGTGCTTCCAAATAGAAAACAGGCTAGACTTGGTGGTAGATCTCTATTTTCTGGCAGCAAAGGCATGGAACAATTTATTGTTCACAATCACATCCATCGCTATTCATAACTATGCTGACTTATGAGTATTGTGCTAGTGATTTATGCTCCTCAAAGTAGATATTGCAGAATGTAGAAGTAACCAAAGGGCCTGTGAGGTATGAAGACAAAAGATAGTCCTCTTTACCGAGACAACTACTTTAAAATGAACACAGAGGCCCTCACCTAAGGCACATAACTAGAGTCTGATCTATGTTCATAAACATTTACCCTATCATTTTGAGATCTTCAGTAACTCTTAGAAGAATTTGTTGAACTCTATGGTAGGAGAAGGGAGTGAACACCACAAACACACCATTTGCTCTGTAATATGAATGTAGAAGTGTGGCCTAGATCCCTGAAAGACCTCATAGAAGTGTACCGGGCTTCAGATTGTACCACAGAAAATGGTATGAGTTAATGTAAATTCTACTTTTGCCAGTGCTCATAATAATAAAAATAATAATAAACTTTTCATAAGGACTATCAATGCCTAAGAGAGAAGGAGAAGCTCAGATGACTATTAACAGAGTATGTGTCAGCACTGCTACTCTTCCTCATGAGACTACTATATCCAGTGACCAGAACCCACTAAGATGAGCAAGCATATGGTATGGGAGATTGCGAGCGCACCAGGCATGTGGATCAAAAACTTCTCTCTTCGTGAAAATATGTACTCTACAGCAGATCTCACCGGTGTCATCCAAATTAGATTTAAGGGACCTTGCTTAAACGTAGCACTAACCGGATGGTTGAAGTTGGACCGTCTCATGACAATACCATAATCAACGATATGCTCCTAATGATTGATAGCAGCAAATCTAGCTCAATCAGTCTGTTTGGCCTTCACCATGCAAACTTGGCAAAAGAGTCATCACAAGTGTGGAACTTACAAACATGTTTGTAAAGATAAGCTTGAGAACAAACACTAATGATTTTGTATTACTTACTAAATCCAGGTAAATGTAAACTGTATAGGGTAAATGAAACATACCTTCAAAATTGCAGAAAAGACCACTACAGATTTAGCAAAATACCATTTACTTTTGGTGATATAAGGCTAACCAGTTCCAGGGGAAAAGCTCAGAATCTACACAGAACCCAAAGTGGAGAGGCTTAACCCATTCGGATTCATCAAGGATGGGAATGAGGTGCAGGGCTTCTTAAATAATTAAATGGCAAAAGAATAACAAACAGTAATAGCCAAGACCGTGATCAGTCAAAGGGGGTATGGTGGGGAAAACATGGACATGAGCTACACCAATTTGGTGATATGTTGCGTTATGGAAGCTGGGCTGTTAGAAACAATAGTGCTGATATATGGAGAACCCACCAAGGGCTGAAATCCATTTATTCTCTTTGATCACTGTTTTAATTCTCATTAGTTTTCCTTCAGAGCTGGTTCACATACTTCAACTTCACATTTAACATCTAAACATTTGTTACGTTAACATACCCCATGCTAGTCTAACCTACCACTGTACAACAATCGAAGATGCAAGACACAGTAAAACTATTCCTGAATGTGCAATGTTTTCTAGAATTGAACCAGAAACACAGTGTTGACTTTGGTTCTTTGAACCTGAATCAAACTGGTATTCTGGCAGTAGAGGTTTCAACCATATAGCACTAGTTCTGAAGACCTTCGCTGGCCATTGCTTAAAGCCAGAACTCAATTCATGGCGACAGGCCATATTTTCAAGGAGTCCAGTCACATTTAGAGAAGCCAGAAAGGTCTCACAGGAACACTACTATTCTATAGTTACCAATGTTAAAGTCCAAACAGGACTGTAACCCTTTACCAGATTTGCCGCATTCTCTGGAAATCTCTTCCGCTTTAATTCCAGATTCTCCCATTACTGCTTCGTGTTAACGAAAATCTGTAAACCCTTCTTTTCTATAAACATTTAACTGCTTCATAACTGTATTTGTTACTGAATGTTAGTGTTACGTGCAATTTCCCACTTTTGCTGTCAGCTTTGTATGAAAACTAGAAGCATAATAATGAAAACAATTAAAACAATACTTTGTGAAAGCATGAATGGATTACAAAACACTAAGTGCAGAGTCTGGATTGGGTAGGAAAACACTAATATTAACAGAAAGATGAATAAAACTATTACAGTGAATAGTCAATTGTAAGTCTCAATAGTGCAGTTAAACAAGATGCGAATCGAAAAGGATTTTGGCATGTATTATATTCGGTTAAAACCAATTTCAATAGGGATGGGAAGGGATTTCCAGTAAGCACATTCCAGCAGCTCAAATAAACAACTGAATAATGTAGCCCAGGAAGGAGTGGGCAAGATGATCAAAAGTTGGACTCCAGCACAGAGAGAACAAGAAAACACACTGTTCTTATTCCACTTCGGATGGAATGGGCCAAGCCACGGTTCATAAAATTGGCAATGACATTTTGACAATACACCGTTGAAAACAAGTGGCCAGAGAGCCTTTGGAACTAGATGGGAAGGTCAACTGCCTTATTTAGATCAAAACCATTCTGGCAAGAAACTAATGATCAACTGTCATAGTTGAGAAGATTATCAGTTTGTTAAACTGTCACTGAAGATACCTCTTTTAAGCAATAGATCATGAGTTTGACTCACAAAAAGGACAACTCGGCTGTCCATTGCTCGGGGGTCAGTAAATTGTGTTATCATCTCAAGTGGAAGTCAATTATGTCTCTAATGAATTTCTTTTAATTTTTATTCTTACTATGGGTGAATTGTGACGTCTTAAGACATCTGCCATAAGAAAAAGTCAAAGCTACTTTATTGTAATAACCTATTACAAGCAAGTAATATCATAACAGTGCTACCTTTGCTTGACGCTGCTGGGTAGGGTTCCCCTCCTGTACCTCACCTTCAGGAAGAGAACTCTTTCATCAAGCATCCACAGAAGCTGCAGCTAGACCCCGCCTCCTACTACCACTGAATAGCAAACACAACTTCAGCAGTAGACCACCTTGACCTGTCAGAGCAGTCTGTGTCCATTAGAATTGAGCCTTTTATCGTGCAGCTACCTGAAACATCTTCTGACACATGGAATGAGGCTCCTGAGGAAAAACAAAACTGTTGAGATCCAAATACCAGAAGTTGAGGATAAGCATGAAGTACTCGCAAGTAGAGTACGAACCAGACTGTGGATGAACCCTTAACCACTGCTATGAATCATAAAAATTAAGGGAAAGATCTATCATTGATATTTTATGTTGAGTCATCTGGAACTGTGACCACTTTAGTGTGGTTTTGTCTGTGCTTATTTATGTTCTATTGGAAGGTATCAAGGAGCCAGACATGCAAAAGATTTTACGGTTGCAAACTCTGCAATTTGCAACCACAAATTCATTTTTTACGATGAATAAAAAACATTGTGTGACTCAGAATTTTATTTCTGAATTGCAAAATATTTATTATGACCCTTAACAAGAGACACCTTGGGAAGGGCAAGTTTGGGCGTTCCTTATAATTTGCAAGTCAGCAAGTTAAGTCTCAATGGTATGAGACCGCAATTACAGTAGCAAACCATTGACCAGTTTCCCCTCTGAAGTTGGGTGATAACTGGTTTGCAATAGGTACTAAGTCCCATTTGGACCCCTTAACCTTTGGGAATCAGGATGGTAACTTCAAGGGGAATAGGTTGTGTTACAGAAGAGCACTGTCATATGTCAGTAAAGTTTTTCAAATTTGTTTTTAGTTTTATTTTAAAGCAGCCCCATTTTTTTTTTTAGGGACATCGGACTGCTTGAAAAGAAAGATTGTACATAATGTAATCAAAGGGGTGGTGGTCTGCTGTCTCTTGTGATTGAAGCCAATTTCAAGAGGTTTCAAATTGGAACCTGCCTAACGAACATTAATTAGGCAAGTAATTATGCTACCACCGGTGATCCAAAAATCAGATGTGCAAAACGTCACGGTGCGGTTTGTGATAATTTTTTGTAAGTCCAATCTTATCATATAAAGCCCATCGTTCTGATCATAACTGAAAGAGGCTGGTTTCCTGAACCTGATTGAATAAGAGTTTCTATGCTTCTCGGCAAATGCTTGATGGGAATCATGTATATAGCCTTTTACTGATAGGTCCTTTTCAAGACTCACTTTTGTCAGTAAGATATTTCACAAGATGGCTCCCATTCTCCTCCGACTGCTGCTTGCTTGAAGGAGGAGCACAGCTTTATGCTGTACCGGTTTACATTGTATGCTGAACTACAAGGCTGTTCAGGGCTGCTCGTGTAAGGAAAACACTACCTCCTCCTTTAAGCCTTCTTTCCAAGAAACTCACCATCAACCAAGTGCCACTGCTCCATGTCTTGAGGAACGGTAAGTGGTTTTCAGTCGAAACAACCATTTAAATTCCTTGATTCTGAGAAATCTGAGACCTTACTCCGTCTCAGCATAAAGTCCTTACAACCTCTGCCTCATGTCTGAATGTTCTGTGGCATCCAGATCTGTCGTCTTAGAAAATGGCCAAAGCCGCTAAGCAGTCGGGTCATACAGGGCTGGGATACACACCTGCTGCCCATGCAAGGAATATTCCCATCCCAAAGGGCAGCAATAACAAACCAAGCTAGTACACAAGTAGGATTGAAAAGGGAGGATCTGCAAACGTATGTATGAACGGGGAACCCAAGTGACTTTGTGGCCACTTGGCAAAATACAACGTATGAGGCTGGCTTACGTTAGGGATGCCCACAAAGGGAATCAGGAGACAGCATCTTGTGGTACAAATTGTAGAAAGACTAAGAGATCACGGAATAAAGGAGATGAGAAATTCCACTGGCCCAACACCACTTGAGCGTAAGATACTGAGAGAGTGCAGGGGGGGGTCAAAAAATGTTTTTTTTTTTAAAAAAGGTCCACAGAGCACCTAAAAGCAAGTGAATGCTGACCACAGAAGCCTGTATGAAGCAAAATGCAGAGAGCGAGGAGATACCAGGTGTCAGTAAGAGACAACGATGACACTTCTGGAAACAAGAACGGGCATGCCAAGTCGCTAAAATGGACGGGCCCTGCAGTGGCACCAACAGTCCCAGCACCACCCCTGATCGCAGCAGAAACAGCGAGTGCTAGTAGAACCTGAAAAGATTAAAATGCTGGGCATAAAGGATGCTATCGCTGAGTGCGAACAGCAGAATTAGACTAGGAAAGTTTTAAAAAGCAAAGAAACAATGGACATCTCATCTCTAAAGAGTAGGTAAAAGAAGAAAACAATACTACGGTAGAAGGACAGGACCTTATTCTCTCACATTCTCAACAATGCCTTCAACAAAAACAAAAAAAATGATACATACATATTAGAGGCACGACCAGGTCAAGCCAAACGAGAACTGAATCAAACTAAGGTGACATGAAGAGGACATCCTTCAGTGATAGAAAGGTTATGCAAAAACACACGCATATTAATGTCAAAACATTTCCAAAATGACTTGTGGGCGTTGGAAATTAAAGATATAAAACAAGGGCCAACAATGCATAAATTCACAGAAAACCTAGAAAGGAAACAACATTGGCAATGCCAATAGGTCTGAATTTAAAGGAATGTTTTATGGCAATGTGTAGCATTAAAAGAAAATTGCATGGGAATGGATATGTTTTTGTGTGGAAGCAAAGAACTGTAGAAGACTATTGGTATAGGTTAAACGGTCAGGTGACCGTTGCATTTTTTAAACATCCATTTAGGTTAATGAGTGCCCTGATCCCATCAGTGCTGCTGCCAGAGAAGAACACCATAAATTATCTGGTCATCTAAAACAGTTTAATGGCATTACAACGCCATGTCTGTACCCCTGAAAGTTCAAGCTGAGGCAGTTGGATAAATAAACAAAATTATTACAGCTGTGTGGAGGGCAAGCACTTTGTGTGGAAGCACATAACTTCTGCCCAATGAAAACATGCACTCCTGACTCCCAACATGTGGGAATAAAAGGCCCTCTCTAGAGATTCTCATATAATTGTCTGGCGACACCTTCACTCTCGACCATAACAAGCATTTGCAATGCAATAGGTCTCGCATTTATAGGAGTTTGAGCAGTTGGCACTGTAAATGACAATGCCTTTTATTTATGTTGTTTTTAAAACAGGAAAATAAAAGGCATTGTCATTTATAATGCCAATATCTTAAACGTTTGCAAATGCAAGACCTACTGCATTGCAAATGTGTGCAAAAAAGAAAAAACATTAGGAGATAGCCTGCTCATAGGGAAAAGGTTAGCCTGCCTCCCGTATGCTGCTATCCGGTTCTTTGAGCTCCAGTGAACAGACATTCCAGAGCAGGAGGTGGTCGCAGTCTGCACTCATCCCCTTATCAGCAGACGGGAGGGGGTAAGCGTGTGGCCAATACCTGCGCGGGGCAGGGGATTGTGGTGCATAGTAGTGTGGGGTAGAGTGCATTGGCTTAGAGTGGAGTGGTGTAGAGAAGAGTGCAGTGACGCAGTGTAGAGTGGAGTAATGCGGAGAGGTTTTATAGAAACATTTATTAAGCGGATCAATAACCCACTGAGCTATCTTCCCAGGATAGGAAACTGGGACACGCAGGTCACTGACAGTTATCACACATAACATAACCTGTATTTCCAAAGTGCATGTTCACCCAAGGGTGTCTTGGCACTAAGTGACAGATGTTTATTGTTATCGACAGCAGGTGTTCAACCCACAAAGCTACCTAGCTGGGACTGGTACCTTTGCCTTGAGTATACACAGATCTGAGCATCATGCACACAGACTCGCAAAGTTATTTCAACGTAATAGAGGGTGCCCCTGCAGCACTGGTTCAACCCCCTGAGCTGTACGAGTGGTTTCCACCATCATAAGCCCCAGAGTGCCAGCCATTCTCGGACAGGTGGGACACCCCAATCGTGACATTCCTAGCGCGCAGGTGAGGACACATAGTGTGGAAAGTATTCATTTAATGAGCATTCGGCTGAAAGGCGGAAGCAGTGCCTCTACTTCGAGACGTTACTGGCGGGAGATCAGGAGTCATCGCAGTTTCGGTTCTCCAGGTGAAATTTGAAAGTTTGTTTGGATGCAGTGCTTAGAAGCTGAGAAGGGTGCGCCAGTGTCTAAACACTTGCGCTTTTAGTAGATTGCAGAACTGAGGTACGGGAAGTAAGGCACTTGGCCAGGAGCACACGTTTTTGGTGACGCAGGGAGGCCGGGACTCGTGCTGTGGCCAACCTGTTTGAGTCATCCGCTTAACCATCCGGAGAGAGCGCGGGCATCCCTCCTCCTCCTCCCCCCACTGGAGGAAGGAGGGCCGGTGCAGACTCGTGTCAGTGGTGTGCTGTGGTTGGCTTTGGAGAATGGTGAGGGGAATAGAACACCTACTTTTCAGAAGTGCATACAGCGCCAACGGGCCCCTTCGCAGCGCTCAGACACACTAGACACGGGGCAGGTTGCGCCCCATGCACTTAGCTGCCTCCGGGTCCTCCGCATGGAGGGAGGGCTGGACCGGAGGGCAGGGCACCACGCCCTCCCTGCCATCTCTGCCAATGGGTGGGCGGAGGTGTGGGAGGAGGGAAGGCGAGGTGTGGGGGTAAGAACACGACGTACAACCCCCGACTCATCCCGCTGCGCTCCCGGGGCAGGAAATGAAGTCACCCGGCTCCAGTCTGGAGGTTTCCCGCCCAGGGATCTCCAACGGATCCTGGGGAGGGCGGTGAGTGCGGAACCCGAGTGAGGGCACCCCTGGATGAGGCTCCACTGGGACCCACTGGACACTGGCAGTGAGTGAAGCACCTGTGACACCAGGGTTAGGAGATGCGGTGGGTTGGGCTTTTTTCAACAGACCAGTGCATTCTGGGTCATGTAGTCCTGGTGCATGACAGGGGGCCCAGTTGGCGCGTGGTAACGGAGAGCCCTAGATTTAAGCATATGTCCCTAGTGAGGCTTTTGTCCTGTTTTTTTGCCACCCTCTGCAGTTTGAGGGATGTACACGCCCCAACTGACGTCAAAAATAGCCAGTAGAGTGCATTGGTCTCTCTGACCTCACACGCTGTGCAAGTTGCGTCAGCGCCACTATGACGTCTCAAACTGTGCAATGCAACGTTTCGTCTGGGTAATAAGTCACAGTCGGTTTAATACACCATGCCCCTCCTCTGACATCTCCAACAGCAATGGAGTGCATCGTTTTAAGCTTATGACAGACCAAACAAGAGACGCCGTGCGCGAGCGAAATCTCCAGTTCGGGTGGGCGGGGCCTAATGACGACAGGGCGGACACCTACCCCGTTTCCAGAGAAGCCGGACACAAAAGCAACGACAATAGTCCTCGCCAAGGTGAAGCAGAGCATGCGCTGCAATGCAGGCGAGACCTAAAAAGGGCCGCTCTTGAAGAATGACTGGCTCAATGGACACATATAGGGCTTGTCCTGTCTCTCGAGAGCTACATAATTAAGAACTTCAAGATGTTCAGCTTATCTACATGCATTGAAAACTCTGGCTATTTAAACACAGAGATAACCATTATGGTCACTCTGAAGAGACAGAAGATGCATGATGTATTTCTGTAACCTGTGCAAAGAAAGGGAGATCTCCAGGCGAAGGGCGGGAGCTTTGGGGATAAGGACATGCCTGAGGAGCTATTCTTCAAATGTCTTCCACAGGCAGACAGGAAAGCCTCCAAAGACAAGGCAGCAAAGATGGGCATTCCCTTCCCACCTGAACTGAAATTCACTATTAGGGACAAACAATATCCTGGGAGGAATTTGACCCTGGAACTAAGGAGAGATCGAAATAATATGGCTGGCCAAAAAAAGACAATGAAATCCTTATTGCACTAGCCATAAATAAGAACTGCGCCCACCTGACAACAACAGGAAGGTAAGAAAACTATGAACACAAGAGGCAACAAGCCCACTCTAAATATATGAAATTGGAAGCGGTTATCCAAAGGTCTTTGCAACAAATAACCACAAACTCTCAGCCAAAGCAGGGAAAAGCCGTGTGCATGACAGGTATCTAAGTGGCAGAGTAGAGGCTCACTAGGGTAGAAGCTGTAAATGTAATAAGAGCAGCATTTGATTTCTTAAAATCTGCATGAAATAACACATTCAAAATCAGTGAAGAGTGAAACGGAGCGGGAAACAGAGTCCCATTATAGGTCTAACATACCCTGGAAACCAACTAACTCTGGGCACTGATGCTTGTAGTAGTCCTCCTGCTAAGGACTGTGCATTGACACATCGCCTGACCTCAGAAATGTGACAATGTATACACTAGGGGTTAGTCCTCTAGCCGAACCTGAGACTCAGAGGAATTGGTCATGTGAATGAGATCTGATGGATTTAGGATTTCTAAAGCAGCCATCCTCACCCAAATGGGCACATTCGTTCGAGGAATGACACTAGCTTTAGGCCCGCAGTCTGAACTGAAGAGGGTTACTGATTAAACGGGTGGCGCCTGATGTTGGATGCCACGTGATGCTCTTGTGCCTCAAGCACTACTTGAGGAAATGAATAAATGAAGAGGTCTGATGTTCAACTGACTGTAATCCCTTTGTGAAGTGACACCTCCCTCAGTGCACCAAAGAGGGCTCAAACAGATTGTAAACCAAGGCTGTATACAGAAGACATATCAGGAGTACACTTGCCAAGAAGCAGCATTAAGTGCTAACACTGGGAGCAATTCACACAAGCTGTCTACAATTTGTAGGCTAACAGCCTGATCAAAGAAGTCAGCATCCACTTTTTTTTTATTTTTTAAACTCAAAAGTTCTTTCAAAATATCCCTTCATTTAGATCTGCTGACCTCGTAACCCCAGGTTTTATTCCCATATTCTATTGCATAATTTTATCTCAAAAAATTCTTCTCTCAAATGATAGCAAGATGTGAGTAGAAGTCGAAGATTCCTGTCCAATTTTTTTTACCTTGCGTGAATACAGTCGTGGGATTGCCACCATTCTTACTAAGCAACTGTAAAATCCATTTATCATAGCATAAGTATTTGTAAAGCGCACATTCACCCGGAGACATCTTGGCACTGAATAACAGATGTTTATTGTTACCCAACTCAATGGTACTTATTTTATCGACCTCAGATGGATGAAAGGCTGAGTGGACCTTCCTTGATTTCATTGTAATCCACAGCTCTGCAATATCTCACAAAATGTCCCCGCTTGCCGCATTTGAGACAAATGGCTTTCTCTGCTGGAATTATTCTAACTTGCCATGTAACCCTGTTGACCACAATGGAACCACACTTCTTTTATTTTCATCTCTTTTCCGATCAGTAGTGCTACGTTACTCTATCAACTCACTCAACTGTTCTCTGCTCACTTTATCTTTTTTTGTCTTCAACACATGCCCTCAAGGGTTCCATTCTTTCCACTACAGTTAACACTCCATTTAGCAGGGGTTCATTCTTTAACCACACATCTTCATGGAATTTGACATTATTGCAATTTAACAGAAAGGGATTCCCGATGCATTCATCCATCAACTCTCTACCGCCACTTTTCTAAAACCTATGAGAGACTGCGCTTCGGAATCCTTTTCATCTTCTAACCTCTTGCCAAAACCAATATCTTTCAATTATTGTGCTGGCTTTCAGAAGATAATGTACATAAAGTTTCTTTCACCAACTGTCAAAATCATTCAATCATCTAGCTTTATTTTGGTCCAAATCTGGTCAATTATCAAGAACTTGCTGCCTTTGAAGTCCTAAACAATGCCTTAATATGGACAGTTTTCTTCACCGTTGCCATATTTGCTGCACACATTTGAGCATAATTGAAGAACTCTCTTCCCTCATGCCCATCCAGTTGAGAGCTCTCCTGGATGGCTGGTGAAAAGTGAGGTGGTGTTACATTATCTATACAATTAATGGCACGCTTAACCGTTGCCAATTTCCACCAAACACTAATCTCCTTCGGACTCTGCTCTTAAAAACCACTCAGTTTGATAATTCAGGTTTTGAAATGAGACCCCTCTGTATAAGATAGGATACAACTGACCTTCACCAAGTCAAACTAGAATATCTCATTCTTCCTCCTGATAGGTAGCCTATACCCCAATCACAACCCGGAATAATGTCAGTGCTATACCAGTCAATAGATGGGTCTCGCATCTGTTTACCAAGAACACCAGCCAGTAATTTATTCAAATTAGCCCAGTCCAATAGTTGTTGGTGTGCCTATAACCGATTGGGTTTTAATTGTATTGACAGGGTGATGTCTTCCGTTGCCCAGCAGTTCCTCCGTTAGTGCGCCTGTCACAGAATTTTATATTGCACATCTGTTCTATGTCACCAGACTCCCACTGTACGGCATGCCATATGGTGTGCTTTATGCAGTAGGCACGTTCATTCCATTGCATGTGTTAAACTGACCAAGTCAGTAGGTTCCCACTCTACTCTGTGCCTCTTTAAAGAAGGTGTGTTTGTACCAAAAGGTGCCATTATCCGTAACCAGGCAGCTCCACCAATTAGACAAGTTTGTAATACCGCCTTGTCTCTCGATAGGCTCTAGATATCCAAGCATGTTTCCTTTCATGCTTTAAGTTTCATATGCTATTGTCGCTCGAGTAGGGTTGACTGTAGATGGTGTAACTCACAGTTACGACATCAAATGCCGACCCCCCCACCACTTAACTTTACCGTCCCTCTCTCTAATCCCCAGTTATTTTTCTATAACTGTTTGTCTATCATTGTAAACAAAACAGTATACGCCTGCATCCATACCCCAACATCCAGTACGGAATCTCATTCACCTCTTCGAGTAGACGCAGCAGTTTTCACGTACACATCACTGCAAAGAAAGCAGTCCTTGCAGGCTGCAAGTTCACTGCAGACGTGCCAAGGTCTTCTTGGGCAATCAACACACGTGTGAAATGATGATATGGATTTCTTCCATATGGCGCATCTTTCAATCTTTATTAAAAAGGAACTCATCCATAGCCTGCCTTAACCAACTGTCACCCGCTAGAATCCCACAACTTACCTGGACTCTATGTTTTGTGAAAGAATGTAACCTCGCCTCCCCATTTTGTCACCACCACTGTAGCTTAGCTCATTAAACATTAAGTGCAGTTCACTGCATATTTGCATTTACCTTAATCCATTTGTCACCAACTAAGAATAAATGATGATTTCAGAATTTTGGAAATATTTCTAATGTTTTACTTAATTTTTATCATGGCTAGTAATTTGTTTTATTGGGCGTTCATTAAACCTGAAAAAACTATATATCAACAGAGTGTACAAACTCAATTCGTTATCAGACATGTACAAGTTTCGCTCTAAAACCAAAACAAAACACTAAACAAAAACAGAACGCATATGTTTAGTACATTTAGTTATCAAAGTCCAGCAGCAAACACTTTCAATAAGAAGTTCGTCATTGTTAAACAAAGACAATAATTCAGCCCACAGTCATTCCAAGCATTCTTTTTCATAATCATTAAACCGACACTGCGGGTAAATCACAGACACGAAGTGCAAACAAAACCCTAAGAGAGCAGGTTAGATAAGCTAGTGCTATAAAAAAGGAAATGCACATCCAACATAAACTGGCTTTCAGGTTTTGTGGGCACACTTAGAGCCTTTTTTAAACCAGGCTTGCCCTGGTGTCGCGAGATTCCAATGGAGCAGGGTAAAGTGTCAGGATCACGTGCCACCTCAAGATGGCGGCAGGCCTCAGAAATCTGAAATATTTGGCACCAGCTGCAGTGTAAGGAGGGGGTGGGTCGCCTGCAAAGACGGGTAGCACTGCTGGCATTGCAACAATCAGTGCCTGCACTGTCTATCGATAAAACTGAGTCTATTACATTGCAGTGTCTCAGGAAAGGGAGTGGACGAGGGAGTGCCGTGGCGCTGTACAACAAGCATTTGCAACACCAATAGGTCTGGGTTCCATTTTGAATAATACAACATTTTAAAAAACTGCTGTCGAGAGAGAAAGAAAAGAAGTATGTGTGCGCACTCACACAACAAACTTACTTAAACGTGGTCTTCCTTCCTCCCAGAAACAGTTTCCTACAAGGAAGGCCAATTGGCAGGGAAACTTTCCAGTCTGAACTTCCAAACAGGAAGACCTTGCGATGAAACTTAGAAAATGCCGTCCATCACAAGAACTACGTGGAAAACAGAAAGACCACTTTTCAATCTGTAAGTGTACTAGGTACAAAAAGTACTATGCCCTCAATTTTCTTATATACTCCAAGTCAGATTTTTCCTCATCCTTGACCTTAAACATCAGGTCAGTAATGTGTGTCACCATTAAGACATGTCATTTTCACAGTACATCTACTTGGGGTTGGGCTGTATCTTGAAAAATGGCAAGGGTTTTGTTATTTAACATTTGTACAACTTGTTGCTGTCACTTTTGTGACCTCACAGAGCTCAGCCTGGTCTGTTGTGTTGCAGGCTGGAGCATGGTGAATGGGTGGGAGGGTTTGTTGATGCTCTGTGGTTTAGTTGAACATCGACAAAACACGCATATTCATGATCGGTACATGGATGACCACATTTTAACCTTGTTTGGGGAAACTGCAGCCGAACTCCACCTTGTCGGCAGGTCTTACTGATGGAATTATGCATGCAGGTCATAAGTCTCTGTGCATCATATCTGCTTGCGGTCCTTTATTCACTTGTGACACTTGTACTGTCTTCTTGACATTCTGTGTTTGAGAGGGAGGGTCATAATTTTCCACTCTGATGAGGTCTGTGAGTCAGATTGGTCAATCACTTATGTACTATCCCGTCTTTGGCCAACATTCATGTGGAATACTAGTACGCTAAGGAACAAACACTCAGAGTTCAGCTTTACAACTTGAAAAGAGGAGCGCTAACACATCACAGACATCCGGGAGTGTTTGTGTGGTAGGGTTAGCCTCCTCTACACTGCCTCTCTCTGTAAGATGTCGGTCACAGGGTCAGTGTTGCAATGCAAGGTTGGCATGCTGAACCTGCATACACCTCGTGTCACTGCACTGCATGACACTGGTCACAGCTGGCCACTGTCTGCTGCATATCTCTGCTTGTGGATGGTGCCAGTGTCTTTTCCGGGGGCGGACCCGGCAGCAAAAAACCACCTCCCAAAACTTAGATCAGCTTTATCTGCTTTTGCTCAGCAATAGCATTATCTTGCTCGTACCAGGTTGGCGGTGGTATCAGTTTATCACCCTGAGCCACCAACGGATATTTGGAGTTTGGCAATACCTGAGCAGCCCTCATGGGGCTATCTTAATCAGTTTAAGGAGATGCATAGCAACTGAAGGCATGTCCAGACAAGCAACTCAGCAATTAAGGGTGGGTATATTTTGGGCACTTACGTTTTTGTTTTCTTTACACTAGTCTAATCTCACATTCATTCTAATTCTTGGGCTACTCATAGATCATATAATGTCAGGTTTTTCCTATGCCATAGTCGTCTGCGCTGTTTTTGCTCAAGAGAGAACTAAATCAAGCAGAAATGTCGATCTAGTATGAACTCTAAAATCAGACGTGTGTCGTGTAAGCTGCACTGGCAACGTTCAGCATGCAGTTTGTAAAAACTGGACAGTGGAAATTCGAAGGGGGATCATACACGAGAAATTTATAATGGCGAAAATGGGGATCTTGTGGTGGAAACATTGCCAAAGTTCCATAAGTCACATGAACGATTACTCTAAAATTTCATAAGAACAACCTATAGTTAGTTCTCTTTAGAACCAAACGCATTGTGCAAGAACAAGATTACCGGACTCCAGTCACCACAAGAATAATATTAACATTAATCTCAGGTTAATTCCGCCTCACCCCTCTCCACCCACCCACCCTATGGGGAGATGTGTTTTCATCATGACCGCTTTTAGCTTTAATAATCATTCCATTACTGTTTTCGGCTGAGCTTCTCTCAATGTTATCTATTAATATTGAAATTGTAGGTCTCATTCATTTTTTTCAATTTAACATTTTATCCAATAAATATTAAGATGATATAGCCTTCTAACCCCATAGAAGTGTTACTTTTTTTTAAATTAAGTGTACGTTGGAAGCAATGTGTCAGGAAATAAGGTTGCCATATGTCGATGGGCGGAGGGAGGGACATGCCACGCCGTTTGTCACTTGAATTAATGATTTTTTTATTCATTCAAAAAATATCCTGCTAGATACAGCGATGTTATGTTTGAACAGGTGACAAGCAGCATCTGGATGTCGCGAAAAGCCAAGTCACTTTGTTAAAGCATAAACAGGTTAAACTGCCACTACACACACAGCCACTACAGTGTAACTTGCTGTATGCATGAACTGTGAGCCGCAGACCATATTACTGATGTTTACGCCCACAGTCCATTAGTGCCTTGACGTGTACTGCTGCCTTTGTGGCTTCAGATCTCATAAGCCTAGTATGTGTACAGACAAACAAAAAATGCACTCACAATAGGAGCAGAGGCAACCCGGATATATTAACATAGGCCATATTTGAGAATGCAAAGTATTTTCGACGACATTAGCGCATATTTATGCATGTAAAAAAATGCACTTGTCCCCAAAATTGTTTCACAATTTTTTTATGTTTGCAGAGCGTGACACCACGCATGAGATGGCAGCCATCTGACACAGGCATGATTACGTTACTACTGCCACTGTCTGGTACAGATGACGTCAGGTCCAGCTACCGTCCTCACAAGAGTTACACTGTACTTTGAAGGAGAGGCGGGGTTATCCAGCCTGATGGCACATGCACAAACTGAGCATGCTCAGAAGAACACTCGTGTCCGTGACTCACCCGTGGCTATTCCCCAGTACACTTCTGGTCCATTCAATAACTCACCACATGCCAGGGTGGAATAAACTGGAGAGCCGGGGACTTGCAGCAGGATTCGGAAAGGAGCCACGCGAGCGTTGGAGTCCAGCACAGCATCCAGGGCACCGACCAGGCGGCCTACACAGGAAAGTGAAATTGAGGAACATGAAGGACTTAGTTTAGGCTGGAAAGATGCATTTTAATTAGAACACGCCTCACAAATACAGGTCAGGTAACGCAAATGCAAACCCTTGGATAATGCTTTTAAAGCTTGCACAGAGAACAATGGTGAGCAACAAAATTGTTTCATTTAGTGTGTTCTGGTGGAAACCAAGGGCAGTGATGCTTTGGACAATACCAAGGCATTTCTGACATTGGAACGTGGTTGAAGAGACTGCAGTCTTTAGGTATGGCTGGACAGTGTACCGGAGTAATTCCTCACCTACGACTGGGATACGTTTCTTTCCATGTATACTTTATAGAACAAAATGGAATGTGGGTCCAGCCAAGTAGTTCCCTAGAATCTATGGCCCTCCACACTGAGCACACCTCCCTTTTCCATGTAACCGGCACTCGCTGCCACTCATTCCTCTGTTGATCTTCACCTTGTAGACTCTTAGGTCTCCTTCAACAACGCCCTTTGCATCACCTCCAACACTTCTTACCCACACCGATCCTTCATGTCCCTCAGCACACAGCACAAACCGTGCCTCATCACTGCCATGTCAGTGAAAAATTGTGAAAAAAATAAAAATAAACTCTGCATAATACATGCTGTCCATTAATGCACATCGGTCCACTCCCAGCGAGCACAAGTCCAAGTACTTGTAGGTGCTGTTCCCTTTGTTCTGTTATAATCCTGCCTAATTGTGCCCATACTATTTCACTGACCCGCTCAACTACCCAGCAATCAAGGTTCACAGTGGAGACATTTCAGACTCCTTTAATACTAAAATCCGAACCATTTTAGTATCCTTACCCTCTGTCGTGGTGTTCCCTGTTTCAGGAGAACAACTGTCACCCCCTCCTACTCGAAAGGTCCTTGGGTCACCTCCTTGACCATCCCTTTCGTCTCCAAAACGTATCCACGTCTTCACCAAGCACTAAAGTTGCTATGCAGTCAGGCCTTTAGTAACCACAGCCTTCCACAATCACATCCCCTTGCTATCTAGCCCCTTGAACATTGTGCCATCTTTGGTGTCTGCTCTGGGCACGGAAATCACCTTCTGTACCTCCTACAAAGCTGATCATTCCTACACCATCCATTGGTGTATTCAGGCACCAGGGGCTCCCTAGACATGGCACTCCAACACCAGTAGCTTACATTCATTTTCATTTCCAAAGAAGCTAAGCAGCATCTAGCCAGGGTTAGGACTTGCTATGATCAAGTCAACATTATAGGAGATGCCATGCTCCGATCCCTTGGTTGAAATACTTACACAGAAAAAGAACTGCCCTAACCTAGATGACAAGCAACAGTGTTTATGTAGATGTTGTGGCAAGATATGTGCTTCTGGCTGGAAAACTTGATGTAGTGGCGAAGCTCGTAGTCAATGTCAGTGCCTTGAACGTTGAGGAGTCAGGCCTCCTAGACACAATGTCAAACAGAGTAGCCATTTAGGCACATCTGCCCATGCTGATTGGTGTGGACTTTAATTGCATTCAAGACATAGACGTGGACATGTTCAACCCACCGCTGTCCTCTTCCCATGTAAGGTAACAAAATCAACAGGGAACTAGCTATGCAATTAGGGGCTGGAAAATGTGTAGAGGGCACATAATCCTCACACATCAGGAAGTATTCCACTTTTCACATTGCACAATTAATTTACATGGCCATTTGATAACCTCACATGGGATTAAAGCAGTTCCGGAACCAGAATTATTGGGTATTGAGGCTCGGCTGCGGAATTTAAATACAGCAGCATGGATAAGGGGCTCCTGGGACAACACACCTCCACTAAGAAGGAACATACCAGATTGTTTGAGGGCTTATGTTGTCTGAGGAGTTACAAGGAATATATGGCTATAGTGCATTCAGAGGCCAATTGGTCGGGAAGACTGTTGGCCTGGTTGAATAGACCAGAGTTAGGCAATATCCCTCTCACAGGAATCTAGCGATCATCAAGGGCAACATAATATATAGCCAACAGGAAATGGAGATTTTTTTTCTTAGGATTCTATTTATGCAACAGATGCAATACACAAGTGGAAGCTCAGAGACTACCTCGAAGCCGCTTCCTTAACCTATCTGACTTTAGATCAGAGGAAGGCGCTTGAGACCCCCGTGTTGGAGGCAATAGGAACGACGATTGCTGATCTTGCAACTGGGAAGACACTGAAAGGAGACGGATTGCCAGCCAAATTTGACATTTCTTTATTGTATCCAAGCAACAAACACAGAAGCACGGTGTGTCCCATATCTTGTCCAGACTTTAGTTTAGGCACTGGTAACGTTTAGGTGTACAAATGAGTAGAATGTTGTTGAATGCAATCTTGGCAGTATTTGGGAGTCTATTAGAGGTTGTCTCCTTTTGGAGATCATCGACGCTATCAATCATGGATGTGACAGCACTATTAAAAAAAGGTGATATTGCTGACATTTCTGTACTTTTCGGCCAATTTACCGGTTAGGCTTCCAGTATGAAAATTAAAACAGATTAGATCTTGCTAGATTTAATCTGGGATGCCGACAAGCACAGTGTGGCCCTTTGAAAGCTTCAAATCCCCTCAAGCCAAGGCGAGTTGGGACTACCAAATTATGAACTCTTTTTTTTAGCTGTACAACTCTAATAAACACATGATTCTCAGACACATTCTCTCCTGAAACCGAGTTGTACTCTTAAAAAATGTCACTTCCTGACATAATAAGTCTGCTTCTTGTACCCAGGCCCTAGCTGAAGGCACAGTCAACATTAAGTGTATTGCTGTGAAAGGTGCACCAAAAGCATGGACTCAGGAAAATTATATGATATGAGTGTCCTAATCCAGGAGTTGCTGGTTTGGATGGAGGGTGGTACCAGTAGGCTAACAGTCTAGACTTCAGAAGGAGTGAACAATGTGGGAGACCTGTAAAGAAGTGCACTAAAACAATTTATTGCCTGACTCACAACAACAGAATACCCGCGGGGCAGTTCCCAACATGATGTAGGGAATAGTGGAAACAATTTCCTACCACATGTTATGAATATTCCAGTCTATTGCAAAGTATATGGAAAAAGTGAATGGAAAGTGCATCCCTGCTTAAGGTAGAAACTTGCCATTTAAGCCAGATGTCGCAAAAACCAAAACATAAGGCTAACAGAATATTTATAGCTCTTGCATTGCTATTGGCCAAAGAGATATAGCCATGCACTGGAAACCACCCAGAGCGACTAATGTTGCCAGATGGAGGAAAAAGGTGATGAAAGGGGCTGGCCTAGAAAGCACAGAGCTGCTGCACACAGAGGGGAAAGGGACTTAAGGAGGAGCATTTGTCCAGTCTTGGGACATATTAGTGTCCCTGGAAGCCTACATGGGAGATAAGTGCTTGATGAGAGTATCTGAGAAAGCTGGTAGGACTGGTAATCCACAACATTCCCCTTGCTGGTAATCCACAACATTCCCCTTGCCCTTGCCACTATGCCTGAAGCTTCATAATTAGCAATAAACTATATCCGACTATTTGACGAATCCATGGCCACTGATGACCACTCTATGTTTGATAGTAGTAACATTAAAGATAGCGAACAGGCAAGTTGAAAACAGTATACACATACTCTGAGGATTATAATGCTAAAAGGCTCTGACTTATGTTCATTTGAATATTTACTATTTGTTAGTAATCCTATGGAATACAAGCATCGTGGGATTAGATGCAGAGTGTGATTTGATGTTTACGTATCGTCAAGGTTACTGCGGTTTATAAAGCAATTTTTTTTAAAAACATGGTGGACAAGCATAAAGCCCAACTGACTGAGCTATGTGTAGCGGACGGCTTGAGGAAAAGAGCTTTTTCAGGATACACAAGGATCGAACCTGTGAGGCTCCATCCACATCTGTGCATCATAAGAGTTGGTAGAGAGCACGAGTCTTTGGCACAGTGGTGCAGCTGGAAGGCTGCTTGTCTACAACCTTTTTGTAACTTTGCGAGCCCAAGCAAGACCCCTACCTGAGAGTAGCCCAAGGGTTTCAATCCTACTTGTAGGTCCTTTGGTGTGCATCCATAGGACTGTGACTGGACTGCGGGGCAAAAACCACTGGAACTACAGTCTAGCCATTTACTATTCAGGAGAGAACACTGTTTTATGGTCTGGGTGAACCACAATCTTAAACTAGGGCTCCTGTGACTCCATTACTGCTGACATGTCAATGAGAGAGTGCAAGCTTCCCTCCTTCAGGAGACAGATGGGGCAGCAGCAGCTCAAGCTTTCCCCAGCATATGACAGATACAAATCAGGAAGCAGCAGTGCAAGCGTTGCTTCCTCACAGAATAGATACAGCATGACAGCAGCAAAGCAAGATTCCCCCTCATAGAAGGCAGCAAGTGCAGTCTTCCCATCGATGTAAAACAGTTCAGCCGGGAAGACTTGTACAAGCTTCCATCGCTTATAGAACATGTACAGTTTTAAGGCATCAGTGGCATGCAGACTATAGGAAGATCTCTGTAGTGGGAGCTTAACTCACTGAGAGGAAAGTATATGTGGATGAGTGAGTATGGAAGTTCGGACACCATTTCTTCTTAGGTGATATTCTATGTCACTATCCTGAAAGCCCTGGGGCTGTCACTCGGATCCTGCAGTTAGTACTGATTCTTTGGTTTTTCACGTATCCATAAGTAGCTGTATACCGGTAAGTCATTGTTTTTGGAGAAACTTAACAGTCTAAGTAATTATGCTTTAGGCTGGTGCACAGGTGCCAACCTTGTCCAACACGCTTTGGATGTGTGCGTGTCAGGCAATGTGCAGTCCCATCGCTGGATCTGTACTTGTTTAGAATGTTGAAGGCCGCCACTGTAAAGGTCACAGGTTCGAACCCAGGCTCAGCTCACTCAGCCTTTTTTTACTTTCGATCATAATAAAATGAGTTGCATGGAGTTCAGTAAGTGTAACATCCAGAGTTTAAAGTTCTTTAATGGGGGGGGGGGGGCATCCCTGAGCTCACACGCCGATATGCAGCACAGTGGCAGCGTGATTACACTCCCCAAGGCACCCTGATTGCAGCAACGCCTCTCTGTCTGGCATCGGACGTCGGGAACCGCTGTGACTCCGAGGTGCGTGTTGTGGCCTGCAACGCACTACCAAGCTGCGGCCTCAACTGATGCTTGCGCGCCGTCTGGGGCAGCGGGCTGCGCTCCCTTGACTCCGGCGCGATCGCGCTTTCTCAGAAAGGGCGGCGGTACTGCACAACCCGGAGGCTCGTTGCACCTCGATTGCCACAGACACCACGGAGCGGCCAAGATCTTCGTAGGCTAGCCCCATCATGGCACGGCTTCTGAACTTTAAGGACAGGGACACTGCATTGCGGATGGTACGAGAAAGTGGGTCGCTGGACTGGCAGGGTTTCTCCATCTCCCTGTATGGTTCAAGAGGCCCGTCGAAAATTCACAACGATCAAAACCACGCTACGCAAGGCTGGACTGAAATACGGAATGCTATACCCAGCGCGACTGAAGATGGATGTAGATGGCAGGTCAAGGATTTTTGATACATCAGCAGAGGCCCAAGAATCCCTCAGAATCCAAGCAAACACTGGGCTGCCAAGGAAATCACCCACGCCAAAACGTTCGCCCCCTGATGCCGGACTCCGGCTCCAGAATGGAACTGTTTTCAGCGAGCTGAACGACTTTGCCATTGCAACATGTTGATAAGTATTGAGTGTATTTACTTCATTCTTCCCTTTTTCTCTGTGATAGTTCAGGTATTGGACTCTGGGCACTGGCTGTGCTGAACTCTTTTTCATTACATGTTTAAATGTTTCCGGGGATAAGGCGGGGCGTTGCCTCTCCGCCAGTACGTTCGCGCATCTCTTGCTATGTTTACACTTGGTAATAGTGATGTTTGCTCTAGACTACTATGGGGTTTTGGGATTTCCCCTACGTTGAGAATGAGGGGATGGGTGGAGGGTTGGTGTTTCTTTAGTTGTATGGTATTATCCGTTCCTGACACGATTTGTTTACCATTATGTACCATGTGCTATTATTGACATATTCATGCAATTTGTAGCTATGACCACTTGTGATGATGGCCGGTAGGCTCTCCAGAGTCTCTGACGTTAATTTCCTTACATGGAATGTGCGGGGTCTGAACAATACCAGGAAGGGGAAACAAGTGTTAAATTATCTGCAGCGCCATAAGGCTGAGTGTTTTTACAGGGAACTCATTTGTCTCTCACCTCACCTAACACGTTTGCCTCTTAGTGGGGTGTGCACCACTACTTGGCGAACTACAGTACTTATTCCAGGGGAACTTCCATACTTATACATAAACGGTTACCCTTCCAACTATACAACGCATGTAACGATACAGCAGGCCGTTTCACTTTGGTGACTGGGAAACTTATGGGTTATAACATCGCTCTAATGTGTGTCTATGCAACAAATGTGGATGACCATGAGTTTTTCCACTCTTTCCACGCCCTGTTGCTTCCCTTAGGCGCTGATTACATTTGTTTGGGGGGTGAAGACTTCAACCTTCTTCTGCAGCCTGAAAAAGATAGCACAGCAGAATCCCCATCCGCAAAGCTCTTAGCCAGCAGGGTACTTGGTGACATTTGTGACTCTATCGGACTAGTGGATATATGGCGTGCACGTAGCCCCACCGAAAATGCATTTACTCATTATTTGGCTACGCGCGACACTTGGGCACGTCTGGACTTCTGGTTGATCTCGCACACAATGGCTCCCTGGTTCCAGTCAATGACCCATTTACCTAGAACGTATTCTGACCACTTACTGGTTACCATGCATATCCGACTCCCCAGGCCAGAGGGGAGTGAAAGACAGTGGAGGTTCCCGGGGCAGGCTTTGAACGATGCGGTATTCTCTGCAGATATTCGGGAGTCAATAGCGTCATACTTTGATCTAAACGTGGTCTCCGACAGTACATGAGCGACGGTGTGGGAGACATTCAAGACGTACAAAGGGGGAAATGCATTGCCAAACATGCTGGGGTACTGAAATCACTGAGAGGCACCATTGCTCGCAAAGAGGACCGTTTAAAGGTATTGGACGAAGAACAACTCAAACACCCAGACCCGGCTAAGCAGGCCAGTCGCTTGTTGCTACTGACAGAATTCAGGGAAGCCGATGAAAGCGAAACAAATTTTCTGGGGAAATATGCCACCTCCAGGCGGTATGGCGAGGGGGATAGACCGAGACGCACACTGGCGCAACTGTTGAGGCCTTGCGTGGGGAAAGCTTACATTACATCTATCCGCTCTGACAACGGGCAAGTTCACTGAGATCAGGGACGAGTTCCTTCGGTACTATACCAGTTTATAAACCACACGACTGATGCAGGACGACGAAGACTGCAGGGTTTACTTGAATGAGATCGCTATGGTATGGCTAGAATACTATATGCAGAAGTTCTTAGTGGAGCCATTTTCCAAAGAGGAAATTGTTAGCGCCATAGATGCCTTAAATGGTACTACGGCACCAGGGCTCGATGGCTTCACAGGCATATTTTACAAGCATTACAAAGATATACTTGCCCCGTACCCTCTTGAGGTATATAATGAAGCCATGGAAAATAAATCCTTACCTCCCACACTCCGCGAGGCAGTAAATGTCTTACTTCCCAAACCTGGCAAGGACCCAATGAGTTGAGGCTCTTATAGGCCACTAGCTGAAATCCTGTCTCAATGAGCAAGCGTCTTGACACCCTCGGGTGATTGTTTGCGCTCTATAAGTCGCCATTTCATTTCATTTCTATCACTTTTGAATTTGGACTATAAAACTTTAGCTAAAATGACTGCGTTGACACTGGCGTTACTCTTAGACCACATCATATCCCCGGTGTAGTCTGGCTTCGTTCCCCACAGCGCTATATTTGCACATTGTTTGTAGTGTTGCACAGAATTGCGCCAGAGGTTCCGGCAGCTGCAGTCCTGCTAGACTCCGAAAAGGAGTTAGACTCCTTGAAGTGGCCTTTCATATGGGCCGCGATGCGCCACTGGAATCAAGCTATCCTGGCTGAAGAGGGGTGAAACCCCGAAACCGGTCCTAGGATGCTCGTTTCCAGTCCAGGGAGGACCTGGCTTGGCAGTTCGGGCTGGACTGTTCTCATGAGGCAGAGGGTCAACACTGATTTGCATATGGCTCGGTTCAAACTGGAATGGCATGGTGAGCAAAAAATACAATGGATTTAGGCCCAGATCTTTGTACTGGGGTGAATGTATGACATTGTTCTGCATTCTGTCCATCAACTGTTGTTTTTGCATTTGATGAGGAAACTAGGCATTCATAAAGGATTTATAGACCTCACAGCGTTACTTTACGCCTTTCCCACGGCAAGACTCCGCTTGAATCGCACACTAGCCACCCCGTTGCTCTTACACGTGGTACCAGACAGGAATGCCCTTTATCTCCTTTACTTTTCATACTTGCCCTTGTCCGCCATTTTCATTAGAAACATCTCCACAGAGGCATCCAGTTTAAAACAGGCCCCCTCCTCATCTCGCTATATGCGGACGACATCTTGTTGTATGTCCGCCACCCACAGGACAATTTAGATCCCCTTATCAGAGAGATTCTTCGCTTTAGTGGGTATTCGGGACTGGAACAAGTCTGAGTTACTTCCTTTAACAACGGGCACCACCGAATGGAAGTGCGAATTGCCTGCTGACATGGTGCCATAACTCGGTCAGATATCTGGGTATCCAGATTCATAGAGAAGCGGACCAAATGGTGAGGCTGAATTACGGTTCAGCTATACACAACCTTGAGGCTCAGGTCGAACGTTGGATAAGGCTCCCACTATGCATGTCCGGCAGAATTGCATTGATGAAAATGATAGTTCTTCAGAAGTTCCTAAACATGTTACTCAACATCCCCATCCCGCTCCCAGACAGATTTTTTCAGACCCTCAGATCACACCTTATCAGGCTTGCATGGGGTGGCAAAAAACCTAGAATACGATGGGAAACCATGACTTTGCCATATGACGGGGGGTTGGGGGCCTCGGACTTCAGAATGTGTTACCTAGTGGCACAGGGCAGCTTTGTCCATTCATGGTACCATCCGGATGCGCGTATCCCCTACAGTAAGCCCGAATCTGACCTGGTACTTCCAACTCCACTTCACGCCATTTTGCCTCAGGGATTTCCTTGCGACCCGAGGGACATTCAGGCAGTGTCCACCTCGAGCTGGGTGTGGCGCAAACGTTCGTAACTGGAAGCGGTTCCCTATACTCTTCGGAAATTCCCATAGCACACAACCCATGGTTCCCTATTACAGAAGAGAAATTAGTTTTGCGAGTGCTTTGATCTCATTGCATGACAAAGTTTGGAGACCTGTTCCTGGGCGGGCATGTATTTGATAGCACTGGGGGGGACATGGGATCTGGATTGTCCTTTATCGATCAGTTTGTTTTCAGTAGGGTTCGCAGGGCTCTGCACGCGAAAATATCGGAATACCCACTTGAACCGTAGTCTTTCGCGCCTTTAACTCTTTTAATATCTAACTCTAACGGGAGTCAATTGATTTCAAGGTTATACAAGGCCATCATGACTTTGATCCCGAGCCACAACACCAAGATTCGTGCAGTCTGGGAGCGAGACCTGGGACACCCCATCCTGGATGACCAGTGGGCTTTCTGCTGTTCACAAATTAGGGACATCTCCCTTAACAGCAGGCATAAGCCGATACATGTCAAATACCTATGGAGGGCGTACAAGACGCCGGCCAAGCATCACACTATTGACCCGTCTCGGCCTCACAATAGTGTGTGGTAGCCCATATGCTGATTTTTCCCATTTGACGTGGACTTGCCCCAAGATTGGGGAGTTCTGGAAAGCCATTTTCGGAATATTATCCCGGATGACATTATTGGAAATAGACCCCACTCCCGAGGTTGCACTCCTGGGATATGTATACAATATGCCAAAGAAACTACGCAAGTTCATTGCACTGGTGTTGCTCTTGGCTAAGCGCGAGAAAGCTATTAGATGGGACAGCAAAATTCTCCCTACAATGGGTGCAAGGCTTGCTAGTCTTACGTTTTGCAAAACGAACTGTGTACTGTACGCCACACATTGCTCCCACCCAGGTCCCGACAGAAAGACATATGGGGTCCGCTTAAGACATACTTACAGAACCTGGAGCCCGTCACCCCTAGCCATACTCCTGATGGAATAGTTCCGACCGGAGAGGGTTGAAATGTAAGGTGTATTGCAGCACTATACATAGACTTCAGGTTACTAATGAGGATGTGTTCATGCACACTCTGGGATGATGTGTCACAAGAAGACTATGAACTGGTCAGACATTGTATATTTTTGTGTCGCTCCACTGCATATTCTGTGTATGACATGGCACAATGGTACCATACTGTTAATGATTGTGAATGAACAGCTGTGAAGATGGCATTTGATATGTATATGTCGGAAAATGATAAAAGTGTTTAAAAAAAAAGTACTTTAGTGTGATACAAATCACAGATGTGGCGCTACAAACTAACATAACTTACAATTATGATTATATCTGGCGACACACTGCACCTGCAGTCACACTTTTCAACTCTGCAAGACACCAGGACTTCAAGGTGCTTTGTCAGCAAAACGTGTCTAATATTAAATGGAAAAGCAAATGCAATCCTCCAGCCAGCACACTGAACATAACAAGGAACCGAGATAGATAGGTAAGTATTACTTCAAATTATTGCAATTATCAAGGAACTGAGATGGTAACAGGTTTGAAACTACTGGTTCCTTTTAAAGCACTGCCAATGCATACCAGTAAAGCCTCAAAAAGCACATTTCACACTGAGGGACTTTTTGAGCAGGTGTGCACGCTTCCCTTTTCTCATATGTTCAGAGATGTGATCACGAGACCAGTTCCTCACTTTAAAATATATTTCACTTTCGATGTGTGAGATGTTCCCACATGTCCTCTATTACTACCTTTCGTTTCTGGAAAGTACAAATCGTTTTGGACTTAGCAAGTTAACTGTAGCAAGTGTGCAGGAGTCACCAGCGCTATTGTATGGAGGAACACGAAGCGGCATGAGATGCTGTCCAGTACAGCTAGGTACACGAACCCTACATCAGATCAGCGGAGCATAGATGATGTAAATGCTTAAAAGTGCACTATAGGCACACATACCATTAACAATAGTTACTTTGTGCTAATTGTGCACTTTCATGCATTTACATCATCTATGTCCAGCCAATCTGCTGTAGGGTTCATGTACCCACTTAGTAGCTGTGCGGGACAGCATCTCATGCTGCTGCGTGTTTCTCCATACAATAGCGCTGGTGACTCAGCTGGTGATAACAGCTATTAAGAGAACCCACAGGAGCCCGATGACTATTGTGTATTCCGCATTCAGGCGGTGACAGAGAGTGTGACACGGATACCAAGCTGTAAAGGCATGTGGCCCACCACACGGTCTGGTCACCATTCAAGAAAGCAAGAGTGTTCAGTGTCACTGGAGCTTTGGGGAATAAGTATTCCATAGGGTACTCAGACAGCTGCTACCAAGCGTGATGTTGCAACTTGCATAGGTGAAGATCTTTGTGTATGGATGTGAGCTTTGCTACGGTTACAAGGAACACTTGCATGCCATATCAGAACTGTTCTGGTGTACGTCATTGTAACGGTTTCCAGGGTCTTACCCTATACTAACCCACCACTAATCTTTTTGGGTTCCAGAGTAGCATGCTACTCGCCAAAAAGTGCTTGGACGCCTCATCAGGGGTCGTAAGCACTATATAAATACAAGTATAGTGCTATGCCTGCCCAGGTAGCAAGTTGTTTACGGAGGCAGCGCTTTAGGGGGTACTACGTGTCATTTTGAGGTTTCCATGATGGGTCAGGCTCATGGATCATCTGGAAAGTTGGGGCTTGGTGGTTGATGTGTGTGGCACAAACTGCTGGGCAAATGTAATGATCACCAGGAATGGGTGCATGTCAATAACTTTTCTGTCATCAGCGCTTCCCCATCACTGAATACAGTAACAAATGTGCAAACTGACAATGACCCAAGTGAGACAGACTGAAAGGGTTACAGGGTTTAGCCAGTGGGTGCCCTCCTTGGTTTTACGGTGTCATACTGCACAGAGGTATTTCAAAACAGCATGAATGAATTAGTTAAGAGACTGACAGAAGAGGTAAATATCAGCCTTTGAATATTGGGGTATGCACCCGCAATGCCAGAACAGAAAACCCATAACACCCTTGAACTACAGTAGTACCCATAACAGAAACAAACACAACTTTCTGCATTAAAAATCACTAGAGTTTTAAGCAACAGGATGGAGCTATACTGTATTCACCTATAACCCAGTTAGGATTGTGCAGCTGGCTGTCGATATGTAGGGAACAGGCAGTGGTAAATGCCCTAAGGTATGTGGCATAAATGATATAGGAGACTTGTTTACTGACAGAAGGGCACGTGAGTGGTCAGAGATAGAAGCGCAAGGACATGAAGGCACACAGTGAGATTTCATCATCATAGGGTGAGACATGCACTGAGAGAGCAGGCAGGGAATGAATTACAGGAGCTGCCGGAGGTAGCCGCCCTAACATACGCACTGCGCTAAGATGATTTCAAAACTGTATAATATCACAATAGGATATCGGAAAAACCTTTACACGAAAGCCAGCCTGGAGTGGCAGGGAGACCTGGGTGAGCAAATAGACGATGACATATGGAAACACTGCTGTGAAAGTACGAAGCGAATATCATTAAATGGCAGACATAGATTAATACAGTTTACATTTCTCAATAGAGTATATTATACCCGAGAAAGGTTGCACTGTTATGGCTTAAGAGACACAGCGAGCTGTGACAGATGTGGAATGTTACCAGCAGGGTTTATGCATTCAGCCTGGCTATGCCCGGGGATGGCGGAGTACTGGGTACAAATATTTAGGAAAATAGGGGATATAATTGACATGGAGCTGTCCCTGGATTCAATGCTGGCATTATGAGGTTACTCGAAGCGACTATCTAAGGGGGTAAGACGATTGGTTGATATGGGGCTCCTACTGGCAAAGCACCGGGTGGCGATTAGTTGGTCAAGAGGCCTGACTCCCACCGTAGCGAACTGGAAAAAGGATCTGATGTACTGCAATACACAAACTGAGTTATATAGTGAATGGCTCCCTCTCTGGAGTCTATATCATAGTTATGAGATGACACAAGAGGGGGCAGCGACAACCCCAGAAGACCCGCCTTGAAGTCACAAGGTGAGAGACACCACAGGGTGCAGAGTGCATTAGACAGTCAGCTTCAGCCTATAAATTACAGGTTTATTAGAGGGAGATTATAGCACATGCACTGGAGGACAGACTACTGGAATAATTCAAATACACCTCGAGGTACAGATAAGATACAAACTGTTATATGTGTACTCCATGTGGTAACAAGGTTGCATAATCATTGTCAAGCGAGAGATATTGGGAATAGGAGCCAACTTGTTTAAAAGATGCTGTGGTTTTTTCTTTATGCTTATTGAGCACATCAGTCGATGTAGAAGGCTATGCTTACTGCTCGTTCTTATGTTCTACATTGCTTCAATGACAATGTTATTACTTAAAATCAATAAACATATTAGATACAAATAAAATCACTAGAGTTGTTTGGATACTTGTACTCGGAGGTAGACACCTCAAATGAACAACGCCTGGAACAGACAATCCAACTTAAAGCCAAACCAACTAAAGACAGTAAGGTATACACATCTGCAGTATTGTACTCCCTTGAGAGAGCGAGAAAACGAGAGGAACTACCATGGCACAGCCCTCTAAAATCTGGCAAAAAAACAATACGCTGCGGATGAGTGACGACCACGAGGCAATGTAACACCACTAGGGAATTACTCTCCTAAGCAGTAGTAAAGAAATATTTTGTTCTTAATCGCTAGAACTTGTGTTGAACGAAGGCTCAGGGCCAGTGCCTTGCAAGTGCTGCTCTTCCTCCCCCAGTACTAGTCTGAACCCTCATTGGGTCAGATCTCACTTTTCAAATGTAGCCTGTGTTGTGATTTTGACCAATGACAGTGGGAAAATGGTGCAAACAGCAGGAAGAGAACTAAGCAAAAAAGTTCCTTAATACCGCTTGTCTAAATTGACCAGTGCCTCTTGAAGAGCATTGAGAATGTGGTGGGGACCAGCATATGAAAGAGAGAGAGAGAGAAGCAGCCTGGCAAACCTGTTGATCATGCCTAGGGAATGGACCAGTTGCCACCTAGGCTCCGGAAGACTGTGCCAAGACACTCAGTGGAATAGATTTCCCCTGCAGAACAGAAGAATGGGAAATGCATGAGAGGATACATCCGGCAATAGCGGTTTTGGATTCTGCTTGGCCTGTATCTGTAGCACCAAAAATTACATGGAGCTGGACCCTAGTCCGTAGATCGCTGGTTTGGTACTAATAAAATCAGAGAGCACACTTGACAGCAAAGTTGTAAAACAAATACTCAGCAGAGGTCATGCCGTATACAGCTCTCCCTGGTGAAAAACAGATCACTGTGCAGAAATGCACAGGGTTTCCAGCTCACTAATGCATCTGCCAGATGTTACACGGACAAGGAATGCCCAGGCCCTTACGGTGCTTCCTCTCAAGAAGAAACAATCAGAACATGTTTTCCCAGCCATTAAAGCCATCAAGCAGGAATGTTGGAGACTTGAATGGAAATGACAGAAAATTGACCTCAATAAAAATCTTCTGATGTCCAAAATATTTAAAAGCATATTATATAATGGAGAATCATATGAGTCTGTATTGGCATGATCAACTCATTCTGGCCTGCAACTCATAGAAATATTTTTTATATCAGTCAAAGCTTTTTTAAACCATGCGGTCCTTCGTTTCTCCCGCGTTCCCTCTGAGTAATTCTGCACTTCTACAGCACAACTTCCAGTCCAAAGATGAACACTCTCCAGGAAGGCATTTTAGCAACAAATGCTAAATCAAATCTACCAACTCACTACAGAGCAATCCTTTCTCATTGGCAGGACGCTTTGAACATGACTTTTCTGCCACTAGTCTAGAAGTTGATAATGTATCTCCCATTACTTAATACAAGTTTGAAAATATTCCAGAAACCGAAATTTTCAAATAGTGTTTTATCATATAAATTACACCAGATGTTATTATGACCCCATTCCTGGATGGCTACTTAATTACTGTAATTTCCTGGTACTTTACATGTCTGCTTTTATCAAAAGGTCATTACCGGGTTTGTTCTTGCAACAATAACTCAGGATATCAATTCTCTCCTTGAAAGGAAAAACCTTAGCCTATATCCTACCATTCCAGTCAATTATAGGCCTATGGTGGGACTCCTTTTGGAAAATTTAGTCTCACCTCCTCCATACAACGCAATTGTGTTTCGATCTTTCTGTAACAGACATAGTGGTCAATCTACCCGAAACTACTGACAATCGAGGAACTTGGTTCGCCTAGATCTTTTCCTGGATTTCTCAACAGCTGTCTCATGGCAGACTTCAATCGGTTGGTCAGCCATCACAATCGATTTCTCTGCTGAGAGGGAACTCTGGCTCACTAGATTTTCCACCTTCACCAGCCGAGACAAAGAACAACGGCGGGGATTTCCTGTCTCATGTCTCGCAGCTCTCGCTATACATTTTTTAAATTGCTGTAAGAAACGCCTAATTTCAGGCCTTGACCTAAGTTACCGTTTCTGTGGCGTTAACTCTTAGATTTTGGTTATGATCAGAGGTGAGTTAGCTGCAGTTTGACACCCTTATTGCATGCTCAGTGGAGACTGAAGTCAAACACCCTAAAGCTGTCTCCAATTAAATAAGGATGGAAACATTTACTTAATACTATTTGGCACTACAGTAAAGTCATTCACTTCACAGACCCAGCCAGATCTAGCTGTATTATTAGCATCTCTGCCAATGTAAAATAAATGTCAGTGATCTTTTACGTACAACCCTTTCTATACACTTTGGTTTTCAAGAGCACAACCTTACATGAGCAAAAACAAGATTATGGATCTCATTCACCCTCACTGGTTTCCACATTTTTCTAAACAATCTGTGTATGCCCTGTGTCACATGCTAACTTCATAAAGACAGGAAAAGACCACAGACTAAACAACAATGTGTCAGTAGTGGGGGATTGTCACAGTTCTCCAAAGCACCAGAACTACCTGTTCTGCTGTGAGCAATGTATGTGATATTGTCTTCCCCTTCCTTAAATACAAGCGGAATACTATCGTGGGTGGGCATCCCAACAATGTCACTTCCGGACATTTGGCAGGTTTCGGAACTGTTGCCTCCTTAGTGATGTGATCCGTTCAAACAACCTAAGTGTACTTTTCATGAAAATGTTCGCCATCATAAGGTACACACCTTTTTCAAGCTCAAGAAATTTTATTGCAAGCATATGCTGTAAATACAAGAAGAAACATATAGAAAACATGTTGCCTCCTAAACGTAGCAGCCATATATCTGTAAAAAAATTATTAAAAAGCAAAACAAATCATTGCAAACACATTTTTATAGAAATGTATAAATGCGTCATAGAAGGCGGAGCACTTAAAACCGGTATAGACTGGTTTTAATTCTAAAGCACGTCTGTATGTATGTAGTATGTAAAAAGGCAAGTGCAGGGCCAAAGACGAGCATAAAGTCTCTTTATTGGATAAATGAAAGAGGCTAAAAGTGAGGGGCCAGCGCATTGCTTACCATTGGTAGGCATTCATGTCAATCTCATTTGCTTGCTTATTTTATATCTTTCCCTCCTCTTCTGTTTGTCCCTCCCCTGGAGGATAACCTAATTACCATCATTTGATTGGAGGACTTGTATTCTTCCACTCCTCACATTCATGGAACAACTTTATTATTTTGCTTTTGGCACTCCATGAGCCTGCATGTGTTTTCTTGCACTCTCCCCTTGTGTGCTTATTTTGCCCACTCCTTTCCACAGTAGCCAAGGTGTGGATTATTTATGGATACGGTGATGTTGTTCCAGGTCCTCTATGCGTAGATGGAAAAGGCCTGCTGCCTTGTTTTTATTTTTCACACTTCTTAGTCTACAGACTGATGGTGTCCTGGGTGATGGTGTGCCTAAAACCACAAGCGAGGGTGAGCTAGTCTGCACAACAAGCAGAGGTGATTGTCGTGACGGCTTTGTAAATAATGCAGCTGGTGCGGGCCGGCAATGGGAGCCAATGGAGTGCCACTGGGATGGGCTAATGTGACTATATTTCTTCAAGCCCTGGAAAATACGATTCTAATTGGTGCAAAGAAAATGTATTATTAGCTTTCAATCACCCGAATTCGGAGACATAGTTTCAACACAGAAGAAGACTGACAGAAATAAAAGTGATAAAGAATGGAAAGAAAAAAAGCATTGGCAAAGTAAAGTATTGGCCCATCAGCACGAGCACTGAAGTACATTTATTTTTAGCCACGTGTTCAGGCTAAATGCATCACTCTCAGTGCAAGAGAGGCAGTGGCTGAACTGGGCTGACCCATAGTGTATGCTATTGCACACCGGGGCAAACAAATGATAATTAACAGAGCAATGGACGAAAAGGGCTGGTCCGGGTTGCTTTTTGATTTCTGAATTTGTATGAATATACGAGGCTTGCAAAACAGCTAAAGTTGCCGGACCTAAAATGGCAAAAGTTAGATGCTGCCCCACCCCTGAACACTCTTCTCAGCAAAGGGGCATGCATACCTCACGCTGTGGGGCCCGAAAAGTCTAAGATTAATATTTTTATTCTCAAAATAGAAAACCATTAAGGAGTATAAACTGTAAAAATGGTGACGGGCATCTACATAGCAGGAAAACTATCACGAAATGTAACGGTCACGTGGTTACGCTGCAGAATGTGGAACCAGGAGGTTCCCCCATCTAACTAAAGGCGCGCGATGCCTGGCAAATCACTTTTCTTAAAGCATCTTACATTTTTCATCTTTCAAAAATGTAAAGCCCCCCCAAAAAAACTGGTCACTCCGTTTCTATGAAGTTACATGTTTTAAGTGTGCTGCATCTGTCAACAAGACGCGGTGACTGAATAATGTGGCCATGCTGGTTTTGTGCCTCTGGAAGAGGTAATCGCAAATGTTAAATGCCTTGCCTCTGCCACCACACGTAGTAGTCGACCCTGAAAAGGGACTAGTAGCCATTGCTTTGGCACTCACACGCTATCTCCTGAGAGGAAAAAAACATTGGGCTGAGGGGAACCAGTCGGGGCTTGCATCAATCTAACCAGTTACATCCCCCTAACAAATAACGACAGCGAGATTACATGACTCACAGTAAAATCTGAAAATTAACAATGTTAGCATCCAGTCCTCCCCTCTCTGCATTGGGAGCACGATTTAAAAAAAAATGTGTTGGCCAACATTGTCCATTTCAGGGTTGAGTCTGAACATAAGTCAGTGCCCAAAAATAGAATGAAAGCACCTGCTGGCATAAATAAAGAAACACGCAAGCAGCTGTGAAACGGAGAGAGTGAAATAGCCAGGGCACTTCAACATACCCCAGGAATGAGGACTGTGCAAACAATTTCCTGCTAGCCTGTGAACTTGACAGCTGCTGCATTATGTAATTACGTCAGGGATTTTATGAACCATGAGGAATAGAACGGAGAGGAAAAAGTAGTCGAAGTTTGGCCATAGAAACAGTCGCGCATACCCCCCCCAACACCGGTCGCACAAAAGCACATTGCTGAACAAGGGAGCTACATAAAAATAAAGAATGTTAAAATGAAAAAAAGCAATTATGAGGACTTCATATACATAAACTACTAAAACAGATGCTTCTGTATTACGATCACAGGGGTTTTAACCATGAACACTTAATAAAAAAATCTTAGCCTTTAAAAAATACCATGATTGTTATTTTACGATCTCACATATACCTAGCTTTTAGCTGTCTTTTGTTGTTTTGTACGCCTTGTACTTTAAGCTAAACTGTGGCTTTGTTGGACGACATAAATGTTGGACTGGTGCGAGACCGATTCCAAGCACCCCTCAGGATATGTTGGCCTATAGTCCTGCTAGCTCACAGTGCAGCATCTGTATCCCTAACCTTAGAAGGCAACACATGGATGTGCAACCTCAGAACATGGCAACCCTGATCCCCCAAGCAAATCTTGGCAACAGATCTAAAACCCTTTTTCTCAGCCACTGATGCATACCCTAACAGATACACAAGAAATACACAGCAAAGTGTTTCAATATTTGTTAAAGCATTGTGATTCTTGATTAAAATACTTGCGCTGCAATGATTAATAGAAGGAAACAGAATAATGTGATTAGCATTACGACAATGGTGAAAAAGATGAACATTTCAACCATTTTGCTGATTATAGAAAATTATATGCTTGCAAAAAAAAGTACTGTAATATAGTGCACTCTCATCTAACACATTCTACCCTATCGTACCTAAGGTGAGCCCTTGTACAGAGTGTTCAAGGTGTTCTGATATAGTGCCTACAAGGTGGTATTGTAAGCAAATTGAGTTCGAGGAATGTTATCCTGTGTGTGCAAGCAAATGAATGTGCGTCAAATGTTATTGTGTTTAAGGGGAGAGAAGGCAATTTAAGAACGTGAGCATGTAAAGATGGCGTTTCACAAATGGGCCCAATACCTCCACATGACAGATGAACACTGGCTTTGGACAATATCAATACGACGTTTTATCCGAATAAAGTTTATGAACTGAATACTTACTGTGGGCTTTGGACCAGCCGATTGCTCACCATTGGCAGGCTTTCATGGTAATCGTATTTGCTTGATTATTTGATAGCTTTCCTTCCTTTTCTTGTATCTATCCCTGCCCTAGAGAATAGATTTACTATCCTTTGAATGGATGACTTGCATCACTGCACCACTCTTATTCATGGAATTACTTTTTGGGTCAAAGCCTACCAGACAGCACAGCTATCTGGTTTGCTAACAGCATCTTGAGGACATTCGGAAAGCTTTCCTAGGAAAACATTCCAACCATTGCTTACCATTGGCTTAGTAGTTTGTAACTCACAGTTGCTTGCTATTTGCAGGCTTTTTTTGTTGCTTTAGGCTGTCCAGCTTGAGTCATCCCTTCCATGGCCTATACTTTGTTAACTGTTTTCTTCCACAAACTCGATTTCTATAAACCGGGCTTTAAATCTTGTTCTTATCTTATCAAATTTGCTGTGCATTCAAAGACAGGGGTCAAATGTCAGGCTTTCTTCTGAGGGAGCTTGGTGTTTTGTTTACTTTTCTTTCTCCAACTTCAAAGTGGGACAATCATGCTGGCTACTCTGGGTGTGCTGGAGGAAGGCTGTACAATGTTATTTTTTTTCTAGCACACTAAAATTTAAATTTCTGTACATGAACTGTGCGCATCAGAATTAGGAGAGGCCAAACCAAGAACATTTTTATTAATTCTGAACTGTGTGGTGGAAACAAATATTTTATTACGAGCAAAACAAATAAATACACTGATGACATCGCCACACACAAATGTATCCAGCGCACAAACAATAAACAACTGTATGCCTGTGCAAATATATTGGTCATTTCAATTGAAGATGTGTTGTCTGTAATGGCAGTGAGCTACCACACCAAGCATATCCAAATTTACCCCACTGCACTCTACTCAGCACCACTACACGCCACTGCACTGTGCACTGCACCAACCCACACTATGTCACTCCACTTTACGCCACTCAACACTGTATCATTGCACTCAACTCCCCACTTCTTAAAGCCTCTCTATTAGTCTGCACCACTCTATGCTAATGCATTCTATCCCACTCGACTCTACTATGCACCACTGCATTCTTTGCTACTACACTCTACACCACTCGAGTCTAGGCCACTCAAATCTACTCTGCACCACTGCACTCTATGGCACTATAATTGTCAACACTGCGCCACTGCACTCTACAGCATTGTACTCTATGGCACTGCCCTCTATTCTACTCTGCACCACTGCACTCTACATAACTGTTCTCTACCCTGCACCACTCTTCTTTAAGCCAATGCACTCTACTATACACTGCTGCACTCTGCAACACTGCACTCTCTATGCCACTGCACACTCTATGCCACTACACTCTACTTTGCATCACTCCACTACCCATTGCACGCTATCCTGCACCATTCCACTCCACACCACTCCACTCTACTCTGCAACACTGCACTCTCCGCCATTCTAATACACTCTACAACGCTCCATTCTACGCCACTGGACTCTACACCAATCCACTTTAAGCCACTCTAATCTAATCTACACCACTTCACGCTACTCTGAAACAATCTACTATACACCACTTTACTGTACGCCACTCTTCTCTAAAACAAGCTACTCTACGCCATTGCAATATACGCTGCGTAACTTCACTCTACTCTGCATCATTCTACTCTCCGTCACTGCACTCAAAACCAATGCACTTTACTACACTGCACTGTATGCCAATCTACTCTGCCCCACTGTACTTAATGCCACTTTACTCTAGGTCACTTTACACCACTTTACATCACTCCATTCTACGACATTACACTCCACGATCTCCATTCTATGACACCATACTCCACTCCATGCCACTCTACCGCACTACACCACTATATAACGCTCTACGCAATTCCCTCTACTTCACTCCATGCCACTTTAATCCATTTTATTCCATGACACACTACTCAACTCCTCCACTCTATGACACTCCACTCTATGGCACTCTATGCCACTCCACAACACTCTATTCCACACTGTGCCAATCCACTCTACTACACTACTCCACTCCATGCCACTCTACTCTACAACACTTTACTCCACTCTACGCCTTTACATTCTACAACACTCTACTCCCTCCACAACACTCTATGCCACTCCACGACACTCCACTTCACTCCTCTCTAAACCAAGCTCCTTTACGTCACTAACTATTAGAAATGATGAACAGCAGCCACGCTAGTGTACAACACGGCTAAAGCATATTGGCAAAGCCAATAGCTCTTGCATAGGCGAGAACTATTGGCTTTGCCAATGCCTGTTTATTTTGCTTTTAGCACTCCATTGGCCTGCATGTGCTTTCTCCCCTTGTGTGCTTATTTTGCCCACTCTTTTCCGCTGTCTTATTATGTGGATCCTGTTTGCTTCCCATGCCGTTAACACGGTTTTCCATTGACTGTGCAGTTTTATATGGCACCTCTACATGCTTTTAGTTAGCTTTTGAAGTTGCTCAGAAAGGCATTTCTTAAGCTAACAATTTGTGTTTGGAATTAGATATTAGCTTATTGCAAACCAATTTTTCTCACGGTCACTCTTTACACCTTCTGCTTTCCTATTGCTTTCCTTCACTTAGTTACCCCTTTCCTTTACCCCCAAAAACGTCTGTTGGTCCCCCAGGCATCTCAACTCCCCCTTCATTGACTTTTTAAGTGCACTTGTGTGCATGTCGAGGCTGCAACACGGCGGCTCTGCTGTGGTGTTGCTTTCGGGTTCTTGGCTGATGCTCCTTTTCGATGATGGGCCTCAGCGTGGCACCATACATGAATCCTACAGTTTCCCACTCGGTTGTCTTTACACCCAACACTTGTTTTTCACGTGGACCATGCAATATTGCAGATTTAATTTTACCTCGCATTTTCAATTGTGCAAGTTGTGTAAATTAGCAGCTGCATTTTCGGTTATTTACATTTGTATTGGTCACATCGGTTCCTAATGCGGAGTGTGAGGACATCCGGGTTATTGTCAACAGTGGGTGTGAATAATGTACATTTTGTGTTCTGTAGAAATGCGCTTTACCCCTCAATCTCAGTATGACCGTATACTGTCACTTCCTCATCGGGACATGCAGGGTCGGACTGGGACAGCCACCAAAATAAATGTGGGTCCCATTAGTGAATTAAATAGCTCACAAAGTGGCCCGTGTTTGCACATTGAATACTTTTGAACTTTTAAAGGCGCGTTGAGTAAGTGTTTTGCTACGTTTGGAAGACTACATTGATTCGAGCTTGCTGCAGGCAATATGGGTTTTAATATCAGGGAAATCAATAGTAAAAACCGGCCCAGCAGACCACAAAACAAAGCCACAAACAGGGCCACGGCCGGTCCACACACTGACCTGTGAGACCAGCTCATAGGGCACTCACTGGCTGACTGCCCCATGGGCCAGTCCATCCCATCCCCGGCTACATTTGGGATAACATTCTCAAGTCTGGGCTCACGAAACGCTATCTGCAGGATCCGCCATTTTTCCCACAGGTTTTCCTTTTGTGCGCATGCCCGATACAAACGAATGAAAGATTAATTTTTTTTTTTACTGGAAGGGCAGTGCATTAAACTTGTACTAATAAGCTGTTAACGGTGTGGTATTGTAATATTTCAGGGAATATAATGCCTTTACTGTGCGTCTTTAACAAAACATCTGTATGTTTATTAAACCCTATAGTTTTGGGCCACTCGTCCAGGAATGGCTTCGTCAGTAAAGCATCACGATTACAGCTGCGCACAAAATACAGTACGTAACCCCTGCGTTGCATCGTGACACAAAAATCTTAAAAGCCTAGATACTTCAAATAATTGCCATACCTAATGTTTTTCTTGAACGCATGACTGAAATTTAAACACCCGATATGTAGGTCTCTGCACATCCATGCTCCTTTTCAAACGTTTGCTGCTTCACCGCAGGCATCTGTGCCTTTCAAGAGACGTTTCATGGTCCAGCTGCGATGCGATGTCAGACTATATTCTAGAGGCCGACGAAATTAAAGATAACCAACCACATAAGGGCATTGTCTGCTTCTCACCACATAGTAGCACCACCAAAGACACGCAATAGTACTAGCTTTGTTCGTGTCACAAGACAAATGCTATACATCACTCACCCATAAACTCAAACTCCGTCACCAAACCTACATCATACTCACCCGCCCACACTGAGACGCCTATATGAACATTCATCCACGAACACATATTTAGGTAGATGCTTTTATACGGTTATTCACTTATTGATTGACCTTTACACTTACATACTCAGTTACATAGATACTCACTCTGGCACTCAGTAATACGGGCAGCAGAGCCCGAATGGGCTCGTCCAAGCTCAGACCTAACACAATCATTCCAGTTGTACCAACCACCATTTCAATAGTTCAGTTAGTGCACTACTGAAAGAGAAGCTCATATATAAAAACAGCTTTAGATGGTAGTAGCCGTGTTTAATTGGTGAGGCCCAAAAGAAAAAGCATTTCAAGATGGCCATCATCTTGGTTTAGGTAAAGCTTTATGAAAAACTATTCCAATATGGCTGCCTGTGCAAGCATGGCAGCTATTTGGAAACATTAAAACATTGGCATGCTACTAAGACTGAGCCCAGAGGTTGCAGGCAAAAACTACTGGTTTTTCCAATGCTTGTTTTTTTGCTTCCATTAATTTTTGGGGGGTTTTCAGAGTAGAAACCACCATGACTGCCCCCTCCCCTACCCAGCAACACTTAAGGCACATTTGTTGGCCATTGTTTATTGTACAGGGCCCTTTTTTCACCTGGGGAAACACTGTATCCCTTTCACATCCCCTTTTCTCACACTTCTCCTACAACCCTTCCTCTATCGTCTGTCTTTATCTCATGCACAACTACACATCTTTTTTACTTCAAGTACATTACTTTTTAAACTTTTTTCTATTAATTTGTATTTATACATGTTAGTGTTGTTTCTAAACATTTAATACATGTGTTTAATGATAGCATTTTACTTACTACATTGTTTTTTATATTTTTAGCTGCATTACGTCATGTATTTTAACTAAATTGAACTACCACTAAAAATATAAGTGACATCTCCTATGTTGTAATATTTTACTTTTATCTGAACTGAAAGAAATGTGGTTGTTGGTTTCTCATAGTAGCTTTCTGGGTATGGATTTGAGAGTTTGACATAATCCCAAAGTAAGCAGAAGTTACATGCAGCTGAGTGAGCATCTTGTGCTGGTAGTGCATAGAGTATCCTTAACTCCAAACCCAGGAGATGGCCAGAGCTGTAGGGAAGCTCTGAGAGATTAGGTTGTGGGAGTCTGCCACATGCACACCTACATAAGGTGCCGCCCACTCCTACACCTTAGTATCATTCATTTCGTTCTGTAACTAAGCGCACAGAATGAGCGGTGGATAGTGAGTGGGTCTCTGGAGAAAGGTTGGCAATGAAAGAACTATGCATAACAAGCAAAAGTGTAACCAAGGCCAGAAACCAGTATGTGCTGTTATGTCCCACTCTCCTCCCTTCCTCAGTACTCACTGGAGGATTCAAAAGCAGATCCTATTAGGGGGACAGGCGCGATGGATCTTTGAGAACGTGAGCATCCGCTGAGGTCCACGGTGAAATGCTTAGATCGTATGAGACAGAGCACAATTCCTTGCTCTGCAGATCTACAGGGGAGCCCTATCTTGCAATGTAACAAGTGCACTATTTGCTCAGGCCACAAGTGCATTCAGGCCCCCCAGACCCAGCCAGCAACCTTGCAGCCTCATGAGATGCAAGTAAGTATCCAGTCAGCAACAGAAGTCTTGCAGCCCTCTTTGCAGGAGAGAGACCATCTTAGTAGATGTCTGTAGAATGACCCAGTACTTTTAGACCTGTGCAGATAACATCCAAAATGCGAATAATGCTCTCAGGATCAGACTGTGGAATATGGAAAAATAGAAAGGAGCATTTTCTCCCCATTGACATGAAATGCAACTGGACTGTGGGCAGCAAGAATGAATGCTTATGAAGGACAATATTTTTTTTCCTTATTAGAAGTAGGCTAGGTCCAGCAGAGCAAAGGTTCTGAAGCTTACGGACTCTACAAGCAAAAGTAGCCGCTACCAAAAACACTACATTACAGATCACAATGACTTAGGAGCCAAAAGTGAAAATAGTTTCTTCCGGCCCTAAAAAGGATGCAGTCTCCAAACCGGATGGAGTAAATTTAATAGCCACTGATTGCAGCCCTTCACACAGATGTTTACAGGCACATACTGTGAATAAATACAACAGCTGCCAGGTAGAATACAGCATGTGCGAGGCAAACAAAAGCACATCAAATGCACAGGAGTGAACTGATGTGCTACATCAATTCTTATGAGAAAAACCTTTGTCAACTTATATTTGACTCTTAGATTTTTCCGACATCCTGGACAATAGTTTAGTACCTAAAAAGTAATGATGGCTGTATGTTAATCTCTCAGCTAACAGACGGTTAGACTGAGCAATTGGGTACACGGCAGAGAAACAGCCAAATCTATTCACCGCTTGCTGTTCCAGTCCAATAGAATAGCATTTGCAATGGCCTGGTGCAGGTAACATATGCAGAATAAATGTTCTTGGAGGAATTATTTGTAATCTGCTTTTCAATTCGTTGGTCACACGATCCAACAATGTAATTAATCTAAAAACAAGAAATGAGACCAAAGTTGTAGGGTTCTAACAAAATGTTTTTTTTTTGTTTTTTTTTTTTTAAAAGAGTTTATCATGCATAAACATATCTTATTTAGGGTAAACAAAAAAATACAAAAATACAATTGAATAATGTCAATACAACACTGTCACAACCCATTTGATCAAACAAACAATGATGGAATAAATCAGAACATAAGATCACTGAGAAGCAAAAAAGTTTCCTCCCCACATATGTTTATAAATCCTTAGTCCCGTTAGATTCTTTCTTTGTTCCAACAATGCTATGGACTGATGAACAGTATGATACTGTCAATGGTGTTAGAGAGGAGGAACCGTCGACGTTTCGGCCTCTTAAGGGCAAAAGGTCCGCAAGACCATCATCAGGACACAGTGTTGAAATGCCCAGCTCAGGAAAGTACCTGAAAAATTGGGTAAATCAATGTATCCACAACCAAACATCTGCGTTGAACACGTCGGAATTACATAGAAAGATCGTAAAGGTGATGGCACACATTCTGGTACAATGAGGCAAAGGATCTTGAAGTTCTTGTCTTATAGCACAGAAACAAAAGAGGTACTGAGCTTACTTGGTCCAAACGCTGCAGCAACCACAACAAAGATGTGTAGGCTTCATAAATCCACTGAGGAGTAATATATAGGAAATCTCTGGATCCCTATTATCTGTATGTTGGTCCCAACTTAGGCACTGGGTTTGAAAGGGGCAAATAGGTGTGTGAAGCAAAAGAATCATATTGCCACCGGGCTGTGCTTCTGCTGAAGGTTCTGTGGTGCTGCGTGGTACCAATAATGTAGCAGTGACTGGATATCATAGCAGCATCTGCTGGACAGGGAATTAAATCATAGCCTGAACAGTGGAATAGCGTGGAGACTTGAAGAATGGGGTGTGAAAGGGTCTTAAGGACAATGGGAAATGTGCAAATCAGGCTTTTCACAGTTCTTTATATTGTAATTATGCCTATGTTGCTGTTTACACCGACCCGGACACGAAAAAGCATAGGCAGTCTGAGTTAAGGGAATCTTGTTACTTTCCAAAACCATAGTGACTGTTTGTTTTTTCCCCATAAGACGGGTACCCAGAGGAGCATAATATGAAGAGTCTTTAGGGAGACACTAGGGGCAACAGCTTCATGCCACAACAGAACATCAACCTGCTTAGGTCACAAGGGTACCTTTAAATTCCCTTCTGGTGTACTGGTCATTTATCCTACCAGGAAACCTTGGAGAATTTGCTCCTGTAAGATCAGGCAGAGAAGAAAACATGGTGCCAAGAAAAACAGATGTACTGCAATGGTACTTCAGTTTGGAGACTAGGGTCTTTATTCCTCAAGCTCGGGTGTTATATGTATAACACATCTTGCAATTTCCCCTGGTATAATTTCTAAAAACTGACTTGCGGCTGGCCAGGAGACAATACTCAGGAAGAGCAAGTCTACTAGCTGAGAGGTCCAGCCAAAATGAAGGGCCACTCATCTCAGCCCATCAGGAACTCTTCTTGCTCACTACATATTGTCCAATGGAACATTAAATACAACAAATAGATGGCTACCAGTAAACCAGATATACAGCACTATGTAAAAGAAAGCACTGCAGAATATAGTGAGTATTTTACATCTGAAAAGTCCACTCATTCATCACACATTCATTTGTTTATCTCACACAGATCTGACTGATCAGAACTGTTCGGGTTGACTATGGCAACAAGTCAAAAATAAAAGCAAAAGGTCTGGATGGTAAACGGGGAAGAGTTATGTCATGTGACAAAGTTTGGAGTTGTTTATCATGAAAGGTTATGACAAAGGAAGTACGCCGGACTGATTTGCTTCAAAAAACATTTGTTAAAAGTAATAGGCACAGTACGATGGATAGTTATTGCAGGGAGTTAAAACCTGTAGGCAGGTATTTTGTTACACATAATCTCACAGATGAGCATAGCAGACAAGGGTTTTGGTAAAGTAATTCTCTGACAAACCCTAGGGGTGGAACATTTGCTCTGTGATAATCCTTGTTAGGCTCTCGAAAGAGGCATCGTTTATAGGTTCGACAACTGTAATTTTGTACATATTTGTAACTTTATGACTAGCTTATACCAGTGCAGAAGCAATGCGAGTATGGAGACACCTATAGCGCTATGATGATTCATCAAGCAATTTTTTGAGTCAGTTTACTGTTCTTACTTTAGACAAGGACTAGAACTTGGAGTGAGAATTGTGGCATTCAGACCTGCAGACCTTGGGGTGTTATAGACTGCAAATTTCTGATTACATCACATTGGGAAGTGCATACTTGGCATTTCTCTCGGTAGGCCTGCTGCATTGTATATTTAGATTATAGGCAAAGGTAATGTTTACTGCCCATATAGTAATTATACATTGTTGACAAAGTAATTTGAAAGGAGAGAAGCATGAGATAGTTTAGTAGTGCCATCTCCACAGGAGCATGGGTCGTATTTGGCTGTGTACATTTGTGTAATATTTCTATGTATGATTCTGTGTATTATGTCTGCGTTCACCATGGAAAGGTTAAACCTATGTCTTTTGCCAGTGTCTGTTTTAATTTTGTAGCCTTTCTTGCCAAACATCGCTGCCTGCCTGCATAACTTGTGCTACCGCCCAATCCACTGTTCAGTTCTTATATTCTGAGATTTGACTCAGAGATCTGACTATTATCACAACCCATTTTCACAACTTCTAGGTCTAGAAACACTTTTCCTCTTTTTACGCCCATCAGTGCTCTTTTCGAGCAAGCAAACTTGACCATACATTTACAACTTCCCTAAGTAACTACTTCTCTTGATTTACAAAAGGACTAGATGAGTAAACGAAGCTTCACAAACCTAGCGTCTATTACAGACATTTAAACGCCTACTTGAAATCTTTTTTTTCATTGCAAAAAGGCATAGTCAGAAATTTGATATTTACGGAATTAAATGGTTAGCCGACAAATACTGGCCTTGCTATTTATTGTAACTCACTGGTTAAACATGTTTGTGTAACTGCAACACGTAGTGATAAAGGCCATCAGCAAAGCCAGCGAATATGGAACAGTTTACTAGAATTCATTAAAAATGCACAGATCATTATGATTTGAGACAAATGTGACACCTGGTGGGGGGCCCTTAGGGAGACAGTTGTGTGGGCCTTGTGAGACCCTCCATTGGTCACCACACCTTTGTTCTCCGGAGTGGGAGCGGGTCTTCCAAGTCCCCCTTGCAAAGATCTGTCTGGCTGCAGCATTTCTAGGTTTTTGAAACTCAGTACCTGCACTCAAGTGGAACTGCCTACTGGCCTTCAGGTGTAAATTAAGTCTTGGGAAAAAAGGGGCCAAGATCATTTTCTAGAATGAGGGAGTGACCTGCCCAAAAAACAACCAGCAGAACACTAACCTAAAGAAGAGAATATACTCAAATCCATTGTCAAGGGCGCCATATATTAAATTTAGACTGGGGATGTTACCAACTGTTTCCTTGAGGAGCAATGTCATCTCCTCCAGTTCCTGCCCCATGGGTTGTCAGGCAGTGGAAAATGGCGAGCACTTATTGTTTTTCTGTGGTACATACATCTAGCAGCGTGCTCGCTGGATTCATCCCCTGTGCCACCTCCTTGGGCTTGACATCAGGCATAATGCCTTGAGAAATGCAGGATAGATACTAGGAGCTGTGTTGTTTACTCGGTTGCCAGCTACTTAAATTCTGTATGGCATCTAAGAAAGAGGTAGCAATACCCTAATGCACCATGCACTTTAAGTAATTGGGTTTATGGCTCTTTTTAAGTGATTTTTAGCTTTTGTTCAAGAGCTACTGCTAGATAATAGGGGTTGGCCCAAAGGCTCTACTAAGTTACTTGTTCTTTGGGAAGAGACATTTTTACTTTTAATGCTGCGTATTTAATTGAAAGGTGTTTATTCTTCTATGTTTTTATACCTCTGATGCTATGTGTTCTTTTATGGTTTTTCATAACCGAAATAATGTCAATGATGATGATGATGAAGCCAAATCAAATTAATCCAGTACTTCACATTTTTCTTTACTGTTTACCAGTTTATTGCCTCAAAGTTTCACATTACTTTGTTATTGCGAAAGAAGTACATTCTGGGTCATGCCTTTTAACTTTCATTATTCTCAACACTTTGAGGTTGTCCTTCCATCATTTAGTATCAATTTGCTGTATTTAAAAATAATGTTATAATTATTAAAGATGCTTTGAGTTACATTTTAAGTTGCCACTGTCCTTAATACACATTTGAGGGGTTTTCTCTATAATAAACATCTCATTTAAAATGTGACCATTAAAAAAAATATATATATAGGCTTCAGCTTGAGCAAATTCAGAGTGTGGCAGGTTTGTAGGGTGCTCTTCACCGGAGTGCTCTTCAATTAAACTTGGGAACTACCCAGAGTTCTCTTTGTTTTTTTTTTTTTGCATAATTTATGTGGCACTCTAACCCTGAAAGAGTATTATTTTGACATACTGGGTGCTCCCTTGCGTCTGGACAAAGCTAAACCTCTCTGAAGAGGGTATAAGGAGGGCAAAACTTGTCAGGGGTTGCTTTTATTCATTCCAGGTTGGCTTGGATGGTATTTTACAATCCAAAGCTGTAATACTGTGCCTGGAGTGGTAAAAGGCTTTTATAATGTTACAGCTCGGTGTGGATGGCACTGTGCTAATTATATGCTTAAAGACTTTTCCTGTGGAAATGGTGTAAGGCTTTGTCCCTTTCTAGCTTAGCGTGGATGGCACCGAGCTACTCCTATGCTCAAATACGTTGCTAGAAAAAAAGTGTTGCTGCTGTTGTAGGGTGCTCTATACAGGAGCTGCTCTCTGTCCAAACCTGGGAACTACCCAGAGTTCTCTGCCTCTTTTTTGCATATATAAATATATATGCGCATACATACACAAAATTGTACACATGATGACTAAAACTAATTTTTTATCAAACCTGTTGAGAGTTGACCACCATAAATGAGGCTAAACCACAATGTATTTATTTTATAAGATTTCTGTGAAAGAGACATACTGGTTGAGTTACCATTTTGAATATTATTGAAAGATGCTCAATCAGTCAATCAATCAATCAGGATTTACAGAGTGCGGTTGCATCACCCCTGAGGGTCTCAAGGGGCTGAGAGATTCTGCTGCTTGTTCTCCTATTGGTTGAACATCCAGGTCTTGAGGTCCTTTCTGAACTACTGGAGCGAGGGCAGCACCTGTAGACCCGTTCATCGCAGGACTCACCGCAGTGGTGCTGCAGGCACACCACGTAAGGCACACTCACTTCTAGGCGGAGGGCAGGATTGGGAACAGGGGTGTCCGCACACTGTTCTTCCTCTCTGTGTTTCTTAGGACATTATGACCTCCTGCTGCTCGCATTGTTCTGGTAAATAATGACTTTTTGGCAAGCAGTTTGTTTTTCGAAGGCGTGTTAATGTTAGCCCATTACGAGGAGACGCTTGCATTTGAATTTGAAAAGCCATTTCTACCCTTTCACGTACAGGACTATTTAACCCTTGATTACCTTTAAGAAAAAAAATACAAAATGACGTTGATTTTGAAAAGTGACACTATAACGTCATGATGCGATCAGTCATCAGCCATCCCTTGCGTTTCAGTTGACAGCATCTTGCATTGTGGGGTCTGAAAGTTTACTTTTGCCTCTTTCATTATGGGTTAAAAAATCCAGAATGTAAAGCCACTTGTCAGCCAAGTCTTAAAAATGTACAAAGTATTTTGCTTCGTATTTAAAACCAAAATCAAACTCTGCAAACATTTTGCATGGGTTCACTCTTTCATTCATCACGCATGAATACCAACTATGGCAATGTCAATAGGTGTGTCTTTTGTTCAACAAAACCCGTGCACTCATACAGTATTACAATGGACAAAGTAATGTGTAAAAACAGATTGAGCATAATCCAAAGGAGATGTCTTAGTCTTCTTTAATAAGTTGTGAACAAAGGAGCCAGCCGACACGTGTTTCATCAGAGAGACAAAGGTCTCTGAATCTTCAGGGTTGGGAATGATACAAAATAAACCCTGAGAACACAGTCAACAATTAAGAACACATGTTCTCATAAAACAAGATTAAACAACACCCATCGCTAGTGGAGACAACACACCCGAAAGGAGACCAAAAGGACCATTTGGTGTGGGGCATACCCCTATGTACTTCATCGTGTGAAAAAATAGATCTACAATTGCAAATCAATGTATACAGTTTCAAAATACAGTATCTTAGCAACACCCAGAAGAAGAGTTCATTTACATTAAAAAGTATATTAAAAGGCCCAACCACCATCCGAATATAAGTGACAAAGAAAAGTACAAATGAAATGCAAAAGCGAAGAGTAAAAAACCTGTCCAGGTTGAAGGGGATGCTAGCGGAGAATGCATAATCTAAATACCTGTTTGCTCTAATCCAAGTTCAGTATGACCTAAAGAAAAATCACAAGGAGAAGATAGAGGAGGGAGTCACGTTGTCTCGGTCGTCATACGGAAAAGTAAAAACACGTTATAGAATGAATCCAATCAATCCAATCAAAAGTTAAAAAGTATCACAAATCCTTACCCCTGCACGGGTTTTGTTGATCTTTATCATGTGTTAGGGTTTCCCTGCGCAAATTGAGGGGTTTTTAGGGTTTCCCCTTCCCAGTTTAGCACCATATCAATTTGTTGGAACTAGAGACATTTAGACGTTAACTAGCTGAGCACTATTTCTTCCTTTATACGTAAACCCTTTCTTTCTGTACTAAAGGTGTGTCTTTTGTATTGTGGGAAGTGTTATACTGAGCGTCACGACAAAGGTACAACATTGATAGCAGCAGCACAACCTTCCCTACAACAAAACAAGCATTTGCAATGCAATAGGTCTCGCATTTGCAATAGTGAGCTATTGGCATTGTAAATGACAACGCCTTTTAGTGATCTGTGTTGATAATTAACACATAAATAAAATACATCATCATTTACAATGCCAATAGCTCTAACTCTTGTATACGAGAGACCTCTTCAATTTCAAAGAAGAGGCCGCCCTTGTATCAGGATGCTTGGAAAGTTAAAATGCTCATGGCGTGCTAAATGTTGCAGGAAAGCATGTCGTGCCTTCATTAAAGAAAGTAGTGCTTACAGACTAAGTAAGACATAACGTTTAACAACAGAAGTAAAAGAACCAGTCCTCATGGGAGGTTACAAATGAAGCAAAGGCGGTACTAAGGAGGGACTAACACCCCTATTCATGAATCAGAAGGCAGTATTTACAAAGGCTAAAAAACAGAAGGTCCCTATGTCAATGACTACATCCCGGATATCCGTTAGAGCAGGGAGGCCGGTGTCAACTACACAGATTTTAAACCTTGTACCATAATTAGTACACAATCGGATTAGAATCTCTAAAACCAAAAGTTATGGTGGTAAAAATTAGAGTGCCCGCCTTGACAGTTATTTCATACTAATAGAATTTCTTATATAAAGGAACCTATATTAATAAAATCCTCCACCTTAAAATATATAATACAGTGGCTCTAACGGATATAAGAAAAGGATCAACACATCAATAGAGGCTCCTTCATTGAGGCCCTAACGGTGGCGAGATATTTTATCCCCACAGATTATGTAATTGAATAGACATAATCCATCGCATAATCAAGATTTTATGAAAACTTTGTGTCCTGAAGAAGGTGAAAATATTGAACTAAACACCGAAACGCTGCGTCGACTGTTTTAATGTTTTTAACGTTTTTTATATGATTAGATTGTAACCTATAGTGGGAGGAAGGTCACAAACGATATTTGACTGAAGATGTAATATGACATTGTTCTTTCTGTAATAAACTGTCTTTTTAATATTTGTGATTGAACTGAATAGTATCTATATGCTGTACTGTGTTATTGTAGACAATAGTTAGAGAAAGGTCTTTTAGATAGTGGCACTTAATGGAAGAAAAGATTATCTTCAGAATCATGCTTGGTGTGCGTAATAGACACCAATAGGCCATGGGAGGAGCTATGCGCGAGCCTCGGGCCAATTGTGTGCAGTCTTTTAGAATAAGACGCACGCAAAGGCCAATGGGGCAGCTGAAAAGGAAACGCACATGCATGAGCGTGTGCGATTCCTAGGTCAGCTTGATTTCCCCATTTTTCACCTACTAAAGGTCTCGCGACCTGCGCGAGCACTACTGCGCAGTGCAACGCAGGTCGCAAGACCTAAAAAATGGTAGATGGTTGGCCAAACAGTAACTTCTTCCCAGTGTGTCCTTGCCCCCACCCTCTAAAGATGCATATAAACAACAACAAAAATGAGCGATGGGGGAAGGATCTTCAGCAGAGACATAAAAATACAAAGCTACAACTCCCATAATGCACTTTTGTTTTGTCTAATAAAGCAAATAAGGATGCGCAGTAGTCCAAAACTGACGAAACAATTTGATAACTGACTACAGTAAGCATGCTCAAAAAGCAAGAGCATTGTATATGCTACGTTTACCAATAACTATTTTTGATGCCCCTATCTTTAACCGACAACGAAGGGAAATCTGCCTTAAGAAGCAGATTTTCCCCTAAGTCAAGTCAGTGCATGAGGAAAAAAAATCCTGATTTTGTAAACTACGTTTAGCTATTTCAGTTCACTTGTGTCACTTTGACTAGTAGGTTGTGTATGGTTGTATGCATTGTGTATGTGGCCTTTGTACATTGTGACCGTAGCCAAAGGCAGGCCGCGCATCGATGTACAATGTTTTTTCTGAATGAGGCGCAAAGACAAGTTATTTTTACCTCAGCCTCCATACTTGTTACTCTAAAATGCTTTGCCATGATATATGGAAATCCGTCCCCGAGTTTGGCTTTGCAGCCTCTGCTGGAAACCACTCGGGCGCTTGTGTCCACAGATGCAAAAATGCAAAAAAGCACAAGTTCTCTTACAGAGAGAAAAATGTGAAGGACAACCAAAAGCAAGCGCGTGCCACAGTCGATTATTTTTATGTTTAATTTTGGAAGGAAGGCGACCAGGGCTCTGTCTTCAAGCAGTTAGAGCTTTGTGCAAGCACAGGAATCAGCTACTCTTTCTTCAGCCAGAGGGCCTGCAATTCACGCACTGAGGTAAACTGCGCTAATTCATCAAGTAAAAATGTCTTCCATTTTTGGTCTCACAAAAGCATGGCCGTGGCAGAGGGGCGCTTGAAAGACGCAATATCTGCCGAAGCCTTGGTCTTCTTCAACAAGTCACATACAGACAATAAACGTGTTACAGTTTGTTAATGTGAAAGCACTGTGCTGATCTAAGAACTCCCATATAGAAGAACGCAGCGCCGCAGCTTGTTAAAGAGAATGCAGCATGGAGAACTAGAAACTGACATATCAAACAATGAACGCCGCGGCTTGGTATAGCGAAAGCGCTGCGAAAATCTAAGAAGTACCATATTGAAAAACATTGCGCCGCTGTTTGTGAAAGTAAAATCGCCATAAATATGTAAGAAGTTACATAACACACAATAAACAACGCGCATTGTTAAAGGGAAAATGCCGTGAAGTGTAAAATGTAGCATACCAGAAAATGCAGTGTAGCGCCATTGTCCCGAACAGTGTGTGTATAAAATAGTACTGAACCAACATCTAAATCCTACCATGTTACGCTGCTAGTGCAAAATCCAGTCCAGATGGGCGAACCGAAAAGGAGACAGGGAGGGAACAAACAAGCCTCACTTCAAATAGAAAGCGAGCATTTAGCATAAAGTGTGACACGCACCAATAAAAAGAAAGGGCGGAGCTTCCACTCCACTTCCGAAATCGCCTCGATTACAAGAGATCTCGCAGAGCGAGCAGCGCATGCGCTGCAAGGCTAGGCGAGACCTAAAAAGAAGTAAAGGACAGGTGTCTGTAGCAGGAAGAGCACCACATGAATTGTTCACATATACAGGACTGGGTACAACACCAGCAGCCAACAGACTAAGGAAGAAGTTGTAAGCTCTTTGTAAACAGATATAAACATACAAGTAGTACAAAATGCCTACAAAAAGCAGGCAAACCTGTTATTTAATTTGTATGCTTTGAGGTACTAAGAGGATGTATGCTTTATCAGTGGTTTCCACATCTAGTACTGAAAAGCATCTGAAAACACCACTGTTCACTGGTGGTACAGACTCCTAGTTATGGGTGAAATGATGTCCCTTATGTTGACATTTACGGTCTTCCTTTCTTAAACAGTTTAACCTACGTTAAAATTGTGTGGGTAAGCTAAAAATGTTTTTTACTGGCATCTACCTACCACAAGATTAAAAAACATAAGACGTGAGCAACGGACTGTGAGTACCATTTCTGTTTTGGCTCTTAAAAACTCCTCTCATGGGGCCAGGCGCCTTCCTCAGGACTATATATATGAGAAATAAAGTATTGTGCAGTATGCTCTGGTTTAAGCAGCATTTTATACAAGTGCATTCAATATATAGTTGTTTTTTTTCATAAGAAGCGTCAACAGCATCAGAAACCCCTTCTTCAGAAAACCTTGGGCAGAAACAGTGCAAGCTTCTCTCCTTCAGAAGACAAGCAGCACAAGCTTTCCCCCGCACTGGACACATACAAATCAGGAAGCAGAAGTGCAAGAGTTGCTTCCTCACAGAATAGATACAACATGGCAGGAGCAAAGCAAGATTCCCTTTCTCACAGAAGGCAGTAAGTGCAATCTTCCATTCCCAGCAGAAGAGTTCAGCAGCGCAGACTACTACAAGCTCCCATCGCTCACAGAACATGGACAGTTAAGGCACGGGAGACAATGGGTATAGGGAGATCTCTGGCATTCGTTCTTAACTCACTGAGAGGAACAATTAGGCAGCTAAGTAAGTGAACATGCACGTGCTGACACCATTCTCACTTCGGTATTATTTCATGTCAGCGTTCTGAAAGCCCGACTGCTGTCACTCGGAGACCTTCTGTTAGTATGGATTCCTTGGTTTTCCACATATTGAGAAGTAGCTGTTACCTAGTAGGTTATTTTTTGAGAGCAGCCCAGCCACAGCCTAAGTAATTATGCTGTACTCAGGTGCACAGGTGCCAACATCATGGAAAAGGTCTTCAATGCGGGTGCGCCAGGCACTGTGCAATCCCATTGTTGATGCTGCAAAATGTTGAGGACCACCCCGGCCTGGGTGATAGGTTTACTGTCAACCACCACAGTATTTTCTTTATTCACCTCAATTTTGGTGCTCGTGGTCACTAGTTTTACAGCAGGCTTACAAACACGGTCCTTCTAACAGTTGTACAGCTATTGTGCTGTTACATTTTCAGAATTGTCCAGGTGATTTTGTGACCGCGAACAGGATGTAGTGTTTATAGAAAAAGGCTCAGCTTTTTTCATTGCATCCCGCTGCACTACCATTTTATATTTGTGTTTTATGGGCTTTTTACACTTTGGTTCCCATTTGTACTGTAAACATTTATATTTTGAAATATTTTAAGAGTTTTCTTCTCACAACATTGGCTGGAGTTGGGCATTTTTATTGCAACTTTGGTAGTTGTATTGTACTGCATCTTGACTCAACTTTATATTTAGACTCAACCAAACACCGTCTCAACTGAGCTAGGATGTGAGCGCACGTTCACGTCGTAAACAGAGTACCTAGAGTCCTAGTTAGTGAAACCAGCACCCTCACTCTTGTTGTTGAGTTGATAGTGCTTGGTCTTCCTTGTGCCTTCTCTGGTCAGACAAAAAGTGTGACAACATCTTGGCCTATTCAGATTTTGTTTTTTCTTTCTTTTTTCTAATCGCTTTATCCTTTTACCAAGTCTACAAAGAGTCCTCCCACAGGTTTGCCTGCAGCTGCCCGTCTCACACCCTTGCCCGCTGCCTATACGCCAGTTCTAAATGTCCCCTGAACAGGCCACTGATGTCAACCTGGTTAACTGCCAAGGTTTCACCCTTCACCCCTTCGAAGCCTAGTTACCGGTGGCCTGTAGAGAAGTAACCATGCCAGTATTTTACCAGATCTCTACACGTCCTGTTTTTTTAAGCTTAGTTTTGCTAAATGGTTTCATGAAATCACCACATCTCCCCAGTATCCAAATCATTTTTCAAACTCACAGCTCACTGATTGACACATTACTACCCAACGTAGAGAGACGCACACTAGAAAACAATACTCAAAATATATCACCAAAGGGCAACACTTACCCTTCTCTGCGATGGACACATGCATCGGAATCATGCTTAAGGTACCCATAAAGCCAATAGCACTACAATGTCATCCAAAAGTGAATTATGTGATCTGCAAATGCCATTCACATAACCTCTCTACATAACAGATCAGACCACCTCAAAGGCATAAGACAGCCACAGAAAGCGTGTGATCCAGGATTACTGCTATCACCATTTCCAAAGAATTAATGCTTCAAGCCCAGCATATTGAGGAATGGGAAGCAAAAGATGAAATATACTCTGTGCTGTGATATCCCTCAAAAGAGCCTCATGAAGAAAAGCAGGGAAATGCCAATAGATCTGGCTTATGAATGGGAGTGCCTTTTGTGTCACTGATGGATTTAGGTAATCAATACATGAATGTATTCATCCATTCATCCACCCACTGACTCATTCTAGAATTAACCGTTAAATGCCTAGGGCTAGTTAGTGCATGGCCCGGGAGCCCCTTGTGGCCCTACTGACCTTTTCATGTGCCCCCCTAGTGAACAGCAGCAATGAACTGCTGTTACCTTGGCTGAGCACTAAAGTTCAGAAGTATGTTGAGCAAACTGGCAAGCATTTATTTATACAATAATTGAAATAAAGGAAAGGAAGCAGATAATGTCTCATGCCGAACCTATCTTTAAAAACACCTGTGCAACACACATGTCAAAATATGATAAAGTACCTTCAAAATTCTAAAAAGAATATTTCTCCAACATCTTGAACTGTTTCTCCTTAGTACTTCAGATTATATTACTGAGTGGCATTTGTTAGAAGTGATAATTTTCAAACCTGAAATTGGAAACATTGATGCCCTCCCGCCATCTGACAACACTTTTAACTAACCAAGACTCAAGTAAGTTGTTGTGTGCACTCTCCAAGTGTCCCCTGTTGGTGTTAAAAATGGAACAACATTTTTAATTCAAGCACCAGATCATTTTTGGTAGAGAGTACGTCCTGAACTCAAGTATTTCAAGGTGTTGTCATACGTGATAATGAAAGAAAAATGAGGCATGCTGAAATAAAATAACTGCCTAGGATAACACAATTTGGTCAAATGTAGATGCTGGGATTGATCCCAGGTTCTCTGTTATCACCTGGTGCAATTCAGCCACTAAATTGGTTTCTATTTCTCTCTTTCGTTTTACATCAAAGGTTAAGGTTTAGTCTTTAATTCGTGGCACATGGAGTTAGAGCTAGGTGGCAGGCCGAACCCACATGTAGGCTTTGCTCGGTTTGGGCTCTGGGATATCGGAGTACCTCAAGCTGAGCCAGAGCCAGGCATCTGGCTCAAGCATGGTTTGAGACTTCAGTGGCTCACCCGCCTTTGTCGCATAATGGCAATTAAGGGGATTAAGGCATGGGAAGGTGTTGCTTTAACCATGATTAAACAACTTGGCGAAGTAGGAGTACTAACACCACTGTGCAGGACTTCTTTTTTCCAAGCTCCACAACATTCTCGCTACACCAAATTCTGGTGAGTGGACTACAAGACTGGGGTTCTTCTAACCCTTGAAAAAATTAAATGATTGTTTGGTTATATTCCTGTTTTCTTATCACATACCTAGTAACAAAGTCTGGTTTAATTTGTTACTCCTATCTCTGTAAAAAAAAAAAAATCAGAGCCATACATCCGAAGCGAGCACATAATTTTTTGAATAAAGCATGTCATCCGTTCTCATAGTTTCCATCTTGCTCCTTACAAAACAACTGTGGTGTTAGTGTTCCAATGATGAGAATCAGAGACTTCTCTCATCAAGGACATTGCTAGTGTGCTGTGAAGCCTTCACGGACTTAATACAGACCGCACAACAAGCATATCTTGGCAAAGTGATAAAGCCAGGATTAAACGTCAAGTCTTCTAGTGCCGCAACCAAAACATTCCCACTGTAACAGGTTTAGAGGTGGAGGTTGGTTGTTTGCGCCATCCCACCTCAGTGAATTATATATCTTTTTGGGGGACCTTTGTCAAGGAGTTTTTTTATAGCACATGCTACCTTAACTGAGCCAGTTTCCAAGCACTCCTGATGTGTACAGATATGAGACTAAGGGCATAAGGCTTCATTTCCATTTCATTCCAAATCAAAAATCAAGTTACTTCCTTTGAACGCTTGACTTGCCAAAGGTAGTGACAGCAGGCAGAGGTGGCTTACTCCAGAGAATGGTAGAGGGATAGCAAGGTGCAGAATCACAAAGTCAATTCTATGTTTCTTCTAGAGACTTGGGGCTTACATTAGAGGTTAGTATGGAATTAAGCCCTCAAAATAACTTTACGACTCACAGTCAACACCATGTGCAAGCTTCCCTCCCCCTACGCCCCACCGAGCCCCACCCTGCTGGCATCATGTGACCCTCGGTCATACCACAGACCAAATTTTCAGCCCATGTGAAAATGTTTATGAGTACCCATGCTTTAACAAGTGCTTTTTACAATCAATATGTCAGACTTACTACCTTTATCATAATTTTCTATCAGGCACAATAATGCCTATAGCCTTTAGGATTGTCTTGATATCATAACCAATTCAGACCTAGTGTGTTGGTCACTGGGCATAAGCTTTCCTGCAAGGAAACCATCAGGTATACCGTAATAACATTACAAATATGCACAAAAAATGACAATTGTCAAACTAATATAAAATGTCCACTAATAGAACTTAATGATTACCAGAGTGTAAATTTCTATCCCCATGGTTTGGTCGGGTGGGTCACCAAAACCTTTGTCAACTAAGATAACCTGTGAGATAATGTGTAACAAAATATTTGCATACAGGCTTTAGCGTAGTGTAGTAACAATTCACCCTTAAAAGTCCTTTGCCTTTAACACATGCTTTTCACAATAAGTCAGCCCTACTCGCTTTGCCATTACTTTCCATTATAAGCAGATCACACCAAAAGAATCTGACATAACGTTTCCCATTGAACCGAAAACGTTTATTGTCTTCACAATTGACTTGATACTAAAAACTCCCTCCCCACTCTGAACAGACTACAATCGAACAGAGCTCTTTTTAGAAAATTGATAAAGATGTGTCTCTTTCCCTAGCTCGAGAATCATTGGCGTAGGCTTCGGTATTCACCTACCTCAGTGCCAGGATGCCTCGGCAATACTGCGCTTTATAAGATCTCAGTCAGTCAGTCTAAAACCAACACATCCAAGTGATTTACAGAAAAAGAGACAGCCATCATGCATTCAGTTATACAATCACACATGTACACAATTACAGTTTGTAAAACAATATACAGCCCCTCTCAATAAGACCAAACAAGAATCATAATAGTGAAAATCTACTAACATGGTATGTCAGAGCAGGTGACCAACACCAAAACCCTGCCTACTATAGTAATCTGTGACATTAAATGTTACTAAATACCGGTCTACAGCCAGTAACATAATGTGATCATCCACTGTTAGGGGCCCATTGACTTTAACAAATAGATTTAACAGCAAAGTGAGGCCTATTGCCTTTGTCATAACTTTTCACAATAAACAGACCAGACCTACAGTATCTAACATAACGTTTGACCAGTCAGGGATACTAACTGCTGCTATTGTTAGCTTGTCACCGTAACCAACTCAGGCCTACTGTACTTGAGCGTAATCTTGCCTAAAAGGAAACCGTCAGGTATACAGTCATAAATTACAAGTGTTTATAAAATTACAGTCGGCAAAGCAAAATACTATCTCTCCTAAGAGGATCTAACAAGAATTCCGTACTCGCCATTTGTCAGTGGGGTGACAACAGTAAAACCCTTGCCTACTAAGGTAATCTGTGACATTCGATGTAACAAAATGCCTTTCTGTAGGCTTTAATACAGAGTAATAACAATCCATCCTTTAATGCCTATTGAGTAACATATGCTTTCCATAATTAATACATCAAGCCTACTGCCGTTATCTTAACTTCTCATAACAAACAACTGGGTCTATGATCTTTAACTCTGGCTTGCCACCCTAACCAATGCAGACATACTGTGCTGGGCAAACACTTTACCACAAGGCAATCATCACGTATATCATAATACAATAACTAATGTGTACAAAATTGCAATTGTGAAAACAATATAAATTCCTCCGAAGACAGCCTAATAAGAATGATCGTAGTATATACGCTTTACCCCCACAGTTTGCTCAGGTGGGTCACCAATACCAAAGCCCTTGCCTACCATGGTGATCTATGAAACTCAGTGCGATAAAATACCTGACTACAGGCTTTAGCAGAGTGTAATAAAATCCATCCTTAAAAGCCTACTGTCTTTAACACATGCTTTTCAAAATAAACAAACCAGGCCTATTGGCTTTGTCATGAAATTTCATAATAAAGAGATCAAACTTTTGTAATCTGGCATAACTTTTCCCAATGAAACGATAAGGTTTATAGTCTTTAACTTTGGCTTGACACAATAACCAACACAGGCCTATTCAAGTGCACAAAACGGCAACTACTGTTCATACAGTTATAAATTACAAATATGTAGAAATATACAGTGTGCAAAACAATTTGCTCCACTACGAATTGGCTTTAACAAGAATCATCACAGTGAAACTTCCCAGGGTTTATCAGAGTTGCCAGCATCAAAAACCAAGGCCAACGATGGTAATCTGTGAGATTCCATGCAACAAATTCCCCGTCTATAGCCTATGACACAATGTGATAACAACCTACTGCTAAAGGCCTACTGACTTTAATAAATGCTTTTAACAATACTCTTAGTTAGGGTATTACTTATCATAACTTTTCTCAATAAGCAGATTAGACCCATGGCATCGGATAGAACATTTCTCACTGCACCACTCGGGCTATAGCTTGTCGCTACAACCAATTTAGGCCTACTATTTTAAATGTAACCTTTTCCACAAGGCAACCATCAGGCACACAATCATAAAATTAAAAAAGGATACAAACTTACAGTTGGCTAAACAAAATATTCTCTCCCCTAAGAAGGTCTATACAAGATTCTCGTAGCAAATCTTCTCTTTGCACAGTTTCTCAGAGGGTGTAACCAACCCAATACTCTTGCTTACTACAGTAATCTTTAAGATACTATGTAACAAAATCCTTCTGTGCACACTATCATACAGCCCTTAAATGGACAAATGTTCACATATGCTTTTCACAATTAATGGGTCACGCCTACTGCCTTTATTGTAACATTTCATAATAAATAGGTCAGGGCATTAGTTATGATCATTGTCTCACCACCGTAACCAGCTAAGTACTGCTGTACTGAGAATACATTTTGCCACAAGCCAAAAAGGGAAAAACAAGCACTCTTTTCTGTGGAAGCACACAACTCCGTCCCAATCAAATCCTGTACTTGGATACACCAATATGTGCATGGATCTTAAGCGCTTCTGTCGGTAACTCTTTGAAAGTTCTTTTTTATTGATCACATAAGGTATAGCGACAGCTGCGCTGTTAAGCCAGACCTAAAACCAGGAGTTTAACAACCTATCTGTAGGTCTTTAGCCACTGTGCTGGATCAAAGACCAGCAGGTATATTCTGTTAATGGAGATGGGGCTGTCATAATATTTCTATGTTTAAAAAGCTTTCAATAAAGATTAATGGTTGCGGAGAAGCAGACTGCACTTCGCTTCAAGGCAAAGGTAAATGGCTACGTGCTGGGGATTAAAGTTTTACTTACATGGCACTGTACGCCGTCTCCAAAGTCTCCACCCGCCTCATTCGTCACATGCTTCAGATTCTTGTTTACCTCATGTATTTATCATTTACAGCCTATCTGTCTAACCGGGCTGACTCACAGAAAGCCAAAGCTTTATCGCTGTATGACGCTCTTCGCTGTAAGAAGTGTTATTGCCTGTGCTTGCAGAAAGAAAAACAAGCATTTGCAATGCAATAGGTCTCGCCTTTACAGGAGTTTAAGCTATTGGCATTGTAAATGACAATGCCTTTTATTTAGGTTTTAAAAACATAAATAAAATGCATTGGCATTCATAATGTCAATTGCTCAAACTTGCGTAAAGGCGAGACCTATTGCATTGCAAATGCTTGTTATTAATGAAATGAAAAGCCCATAGGCCTCTCTTATTTAAAATGACATCCTTTTATTCTGTATCTGGTATAGGAAGGGGATATTGTGACCATGGGGTCCAGGACCCACTAGGAGTGTAGTGCCATAAGGGCGCCATGGGGGCGGAGGTGCGCCTAATGTGCTATTTATTTTTAAAAGCAATGAATATACAATGTTTTACTGAGTTTTCCATGCCCACAAACTGCGATTTCTAGCCCACACCACCTCCCACCGAAGCGCTCATGCACGCACCCAGAACTTCACACACACTGACTCATGCTTGCACATACGCTGACACACCTACATTTTGCACATACACGGACTCCTGGTTGTACACACACACATATACACACACACACACACACACACACACACACACACACACACACACACAGACAGACACACCTACAGCTTGGCACAGCCAGGGCTCTCACACGCTGTTCCGCACACTCACAGGCAGGCGAGCACACGCACAGCCAGGCATTGCACACACATGACACTCACACCGGCAATCGCATCCCAACAACTGGTCTCACAAACTGACACATTCTAACACACAGACGCCCCAGAGGGCACTCACTCACAACCGGGCACAGCAAGCCGCATCCAGACACACTGACCTACCAGTGACTTATGACATCCTTTTATACTGTATCTGGTATAGGAATAGGCTATTGTGACCATGGGGTCCAGGACCCACTAGGAGTGTAGTGCCATGAGGGCGTCATGGGGGCGGGGGGGTTGTATGTGTGCGTAATGTGCTATTTATATTTAAAAGCAATGAATATACAATGTTTTACTGAGTTTTTCCATGCCCACAAACTGTGATTTCCAGTCCACACCACCTCCCACCGACGCGCTCATGTATGCACCCACAACTTCACACACACTGACTCATGCTTGCACATACGCTGACACCTACATTTCACACACACGGACTCATGGTTGTACACACATATACACACACACACACACACACACACACACAGACACACCTACAGCTTGGCACAGCCAGGGCTTTCACACATTGCTCCGCACACACACACACACTCACAGGCAGGCGAGCACACGCACAGCCAGGCATTGCACACACACGACACTCACACCGGCAAACGCATCCCAACAACTCGTCTCATAAACTGACACATTCAAACACACAGACAACCCGGAAGGCACTCACTCACAGCAAGCCGCATCCAGACACACCGACCTACCAGAGAATTGACCGGCATGCCGCAGACTCACCCACCTATCACAGACCCCTCTAGACACACCGACCTACTATACACTGGGGGTCTCGAAATCCTCTTCCACACCATGTCAATTTAGCGCAGTATAACATGCGCACAGCACTGGTGTGGGAAACATTGAATTAGAAGTACTGGCAACCAAACTGAAACTGCTTTGCGCCAGACGTGCAGAGTAAGACTTTGTTCCCTGCACTGCGCACGCACATCAGCTGTTTTAAGCCTCATGCAGTTTCACTTTCTCAATGTGCCCGCGCAGTTTTCTGTAGAATTTACTTACGTACGTGACGTCTCTCAGCTCAACTTCTATCACTACGCATGCGTGATAACTGAAAGTTAAATGCTTTTATCCAGGCAGTGACTGGCTTGCGAGACATTTCACCCAGATACATCTGGAGCAGCTGGGTGAGACCGGCAGGTGAGTGATTCTGTGTGCGCGTACCGGGCAGATGTGAAGATCGGCCGAGCACAGTAATGGTGGCTCGCTGGTTGGTATTGGGGCGGGGGTCCTGTTCTGATGAACACGTGCGCTCAGCTAGGGATGTCCTTAATCCCCCATGAGTCGGGAGCACTGGCACGTGTTCTTCCCTTCCTATGCGACTCCCCCTGGTAGGCTTTGGAACGACGTAGTGAGAATCGTGCGGGGGAGAAATAAAATAGTTGAGTATGTGAACAATCCTTTGTAACCACCCAAACGCGCTCTGGGGAAGCTGGACGGTGGTAAAGGGCCAGGGGTCTACGTGGGTAGTGAAGACGTCGAAGGAGTTGGCGTTTAAGCCCATTAGATGGGGTGCGTTAAGATTGGTGATGTGGTTGAGACTTTGATTTGAGGCTATTTGAACGGTTGTTGAGCGGTAGTGTCTGGACCGCTACGATGGCATGATGTTGTATAGTCTTGTATCTGCGCTTATCGGGAGCAACAAATCAACCAACAGTGGCTTATTGGCCTAAATTAAGGGATGTGGTTAGGCCGGAGCAGCTTTGGGACGGCTTTTATGTTAAAGCAAACCAAATGCTGTGTCCCACAAGTGGTGCGAGCGTGTCCGTGTGGCGTCGGGCTGTATAGGCGAGCGCGGTGGGAGCGCATATTGTCAGAGAACGGACGGCGTGAGCGTGCACATGGGCTGTCCAGGGGGAAAGTACACATCTCCTGTCGGGTGTCCAGGTGAGCGCAGTGGGAGCGCGCATCGGCAGATAACAGACGGCGCGAGCGTGCACTTCGCCTGTCCGGAGGAAAGTCCACATCTCCTGTCCTACTTCCAAACGAAAGTCGACAACAATAGATCTCGCTAGCGACAGTACTTCGCGCTGCTTCGCTAGGCGAGACCTAAAAAGGACTGAAAACCTACAGTAACAAACTGGAGTCTTACTTCTGTAGTGACTTTGGCTGCCTTAGACAACACTCAAAGCGCTACACGCACAGGGATGACCAGATACACATGAGCCTTTCCACCAATGGAAGTCTCTCCACCAATTCTCCCCAAGACATGGGCGTCAAGACATGAATGGATCCCCTGTGATAGAAAATAGAGGCAAAGTGGAGCCCATTGAGGCAGTACAGAACATGGTGCTTCAAAGTAACATCTGGTAATGGTTGAATAAGGCTAGCCATCAAGTGTTAAAGACACTGCTCAGTGGCAGGACAAGGTGGAATGAGGTCACCGTGTCAGATCGGTGTTCCGTATATTGAAGCTACCGGTCTTTCAATGCCCTACCCCATGCATGGGTCATGCAGACAAATTCCATCCACAAGGAAACATCCCAACCATGCCTACCAATTTGCTTGCAAACTCCCTACTTGCCAACACTGAGGAAAGAACGTCAGAAAATACACTTTCTGCAATTATTCAAAGACTTGAGTTAGAATAGTAATTTCCAGGACCTCAAAATTTGGGGTGTTATTCTATGCTTGTCACCCACTTTTGAGGGGACGCATAGAAATATGCTTTCTTCCAGACAGCATAGGCGCTGAGGGAGAGCGAACAGACTAAATCAAGCAAGTCTGTGCTGCAACTTCATCATACTCATCCTGAAGGATTGAAAATCCTCCCTGAGATCACTTTGTGTACAGGCATAGAGATCTGGAATTGGTAATTATATTATATGTGTGTAAGGAGTGCCCACCGGCTGCAGTACTGGACATGACCGGAGTTTTGATGGAAGGGCCACGATGAGAGGCCCGCCGCAACTTGGAGATTGAACTTTGCAACAGCCAAGGTCTGCAGAAGGGAATTACCTGTGCACTTCGTGCTACGAGGATACCAGCTTGATAGGCAAGTTACAAGCTGTAAGATAACTTGGTGGTAGCGGGACGGTCTTATGGAACTTTCCGTTTAAAGGCAGTGATTGCATTCAGTGCACAGTGGCACAAGGGTAGTTTTGCCAATAACAAACATTGAACAACTAATTGGAAAAAAACAGCAGTTATGGAGCATTATGGGAATTGTGGTACTTAGACTACACAAAAAATAGCAAATACACTTTGCAGCAAAGGAGAACATTTATGGATGAACACTATTGTTCACAGGACTGAACCTGAACGAAAATGAAAGAATTGTACTTACTTTTGCTGCTTAGAGATTAATTACGAGAAATTTTAAAAACTGACTGCCTCTTTAAAAATTTGATTAAGTGGACTCTACTCCTTTTTCAATGTTTAGAAGTCACGTTATTTAAATGCCAACGAACAGGCACGGAGCACTCACAGGACATTCATTGTTTTATTCTGAGCAAATGAATTTCGGACCTTCGCCTTCTTCAGTGCTCATTCAAACTGCATTTCAAACTGACACATGTTTAAATAACTTTAAAGGTGATCTCATTGGTGCAACTTCGAAATGGCAAGTAACAAAGGACTATGAGAGGTCTTAGTGCAAAATGCCGATTTTCTGTGGTAGCCATGTCAGCATGTTTGAACACTGCTCAAACCAGATGGAAAACACTTCGTTTTGCCTCCTTTAAAAGTTCTTAAGTCTCTCATAGACAATGCAATGTTGCAACTCGCATAGGGTAAAAAACGAAATATTTATAGTGTAGCTTACATGCAGGCAAATCCACACAGTCCTTTGTGAGATAGCAGCCTTCGTTGCCCCAAACAAGGTGCCTTGGTAACAGTCTCTCTGTCCCTCGCCACTGCCGTGATTTTTAAATTGTATACTTCCCCACAGGTTTCCGTCTGTATGGCTGCATCCATTCAAGTCAATAATTTTTTTTTTTTTTGAAAAACCTTTATTGACATTGCAAATAAAGACAAGTATGGGCCTACAACCCTCGGGGCCGGCCGCCAAACAGTGAAGGTAACAGCGAGCAGATTATAATCACATGCAGCACCTCGGGAAGTCGATTCTCAATGCCAGTATTCTCTTATCCACTGAACAGCCCAAGAGGGAAACCAGGATATAAAAGGTTTTCATTTTACAATAAAGGAGAGAAGGATCAGGTGGCAATCAAGTTCTCAACAGCGAAAATTGGCAGGCAGAATAGTGAACGTCAAACAATAAATAGCAATCTATCAAATCAATGGCGCTGAAACAGGAAGTTCAGGATGTGGAGGGATATCACGAGCTGTTTGCGCCTGCAGTCTCCTGCCCTAGGACCCAGAAAACCCCACGGAAATGAGGCACAAATGAAAAACAATGATTGGCCACGAAGGAAACCTACCGCACTGACCCCAGAAAAGAAAGACAAAGAAGAATAAGAGAAGAAAAAGAAGGCCATAGAAACACGATAAAGGACTATAGAAGCCCCTCCCCCAACCCCCCACCCTGCACCTCTGCAGATGACTACGGCCCCCCCCCCGCAGCGTGCCTGTCGCCCCAGAACCAGACCCGAAATATAGAAGAAACAGAGAAAAAGGGAAAAGAGAGGAAATCCCCCCTAACAGAAAAGGGGAGAGAGTAATAATAAACTGGAGGAGGGCCTTCAACCAGGCCCCCGGCTTCTCCCTCCCGCACAATATCTTCCTCCCCAACGAACATTAAACAGCAAAAGTTCGGCCATGTCTGAGGGAAATGGGGAGCAGTATTCACCGACTACACTATTAGTTACATCGTGAAAGCACACAACCCCCAAGCCCGCCCGCCTATGAAATGACAACCTCTAAAGGATCAGCCTTATCCTTGGCCACTCTTTGCGAAACCACCAGTGCATACCCAGCGATCCATTAGCATGTCCGAGATTACAAGGAAGATGAGCGTCCAGAGTTGACCAGGAAGGGACACACACATGTGGGGAGGACGTTTCGGAACACCAACACAGTCATCATCATGGGAGATCACCTTTCCCAGAACTGCCCCAAGGCCTGCGCCACACACGAGGTCCAGGAAGGAGGAATCAGCCAGAGCAGGCGACCGTTGCGTGAAGATTGCCTGGGTCGCCGGATGCCACGCATGGGACAAAGTCACCACCCTCCGCTCAAGTCCAAAATCTCCAGAACAGACCGACCCCACAGCCAGCCGACCACACGCTGCCACAGTGTCCAAAGTTTCCATCCGTCCCTTATTCACAGAGGCGGTCACGGCACTTTCCTCCTGTGAAAGGTGAGACAGTGCCTTATGTACCTGGGGACAGGAAGACCGCAATTGTTCCGACGCCAACACAATACCATCAAGCTTCCTCCCCAATACCCAAGCGCCATGAACCAGGGTGGAATGAAGGGCTCCGAGAGCATCGAGGAGGTCACCGTACCCCAGCACGGCCCCTCGCACTCGCTCCGCCACGCTCCTCTGCGCCACACACTCCCAATCTTGCTGCGACCCAGCGTACAGGATGGTAGAGTCCATCCCATCAAGATGGCCGCAGGGCAGGGCCACCCCAGATGGGGACCGGGTCTCAGTCACAAGCACATCAAGATCCATGTCGCTGCAAACAAGGGTCCGGAGGCAGGCGAGATGTGTATCCAGTGTGTGGTCACAGGTGACAGTCGTTCTCCCCCTGGGCCAGCGTCTGCGAAGACCGGGAGCAGCCCGTGCAGATCGGGACGAGCCACAGGCCGCGACCGATCAAATCATTGGCGAGGGTCCAGGCGATCGCCGATAACCCCCGGAATCGTCACCCCGGGTATGCACCCGTCACGCTATTCTCGGTGATAGGAGTAACCACAGCGAGATGTAGGCCGATATTCGCGCCGCTTCGGTATTCCGACTCCACTCGGTCACCAATGGCCGCTGTTGTTGAACTGCCGCCCGGCCATGTTGTCCACTCGAGGTCCCGGCCCCAGGGCTGCCCAGGCCGCAAACTTCAAACGAGCATTTCTCGGGCGGTACCGCCGCTAGAAGCTTCAGAATCACACGATCGGTTGCCGCTCTCAATCACCAACACGGGCATGTAGCGCAGGCTGAGGATCTCATGCAGGATATCTGTGCGGGATGCGGAGATTCACAGAGCCGGGAGCCTACGCTGCCATCTCAGTCGCCATCTTGGCTCCTCCCCCCTCAAGTCAATAATTGACAACCCTCTAGGTTGATAGGAAAGTATCACATTTCCAGCACGGCGGATCTGGCAGTAATTAGATCAAAGCTCCAAGGTTTCACCCATCTGCCTAACGCTGGACGGGTGCTTTGTCCTGAAATGCAGTTTGAATGAGCACTGAAGAAGGCGAAGGTCCGAAATGCATTTGCTCAGAATAAAACAATGAATGTCCCATGAGTACTCCGTGCCTGTTTTTGAGCTTCAATTTAATACGTGAATCACCCTCACGTCACCAGGACAAAGCACCCGTCCACATTTCAGCAGGTGGGTGAAACCTTGGAGCTTTGATTGAGAGAGATATATATATATATATATATATATATATATATATATATATACACACACACACACACACACACACACACACACACACCAAAAAATCTCCTCCCTTTTCGAGGAGATCAAGAGACGCAGCGGGGCTTCAAGGACTTTTATTAAAAGAATTAGGCATAACGCGTTTAGGCGGTCTGCCTTCATCAGATGCCATCATCTTTTCACCAAAGTTCCCATATTGGTATCTTTATATAGGCGCCTCCTCCCTTGGTGGTGGGGCGCTCACCTGAGCCAAGTTTCATTGCAGCAGTCAAACAGCAGTTCAAATGTGTGGACTGCCGATACCACAATGCAGCACGCTGGCAGCCACATGCTCCGGTAAGTGCAAGGTCTTCTCACGCGGCCCTGGGAGAAATCTTGGAAGATAATATAAAACAAAAGTCTCTTTGTCCCCTACTTCCAACACACTGTTCCCTTTTGAAACGAGACTCGGGACGCGTGTACAATGACCGCGACCCTTCATGCAGTCATGGACCCGCAAATGCCGGTAGCTTCTCCGTTCCAAGGGGTCGGGTGGCGGGTCACGGCAAACCGATCCCTCGGTAAACTGTCCATTCTTTTGCCAATGTACGTCGTGACCTCTTGAGCGGAAGGGTTCCTTGTGCGTGTCACTAGCAAACACGCTGAAATACACCAAACAAATCTCCTCCCTTTCCGAGTAGATCTAGAGACGCAGCGGGGCTTCAAGGATATAGATATATATATATATATATATACACACTGCGATAATTGCCTAAATGGTGGACCTCGGGAGCTTGATAGATATATATATATATATATAAAAAATCTACTGGCGGTCGCCAATAGATAGTTAGGACCGAGTTTCCATAGGAAATCTGAAAATTTTATTTTGAATAACTTTGGCGCCGGTTGACGAATCCTCGCGAAATTTTAAAAACTAATGGGGCGCTCCGCTCAGCTCCTACCCTGAAAGTCTCGGGGTGATTAGTCAAGCGGGGGCTGAGAAAAAAGAGGGTCCCACAACGCGTTTTCCCCATGCATTTTCCCATAGGACCTTTAGTCGAAGGTACAGCTCGAACGGCTGAACAGAATTACTTGAAATTTGGCAAAGAGGTAGTCCTCAGGTCAGGCATGTGCCTTTTGCATATATGGTGTAAATCCGTTCAGTAGTTCCTGTGAAAATCAAAAGTAAAATCATATACATATCTGGGCGGAGCCTAACCACACATCTCATTGTGAGATCTGATTGGCTGTCAGCACTTCATCCAAGAAGTGTTGGCAGCCATCTTGGGACCAATATACATGATAACACCTCATTAAAAAGCATTGCAGTTAATAGAAGGTTTTAAGACTTTAGTTACATTATAAATCATTTGTTGATGGTACCATACTCATTTTAGGAATTGTGGTATGTTCTAAGGTGATTTTACCATGTGAAAAAGCCTTCTGCTGGGATATCATGAATCATGTTTGAGAGAAAACTATTTTCACTTGCTTTTCCCACAGAGGTTTGGAAGGTGATCTATAAGCTAAACTGAGAGCATATTTTCTGTAAATTCACATTATCTTTCTCAGTCATGTGAGAATGAAGTCTGACATTCTCAGTAAAACATGTACATCCAACAAGGGCAGAGACTGTCCGTTGATTCCTTTGTGTTCTACTGCAGCTTCCCAGAGTGTTCCAAAGAACAACTAGAGCGCTAACAGTCTTACTTATGACAAAGGTATGGCACACCTGAAGCCATCTTGATTGGAATAAAGTGGTAACATTTAAAACATTTAATTTAAAAAGGACCAAAATGAGAGGGTTCATTTTGCCATAGAATGTATGATTAGTGCTGCAGAAAGAAAAATTAGGGCACATTTTTAGTGACTTCACAAATCCTCTTCTATTTCATTAAAGAATTCTGACATGCAGACTGAAACATGCACTTTCAATACCAGCAGCAGACTTCCCTGGTGAGCAGTAGCTTTACTACAGTGATCTAATGAGCGACTAGAGTGCCAACATTCTGAATTTATGGCAAATGTGTGACACATCTGAATGCCTTCTTCAATGAATCAAAGTTAAAAACTGACAGTATGCCTACTGAGGAGACTGCAGTAAATGAGGAAATTAGGAATCTTCATAACAAAGTTCCCAAGATGGCCATCAGAGACAAAAGAGCCCAAATGTAGCACAAATATCACCGAGATGTAGCCCAAGTATAGCCCAATGACAGAAATCCCAGAGTGTTTTAAAGAACAACTAGAGCGCTAACAGTCTTAATTATGACAAAGGTATGGCACACCTGAAGCCATCTTGATTGGAATAAAGTGGTAACATTTAAAACATTTAATTTGCAAAGGATCAAAATGAGGGGGTTCATTTTGCCATAGAAATTATGATTAGTGCTGCAGAAAGAAAACTTAGGGCACATTTTGACTTCTCAAATCCTCCTCTATTTCCTTAAAAAGTTCTGACATGCAGACTGAAACATGCACTTTGAATACCAGCAGCAGACTTCCATGGTGAGCAGTAGTTTTGCTACAGTGATCTAATGAGGAACTAGAGTGCTACCATTCAGAATTTATGGCAAATGAGTCACATCTGAATGCCTTCTTGATGGAACCAAAGTAAACAAGCATTGAAAATGCCATAGCTCTCGCCCTCGTTTAAGTTAAAGCAATTCTGTTTATAATTAGGTGGCTTTTTAGCTTTGCTTTTATTAGTGTTTTTCAAAATTTCATATACATACCATGCATATGTATGCATATATGTATATGTTTGCATGCATTTATATTTATGTAGATATGCAGATTATATGTTTATATATGTATATATATATATGTATATATATATATATATATATATATATATATATATATATATATACACACATATAAATGCATATGCATATATATGCATACAAATATGTGCATATGTGTGCATGTACAGAGAGGTAGAGGTGTAGAGGTAGAGAGGTATAGAGTAGTAGAGAGAGGTAGAGAGTAGAGAGCGAGTAATAGAGAGTAGAGAGTGAGTAGTAGAGAGTAGTAGAGAAAGTGTCAGAGAGTGAGTAGTAGAGAGTAGTAGAGTGAGTAGTAGAGAGTAGTAGAGTGAGTAGTAGAGTGAGTAGTAGAGAGCGAGTATTAGAGAGTGAGTAGTAGAGTGAGTTAGTAGTATGTAGTAGAGAGTAGTAGAGAGTTAGTAGAAGAGAGTAGTAGAGAGTGAGTAGTAGAGAGTGAGTAGTAGAGAGTGAGTAGTAGAGAGTGAGTAGTAGAGAGTGAGTAGTAGAGAGTGAGTAGTAGAGAGTGAGTAGTAGAGAGTAGTAGAGAGTGAGTAGCAGAGTGAGTGGTAGAGAGAGAGTAGCAGAGAGTGAGTAGTAGAGAGTGGTAGAGAGAGTAGTAGAGAGTGGTAGAGAGAGTAGTAGAGAGTGAGTAGTAGAGAGTGAGTAGTAGAGAGTAGTAGAGAGAGAGTAGTAGAGAGAGAGTAGTAGAGCGAGAGTAGTAGAGAGAGAGTAGTAGAGAGAGAGTAGTAGAGAGAGAGTAGTAGAGCGAGAGTAGTAGAGCGAGAGTAGTAGAGAGAGAGTAGTAGAGAGTAGTAGAGCGTGAGTAGTAGAGAGTGAGTAGAGGAGAGTAGTGGAGTAGTAGAGAGTGAGTACTAGAGAGTAGTAGAGAGCGAGTAGCAGAGAGCAAGTAGTAGAGAGTGTGTAGTAGAGAGTGAGTAGTAGAGAGTGAGTAGTAGAGAGTGAGTAGTAGAGAGTGAGTAGTAGAGAGAGTAGTAGAGAGAGTAGTAGAGAGAGTAGTTGAGAGTGAGTAGTAGAGAATCAGTAGTGGAGAGGGAGCAGTAGAGAGTAGTAGAGAGTGAGTAGTAGAGAGAGAGTGGTAGAGAGAGAGTGGTAGAGAGTGAGTGGTAGAGAGTGAGTGGTAGAGAGTGAGTGGTAGAGAGTGAGTGGTAGAGAGAGAGTGGTAGAGAGAGAGTGGTAGAGAGAGAGTGGTAGAGAGTGAGTGGTAGAGAGTAGTAGAGTGAGTAGTAGAGAATAGTAGAGAGTGAGTAGTAGAGCGAGTAGTAGAGAGTAGTAGAGTAGTATAGAGTGAGTAGTAGAGAGTGAGTAGCGTAGAGAGTAGTAGAGAGTGAGTAGTAGGGAGTGAGTAGGAGTGAGTAGTAGAGAGCGAGTAGTAGAGAGTGAGTAGTGGAGATTGAGAAGTAGAGAGCGAGTAGTAGAGAGTGAATAGTAGAGAGTGAATAGTAGAGAGTGAGTAGTAGAGAGTGAGTAGTAGAGAGAGAGAGTAGTAGAGAGAGAGTAGTAGAGAGAGAGTAGTAGAGAGAGAGTAGTAGAGAGAGTAGTAGAGAGAGAGTAGTAGAGAGAGAGTAGTAGAGAGAGTAGTAGAGAGAGAGTAGTAGAGAGAGAGTAGTAGAGAGTGAGTAGTAGAGAGTGAGTAGTAGAGACTGAGTAGTAGAGACTGAGTAGTAGAGACTGAGTAGTAGAGAGTAGTAGAGAATAGTAGAGTAGTAGAGAGAGAGTAGTAGAGAGTGATTAGTAGAGAGAGTAGTAGAGTAGTAGAGAGTGAGTGCTAGAGAGCAGCAGAGAGTAGTAGAGTGAGTAGAGAGAAGTAGAGAGTGAGTAGTAGAGAGTGAATAGTAGAGAGGAGTAGTAGAGAGTAGTAGAGCGAGTAGTACAGAGTGAGTAGTATAGAGTAGTAGAGTGAGTAGTAGAGAGTGAGTAGTAGAGAGAGTAGTAGAGAGAGTGAGTAGTAGAGTAGTAGAGTGTGAGTGGTAGAGAATAGGAGAGAGTAGTAGAGTGAGTAGTAGAGAATAGTAGAGAGTGAGTAGTAGAGCGAGTAGTAGAGAGTAGTAGAGTAGTAGATAGTGAGTAGTAGAGAGTGAGTAGCAGAGAGAGTAGTAGAGAGTAGTAGATAGTGAGTAGTAGAGAGTGAGTTTTAGAGTGAGTACTAGAGAGTAGTAGAGAGCGAGTAGCAGAGAGCAAGTAGTAGAGTGTGTGTAGTAGAGAGTGAGTAGTAGAGAGTGAGTAGTAGAGTGAGTAGTAGAGAGTAGTTGAGAGTGAGTAGTAGAGAATCAGTAGTGGAGAGGGAGCAGTAGAGAGTAGTAGAGAGTAGTAGAGTGAGTAGTAGAGAGAGAGTAGTAGAGAGTGAGTAGTAGAGAGAGAGTAGTAGAGAGAGAGTAGTAGAGAGAGAGTAGTAGAGAGAGAGTTAGTAGAGAGTGAGTAGTAGAGAGTGAGTAGTAGAGAGTGAGTAGTAGAGAGTGAGTGGTAGAGAGTGAGTGGTAGAGAGTAGTAGAGTGAGTAGTAGAGAATAGTAGAGTGAGTAGTAGAGCGAGTAGTAGAGAGTAGTAGAGTAGTAGAGTAGTAGAGAGTGAGTAGTAGAGAGTGAGTAGCGTAGAGAGTAGTAGAGAGTGAGTAGGAGGGAGTGAGTAGGAGTGAGTGAGTAGGAGTGAGTAGTAGAGAGCGAGTAGTAGAGAGCGAGTAGTAGAGAGCGAGTAGTAGAGAGCGAGTAGTAGAGAGCGAGAAGTAGAGAGCGAGTAGTAGAGAGCGAATAGTAGAGAGTGAATAGTAGAGAGTGAATAGTAGAGAGTGAATAGTAGAGAGAGAGTAGTAGAGAGAGTAGTAGAGAGAGAGTAGTAGAGAGAGAGTAGTAGAGAGTGAGTAGTAGAGAGTAGTAGAGAGTGAGTAGTAGAGAGTAGTAGAGTGAGTAGTAGAGAGTGAGTAGTAGAGAGTGAGTAGTAGAGAGTAGTAGAGAGAGTAGTAGAGAGTGATTAGTAGAGAGAGAGTAGTAGAGTAGTAGAGAGTGAGTGCTAGAGAGCAGCAGAGAGTAGTAGAGTGAGTAGTAGATTGAAGTAGAGAGTGAGTAGTAGAGTGAATAGTAGAGAGTAGTAGTAGAGAGTAGTAGAGCGAGTAGTACAGAGTGAGTAGTATAGAGTAGTAGAGTGAGTAGTAGAGAGTGAGTAGTAGAGTGTGAGTGGTAGAGAATAGGAGAGAGTAGTAGAGTGAGTAGTAGATAATAGTAGAGAGTGAGTAGTAGAGCGAGTAGTAGAGAGTAGAGAGTAGAGAGTGAGTAGTAGAGAGTAGTAGAGAGCGAGTAGTAGAGAGCGAGTAGTAGAGAGCGAGTAGTAGAGAGCGAGTAGTGGAGTGACTAGTAGAGTGACTAGTAGAGTGACTAGTAGAGTGACTAGTAGAGTGAATAGTAGAGTGAATAGTAGAGTGAATAGTAGAAAGTGAGTAGTAGAGAGTGAGTAGTAGAGAGTGAGTAGTAGAGAGTGAGTAGTAGAGAGTGAGTAGTAGAGAGTGAGTAGTAGAGAGTGAGTAGTAGAGAGTGAGTAGTAGAGAGTGAGTAGTAGAGAGTGAGTAGTAGAGAGTGAGTAGTAGAGAGCGAGTATTAGAGAGTGAGTAGTAGAGAGCGAGTATTAGAGAGTGAGTAGTAGAGTGAGTTAGTAGTATGTAGTAGAGAGTAGTAGAGAGTGAGTAGTAGAGAGTAGTAGAGAGTAGTAGAGAGTGAGTAGTAGAGAGAAGTAGAGAGTGAGTAGTAGAGAGTGAGTAGTAGAGAGTGAGTAGTGGAGAGTGAGTAGTAGAGAGTAGTAGAGAGTGAGTAGCAGAGAGAGTAGTAGCAGAGAGAGTAGTAGAGAGAGTAGTAGAGAGTGAGTAGTAGAGAGTGAGTAGTAGAGAGTGGTAGAGAGAGTAGTAGAGAGTGAGTAGTAGAGAGTGAGTAGTAGAGAGTGGTAGAGAGTGAGTAGTAGAGAGTAGTAGAGAGTGAGTAGTAGAGAGTAGTAGAGAGTGAGTAGTAGAGAGTAGTAGAGCGTGAGTAGTAGAGAGTGAGTAGTAGAGAGTGAGTAGTAGAGAGAGAGTAGTAGAGAGAGAGTAGTAGAGAGAGAGTAGTAGAGAGTAGTAGAGTAGTAGAGCGTGAGTAGTAGAGAGTGAGTAGTAGAGAGTGAGTAGTATAGAGTAGGAGAGAGTGAGTATTTGAGTGAGTACTAGAGAGTAGTAGAGAGCGAGTAGCAGAGAGCAAGTAGTAGAGAGTGTGTAGTAGAGTGAGTAGTAGAGAGTGTGTAGTAGAGTGAGTAGTAGAGAGTGAGTAGTAGAGTGAGTAGTAGAGAGTAGTTGAGAGTGAGTAGTAGAGAATCAGTAGTGGAGAGGGAGCAGTAGAGAGTAGTAGAGAGTGAGTAGTAGAGAGTAGTACAGAGTAGTAGAGTGAGTAGTAGAGAGTGAGTAGTAGAGAGAGTAGTAGAGAGAGTAGTAGAGAGAGAGTAGTAGAGAGTGAGTAGTAGAGAGAGAGTAGTAGAGAGTGAGTAGTAGAGAGTGAGTGGTAGAGAGTGAGTGGTAGAGAGTGAGTGGTAGAGAGTGAGTGGTAGAGAGTGAGTGGTAGAGAGTGAGTGGTAGAGAGTGAGTGGTAGAGGGTGAGTGGTAGAGAGTGAGTGGTAGAGAGTGAGTGGTAGAGAGTGAGTGGTAGAGAGTGAGTGGTAGAGAGTAGGAGAGAGTAGTAGAGTGAGTAGTAGAGAATAGTAGAGAGTGAGTAGTAGAGCGAGTAGTAGAGAGTAGTAGAGTAGTAGAGAGTGAGTAGTAGAGAGTGAGTAGCGTAGAGAGTAGTAGAGAGTGAGTAGTAGGGAGTGAGTAGTAGAGAGTGAGTAGTGGAGAGTGAGAAGTAGAGAGTGAGAAGTAGAGAGCGAGTAGTAGAGAGCGAGTAGTAGAGAGTGAATAGTAGAGAGTGAGTAGTAGAGAGTGAGTAGTAGAGAGTGAGTAGTAGAGAGTGAGTAGTAGAGAGTGAGTAGTAGAGAGTGAGTAGTAGAGAGTGAGTAGTAGAGAGTGAGTAGTAGAGAGTGAGTAGTAGAGAGTGAGTAGTAGAGAGTGAGTAGTAGAGAGTGAGTAGTAGAGAGTAGTAGAGAATAGTAGAGAGTGAGTAGTAGAGCGAGTAGTAGAGAGTAGGAGAGTAGTAGAGTAGTAGAGAGTGAGTAGTAGAGAGTGAGTAGCGTAGAGAGTAGTAGAGAGTGAGTAGTAGGGAGTGAGTAGGAGTGAGTAGTAGAGAGCGAGTAGTAGAGAGTGAGTAGTGGAGAGTGAGAAGTAGAGAGTGAGAAGTAGAGAGTGAGAAGTAGAGAGCGAGAAGTAGAGAGTGAGTAGTAGAGAGTGAATAGTAGAGAGTGAGTAGTAGAGAGAGAGTAGTAGAGAGAGTAGTAGAGAGAGAGTAGTAGAGAGTGAGTAGTAGAGAGTGAGTAGTAGAGAGTGAGTAGTAGAGAGTAGTAGAGAATAGTAGAGTGAGTAGTAGAGCGAGTAGTAGAGAGTAGGAGAGTAGTAGAGTAGTAGAGAGTGAGTAGTAGAGAGTAAAAGAGAGTGAGTAGTAGAGAGTAAAAGAGAGTGAGTAGTAGAGAGTAAAAGAGAGTGAGTAGTAGAGAGTAAAAGAGAGTGAGTAGTAGAGAGTGAGTAGTAGAGAGTAGTAGAGAGCGAGTAGTAGAGAGTGAGTAGTAGAGAGTGAGTAGTGGAGAGCGAGTAGTAGAGTGAGTAGTAGAGTGAATAGTAGAAAGTGAGTAGTAGAGAGTTAGTAGAGAGTGAGTAGTAGAGAGTGAGTAGTAGAGAGTGCGTAGTAGAGAGCGCGTAGTAGAGAGCGCGTAGTAGAGAGTGCGTAGTAGAGAGTGCGTAGTAGAGAGTGCGTAGTAGAGAGTGCGTAGTAGAGAGTGCGTAGTAGAGAGTGCGTAGTAGAGAGCGAGTAGTAGAGAGCGAGTAGTAGAGAGCGAGTAGTAGAGAGCGAGTAGTAGAGAGCGAGTAGTAGAGAGCGAGTAGTAGAGAGCGAGTAGTAGAGAGTGAGTAGTAGAGAGCGAGTATTAGAGAGTGAGTAGTAGAGAGCGAGTAGTAGAGAGCGAGTATTAGAGAGTGAGTAGTAGAGTGAGTTAGTAGTATGTAGTAGAGAGTAGTAGAGAGTGAGTAGTAGAGAGTAGTAGAGAGTGAGTAGTAGAGAGTAGTAGAGAGTAGTAGAGAGTGAGTAGTAGAGAGTAGTAGAGAGTGAGTAGTAGAGAGTGAGTAGTAGAGAGTGAGTAGTAGAGAGTGAGTAGTAGAGAGTAGTAGAGAGTGAGTATTAGAGTGAGTACTAGAGAGTGAGTATTAGAGTGAGTACTAGAGAGTAGTAGAGAGCGAGTAGCAGAGAGCAAGTAGTAGAGAGTGTGTAGTAGAGTGAGTAGTAGAGAGTGAGTAGTAGAGTGAGTAGTAGAGAGTAGTTGAGAGTGAGTAGTAGAGAATCAGTAGTGGAGAGGGAGCAGTAGAGAGTAGTAGAGAGTGAGTAGTAGAGAGTAGTACAGAGTAGTAGAGTGAGTAGTAGAGAGTGAGTAGTAGAGAGAGAGTAGTAGAGAGCGAGTAGTAGAGAGTGAGTGGTAGAGAGTGAGTGGTAGAGAGTGAGTGGTAGAGAGTGAGTGGTAGAGAGTGAGTGGTAGAGAGTGAGTGGTAGAGAGTGAGTGGTAGAGAGTGAGTGGTAGAGAGTAGGAGAGAGTAGTAGAGTGAGTAGCAGAGAATAGTAGAGAGCGAGTAGTAGAGAGTAGTAGAGTAGTAGAGAGTGAGTAGTAGAGAGTGAGTAGCGTAGAGAGTAGTAGAGAGTGAGTAGTAGGGAGTGAGTAGGAGTGAGTAGTAGAGAGCGAGTAGTAGAGAGCGAGAAGTAGAGAGCGAGTAGTAGAGAGTGAGTAGTAGAGAGTGTAGTAGAGAGAGTAGTAGAGAGAGTAGTAGAGAGAGTAGTAGAGAGAGAGTAGTAGAGAGAGAGTAGTAGAGAGAGAGTAGTAGAGAGAGAGTAGTAGAGAGAGAGTAGTAGAGAGTAGTAGAGTGAGTAGTAGAGAGAGAGTAGTAGAGAGTAGTAGAGTGAGTAGTAGAGAGAGAGTAGTAGAGAGTGATTAGTAGAGAGAGAGTAGTAGAGTAGTAGAGAGTGAGTGCTAGAGAGCAGCAGAGAGTAGTAGAGTGAGTAGTAGAGAGAAGTAGAGAGTGAGTAGTAGAGAATGAATAGTAGAGAGTAGTAGTAGAGAGTAGTAGAGCGAGTAGTACAGAGTGAGTAGTATAGAGTAGTAGAGTGAGTAGTAGAGAGTGAGTAGTAGAGAGAGTAGTAGACAATAGTAGAGTGAGTAGTAGAGCGAGTAGTAGAGCGAGTAGTAGAGTAGTAGATAGTGAGTAGTAGAGAGTGAGTAGCAGAGAGAGTAGTAGAGAGTAGAAGAGAGTAGAAGAGAGTGAGTAGTAGAGAGTGAGTAGTAGAGAGTGAGTAGTAGAGTGAGTAGTAGAGAGTAGTTGAGAGTGAGTAGTAGAGAATCAGTAGTGGAGAGGGAGCAGTAGAGAGTAGTAGAGAGTGAGTAGTAGAGAGTAGTACAGAGTAGTAGAGTGAGTGGTAGAGAGTGAGTAGTAGAGAGAGAGTAGTAGAGAGAGAGTAGTAGAGAGAGAGTAGTAGAGAGAGAGAGAGTAGTAGAGAGAGTGGTAGAGAGTGAGTGGTAGAGAGTGAGTGGTAGAGAGTGAGTGGTAGAGAGTGAGTGGTAGAGAGTGAGTGGTAGAGAGTGAGTGGTAGAGAGTGAGTGGTAGAGAGTAGGAGAGAGTAGTAGAGTGAGTAGTAGAGTGAGTAGTAGAGCGAGTAGTAGAGAGTAGTAGAGTAGTAGAGAGTGAGTAGTAGAGAGTGAGTAGCGTAGAGAGTAGTAGAGAGTGAGTAGTACGGAGTGAGTAAGAGTGAGTAGTAGAGAGCGAGTAGTAGAGAGCGAGTGGTGGAGAGTGAGTGGTAGAGAGTGAGTGGTAGAGAGCGAGTGGTAGAGAGCGAGTGGTAGAGAGCGAGTGGTAGAGAGTGAGTGGTAGAGAGTGAGTGGTAGAGAGTGAGTGGTAGAGAGTGAGTGGTAGAGAGTGAGTGGTAGAGAGTGAGTGGTAGAGAGTAGGAGAGAGTAGTAGAGCGAGTAGTAGAGCGAGTAGTAGAGTAGTGGAGAGTGAGTAGTAGAGAGTGAGTAGCGTAGAGAGTAGTAGAGAGTGAGTAGTAGGGAGTGAGTAGGAGTGAGTAGTAGAGAGCGAGAAGTAGAGAGCGAGTAGTGGAGAGCGAGAAGTAGAGAGCGAATAGTAGAGAGCGAATAGTAGAGAGTGAATAGTAGAGAGTGAATAGTAGAGAGTGAATAGTAGAGAGTGAATAGTAGAGAGTGAATAGTAGAGAGTGAATAGTAGAGAGAATAGTAGAGAGAGTAGTAGAGAGAGTAGTAGAGAGAGAGTAGTAGAGAGAGTAGTAGAGAGAGAGTAGTAGAGAGTGAGTAGTAGAGAGTGAGTAGTAGAGTGTAGAGAGTGAGTAGTAGAGAGTGAGTAGTAGAGAGTAGTAGAGAGTAGTAGAGAGAGTAGTAGAGAGTTATTAGTAGAGAGAGAGTAGTAGAGTAGTAGAGAGTGAGTGCTAGAGAGCAGCAGAGAGTAGTAGAGTGAGTAGTAGATTGAAGTAGAGAGTGAGTAGTAGAGAGTGAATAGTAGAGAGTAGTAGTAGGGCGAGTAGTACAGAGTGAGTAGTATAGAGTAGTAGAGTTAGTAGAGAGTGAGTAGTAGAGAGAGTAGTAGAGAGAGTAGTAGAGAGTGAGTAGTAGAGTAGTAGAGTGTGAGTGGTAGAGAATAGGAGTGAGTAGTAGAGCGAGTAGTAGAGAGTAGTAGAGTAGTAGAGAGTGAGTAGTAGAGAGTGAGTAGCAGAGAGAGTAGTAGAGTAGAAGAGAGTGAGTAGTAGAGAGCGAGTAGTGGAGAGCGAGTAGTAGAGTGAGTAGTAGAGTGAATAGTAGAAAGTGAGTAGTAGAAAGTGAGTAGTAGAAAGTGAGTAGTAGAGAGTGAGTAGTAGAGAGTGAGTAGTAGAGAGTGAGTAGTAGAGAGTGAGTAGTAGAGAGTGAGTAGTAGGTAGAGAGTAGTAGAGAGTGAGTAGCAGAGAGAGTAGTAGAGAGAGAGTAGTAGAGAGTGAGTAGTAGAGCGTGGTAGAGAGAGTAGTAGAGCGTGAGTAGTAGAGAGTGAGTAGTAGAGAGTAGTAGAGAGTGAGTAGTAGAGAGTAGTAGAGAGTGAGTAGTAGAGAGTGAGTAGTAGAGAGTGAGTAGTAGAGAGTGAGTAGTAGAGAGTGAGTAGTAGAGAGTGAGTAGTAGAGAGTAGTAGAGAGTGAGTATTAGAGAGAGTACTAGAGAGTAGTAGAGAGCGAGTAGCAGAGAGCGAGTAGCAGAGAGCAAGTAGTAGAGAGTGTGTAGTAGAGTGAGTAGTAGAGAGTGAGTAGTAGAGAGTGAGTAGTAGAGAGTAGTTGAGAGTGAGTAGTAGAGAATCAGTAGTGGAGAGGGAGCAGTAGAGAGTAGTAGAGAGTGAGTAGTAGAGAGTAGTACAGAGTAGTAGAGTGAGTAGTAGAGAGTGAGTAGTAGAGAGAGAGTAGTAGAGAGAGAGTAGTAGAGAGTGAGTGGTAGAGAGTGAGTGGTAGAGAGTGAGTGGTAGAGAGTGAGTGGTAGAGAGTGAGTGGTAGAGAGTGAGTGGTAGAGTAGGAGAGAGTAGTAGAGTGAGTAGTAGAGAATAGTAGAGAGTGAGTAGTAGAGCGAGTAGTAGAGAGTAGTAGAGTAGTAGAGAGTGAGTAGTAGAGAGTGAGTAGCGTAGAGAGTAGTAGGGAGTGAGTAGGAGTGAGTAGTAGAGAGCGAGTAGTAGAGAGCGAGAAGTAGAGAGCGAGTAGTAGAGAGTGAGTAGTAGAGAGTAGTAGAGAGAGTAGTAGAGAGAGTAGTAGAGAGAGTAGTAGAGAGAGTAGTAGAGAGTGATTAGTAGAGAGAGAGTAGTAGAGTAGTAGAGTGTGAGTGCTAGAGAGCAGCAGAGAGTAGTAGAGTGAGTAGTAGAGAGAAGTAGAGAGTGAGTAGTAGAGAATGAATAGTAGAGTAGTAGTAGAGAGTAGTAGAGCGAGTAGTACAGAGTGAGTAGTATAGAGTAGTAGAGTGAGTAGTAGAGTGAGTAGTAGAGAGAGTAGTAGAGAGAGTAGTAGAGTGTGAGTGGTAGAGAATAGGAGAGAGTAGTAGAGTGAGTAGTAGACAATAGTAGAGTGAGTAGTAGAGCGAGTAGTAGAGCGAGTAGTAGAGTAGTAGATAGTGAGTAGTAGAGAGTGAGTAGCAGAGAGAGTAGTAGAGAGTAGAAGAGAGTGAGTAGTAGAGAGTGAGTAGTAGAGAGTGAGTAGTAGAGAGTAGTTGAGAGTGAGTAGTAGAGAATCAGTAGTGGAGAGGGAGCAGTAGAGAGTAGTAGAGAGTGAGTAGTAGAGAGTAGTAGAGAGTAGTAGAGAGTAGTAGAGTGAGTAGTAGAGAGTGAGTAGTAGAGTGAGTAGTAGAGAGAGAGTAGTAGAGAGAGAGTAGTAGAGAGAGAGTAGTAGAGAGAGAGTAGTAGAGAGAGTGGTAGAGAGTGAGTGGTAGAGAGTGAGTGGTAGAGAGTAGGAGAGAGTAGTAGAGTGAGTAGTAGAGCGAGTAGTAGAGAGTAGTAGAGTAGTAGAGAGTGAGTAGTAGAGAGTGAGTAGCGTAGAGAGTAGTAGAGAGTGAGTAGTACGGAGTGAGTAAGAGTGAGTAGTAGAGAGCGAGTAGTAGAGAGTGAGTGGTGGAGAGTGAGTGGTAGAGAGCGAGTGGTAGAGAGCGAGTGGTAGAGAGCGAGTGGTAGAGAGTGAGTGGTAGAGAGTGAGTGGTAGAGAGTGAGTGGTAGAGAGTGAGTGGTAGAGAGTGAGTGGTAGAGAGTGAGTGGTAGAGAGTGAGTGGTAGAGAGTGAGTGGTAGAGAGTGAGTGGTAGAGAGTGAGTGGTAGAGAGTGAGTGGTAGAGAGTGAGTGGTAGAGAGTGAGTGGTAGAGAGTGAGTGGTAGAGAGTGAGTGGTAGAGAGTGAGTGGTAGAGAGTGAGTGGTAGAGAGTGAGTGGTAGAGAGTGAGTGGTAGAGAGTGAGTGGTAGAGAGTGAGTGGTAGAGAGTGAGTGGTAGAGAGTAGGAGAGAGTAGTAGAGTGAGTAGTAGAGCGAGTAGTAGAGCGAGTAGTAGAGTAGTGGAGAGTGAGTAGTAGAGAGTGAGTAGCGTAGAGAGTAGTAGAGAGTGAGTAGTAGGGAGTGAGTAGTAGAGAGCGAGAAGTAGAGAGCGAGTAGTGGAGAGCGAGAAGTAGAGAGCGAATAGTAGAGAGTGAATAGTAGAGAGTGAATAGTAGAGAGTGAATAGTAGAGAGTGAATAGTAGAGAGTGAATAGTAGAGAGTGAATAGTAGAGAGTGAGTAGTAGAGAGAGAGTAGTAGAGAGAGAGTAGTAGAGAGAGAGTAGTAGAGAGAGTAGTAGAGAGAGAGTAGTAGAGAGTGAGTAGTAGAGAGTGAGTAGTAGAGTGTAGAGAGTGAGTAGTAGAGAGTGAGTAGTAGAGAGTAGTAGAGAGTAGTAGAGAGAGTAGTAGAGAGTTATTAGTAGTAAGAGAGTAGTAGAGTAGTAGAGAGTGAGTGCTAGAGAGCAGCAGAGAGTAGTAGAGTGAGTAGTAGATTGAAGTAGAGAGTGAGTAGTAGAGAGTGAATAGTAGAGAGTAGTAGTAGGGCGAGTAGTACAGAGTGAGTAGTATAGAGTAGTAGAGTTAGTAGAGAGTGAGTAGTAGAGAGAGTAGTAGAGAGAGTAGTAGAGAGTGAGTAGTAGAGTAGTAGAGTGTGAGTGGTAGAGAATAGGAGTGAGTAGTAGAGCGAGTAGTAGAGAGTAGTAGAGTAGTAGAGAGTGAGTAGTAGAGAGTGAGTAGCAGAGAGAGTAGTAGAGTAGAAGAGAGTGAGTAGTAGAGAGCGAGTAGTGGAGAGCGAGTAGTAGAGTGAGTAGTAGAGTGAATAGTAGAAAGTGAGTAGTAGAAAGTGAGTAGTAGAGAGTGAGTAGTAGAGAGTGAGTAGTAGAGAGTGAGTAGTAGAGAGTGAGTAGTAGAGAGTGAGTAGTAGAGAGTGAGTAGTAGAGAGTGAGTAGTAGGTAGAGAGTAGTAGAGAGTGAGTAGCAGAGAGAGTAGTAGAGAGAGAGTAGTAGAGAGTGAGTAGTAGAGCGTGGTAGAGAGAGTAGTAGAGCGTGAGTAGTAGAGAGTGAGTAGTAGAGAGTAGTAGAGAGTGAGTAGTAGAGAGTAGTAGAGAGTGAGTAGTAGAGAGTGAGTAGTAGAGAGTGAGTAGTAGAGAGTGAGTAGTAGAGAGTGAGTAGTAGAGAGTAGTAGAGAGTGAGTATTAGAGAGAGTACTAGAGAGTAGTAGAGAGCGAGTAGCAGAGAGCGAGTAGCAGAGAGCAAGTAGTAGAGAGTGTGTAGTAGAGTGAGTAGTAGAGAGTGAGTAGTAGAGAGTGAGTAGTAGAGAGTAGTTGAGAGTGAGTAGTAGAGAATCAGTAGTGGAGAGGGAGCAGTAGAGAGTAGTAGAGAGTGAGTAGTAGAGAGTAGTACAGAGTAGTAGAGAGAGAGTAGTAGAGAGTGAGTAGTAGAGAGAGAGTAGTAGAGAGAGAGTAGTAGAGAGTGAGTGGTAGAGAGTGAGTGGTAGAGAGTGAGTGGTAGAGAGTGAGTGGTAGAGTAGGAGAGAGTAGTAGAGTGAGTAGTAGAGAATAGTAGAGAGTGAGTAGTAGAGCGAGTAGTAGAGAGTAGTAGAGTAGTAGAGAGTGAGTAGTAGAGAGTGAGTAGCGTAGAGAGTAGTAGGGAGTGAGTAGGAGTGAGTAGTAGAGAGCGAGTAGTAGAGAGCGAGAAGTAGAGAGCGAGTAGTAGAGAGTGAGTAGTAGAGAGTAGTAGAGAGAGTAGTAGAGAGAGTAGTAGAGAGAGTAGTAGAGAGTGATTAGTAGAGAGAGAGTAGTAGAGTAGTAGAGTGTGAGTGCTAGAGAGCAGCAGAGAGTAGTAGAGTGAGTAGTAGAGAGAAGTAGAGAGTGAGTAGTAGAGAATGAATAGTAGAGTAGTAGTAGAGAGTAGTAGAGCGAGTAGTACAGAGTGAGTAGTATAGAGTAGTAGAGTGAGTAGTAGAGTGAGTAGTAGAGAGAGTAGTAGAGAGAGTAGTAGAGTGTGAGTGGTAGAGAATAGGAGAGAGTAGTAGAGTGAGTAGTAGACAATAGTAGAGTGAGTAGTAGAGCGAGTAGTAGAGCGAGTAGTAGAGTAGTAGATAGTGAGTAGTAGAGAGTGAGTAGCAGAGAGAGTAGTAGAGAGTAGAAGAGAGTGAGTAGTAGAGAGTGAGTAGTAGAGAGTGAGTAGTAGAGAGTAGTTGAGAGTGAGTAGTAGAGAATCAGTAGTGGAGAGGGAGCAGTAGAGAGTAGTAGAGAGTGAGTAGTAGAGACTAGTACAGAGTAGTAGAGTGAGTAGTAGAGAGTGAGTAGTAGAGTGAGTAGTAGAGAGAGAGTAGTAGAGAGAGAGTAGTAGAGAGAGAGTAGTAGAGAGAGAGTAGTAGAGAGAGTGGTAGAGAGTGAGTGGTCGAGAGTGAGTGGTAGAGAGTGAGTGGTAGAGAGTAGGAGAGAGTAGTAGAGTGAGTAGTAGAGCGAGTAGTAGAGAGTAGTAGAGTAGTAGAGAGTGAGTAGTAGAGAGTGAGTAGCGTAGAGAGTAGTAGAGAGTGAGTAGTACGGAGTGAGTAAGAGTGAGTAGTAGAGAGCGAGTAGTAGAGAGTGAGTGGTGGAGAGTGAGTGGTAGAGAGTGAGTGGTAGAGAGCGAGTGGTAGAGAGCGAGTGGTAGAGAGTGAGTGGTAGAGAGTGAGTGGTAGAGAGTGAGTGGTAGAGAGCGAGTGGTAGAGAGTGAGTGGTAGAGAGTGAGTGGTAGAGAGTGAGTGGTAGAGAGTGAGTGGTAGAGAGTGAGTGGTAGAGAGTGAGTGGTAGAGAGTGAGTGGTAGAGAGTAGGAGAGAGTAGTAGAGTGAGTAGTAGAGCGAGTAGTAGAGCGAGTAGTAGAGTAGTGGAGAGTGAGTAGTAGAGAGTGAGTAGCGTAGAGAGTAGTAGAGAGTGAGTAGTAGGGAGTGAGTAGTAGAGAGCGAGAAGTAGAGAGCGAGTAGTGGAGAGCGAGAAGTAGAGAGCGAATAGTAGAGAGTGAATAGTAGAGAGTGAATAGTAGAGAGTGAATAGTAGAGAGTGAATAGTAGAGAGTGAATAGTAGAGAGTGAATAGTAGAGAGTGAGTAGTAGAGAGAGAGTAGTAGAGAGAGAGTAGTAGAGAGAGAGTAGTAGAGAGAGTAGTAGAGAGAGTAGTAGAGAGAGAGTAGTAGAGAGTGAGTAGTAGAGAGTGAGTAGTAGAGTGTAGAGAGTGAGTAGTAGAGAGTGAGTAGTAGAGAGTAGTAGAGAGTAGTAGAGAGAGTAGTAGAGAGTTATTAGTAGTAAGAGAGTAGTAGAGTAGTAGAGAGTGAGTGCTAGAGAGCAGCAGAGAGTAGTAGAGTGAGTAGTAGATTGAAGTAGAGAGTGAGTAGTAGAGAGTGAATAGTAGAGAGTAGTAGTAGGGCGAGTAGTACAGAGTGAGTAGTATAGAGTAGTAGAGTGAGTAGTAGAGAGTGAGTAGTAGAGAGAGTAGTAGAGAGTGAGTAGTAGAGTAGTAGAGTGTGAGTGGTAGAGAATAGGAGTGAGTAGTAGAGCGAGTAGTAGAGAGTAGTAGAGTAGTAGAGAGTGAGTAGTAGAGAGTGAGTAGCAGAGAGAGTAGTAGAGTAGAAGAGAGTGAGTAGTAGAGAGCGAGTAGTGGAGAGCGAGTAGTAGAGTGAGTAGTAGAGTGAATAGTAGAAAGTGAGTAGTAGAAAGTGAGTAGTAGAGAGTGAGTAGTAGAGAGTGAGTAGTAGAGAGTGAGTAGTAGAGAGTGAGTAGTAGAGAGTGAGTAGTAGAGAGTGAGTAGTAGAGAGTAGTAGAGTGAGTAGTAGAGAGTAGTAGAGAGAGAGTAGTAGAGTAGTAGAGAGTGAGTGCTAGAGAGCAGCAAAGAGTAGTAGAGTGAATAGTAGAGAGAAGTAGAGAGTGAGTAGTAGAGAGTGAATAGTAGAGAGTAGTAGTAGTAGAGAGAGAGTAGTAGAGAGTGTAGTAGAGAGTGAGTAGTAGAGAGTAGTAGCGAGTGAGTAGTAGAGAGTGGTAGAGAGTGAGTAGTAGAGTAGTATAGAGTGAGTGGTACAGAGTAGTAGAAAGTAGTAGAGTGAGTAGTAGAGAGTGAGTAGTAGAGAGTGAATAGTAGAGAGTGAATAGTAGAGAATGAGTAGTAGAGAGTAGTAGAGAGTAGTAGAGCGTGAGTAGTAGAGAGTGAGTAGTAGAGAGTGAGTAGTAGAGAGTGAGTAGTAGAGAGTGAGTAGTAGAGAGTGAGTAGTAGAGAGTGAGTAGTAGAGAGTGAGTAGTAGAGAGTGAGTAGTAGAGAGTGAGTAGTAGAGAGTGAGTAGCGAGTGAGTAGTAGCGAGTGAGTAGTAGAGAGTGAGTAGTAGAGAGTGAGTAGAGTAGTAGAGAGTGAGTAGTAGAGAGTAGTAGAGAGTGAGTAGTAGAGAGTGAGTAGTAGAGTGAGCAGTAGAGAGTGAGCAGTAGAGAGTGAGTAGTAGAGAGTAGGTAGTAGAGAGTAGTAGAGAGTCAGTAGTAGAGTAGTAGAGAGTAGTCAGTCAGTGTCAGTCAATGTCAGTCAATCAGTGTCAGTCAGTGTCAGTCAGTCAGTGTCAGTCAGTCAGTGTCAGTCAGTCAGTGTCAGTCAGACAGTGTCAGTCAGACAGTGTCAGTCAGACAGTGTCAGTCAGACAGTGTCAGTCAGACAGTGTCAGTCAGACAGTGTCAGTCAGACAGTGTCAGACTGTGTCAGTCAGACAGTGTCAGTCAGACAGTGTCAGTCAGACAGTGTCAGTCAGACAGTGTCAGTCAGACAGTGTCAGTCAGACAGTGTCAGTCAGACAGTGTCAGCTAGAGCAGCTATGCTGACCTGGTTCTCTGGCTCTAAAGCAGCTCCGCTGACCTGGTTCTCTCTCTCTAAAGCAGGTCTGCTAACCTGGTTTCTCTGGCTCTACAGCAGGTCTGCTGACCTGGTTCTCTGGCTCTAGAGCAGCTCTGCTGACCTAGTTCTTATGCTACAGAGCAGCTCTGCTGATATAGTTCTCTGGCTCTACAACAGCGCTGCAGACCTGGTTCTCTGGCTCTAAAGCAGCTCCGTTGACCCAGTTCTATGGCTCTGAAGCAGTTCTGCTGACATGGTTCTCTGGCTCTATAGAAGCTCTTCTGACCTGGTTCTCTCCCTCTAAAGCAGCTCTACTGACCTGGTTTCTCTGGCTCTGCAGCAGCTCTGCTGGCCTGGTTCTCTGGCTCTAGAGCAGCTCTGTTGACCTGGTTCTTAGGCTCTAGAGCAGCTCTGCTGACCTTGTTCTCTGGCTCTGAAGCAGCTCTGCTGACCTGGTTCTATGGCTCTAAAGCAGCTCTGCTGATTTGGTTCTCTGGCTCTAGAGTAGCTCTGCTGACCTGGTTCTCTGGCTCTAAAGCAGCTCTGCTAACCTGGTTCTCTGGCTCTAAAGCAGCTCTGCTGGCCTGGTTCTCTGGCTCTAAAGCAGCTCTGCTGGCCTGGTTCTCTGGCTCTAAAGCAGCTCTGCTGGCCTGGTTCTCTCCCTCTAAAGCAGCTCTGCTGACCTGGTTTCTCTGGCTCTACAGCAGCTCTGCTGACCTGGTTCTCTGACTCTAGAGCAGCTCTGCTGACCTAGTTCTTAGGCTCTGGAGCAGCTCTGCTGACCTGGTTCTCTGGCTCTACAGTAGCTCTGCTGACCTGGTTTTCTGCACTCACGACGCACGCACCCGACTTCGCGTAAATATATTTAAAAATAATATAAGTTTCTTATAAGTACAAATATATTATTTTGATGAATATCTTACATAATCTCTTGCCTTAATATGTATATTAAAGACACATACATATCATTTTGGAACATAAATTTTGTTTGCGGGAGTCGCGCACCCAGCACGCCCCAGCACGTATATGATGTCACGCGGGACCCGCAAGCGCGCAAACATCTTGTACCGTAATGTGCATGTGTCACGAATGCGCGGGAGCAGGAGTCGTAGACTGGTCGCATACCAATCGCGCATATCACGCGATATTAAATGTATATGATGTAACTGAAAAACACGCAGCCGTCGCACACCATACGCGGATCCTTCATGACTTTTCTAAAATGGCGGCTAGAATGCGCGCACCCACCGTGATGTGTACACTTTGAGTGCGCGACTGCGAAAAAAAATGTAATTATTTTTTCAAAGAAAATGATATAAATATATTAAAATAAAAAATGAAAACAAGAAAATTAATCAATATTTCAGTTTTAATTAAGAAATGTTTTTGGGCAATTTTCAGAAAAATATATGTTATTTAATGAATAAAATATTTATAAATAAACAGTTAAAAAACTGTAGAAAATCAGTACAAAAAATAGATATAACTACTATTACACTTAAAAGTTAGCATTTAAAAAACCTTTGAAATTCACTGAAAAAACCATAGGTTTCACACACGTTATAGTTACGAATTAGCATTTAAAAAACCTTGCAAATTCACTTAAAAAACCATAGGTTTCACACATGTTATAGTTAGCTGGACATTTCACTCGTAAAAAACCAATGATATTCCCCCGTTATAGTTAGTGCAGGCAACTATAACTCACGCGACCGCAATCCTCTGCTGATGACGTCAGATATTACATCACTGATGACATATGTGTCTTTCTGAAAAATAAATATTTGTAATATATGTATAGCTAAAGATTAATGGAAGAAGACATGGGTAAATAAGTGTCTAAATACAGTGATGTAATATCTGACGTCATCAGCAGAGGATTGCGGTCGCGTGAGTTATAGTTGCCTGCACTAACTATAACGGGGGAATATCATCGGTTTTTTACGAGTGAAATGTCCAGCTAACTATAACATGTGTGTTATATATATATATATATATATATATATATATATATATATATATATATAACAGCACTGTGTTCTGCATTGGGAGAGAGGATGCTGTATGTTTAAACCAGGAGCAGGCACTGGTTACCGGCATGCCCTCTCGGTCTGGAGCTACGCGCATGCCAGCATCTTTTGGACTTTGTATTTAGTACAGCGCGTCGCCCCCCTGTGCGGATACAACAGCACTGTGTTCTGCATTGGGAGAGAGGATGCAGCATCGGCTGCAGGGGACACAAAATCAGGTTTCCTTTCTTCATCTTTAACTTGGTTCCGAGATGCTGTGGGTTAACGTGACCTGAAAGCCAACAATGTTGGGACAACACTTGGTGTTTGGAAGTCCCTCACTCTTACGGACTCCCGCATTAGACTACGTTGCCCAGCATGCACCCGGACTCAGAGAAGCAACATCCCCTTTTTTCAACAGAGGCGGGGCTGGAACATTCAGCCAATGAGAGGCGTCACAGGACATCAAATGATCCGCAGGTGAGACGCTCTGTTTAGAAACCGGCACTGATGAAAGCTTACCGGCTGAAACGCGTCTGCCAAGCGTTTCTGAACATTTGCAGCTCCTTTTGCTTTTCGTCAAAATTGGAATAAATCCTGTTTGTGCACCCCAGCATATGTCGGCCTCTTTCTTCGTGTGGAGTGAGGATTGGAATATATATATATATATATATATATATATATATATATATATATATATATATATATATATATATATATATATATATATATATATATATATATATATATATATATATATATATATATATATATATATATATATATATATATATATATATATATATATATATATTTTTTTTATTTTTTTTTTTTTTTTCACTGAAAAAACCATAGGTTTCAGGCACGTTATAGTTAGAAATTAGCATTTAAAAAACCTTAGAAATTCTACATCCACTCCTTCAATAGACCTTGGCATAGATGCATATGAAAAATATTTTAACTTTACAGAAACACATTCACTGGATGATGTCATCAGTGAGGTCATTTGAGAGGTCATCAGTCATGTCATGAGTGATGTCACCGACCATGTCATGAGTGAAGTAATATGTGATGTCATCACCAGTGCATTGCGGGCGCGCGAGTTATAGTTAGCTCAACTAACTAGAACGGGCGAATTTCTCTGGTTTTATATGAGTCCAATGTCCAAGTAACTGTAACGTCCCTGAAAACCTATGGTTTTTTCAGTGAATTTCTAAGGTTTTCTAAATGCTAATTTCTAATTATAATGTTCATAAAACCTAAGTTTTTCAGAGTAATTTTGAAAAAAAAAAATGTGATATTTTGTACCTTTAATATCCTAAAAATTGTTTTTGTATTTTTTAAATTTATTATTTAATGTCTTCTTGTTTTTTAAATATTAAACAACTACATACAGTATGAAAGGTAGCCCAGCCCAGAGCCACATCTGAAGACCAACACATGTCATAGAGCTACTGATGAAGCAGCCACAACACCCACCACCACCCCCAGGACCTCCCCCCCTACCACCGAGGCAGCGCAGAACAAGACAGCGAACTTTCCAAAAACGGCATGGCCCCTCAGCCACACAATAGCTGAATATTGGGACAGGTGTGAACAAACTATATGTGAAGGAAGCAATTCACCCATGAGTAACAATGCACACAATGAAAAGTGTAGCGGTGATGTGCTGGACACATCTCAGTATGCAGAACACACACCTCTCCATGTGCACAAATACTACTGGTGCTTGTAGTGTTGTAGACAGTGGACCCAACCATGTTAAGTCAAACACTAGGGACGATCTCAGTCATGTAGCTGTATCGTCCCCCCCCCTGTAAGCATAAGGGTAACCGGAGTGGGCTGGTCCGACGTACGCCACTTCAGCGTAGGAATGTGAATAAATAGGCCGGGGATCTGGCCGTGGTTCAATTGTGAACTGTGAAGACCAACGACTGTGCCAGAGCGGCGGGCCTCACCCTGCCACGAGGCTGTTGCCATGACCGCGGCTCTCCTCGACACAGGCCCCCTGCGAACCCTGCGGCATAGCACCGCAGACTTATGTCTGTACAGACTACTGTCTTCGATCTATAATGCGGACAGCAGGCCTCACAATTCAGATGGAGTAGCGATTGCAGATGACGCAGTGCAGTACGCAAGATACATTGCTGCTAGTGCGGCCCTCTCGGACCATGTATCATCGCAGGGTGCGCCCACGCTGAGTACTTCATATGCCACTAACTCAGTGCACCACAAGTCATCGCCACGTGGCCTTACTGGGGCAGAATTCAATAGACAAAAGACATTGGTCCGAGTGCGGCCCTCCCGGGCAACGCATCATCGCAGGGTACGTACATGCTGAGCGCCAAAGGTACTACTAACTCAGTGTACCACAAGACATCGACACGTGGCCTTACTGAGGCATAATTCAATAGACAAAAGACATTGCTACGAATGCGGCCCTCCCGGACAACGCATCATCGCAGGGTACGTACACGCTGAGCGCCAAAGGTACTACTAACTCAGTGCACCATAAGTCATCGCAAGGAAGAGTGAACAGTTTTAGGTCAGCAGTGAGGCATACTATCACTCGAAAATCACCCAAAAATACTTATAAAAATAACAGAAGAATCAAAGTACATTAATGATTACAATCCAGTAATTTTGAAGATGTGGAATGCAAATATGGACATACAATATGTTGCAGATAACTCAATTCCTGTTCCTCGCATACTATCCAAATAGAAGTCCATACCTGGAAAACATATGTCTATATGAAATACTGCAACATTATAGTTTTAGAAAAAATGTTAGAGAAGATAAAAAAAGTGAAATATGCTGTAATTGGATCCGATGGATGTTTCTTAAAGAATGCCAAAGGAAATTTGATTAATCACAGGAAACTAAGTTGTGATACTTCAGATGAGGGAGAGTTTTTCTATTTACCTCTTCTCCAACTCTTCAAACCTTGGAGGACTGAAATGGAATTACTTGGAGATTTTGACTGCTATGAAGATTCTTTCAAAGCATGTAAAGACATTGCTACCAGTGAGGCCCGCCCGGACCACGCATCATCACAGGCGGCGCACACACTGAGTGCTTCAGGTGCCACTAACTCACTGCACCACAATTCATCACCACGTGGACTTATTCAGGCAGAATTCAACGCAAGCCGCAACACATGGTGCCACTAACCTTGTTCAACAGAAGCCGGCGACACGTGGTGCCACTAACCCTGTTCAACACAAGCCGAACGATCCCACATGCGTAACTGTGTCCGGAGTCCTGAATGGCAGTGACCCCAAGTCTGTGGCAGCGACCACAGCAGCATTCTCCCTTTGATCAGTTAGGCATATTTCCATATGCAAGGCCAGCGGCACGTGGTGCCACTAACCCTGTTCAACACAAGCCGATCCCACATGTGTAACTGTGTCCCGAGTCCTGAATGGCAGTGACCCCAAGTCCGTGGCAGCGACCACCAACCTATGCATGTGGCTGTGGGCCCTTGCTCACCGCTACCTCTGGCCTACACTGCGGTCAGCAGGACTCACAATTCAGATACGGTGACGATTGCAGATGACACAGTAGGCAAGAGACATAGCTCCACTGCGGTCCATCCGCACCAAGCAGCATCACAGGCTCATACACTTCGACAGTGTATTCTATCAATATTTCATCTTTTCATGATACGCCTACACTGCGGTCAGTAGGACTCACAATTAAAATTAAATCTTGACTAATTTATTACAGAGTCCACTAGGCAAGTAACTATCACAGGCCTAAAACCTACATAATATTCTTTTAGTTTCCTTGCTTCAAGAACTTTTTTTATATCAGTTATACCTTTAGTACAAATCAACAAATTCATCTTCAAGTGCAAACAAACACTCAACAACAGTCTACACTGCGGGCAACAGAGCTCGTAATTTAAAATTTTGACACATGGTACCACTAACCCTGTTCAACACAAGCCGCAACACGTGGTGTCACTAACCCTGTTCAACACAAGCCGATCCCACATGTGCAACTGTGTCCTGAGTCCTGAATGGCAGTGACCCCAAGTCCAAGGCAGCGACCACAGCACCAGACTCCCTTCGATCTGTTTGGCATATTTCCATATGCAAGGCCGGCGACACGAGGTGCCACTAACCCTCTTCAACACAAGTCAATCTCACATGTGGAACTGTGTCCTGAGTCCTGAATGGCAGTGACCCCAACTTTGTGGCAGCGACCACAGCACCAGACTCCCGTCAGTTTTATTTGTTGTGGTTTTCTGTAAGTAAAATGTTTCATATGTAAACCTAAACAAGACTAAGATTCTTGTGTGTGAGGGCACTTTAAGTACCGACCCAGGAGTATCTGGTCTACCTCACACCTTTACCTACAAACCTCATTCTCTTACTCCTCCTGGCTTTGTTTCTTTCTTGTAATGCAGTAGACCATACCGGCACTGCTTTTCTTAGGAACTGTACCCCTTATGTACGTGTATTTACCTTTGGAGCATTGGTACAGGACCTACTCCTCATTTACGCTCCGTGTCCCTCCTTCTTAGTGTGTTTACATAAGATTCTTATTTGTCAGACCGCACAGGGACACGTCCGGGCCCAAGAAGGTTGTTGGGGGTATGTTGGTAATGTGGGAAGAGGGTGCGTTACCTGCTGATGTGGGGAGAGGCAGTGTGAAAGGGGTATCTCTCACAGAAAGAACTCCAATATGTTTTCAGAAATGCCTCAGACAGATGCCAGCTAACGGACTGAATCACAAAATGGTTTTTCAATGCTTATGTAGTGTGAGTTATGAACAGTTCACACCCAGACTCGCAGAGGGACAACTGTGGCCCGTCCGCACCACTCACAGACGCAGTACTACGAGCCGTCTACTCCCAAAGGAACAGCACCGTAGTAGTTCGCAGAGGTACAAGCACAGTAGCATACTAGCCCGCAAAGGTAGAGAGCTACGAGCCGACGGACTAGCTTCTAATGGCATAGCTGTCAAGTGGTGATGTTGGGCAGAGGCAGCGTGAAAGAGTTATCTTGCAGAAACAGAGCTCCGGTATATTAAATTGCCCCCCCCCCCCCCGAGACCTTTCTTTTATATTTTCACTCAATGCGAGAAAGCCCACTTTCTGGACCAAGACCTTGCTCCCTGCCAACTTTTGCGTAATTCCGTTCAGCAGTTTGACCTGTAGCCTTGTCTAAATTTCCCTATGGAAAATCCATTGAGAAAACACGTTTTCACACCCCCACATAGCTACCTGACGCAGGCGTACTTGCTGTTGGTGTGCAGGTCAGTGCTCTAGTTGTCAACATATCACGGCCACTCCCTGAGGGAAGGTTTGCACACACACCACACCCACCCGGCACATGCGTCACAGGCCATGTGACCACTCAAATATAATGCATCGACAACGTCACATCCTTTATTGCCGGTGGTGACTGGATGGCGGACGCTCCACGGTCTGAATCATAAAGAGTCCATGAAGAGTTGCGCAGAGGGTTAGTCGCACCCTGAGCTGCATGGCCATCAGGGGCCTACTACCACGTGGCGCGGACTTGACTTGCACAGGGTTAGTCGCATCCTAAGTTGTATGGCCGTCAGCGGCCTATCACCACGTGACGCTGACTTGCGTTGCACAGGGTTAACGGCCCCAAAAGCCGATGTGGTCTCGCCATTGATGACTCCGGACTCAGCGACATCTGTGAGATCTGCCGGGCCGTGGAGCTTTGACGGGCACGTGGAGTGCCCACTGGTAGACACTCCGGTGGCAGCAGGTAATTATTTGGTCATGGCTGCACAGGGGTTGCAGTCTCTCTTTCTGTCTCTGTCTCTGTCTCTGTCACTTCCCTCTCTTCACTCGCTCTCTCACTCCCTTCCTTTCCTTCTATCTCTCTCTCTCTCTCTCTCTCTACTCACTCCCTTTCTTTCCTTCCCTCTCTTTTTTTCTCTGGCTTTTTTTTCCTTCTCTCTTTGTCTCACTCCTCTGATATGCGCATTACACACGTCCTTATTTTGTGCTTTATTTTCCAGACTGTGTCGTCGACATTGATGGACCCGACAGGAGTCTTCCGCCTTGTTGTTTTGAGTTGTTTAAATTTCAATAAAGTTTTTGGTTGTTACTTAAGTGCTGTGTCACTCTTTATCGTTCTTATTACTGTTATTTGGTGGTGTCCACCATGGTGTTAAATTTTGGGGCAGTTATCGCTGGAATACTGGTGATGTCTGCACTTTGCACGAGCTTCTGAATAGTGTGTTAGATTTATTTCAACTTTAGTTGCATTAAAGTGCTGATAATGAGATGCAGAGTAGGGGTTCCTGTGCAAAAACACACGAGGTGCACCTTTGCGATCTATTCTAATTACTAAAATCCTGTATTGAATTCCACTGTGGTAGTGGGTGCATTTACAGTGTACACACAAAATCAATAAAGAAATCTCATGGTATTTATATTGATTGGGAATTGTGGGTCAGGTGCTGGATCTTGACGGGGTACACTGCCCACTTTGTTTATTTTTCTGTACACGAAAAAACCACATCACAACTTTCACAATGAAAGCCAAAAAGTATGAAGCGAAACAAATTCCGGTGATAAGCCGCGTTAGCACCAGAGATTTTACACCTACTTTCTGCTGGTGTTAAGCAGTACGACTACCTGCAGCATGAAAAAGAACACAGCCAAGAGCCACACCTGTCAATGAGCATGATACACGGATACCCATGAGGGCCATAACACTCCTCGCAACAACCCCAGGACCGCCAACGCCCCCCGAACTCGCTTCTGAGCAAGTATGTCTGTGTGGTCATTGTGTTAGCATGATAGGCACCGGCCCTGCAACATCACAGTGTGCTGTCTTCTGCGGACGTTACCATGTCACCTCAGCGTTGGCAGTGAGCCTGGAGATGTAACTACGCACGCATCCTCCTGCATGCACAAGCGGCAAATGGAACGGGGTGTCTCACACATGTCCGTGTGCAAGAAGTGCGGTAAGTGTGTCTCTGTGTTCTGTTGTGGCCGCCACAAGTGCCGCAGCAGTCGATGTTGTAAAGTGGCATGCACCACCTCCAAACGGCAGTGTCACGGTGTGATTGGAATGCCGCAGGACATGCGGCAATAGGCATTACAAAGGTGTGCCGTAGGAGTGCACGGGATTCAACAGCGCAGCGCAGAAATGTGTAGGGGCTCGTTGGAGGGAGGAGCAGCTGTTTGGCAACGTAGCACACAACGAACCCGTCTATGTGCCACGTGCTGGGGATCTCATCCATGATGACCAGGGTCGCAGACATCCCACAACACCCACGACCGGCCTTTGTACACATCCTCTATGAATGCACCTGGAGAAGTTACTGTAAGGATGAAAGGTTCTTTGTCTGAGCAATCTTGCGCTAACACATCTGCTGCTCCGAGAAGGAACTTGCAAGTAGCCAGCACCCACTGCCCGATTTGATAATATATTGCATCCGTCTCCGACACTACCCACTGCCCGATTTGAGAACAACGAGTGGACATCCCACACTCCAAAGTCCTTCGTCGTAGTTAGCGTGCATGCGTGAAATGGCCTTCACACATATTCCCACCACAACCCTGCCCTGCACCCATTGCACACAGACCCGGCTCGTTGCACCAAGCTGTGCCATTTCATCCACAAGACTGGCACACGGCAAGACAGTGCAGCTACAAGCAGAGACACTGACGCATAGCAGGGCATCCCGAACACATGGTCGACTCCATTCACGTCCACCTATACCTTGCACATCTGCTGCATGTTCTGGGTGCACTGCATTTGCAAGTGCTGCGGATCACTTACCAGCACCATATACAAGTTACCGTGTTCCAAACAAACCTTCCTCCTACTACGTATAAAATATTGCTGACACTACTTGGACAGGTGTGGCACAGCACCCAGAGCACATGACTTCACAGCATAGGACACACAGTTTGGGCTCACGGTTTCATCAGAGTCCAGCAGCAGCTCAATTTAGCATCATAACACTCTAGGCAATACCTCACTTAATTTCCGTACCCCGCACTTTCAGACTGGTAGGGGTCAGTAGTTCAGCGCCTTTATCCCCGAGTCCGGCAGCAGCTCAGCTTACGCCCCCACCGCCATCAGACCCGTACGAGTGAGTAGTTTGCACTTTCCAAATACCGAATTGATTTGATACGCGCGAATTTACCTTCGCACTCACTGTATAACACCCCCTAAACACCATACACACCTTACAATATTCAAAACAAAAGTTCCTCCGAGTAGGTATAACTATATGCTGACACTACTTGCACAGATGTGGCACAACGGCCAGAGCACATGACTTCACAGCATATGGCACATGGTTTGGACTCACGCTTTCATCCCAGAGTCCGGCAGCAGCTCAGCTAAGCAGCATGAGACTCTAGACAATACCTCACATATTTTCCGTACCCCAGTACTTTCAGACCAGTAGGGGTCAGTAGCTCGTCCCAGTAGGTATAAACACATGCTGACACTACTTCAACAGGTGTGGTGCAACGGAGAGGGCACCTGACTTCACAACATAAGACACAGTTTGGGCTCACGCTTTAATCCGAGTCCCGCAGCAGCTAACCTTAGCAGCAACAGACTCTAGGCAATACCTCACTTAGTTTCCGTAGCACAGCACTTTCAGCCCAGTAGGGATGAGAAGTTCGCTTCGCCCCCCTGTATAGCACACCCTAAATACCCCACAGAGGTTACAGTGCTCCTACTCTCCTCTTTCCTCCTTTTTTCACCCTTTTTTTCCCTTACTCGCTTCAACAGAATCACAAAATGGCTGCCAACACTTCCTAGTAGCAACCGCTCGCAGCCAATAATCAGCAAGCTCGTAACACCTCAGCCAATCAGATGGCAGAATTCCCAAATATCGATATCTGTAAATTTCGATATTTCTTCCGAACTACTGAACGGATTTACACCAAATAAACAAAAGCTTGCTTTCTAGACCAAGACCCTTCTCCCTGCCAAATGTGGGGTAATTCCGTTCACCCGTTCGACCTGTAGCCTTGTTTTTTCGACCGCCAGTAGGGGAGATATATATATATATATATATATATATATATATATATCTTTAGCCACTGGATACAGCATTTAAAGTGGATTGCACGTTGATGACTTGCTTGAGACTATGTTCCTGGTTGGTATTTTTGGCAGAAATGTGGCACCCACTAATGCGAAAACTAGCACCTGCTTTCAGTGAAACTTAAGTGCAAACATCCTTTTTACATTTCTTTAAGAAGAACAAATCCAGTTCAAACAAGCATTTTTAGTCTTGCAGCCCAAACAAGGAAAAATAAAGTTTGGTAAAAGAATACAAACCATACAGACAATCCTGTATTAAAAGAAGGAATCACTTTTTCTTCTCACAAAACCATCCCGCTCCTTTTACACACTATTTGCCCTGAGGAGACTGGACACGCATGATAGACATTCACTTAACTTTTTCTGTGTATTTTGTGGCGGAGCAATTCCATTTTCAGTCCAACCATGGACAATGTCTTAAAACAACCAACAGCACAGTACTGGGGCAAAATGAGAAGAGTCAGCCAACGACCATCAATGCTGAGCAGTGCTCGAATTCTCTGGAGAAACTTAGAAAAGTTAGAGATTGGCTTCCCAGGAATGGGTGTTGCCTATTTACTAATCACAAAAATGGTCCTTATCATTATGGGCATGTTCTCTTTACCCCCTGAAGCGGGACAATCTAAGGAGAAATATCTTGTTCTGAGTAGAGCTCTTCATAGACTATGAATCAAACCCATGTTCCAATCCTTTTCAGCCTTCACATGTATACCCTATGGAGATAGACTGCACTTTGCTAGGGATTAGGTTAGTCCAGTGAAGAAGGCACCAAAACCATAGCACAATATAGAGAAAGGCACCGCTGTGGGCACCCAGCAGAGCAAGGCAAGTCTAAATTGAGTTAGTTTAGTTGGTGCAGAGGTCTGCCTCTTTATCGACCATCTGTGTAGATGGAAGATTGTGAACACCTACAAGAAAGGACAGCAGATAATTCGAAAATGGAAGGACAGTGCTATATGGACTCACCTATGCAAGTTTCTTTGTCAGTTTCTTCTGCACAGACTTTGTCCTAGTCAGAAAACCTGCCTGTCTTACAAAGCAGAAAGTTGATGAGGTTGGAAAGTGTCCTATCTTACAAAGTAGACAAGAACTGTCTATAGTGCGAGAGAAAGATATTTATTTTGGGGGTCAGCGAGCCAGCCTGCAGCTGATAAGCAGCCGTGCAGCTTGTGTGCTTGAGTGGGATAACAACGTGAGGCTATGCGGCTTATCTGTCCCACGGCAGAATTAGTGCAGCTGTTCGTGAGTGGCTACTTGCTGATCACAAATTCTGATCATTCTACTGGCAGCTTTAAGGGTCGACTAGCCAAGCTTTTTGGAATCCACACTTCCACTTCTGCAAATCGAAATACTGCAGATTCCTCCGCATACTCCATGAAAATGTAAGAAAACAATCGAAAATGTCTTGGTGTAGCAGGGGTAATTGAAAGTTTCAAGTCGGAGACGAATTGAATTAACTTAGAAGCTTTAATCTTCAAATGTGGGACCCACAACCACGAATGAGTCTGGATGCTTCTGAGCACACAGCTGAACTGCCGGAGCAGAGCTGACGTTCGAACAAAGCACACATATTGAATAAATACAGTAATAGCATACAATAATAGCATCCCACACTTGAGTAGACCGTTAAACTATAGTATTAAGTACCAAGAAGGAACAATATTAATGGCTGCATTGGATTTTTAGTATAGGTTATCTACTCCGTCTTTAGTTAACCTGGATTTTTCTTCTCATAATGCACACTATACATGGCACGCAATAACATGCACGAGATATAGGTTTAACCCCTTGAGTGCCCATGACGAGATGGTCTCGTCATGAGCCCCGCCCGCTAATGAAACGCCCGGCACAGGGCGTGGAAAGGGCGGGGCACTCAAGGGGTTAAAAGGTGCGATATGTACAATATATGAAGTAAAACTAATAGACAACATTACCTACAAACACACTAACAAGACATTCAACAATCTGGAGTTGAATGTCAGAGACACTGAATTTTCCTGGCAAGCCAATTATACATTTATGTGTGTTTTTATTTATTTCTTACATGTAATACAATGCTCATGTCACCTTCCTTCTACTTCAGAGCACATGGTTACATATTAATACCCGTCTGTAGTTAATAATTTATAAATAATTAAGAAATTAAAAAAAACATTTAATGTGGTCAGTAAGAGTGGCTGGCCTCTGGTCTCGGAAGGGGTTGGGATCCTGATGGAAGGGAGGTGTTTATTGGGGGAAGAGGGTGAGATTAGTCTTTGACAGCTACAGAAGTGAGGTGGTCCCACTGTCCGGCCTTCAAATGTTGTGCATTATTTTGTAGGTTTTTTTTTGTTTTGTTTTTTTAAATCAACTTACTATTTGTAGCAAGACTATCTGATCCATCCGACAGACTCCTAATGTTATCTTCTGCTTTCTAGTTTTGTTCATCATGGTTATATGCTAATATCTTTGGAGGGGGACCTTTTTGGGGAAGCGAAACAGTGGTTGCAGATTGCTTCTGCTATACAAGAACAGTGCAGCCAAGATCCATGGCCCTGTGTCTCATATTGGTCAATGTCAGTTGAAAGGGTTTTAACAAGTAGGTTTTCATAGGTTTCCTAAACACCAAATGGTTAGGTTTGACTCCGAGCGATGGTCTAAAGCAGGTCTCCAACCTTTTCTTTAATGAGAGCTACTGCTGATCAGTGAAAATCATTGTGAGCTACTGAAGGTCAAGTAACCAGCGCATTGTTATCAGACACCCCTCGCTCAGCTTTACTGACTGTAAATCTAATGTCCATGGAACCCGATACTATTGCTGGACCAAAATACTGTAATCAGGGGTACTGTGATAGAGCTGTCATGCGTGTTAGTGAGTGCATGGTCTGTGGTGATGTATGAACATGTGTGTGAATGATTGGGATGTATGTGCATGCGTAACACAAACATACAACCATTTCTTTTTTTTAATGGGAGAAATTTAAACTGCAGAAAAATGTTTTCCAAAAATTTCATAAGGAATATTTCTCTGCACTTGATGCAATATTTTTCTGCACTTTAAATTTCTCCCATTTAAAAATAATGGCTGTCTTTTTCAGTTGGAATTATGTCAGCGTGTCTACCAGCCATTGGGAGCAAGATGACTGCTGTGTGTAAATGTGACACTTGAAATGGGAGAAAATTCAACTGAAGAGTTAACTTTATGTTTATATGCATTACATAACACTCACCATTTAAATTTTCTCCCATAACAAAGTGTCTTTACAAACAGCAGGCAGTTTACTCCCAGGGGGCCGTAGACATGGTGCCATATTTATAACAAGAAAATACAGTCATTTGATTAAATGTGTGGAATTTAAAGTGAATAAACACGCTTCATAAAACATTAGGACTTAATTGGCACAATTTAAAGTAGAGAAAAACATCTAGATAATGTTTCATAGAAGCTTTATTCTTCACTTTAAATTTCCTCCCATTTAAAAAAAAAATTTACTGTCTTTTTCCTTTATAAATATGGCACTGTACCTACCAGTCACTATGAGCAAGATGCCTACCGTTTATAAATGTGACACTTTAAAAAGGGAGAAACTTAAAATTAAGAGTTAACTTAATGTTAAGTTTACTCTTCAGTTGAATTTTCTCTCATTAAAAAGCATTCAGAAACATAATTGTGTTCCCATGCTCCAATATTGAGTTGAAAATTACTTTTATTTAAGAGTTAAATAGCTGGGTGCTTCAGTTCTGAACCTCTGTGACCCACCTGGGTCATAAATCTGAGAGTAGGAATGCTGATTATCAGGCTCTGCTATCTGCAGTCTGACAAGAAAGTAAAATAAACATAGTCTTTCCTTAACTTTAAAAGGAGAACACAGAACTTATTTATTGCAGTTCTTAATTAAAAATGAAGGCTGGGAGCTACACTGAAAGTATCTGCGAGCTACTGGTAGCTCACGATCGACTGGTTGGAGACATCTGGTCTAAAGGCATTCTTTGATATCCAAGTGCTAGTTCCTCTGAAAAGATCCTCATTTTACTTTAACTAACCCTTTTTAGGTCGAGCCTGGGCAGCGCATGCGCTGCTCTGCGAGTCATGCTGTATCTGAGTATGGACTTGAAGCTCCGCCCACTCTCCGCCCCTATTTTTCATTGGCTTGTGTCGTTGTCCTTTGTAAATGCTGGCTTCTGATTAGTTACTAGGCTTGTTGGTCCCTTCTTAGTACTGCCTTGACTTCATTTGTAACCTCCCATGAGGACTGGCTCTTTTACTTCTGTTACACAGGATGCTTTATTTAGTCTGTAGGCACCATTTTCTTTCATGAGTTGCTCCTACTGCTGGCAATACTGCTTTCCTGCAACATTCAGCACGCCATCTGTGCTTTCACTTTCAAAGCAGCCAGGACAATGGCGGCCGCTTCTTTGCAATGCAATCGGTCTTGCATTAGCGAGAGTTTGAGCTATTGGCATTGTAAATTACAATGCTTTTTATTTATGTGTTAATTTTCAAAACAGATAAAAGGCATTGCCATTTACAATGCCAATAGCTTATACTCTCGCAAATGCAAGACCCATTGCATTGCAAATGCTCGTTTAAGTCTGGCCTAGAGACAGCTTAGCTTTCTGGACAGCCTTATATAATAAAATAAAAAGTACAAACATATATACATACATAGCAGAGTAAGTTTACCCACAAAGAGATGAGTTTTCAAGTGTGTTAGGAAAAAATTCTTCTTTTATTTTATTCCACTTTTAAAATATATTTGGTCCCGCAACCAAAACATGCAGCCAACGCATTTTGTTCTGTATACATCGAACTTTATCAGGGCTTTAATGATCTTTGTTCTGCATTGATAATCACTCCTTAGATTGGTATTAATATTATATATCCAATCACGTGCGGTTTTTCATCATCAATTGCCCACAGTATTTTGTGCCAACTCGTATAGGCTCCATGAGTAGAGTTTAATGAGAGAACGGGGCCCTGGTATACCCCCAAACGATACTTGGACCCGTATCGCAGCGCCCCATTAGTGTCTAGCCATCCAATACATACATACATACATACATACATACATACATACATAGACTGTTGGGTCAGCCTTCTTCATTCACTGGTCTGTTCCAGAGTCATTCACGTTTTGCTTCTTGACATCATAGCACATAGCATGAGGTAGTGGGTTAGCCCAGTTCAGCCATTGGCTGTCTTGCACTGTGATGGACAGCATTTGCTTGATCACGTGCACAGGCTAAAAAAAAGCGCCCCTCACTGCCAGGTATTGTGGGCAAATACTCTACCCTACCAATGCTTGCTGGCAGAATGCTTTCTTTTTAATCTTCTCTTATTTCAGTGGCATGTGCATGCAATAAAAAAAATAACCATTGTACCTACAACCTTGCCAAGGACAGAGCTTTTTAGTTTTGCCAATCCTTGTTTGAATTGCTGCAATAGGTTTGGCCCAAGAGAAACTGAAGTTGAGATACTGGGCTGAACATGACAGCAACTACAGACAGAATCAGGCAAGACTTTGTGGTGGCAGGTTGGCAAAGGATGAATTTCCTTATAGCACTGGAAAGTAGAAAACAGACCCATTTGGTTATACGATTTGCGGACTGAATCATCCATTGGCTTAGTCTGGAAAGACCTCCTGGTGACAGTGACAAGTGTTTGGTACAGCTTATGAAGAAGCTCACATTCTCTCCTCTTAGGTTGGTGGGTGGGAGACAATGGAACTTATATACACATGAGAAGGAGCGATGTATCACTAACATTCTATGATCATTGGTCACCATAAAATAAAGTGCACATTGTAACAAACAGAATTTTGGGAATAATGAAGAACAAATAAAAATGTAATGTCTAACTCTTTATCAACCGAAACGCATACACTCTTTATGTATGTATCGAACCATTATCTATGTAAAGAGCTCTCTCATCCCACCCCAACCTGCTGTAGAAGCCACTGCAAGCATGTGAAGGCTAAATCCTAAACTTGCCTTCAAGTTATGGCTGAGATAAAGTGATGCCACTAACCTATCACAACGAAGTGCAGTTACATACCCCGCCTTCGCCTTTCTCAGGCAGCTTCATGCATTGAGACGGAGTCTACAATGTATTATTTGAATTGTTCACAAGTTAATTTTTTTGAAACATAACTATTCTGTTCAAACTGTGATCGTGTTACAAACAACTTCATGTTCCAAATTTACTCTGTAGGACTTTACGAATTTCAGCTAATGGCACAGCAAATGTAAAGATTTCTCGCTTTCTACTAAGAGTCTCATCGATAAACCTCTTTGTTCCACACACAAGTTCTTGTTAAGTGTGTGGGTTCAGCAACTGGGACCAGAAAGAAAAGCAGCAAGCTTCAGAATGGAGTTTCTAACGCTATTACAATTCAAGCTGCCAACAAACACCCAACTAAAAGGCTGCTTTCGAGAATAATAATCGAAGGAGCTCATTGTAGAAGTGCCGTTACGTCACGCCTGAGGCCATCACTTTTATTTTTATTCGGATCCAGAGTGGTTCCTATGCACAATGCATAGTGCTTAAAACCCACACAGTCTCACTTTTTAAGGCACCACTTCCAGGATTCCTATTAGCGATCTACAGAGCCCAGTGCATCTAAGCAGGGGGAGGGAGTCACATGCACACAGGCATTTTTGTATTGGTTTGGTAGATTTAAAATGAGTTTTGAATAACATAATAACCATTGTAGCTTGTGTGTTATCAATCTCCAGATCACACAGAAGTGTCACGGTTCAAGCAAACATTCTATTTCCTAATAGGCAATAAGTCTACATGAGGAGTGTCCAAATTAGTTCAGAAAAGCCAGATACATGACAAATCTTGAATATAATCACATTATATTTAAAGGAGTTTAATTTACACTTGTATGTAAATGTATTTTATTTGAAGTCCTGAAAATCAGCCATAGGTCTGGCCCTCTTGGACATATGTTGGACATCCCTGTTCTAAGCTGTCCCATTGGTCTTGAGAATATCACTTTATCTAACTTTGCCTTTGACGTCAGATAGCAACTGAAAGCAGTTAGAAGTTACATTTGAGGCAACGGGGTGCATTATACAAATTTGCCTTTAATCTACATACTTTTCATGCAATTATTAAACCAGTTTACTATGAATTATTGACAGAACGTGCCTGCTGTTGGTACGTAAAACAACTTGATCAGCAGTGGTGTTTCGGTAGTGCCCGTAGGCATGCTGTTCTGGTTGAGAACAATAAACGTAATTTTACTGAATCATCAATCGCTACATGATTCCATCTTTACAGAGCATGACAGGAATCATCAATCCTCGATTTGTTTTCCCCAAACGGTACTTTTCAGAAGACATTGTCGCTTGTCTGTTATCTATCTCCAGATCAAACTGATACGTCATGGATCAAGCAAGCATTGTATGTACTTTCTAATAGGCAATTTCTCTTCATGAAGAGTATTCAAAGTCAGTCCATAAAAGCCAGATACATGCCATATTTTGAGGATAATCACAGATTATTTAAGTGCGTTCAGATAGACTTATCATATATAAATTTATTTATTTTTTTGTCCTACAAATATGCCATAGCTCTGGCCCTCTTGGACAAGCGTTAGACACCCCTGCTCTAAGGCGGTCCAATTGGTCCTGAGAAAATCCCTTTATCTAACTCGGCCCTAGAGAGTCCTATAGCAACAGAAAACTGTTAGAAGCTACATATGAGGCAATTGGGTGCTACACAAATACTTGCCTGTTTTATACTATGAACCTTTCTGCATTTATTAAATCAGTTTAGCATTGAATTACTGACAGAAAGTGGTAGCTGGTGGTAATTAGAACAACTTGATCAGCAGTGGTGCAATAAGCCGGGCAATTCTTGTAAACAACCTTTTACTGAATAACCGAGCGCTACATGATTCCTTCTCTAATGAGCATGACCGGATTCATCAATCCCAGACTTGTTTTTCTTAATCTGTTCTTTTCTATAGATATTTATTAGTATCTATTAAGGTTCTTTGGACAGAATTCTTTTTCCTTCCTAGCATGGACCTCTTGCATAAGCATGACCCACTATCTGCTGCTCAACCACGTGATTCGTTCCCTCCAATAGTTGGACTCTCTTTGATGTCTTCCACCATACGCATCCCTATTTTAAGCGTTTATGGTCTCTACCATCTTGCGAATCCCTCTCCCATCAACTGGAGCCTCTATGAGCTCGGCAAACACACTATTTCTCCTCCCAGCTGCTTGACCTGTATGAGCTTTTTAGACATGCGATTCCTTTTCTCATAACCATGACCCCCTTTGGACTTTTGCACTTTGTGATTCTTTCTAGCCATAAGTTTAGAAAGGCTCTCCCTTTCATCCCTTCTGTGCTTCACAAAAAAGGCAGTCACAACTTTAATTCAATCTCGGATGGTCTACGCAAATGCCGGTTATCTAGCTCGTTCAAAAGGACAATTAAGTCGACAACCGATTCAAAATGTAGCATCACGTCTTATTACTAAACTTTTAATGAAATATCATGTTTGCTCTCACTCTTTTTCAGATTTACTGGCTTACAGTAGGACAAAAAATTCTATTTAAAACCTTATCTTAGAAGAAAGTCTACGCTAATAGCCCCACTCATACTTTTCAATATTATGAAAGGTTTTCCCTCGAGGTTCCTAAACTATGCTGGTCATCCTATAGAGGAACGACTTTTTAGATCTCGCCTGAGACTGAGCATGTTCTGTCGCTTGCAAAATTTGTTTACAAACTGGGGTCTTAGAGCCCACCCATTGTTTACCATGTATTGCCTTGCTTCTCTTTGGTCAGCGTGTGCCTGCTTCACTTTCTGCAAGTGTATATCCCACCCCCTGGAGCATGGCCCAGGAAAAATGTGAAAGACACAACAGACCATCAAAAAAAGAGGACTGGTAAGAAACGCTTAACGGTAAGTAGATTATGTGTATAAATTTAATAAAATCAAAATGTATTGCGTAATGCCAGACCAGAGATGAAGAACGATGTTTCATAGGCAAGTCTTGTTATCTGGGCCTCCATAGCGCAATGCTTCACAGTCTTAAAACTGTGCCAAGTTCAGGCAAGATGTGTATTCCTTGCAGCAATGAGACATTTCCTCTCATTCTTCGCCAACTGACTTATTCCACTAAAGAAAAGCACATTAAAGTTTTGTGTGCAGCTACAACTAGATATGCCAATATTGTATATAAAATGCAATTTCCTGCGTCCTCTAGAGTACACAGATAACATGAGATTTGTGCCTATCTGATCTAAAAATACTTCCTGCCTAGTGTTGTTCTGACATTTTGCGGAAGACATGGTTTTAACAAGTTGGAAAGCCTCAAGAAGAGGGCTGCAAGACCAGTTTGCACAGCATAGCCCGATTCCACAACTTCTACAAACTGGCACCATAGTTTCAGTCTTGGAAGAGAGGTCAGGAGTTAATGGGCGAAGGTAGGCAGCTACAACAATGCAAAGTATTCAATAACAACAACAGAAATCAGCACTTGCTTGTAGGATCCAACTTCGCTCAAGTTGGTTTGTCAAGTAGTTTACGTAGATTCCAATGCGAAGCAAGTATTCACATTTGTGTGTGATTTCCGCAACCCCCCAACCCCCCATCCAAAGTTAGTCTAGGCATGGTCAGTAGAACGGAGCATTGTGTGCACTGAAGATGGAAAATAATTTTTTACAAATAAGACTTTAGTGATAAAGATGCTGTAATTCCAAAAGTATGTAAGCTTAAGTAAACTTTTTCTGATAAATCCTGCAGGCAAGATAAACCTAACTCTCCTATCACAACCAGCTACTTGAACAGACTTACAGAAAACCCATAGTCACATTAAAGCGGTTTCTTCTGAGGTTTTTCCGGCATCTCTGGAGATAACCTATTTTTTAAAAGAGCCCTGCAGAAGCATTCTTACAGAATAATACGAGTCACAACTGTTGAACAACACCGGATATAACAAACATGTATTTTATCTTAATTTCAGAGGTATGGTTCTTTTTCAGTGCAATCACTACCGTAATATGGATATTTTCCGGTGAAAACTATTGTTTCATACTTCAGGTTTACCAGCTACTGCAGAGCAGGGTGTTTGTCTTCTTAAAAGGCATGTCCAATGTCGTTCTAGGAACGGTCACACCCAAAGGCCTCCGGACAAGACGAAACTTAAAAGACTATATCTGCTCCCGACCATTGGTGATGGGAGGATCTTCAAAGCCAGCTAACCGATTAGGACGATTTCTGCAGTACATCTGAAGCACAGGTATTTTTGCTCCATCTCAAAACAAAGATGGGAGAAAAGTGAAGAGCTATGTCTGGCGGGAGCCATACTTTCCTCAACGGGTCACACAGCATAAAGGAATGGGGCATATACTGGTGGGTTCACAAACCCTGCAGAGCCTGCAAGGCAACACAGGGGATGCCATTATGGACATGCCAGTGACCTATCTTGGCTGCGCCTCGCCCAGAGGAGGAGAAACAGTGCAGTAAACAAACTACCATGGGGGCACACAAGATGGTGTGCAACAATAATGAGATTAACAGAGCAGATATGAGACAACTCCTCTCAATCTGAACCGTGGCAAGCATGCAATATGTAAGATTTCGGTTTGACCAAGGTAAGTACCCGGGAAAGCACAAAGCTAGCAGGAAGGTGGGAGAGGAAATGGGCACTGAAGCCTTGAAGTCTATGGGGTAGCATCAAGGAGCCAGAAGACAAAAGAGGGCTGCCTCGTCACAAGGGGGAGACACATGGGCATAGAAAGGGTGATGGTGGGTAGCAGAATAGTTCCAGAGAGAAATAATTGAAGGTGTGAGAGCGACACAATAACCACTCCCAAGACTCCAGAAAGAAGAAAGGAACCCAGAGGAAAAAGTGTGGTGTGCCCCCTTGAATATGGAAGGAGGAGAGAAAAGACTAGCATGCTGGCCTGCAGCCCAGGAGCTAACTGTGAAAGGGCCATTGTAAACAGTGGACACCGGGCCAGTATTTTACTGACATGGTCACTATTTTTAAGTCTAAGTCAGTTAAAACAAATTGGGGGGAAAAAGGAAATAGCAAAGGTAAGAATGTATTTCCTTTTGAAATATAAAAGTGAAACAGCAAATACACGAAGACATCGAATCAAAAGGATTTTAGAGTTGTTTAAAGTACTTCTAAATAATGTTAAGCAAACAGAGGCAGAATTGCCATGCTAAAAAAGAATATAGAAGGTTTTACATAAAATCTTCAAGTATCAGATGATAAGCCTTTCAAAATCTCAAAGCTTGAACATCTGGCCTGTACGTTGCTTTGAAAAAAGGGAGCAACCCAATTATTGTTTCACCGAAAAAACCACAAGCAAGTGGAGAAAAGGCTTGTGCATCACCATCGATGACAGGTGCAGGGTTCAGTCCTCTGGTACAGAGAAGAGGGGGAGAAAGTCTTGACAACACCTCTGCTGAATGATCAGTGAGCAGGAGTTAGCTGGCACAACAAAGAGATGCAGGAGACAAGAAAGAATTTCCAGTGGCCAGAGTGCTCCTATCAAAAGGCAACTCAGCTCAAAGTGGTCAAGACCCTGTGAGAATGGAGTGAGAGACGCTACAGCTCTTGGTGAAGAACCTTTAAGTGTGGCCAAAGTAAGGGATGTAAGCAACAGGGGTGAAGGGGAGAGTGGAGCTGAAAGAATGGAGGAGGGAGAGATGTAAGATAAGGAAGTAGCTTTAGATCAGACGAGTGTAGGGCAAGGGAAAAGGACTTTGTATGTAGGATTGCTGAAGAACAGGAGAGGGACGGTTTCAAGTTACCAACTGATCCACCTTGTAACGAGCATAGCGAAACAGTAGGAATACGGGGGTGAGTGATCACCTCGCAGGTAAATTGAAGAAAATGTGGCTCAGCAGCGTTATAATGGCTGGGAGGAGGCAGATATCACCTAAGAGTAAAGCAAGAGAGCGGATCGGGCAAGAGAACCCAGAAATAACATTCCCCACCCCAAAGGATGAAAGTGACAGGCAACTGAATAGAACACAACAGAAGACAAAAGGACATAAACGGACTTACCGATACCAAACAATTTGCAACACACAAGATCTAAAAAAGAAAACGAGCTATATGGGAAAAGAATCATGAACACAAGGAGAATCAAAGGATGCATCTATATTATGATCCAAACTCAACAAGGACCTGTAATTCCTTTGGATGCCTCCAATGAGGAGGGCAGCAGTGCATCAAGCTGCCAGAGACTTATCATAGCCTAATACCTATTTGCTGCTCCTCCCACCCAAGGTGGTGTTGGTATGCACGCCAGAGACAAAACTTCAACAGCAAGAGTACGCTGGATGTGAAAGGCAGACATATAAATTAAAGTGTAATAGTTCAAAATGTAATCTCCACAAAAATTCTGCAAACCTCTTTGTGATACGGGAATGGTAGTTGTTAAGGGAAAGTATATTACCTCCTCAATTCCAAAATTGATGTATGATTATAGACTGGTATATGACAGGTGAAAAAAAGGATTTACATGAGCCGGGAATGCCCAAGTAAATTTACAAAAATATGGAATGAGTGCCATGGCCTGTCGTAAGGTACTAGTGACTACTGGGGAATACTGGACTGCTGATGCCATTGTCTGCAAGCTGGAAAAGCGGTAAATGTGTTTGAAGTTCATATTACAAATTTTTCAGACACGGTCCAAAAGGAATTATATGTGTAATAGTAATCATGTCATATACCGCTCATGTCATATTGAACTGAGACGTCAAATGACTATCTGGAAATGTAATCAACATCTAATTGTTTTCATGATGATGTGCTTTGTTGCCGATACTGATAAACAACAGTTTTAGTAAATAAAAGAATTTGGAGGTGACACCTCTTGAGGGGGGGTGGGTTCCAGCCTGTCAACATTCTTTAAAACCAGAGATAACTGCCAATTGCCCCGATAGCTTGCAGACAACTCTTTTTGTAACGAGGACCCTTGTAAAAACAGGAGTATTACCCATAAGTAGTAGTTTGCCAGGAGAAAATTCCCACATTGTCCAACAGAACTCCAAGAAGAAGAGCCTCAGAAGACAGTCTTTTGATTAACTTGTCAGACAAAAAACCTCTGTACAATGCACCTGGAGAAATACCCTTCAGAATTCCAAGGTAGAAGATATCTTTCCCCAAAACTACAGTCTCAAGAGAAAGGTACCCCGAATTAAAGTGCATCAAAAAAAAGCTCCTCAGTATACTGCACTGATACAAGCCCTCCCTTGAGAAATGCTGACCCTCACTTGTACTTTGACAGAATAAATAACATGCCTCCTAAACTACTATGCCAGAGAAGGAATAATGTTCAACAGAGGTATTGTAGCAAAAAGAAAATATCTCATGAATATTACCTCAGGGGAATATGGTCCCTTATAAATACCAGCTAAATGTAGCTCACCAGAACAACTTTCTAAAGACAAATGCTCTATAAGGAGAAATGATCTAGAAGAACGCTTTGACAATATGAAGCTGTGACAAATAACATCATAAAGTTAGAAGACTGGCATACTGTCCATTTACTATTGCATTGCTGTGCAAATCCAAATGGCACCAGCCCTCCCACATCATCTTACCCATGGAAACTGGGATACCCTACAAATCACATTAATGGACTTTCCTCTACATTGGCCCTCAAATGCAAAATCCTCTTGGATCACTGCTTTAAATAGGCACATTAGTCAGTAACTGTAACAAGCTTACCTTAGGCAAAAGAAGAGGAAATCCAGAACACTAAAGACCATGACACTAGAGTAATACTAATCATACTAATCTCAGAATGTAATCTACCCGCAAAAAAAAATAAAAAAAAATCACATTGCCAACAGGATGATACGCCAACATAAGATTATCCAAAATGCGCTCAGAAAAAGTCACCAGTTTTTAAATTACAACCATTCAGGAATAAAAGTGTGCATGCAGGAATCATAACACCGACCCTAGAACTGCAACAGCAGATATGAATAGGACTCTTAGTTAATATCTGATAACGTGATCTAAACGCAAAGTTCTGAGGTCCAACACGGAACAATGAGGATCATTCTCTATTGACAATAATAATGTCATTTCCTGACGACCAATCCTTTCCACTTGTTTTACAGAAGTAGCCTAGAGACATCGGACTTTAACTAGCCCTTTTTAAGTAGAGCCTAGAGAAACCTTAAGGAGTCTACAAGCCTCATGTAATCTAAAAATAATAAAGAATACATATATACATACACATACATACATAGAGGAGCTTTGGGTCAACTCTGTTCGTCCATTGGTCTTGTCAGGTGTCAGTCACATTTTACTTCCACCCACAACAGCATGAGCCAATAGATCAGATGACTTAAAGCTTAAAGACATTGGCTGCATCGCACATCGAGTGATGGTGCATTCACCAAAAAAATAGTGTGCCAGGGCTAAACAGGAGGGCCAAGTTGGTGGGCCAAGAGCTAAGCTTGTTCATTTATTATTTTTTCAGGTCTTGTCTAGTGACAACTTTAGTTGTTTGTTTGCAACATCTCTTAATTGCAATACATCACATATACTTATGAGCAGGCTTCTGATCAGCCCCTTGCTCATGATTGGATGGATTTGCTGTCCTCAGCTATCTGCTCCTGATCAAATGGCTTTTCTCCCCTTTCTTCTGTTTATCCCACCCAGGAGCATTCTGGGTTCACAGTATTCTCAATAGAGGAGTTGAATTCTTCCACTGGATACTTTAGAGGAATTTTTTTATTTATTTATTTCAGATTTAGCATGTGTATCTTTGTACTGTATCTTAGCAAGTTTTCTTATCATTCTCCCTCTGCTCCCTGGCCTACTCCCAGTGTTAGTTTTTTTTTACTATGCGCATTCTTTTTTCCACAAGGGCCTGGCAGTCGCAACATGCTGATGAGCAGTTTGTGCACACTTGTCTTCACTTATTTTTACATTTTAATGTACTGTTCTGAAATGACCGTCCTCCATGTTAGACTGGTAAATTTAAAATGTCCAGCTGAGTCAAAATGCACGTGTGTGCATCAGAAGCCCCCTTGGAATGTTTTTTTTTATTAATAGAAAAACCCACTCCTAGTATGCCAGTCCGGCATCTGTATGCATCTTGATGCATACGTGCAAATGTTGTTATAATAATCTTTTGAAAAGAAAAAAAAAGCAATGAATGAATGATTTGATCATGTGCACCAATCACCCCTGGGGTATCTTGACGCAGCAGTCAATACAAAAAGCTGGACATAAAGTCTAAATCCTAAAACAGTGCAGTTTGTAATGCTTTTCTAAATTTGCTGTAGTCACGGCAGGTTTGAACTGAGAATGGCAGTTTGTTCCAGAGGGTGGGGGCCAGTTAAGAAAAAGATCTGCCACCCCATCAAGCATGTCAAATAAGAAGGACCACCAATAACTCCAGTCTCTGGCAAAGGTATGTAAGACCTTTACCCTGCAGAGCTTTATATGCTTGACAGCACATTTTGAATACAACTCTTTTCTTTACTGGGAGCCAATGTAAAGATTTTAAGAGAGGAGTGGAGGCCGTTCCACACGGTCGGTTGCATATCACCTGAGCTGATGTTGGCACAGGGGGAAGAGATTCCAGTAGCTATAATTACAACATGCTTTGAGGTGCCACTTACCTGAGGGGAAACAATTAACGGAGTACTCGACCATGGAAGACCAACCGTTGGTGGACGCAATGCCGGCCAAAGCTCTGCTTAAGGGCCGGGTCGCTCCCCTGCCGCCGAACAGCACCACCTGTGCACGGCCACCCCGCTGTTGCCGCTCTTTTTTTTGCAAATCTGTTTTTATTATTTTTTTTGTTTTGGTAAAAGAATACATGTTTCGGCAGCATACATTACACACAGAAGTTCATGAGCATATGCAGATTGTTAATCCGTGCCTGGCCTGCAGTCAATTTAATATAACCTGCATTCGAGTTATGTGCCAACCACCACCCGCCCAGGAGCCGGCTGCATTTTCCTTATCAGTTCTGGTGTTGTCTCTTAAGGAGGAGATGAATGCGTTGTCTCCCGTGGGAGTAACGTCCTTTACTCAGCACTCCGGTATTGTCAAAATTCAAATAATGGTGATCCAGGGGGTGATAGATTTTTTCACAATAATTTCTTTAATTCACAAATATGTTTACTTCCAATTCATACTATTTCTCACATAGTATTGCGTGTTTCTTTTCAACAATTTCACAATCTTTCAGCCCTATGCATTTCGGGCGAACCCTTCTTCAGGGGACTTTCATTCTGAAAGCAGAAAAAGTTTTATTCGGAAAACAAGATACATCACCCAATATCATACAATGTTCAAAGAATTGCATGCTAGTCAGTGTATTGATAATTTGTGGAAGTCAGAGTTGGCCGTGAGCGGAAGAGTACCGGATTATCGGGGTGTCAGATTCATGCACTAGAAGATAGATTTACGCACTTAATTGGTATGTCTGCTGTCTGTACAAAAGACCGTTACAATGTGTCTAGAAGTTTAACGGCGGGGGCGTAACAAAAAGATAAAGAACGATAGTTCAAGATGTGCTCATGCAAAAAAACGTGAAGAAGAAAACAACTGTGTAAAAGGTAAACCAAATTGTAATTAATTTTTTCTAACCTTTCGAGATGTGAACATCAAAATTCTAGCAAACCGTCGTGGGAACCGACGACATGATGATTCGTACACAAAGCTTGTCTGAAATAAAATATACAGGGTGCTTTTCAGTAAACAATGGATGCGGGAAGGATACGGAGTACTAAGTTTACCGTGAAAAGACGGCAATCTGAAAGCAATCTTACCGCGTCGTGAATTCTGATGGGTTGCGGTGTGGAACCGTTCGTTAGTGTTTGAAAAAGTTACTTCCTCTGATTACAAATCTAGAGACTCGTACATCACGTGGTGATGAAAAGTGAAGATAGACTTCGTTGTCGTAATTACAATGATGCGAGTTTAATAACAAAGTAAAAGTTGTACTTAATATATTGTGACTGTAAAAGTGCTTCACCAGATCAAAAAAGGAACCGATGATTTTAAAGACAGACGGTCACATATGTCGGCGGAGTGTAATCGTGGCGCGTGTGTTTGTTCAATAAAGTTTCGGAGTGAGAATCAAAAAGAATCATGTGCTGGGAGATGTGGATTACATCTGCAGCACGGAACCGATTATAAATCTAAGGGGAAAAAAGAAAGAAAGCAATTTGTTCAAATAAGTGTAAAAAGGGGGATCGTAAAACTGTATACCAATGTGCTGTCCGAGTGCAACATGCGGAAAAATTACTACGCGTTAAAGTACGTGATGTAAAAAGATGATGTGTAATGATATGACGGTGTAATATAATGGGCTGGAACCCGGTGCAGTGATGTTTAAGAAGGTGTCAAGAGAGGGGAAATAACAAAGGATTAGGGTAATATGACATTAACATGAAAAAACTGTGATTACATTTCAAACCATTTGAGTCGATATGATGATAAACGTCACAGGTTTATGAACTTGATAGCTTGCTATTTAGCGATTTTACAAAAAACAATGTAGTTCAAATCGTTCATTTAATCCTTTCGGCTGAAGTGTGTTCAAGTGGGTAATCCAAAAGATTTCTCTTCTTAATAAGTGTTGAGAATTGTCTCTTCCGGGTAGAATCGGTACTTGTTCCAATATACAGAAGCGTAATTGGCTGGGGTTATGGTGGTGATCGTTGAAATGAATGGCAACTGTAGATTTAATGTTCTTGAGTCTGATGTTACTTTTATGTTCGATGATCCGAGTTTTTAATTTTCTCTGAGTTTTTCCCACATAGGGTAGACCACACGGGCATTTCAACATGTATACCACGTTACTGCTGTCGCATGTACCTGATACTCGTAGTTTTATTCTCGTGCCTTTTTTTTTTTTTTTTTAAACCTTTATTCGCATAAATCAGATACACAGCTATTCAGCCGACATCCCGGAGGTTCGGCAGCTAAACAGTCAACACGTGAAGTCCTCCATAGCTCTAATGCAGGAGAATGACAAAGTTCTCATTTTTGAAAACTACCTACAATAAACACAACAAGCAAGGCAGTATACACTACAAATTCATGCCAGTTTCCAGCGGGGGCGCGGCCCCTATTCTCGTGCCTTTTGATGGATGCAATATCTCACTGCCCTTGATTATGGCGTTACAATTGCTACAGTTGTAACAAGGTATGGTTCCTCTGTGCTTAACATTAGTGGCATCTTCTTTGGGTTTGAGCAGTTCCTTTATGTTACGAGTGCGTTTGTACGCGAATCTTGGAATGTTATGAAAAATTCCTTTGAACTCTTCTTCCTGAGCAAGTAGTGGCCAATGTTTCAAAATAGTTCTCTTGATATTGAAACTTCTGGTAGAGTATTTAGAAATAAATACTGGTCTTTGTGTATCATTTTTCTGTTGTACTGTCAGTAGCTGAGTTCTTTCGAATTTCCGGACTCTTTCCTGTGCTTCATTCAAGGTGGTTTCTGGATATCCTCTCTGTCTAAATTTTTGGATGGTAACAGTTTTAGATTGATTGTAATAGTCCGAGTTGGACGAAATTCTCTTTAGGCGCAATAGTTGTGAAAATGGTAAATGTTGTTTCAATGAGGGCTGATGAAAACTTGAAAAATGTAAAAAGTTATTTCTGTCGGTTGGTTTGGTAAACACTTTGGTATCAAGATTGCCTTCGTTGTTAAGGACCAAAACATCTAGGAAAGGTATTTCACTTTTGTTGATGTTGTGCGTGAAACCGATTCTGTCATCTATTAAATTCAGTTCTTCAATGGCTGTTGACAATGAAGTTTCTGTGCCATTCCATAGTAAAAAGATATCGTCAATGTATCTTCCATACATGATGATGTGACTGTTCCAGTTTGGGTTGCTCAGAATATGTTCTTGTTCGAATTTGTACATGAAAAGGTTGGCATATGCCGGTGCGGCACAATTTCCCATGGATGTTCCTGATGTTTGGAGCTACATGGATGTTACCAGCCACTTAGCCGTACATGCAAACTTATGTCGCCCACACAAATTAGGCATTGAGAACAGATGAGTTACCTACAATTCAAAAGAAGAACTCATAACAGTGGCAGCATGAACATTTGTACACATAGATTGCTCCCCCCCCTCACCCCCGGGATCCCCCCCCCAACCCCACGGTTGCAACCACGGTTGCAACCATCCCCATGTGTTCGCAGACGCCCCGTCTTTAGGCCAGAGGCAGTAGGGGCTATGCTATCCCCCCGCTGTTGCCGCTCTTAGTGTGGGTTCGATCCTCCTGTGCCCAGGATCACCGTTCTGACTGTGGTTTGATTTTCTGTTTTTCTCCCTCCTGCCCGTTTGTATTTTGTTTTCAGTCTGCTCCTGTATTTTACCGTTTGTAGCCCACCTGCCCCCCCCCCCACCCCCCTTTTGCTCTCTGTGACCCGTTGTTTCGCGCCGCTGTCCCCCGCGACCACGCCCCTCGCCTCCCCGCTCCCGCCTCCCAGCTGCTCCTCCCTCCCTCCCCGCCTCATAAGGCGGCCGCTGCTCGTCGGTAGAGATGACCTCTGACCCTGCTTAATGGCCGGGTCGCTCACCTGCCTCCTAACAGCACCACCTGTGCGCAGCCACCCTGCTGCTGCCGCTCTTAGTGTGGGTTCGATCCTCCTGTGCCCAGGATCACCGTTCTGACTGTGGTTTGATTTTCTGTTTTTCTTCCTCCTACCCGTTTGTATTTTGTTTTCAGTCTGCTCCTGTATTTAACCGTTTGTAGCCCACCTGCCCCCCAAACCCCTTTTGCTCTCTGTGACCCGTTGTTTCCCGCTGCTGTCCCCCGCGGCCCCGCCCCCTCGCCGCCCCGCCCCGCTCCGCTCCCGCCTCCCAGCTGCTCCTCCCTCCCTCCACGCCTTATATGGCGGCCGCTGCCCGGAACGCGCAGCGGACGCATGCAGCGGGCGCGTCGCTTGCGCGCCAAAGGCAAGCCCGTCTGCGCCCGTCCGCGCCGGGACCGCGCCCAGCGCCAGAACCCCTGGACCCCGCACACGCCACAACGCCAGAATCCGATACGACGCCAACACTCTCCACGCTCTCAATACCGGCCGAGACCACCGCTGCTTCCAGGCTGCCCCGAAACGCACCCACCCACGGACCCTTCTCCTGCCACACCTGCAACTTCACTTGCGACAGAACCACCAAAACCCCAAGGAATGTGGCCAATCACCTTCGTTGCATACTCCAACACCCGCTCCGCGCGAAAGCACGCCGTCGAGCTCTGGGACCTGCTCAACACCACCGCCCCAGACGTTGCCTTCCTGACCGAGACCTGGTGGAACGACTCCTCGGCACCTGACATCACCATAGCCATCCCGGACGGCTACAAGATCTCCCGCAGAGACCGCATCAACGGGATGGGAGGAGGAATAGCCATCGTCCACAAGTCCACCCTCCAGGTCCACACCCTCGCAGACGACTCCCTCAACTCCACCGAACACCTTCACTTCTGGATCCACACCGACCCAAACGCCACCCTCAGAGGAACACTCATCTACAGACCCCCCCGGACCCCGGGCTCAGTTCAGCGAGTCCACCGCCGACCTCGCCAGCAGCCACGCACTCGCCTCCATGGACTACATCCTCCACGGGGACCTGAACTTCCACCTCGAGAGCAACAACGACGTCAACTCCCCCGCCCTGATCGCCAACCTCGCCAACCTCGGCCTCCGACAACTCTTCACCGAACCCACCCACGCCACCGGCCACACGCTCGACCCAGTCTTCTCCACAAGCACCCACGTCACCTTCAACCACACCACCGAACTCCACTGGACTGACCACCGATGCATCTACTTCACCTTCAAGAAACCAACCACGCACCACCGCACCCAACAGCTGCCTCGCCGCTGCTGGAGCAAAGTTACCGAAGACCAGCTGACCTCCACCCTCACCCAGAACCCATTCACCGACCCAGACGCCGCCACCCGAAACTTCAGACAGTGGCTCAACGACTGCACCAACACCCTCGCCCCGATCAAGAAACCCTCCCTCGACCACCCCAGCAAGAAAGCCGCCTGGTTCACCGAAGAACTCCAGATCTCCAAACGAACATGCCGGAAGCTGGAGAAGAAATGGCTCCACGACCGCACACCAGACAGCCACGCAGCCCACAAGGACGCCACCCGCAGACATCACCAGCTCATCAGAACAGCCAAGAGATCGTCCTTCAAAGCCCAACTGGATAACAATGCACACGACAGCAAAGAACTTTTCAACATAGTGAAGGAACTCTCCAACCCCAGCGCCAACATCAACGACATCCCACCATCGCAGGATCTGTGCGACTCACTGGCCACCTTCTTCCATCGCAAGATCGCCGACATCCGCAACAGCTTCAACTCCTCATCCGCCCCGACCGCAACAGACCACACCCCAAACGCCAACTGCACCAACCAGCTGACCTCCTGGTCCCACGTCAACGATGAAGAGACACGCAAGGTCATGAACTCCATCCACTCAGGATCTCCATCAGACCCCTGCCCACACCACGTTTTCAACAAAGCTGACGCAACCATCGCACCCCATCTGCGAAAAATCATCAACATCTCCTTTGACACAGCGACATTCCCGGAAAGCTGGAAGCATGCCGAAATCAACGCCCTCCTCAAGAAACCCAAGGCGGACCCCAAAGACCTCAAGAACTTCCGGCCCATCTCCCTGCTCCCCTTCCCAGCGAAGGTCATCAAGAAAATCGCCAACATGCAGCTGACCCGCCACCTCGAGGACAACAGCATCCTAGACCCATCCCAGTCCGGATTCAGACTCAACCACAGCACAGAGACTGCCCTTATCGACGCCACTGACGACATCAGGCGCCAGCTAGACAACAGCGAAACCTCAGCCCTCATCCTCCTGGACCTGTCTGACGCTTTCGACACGGTCTGCCACTGCACACTAAGAACACGCCTCCAAGAAGCCGGAATTCAGAAGAAGGCCCTGGACTTGACCACATCCTTCCTCTCCGGCAGAACCCAGAGAGTCCGCCTCCCGCCCTTCTGACCCGAAGCCACCAACATCATCTGCGGCGTACCCCAGGGCTCATCCCTCAGCCCGACCCTGTTCAATGTCTACATGGTCCCCCTCGCACAAGTGGCCCGCCAGCACAACCTGAACATCATCTCCCACGCCGACGACACACAGCTTATCCTCTCCCTCACCAAGGACCCGCACACCGCCAAGACCAACCTCCACAAGGGAATGAAGGCAGTCGAAGAGTGGATGAGGAACAGCCGTCTGAAACTGAACTCGGACAAGACGGAGGTCCTCATCCTAGGTTCCACCTCCTCTGCTTGGGATGACTCCTGGTGGCCGACCGCACTGGGAGCAGCTCCAACACCCACGAACCACGCACGCAACCTAGGATTCATCCTCGACTCCTCCCTCTCCATGTCGAAGCAGATCAACGCCATCTCCTCCTCCTGCTACAAGACCCTCCGCATGCTTCGCAGGATCTACAAGTGGATCCCGAACGAAACAAGAAGAACAGTGACCCAAGCCCTCGTCAGCAGCAGACTAGACTACGGCAAGGCACTCTACGCAGGAATCCCGGCCAAACACCTGCGACGACTACAACGCATTCAGAACGCCTCAGCCCGACTGATCCTCAACATCCCCAGCCGCAGCCACATCTCCCCCCACCTCAGAGACCTGCACTGGCTCCCCAACAACAAGAGAATCACCTTCAAACTCCTCACCCACGCACACAAAGCACTCCACAACACCGGACCAGCATACCTGAACGACAAACTCAACTTCTACACCCCCGCTCGCCAGCTCCGCTCCGCCAGCCTCGCCCTTGCCGCTGTCCCGCGCATCCAACAAACCGGCGGCAGATCCTTCTCCTTCCTCGCTGCAAAAACCTGGAACACCCTCCCCACCCATCTACGGCAGACACAGGACCTGCTCACCTTCAGAAGGCTCCTCAAGACCTGGCTCTTCGAGCAGTAGCACCCCCAGCGCCTTGAGACCCTCACGGGTAAGTAGCGCGCTTTACAAATTCACTGATTGATTGATTGAAAGCGCTCTCTATGGTCTACCAGAAGATAATGAATAATTCACCAGATCTCCTTCGATCACTGTGAGAAGCCTGGGAGGGCGATTTAGGGCTCATAGAAGAGGACGACTGGGAGCAGGCCACCCAAAGCCCTAGGGAAATAGCCATAATAAGGGCTCGCTTCTATCCTATACAACTGCGTATAATATATAGAACTTACTATTCTCAATCTAGGATATACAGCATGGGCCGAAGCAATTCGGCCCAATGCATTCAGGGTTGCGTTCAGGGTTGCGGAGCAGTGGGCACCTTTTTCCACATACTTTGGGAATGCCCTGAGATCCAGTGCTACTGGAGAGAGGTCACGGTTGTCATTACTGCAGTTATGAACCTGGAGGTATTACTAGAGGCCGTATGGCTGATCTTGGGTATTTCCGGGGAAGAGAAATGGCCCAGATATTTCAGATTGTGATTGACAATGGAAGCTGGGGTGGCTAAGCGAAACATTGCTAAAGCATCAGGAGCGAATATACCTCCGGATATTCGGGACTGAAAGAATGATTTAGATTGGTGTCAACTAGCGGAACTCGAGGTATACTGGAGCCGGGACTGCCCTCGCAAGTACAAGAAAGTATGGGACAACTGCGCACAATATGGGGGGGGGGGGCTGAGGAGGGCCGGGGCATAGGAGGGTCGGGAAACATCTCTTGCTGAACCTACTTTGGGGTACGATACAGTGCCTAGGCAATGTATGTACACTCTATCTTACAATGAAAGACACTATATCTTACATGGTAATCACTGCTGCAGATGGATGTAGTCTGTAACGCTCACAATTGACCTGCGCTTTGTATTTCATATTTGACATGTATTGTTGTATGCTGAGCAACCATTGGATAAAAAAAAATATTTTAAATAAAAAAACGTGCTGCTGCGTTTTGTAAGACCTGCAAATTTAACAACAGTGACTCATTGACAGTGGCCAGTAAAGCACTGCCGTAATCTAGCCGGCTCACAAGACGAGTTTGTACCAGGGTCTTTCTGGCAGACAGAGGGAGGATTAATAAAGCCTTCTTCAGCAATCGTAGCATGTGGAAGCAAGTACTGGTTGTGGATAGCTTTTGAACTTAATTTGAAAGCACAAGTTCTACCTCGATTCCAAGGTTTTTTACTATCTTGCTAGGACACTGGGCCTTGCCTAACTCCGGTGGCCACTAGTCCAGAGTGCATAGGATTTGAACTTTCCCAAAAATAATGATCTCTGTTTTCCCTGGATTCAGCTGGAGAAAGTTATCCACCATCCACTCGGTGACAGCTTGCATTCCAGACAAAAAGAGGTCCTTTATTTTGTCAAGACCCTCATCAATGGAGATGACCAGCTGAGTGTCATCAGCATATGATAAGACATCAAACCCATATGCTCTCAATACTTTGACCAGGCGTGCCACATTCACATTTAATAATGTAGGGCTAAGGCCTAGCTTTGAAAGTTCCCATCGAGACACCCTGCATTCTATCGTTCAGGAAATCCTGGAAGCAGGGCAGACCCATTGATCTCAATCTCTCTCAGTCTTTGGAGTAGCTTAACATGGGACACAGCATCAAGTGCTGCAGATACGTCTACGAGCATGGCTGGGGTGTTAATATCCAGCGAGCACCTGATGGGATCAGTAACAGCAACCAAGGCCGACTCTGCGCTCTAAAACCCAATTGTGATGGTTCTAAGATCTTACTCACTTCCCAATATTCAGTTAATTGTTTATTATTTAGTCCTTCCAACAGCTTACCCAAAATTGGGAGTAGTGAGAGCTAATATTCATCCTATGTAGACACAAGTGGTTCAGCACTATACGCTTCTCATGTAATCAAAGCATGTGACACAAATTGTAGAAATTTTCTTCTTTATTTATCTTGATCGCAGATTTCTTGTAATTCATATATTCACATAACTGTAGCCAACGCGTTTCGTCTCACACGAGACTTCTTCAGGGCTACTAAAAAAACAACATATATAAAAAATATATAAAAACAATCTCAAATCTCTCATTTTATAATAATTCTTCCAAACATATTATAAAAATATATTTACTATTGCATTAAAAATCCAAAGTCAAAGCACCACTAACAATTCAATTCATTTGCTGACAATCAGACAAGAAGGCCTAGGTATACTACGATAGAAACAAACCTTATTCTCAATGCATCATGTGTATCTTGCATCATATATTCGTCACAATTATATGTATGGCTTTCCATAGACATCTGTTAAATTACATCATTCCAACAAAGTTCAGCACAGCTATTTAGCCAATATTATTGAACCATCAAGGACATAATCATGAAAAGAATACATGTTGTTTTACTTGTATCAGGACTGTTCTAGTTTATCGCGTAATATAGGATAAGTACCAAAAAGGAAGTCCCATTATATATAAACATTGTCAGTTAAACGTTTCCCATTATAACCGTTTCATATTCCAACAGTTTTACCAACTACACGAGACATCACTATATATTAGTTCATGTGCATAACATTTATATATCTTGCATACCTCATGTACATACTGAATATGATCCTTATGTGTTGGCGAATTCCTATGATATGGAGTTCTGCGACGAATGTTTCTCAAAGTCACATGTTATTCTAAAAGAAAGATTTTCTTACATGTATATACATGCAGTCATAATATGTACCTTGATATTTCTAATAACCAAATGCCATAACTGAACTAAAGTATAATCACGCAGTTCGCCTACTATTCCTTCAATTATTCAAAAGTTGGTTGTCATTTTCACTTAATGTGACATATAATGTATTGCAGATCAATATTATTTATGTGATTTCACCTCTATTTAGCTCCTACGAGCTCTAACATCATGACATCAGCACAGATACGATATGATATATAATCTGGACCAGTTACATAGAACACATTCATTCATTTGTCTTCAGAGAACTACTCAGTTCTGACAATGTCCATTAGTATTTCCTATTGTATTCTGAGTAATTCTGAATATGATAATCTGGGATAGCGACATATTTAACCCATAGGACCGCCCTTTATCCATTTATGCACCGTTAATGCAAATGCATGGATTTCAATGCAATCTTACGGCAAACCTCTGAGATATCGTTGGGGTTTTTTATGATGGAAAATTGCTAGACTTTGCTTCACAGTTATTAATACAGTCCAACTAACGGTAAAGACATTTATGGCTCATAATGTCACTCTTTACCTATCCTACGCCGTACTAACGAATATAAAGATTTCAGTTTTTATAATGATCTTACGACAAAGCAGTGAAATAACAGTTAGATTTTTTGTGATCCAAGATTGCTGGACCTAACTTCACAGTAATTGATATAGGCCAGTTGCTAGTCTATTAATCATTTGAGTTGATCAACCCATTTACTACCTGCTCTGTAACCACCCCGAACCAATCTTAAACACAGTTCCGGGTGACAGCGTACTTCTTCCTTCCGTACGTTCGCATTCAAAACCTTTATGGTATGCGAGTTCCTACAGCTAATTATTTAGATCACTTACTTCTAGTCGACTGATAGTCAGCGTGTTCACATCATAGTAGCGGCGAAACCGTACGAGCATATTTCGCGGTTTCTTATAGTACCGCCCCCGGAAGCGGCAAAATCATGTGTCTAATTGGATACACCGGTATAGTCAGCAGATATCGTAACGGGATAGCGTGGCGGCCATCTTAGAGTGACCAAGTGTTCCTATATATCAATATCTATCTGTGTCATATTTTATGGGCAACGAAAAAATGATGACATTATTATATCAATATGATACCAGATGTGCAATGAATTCTTTCGCAATCAAATTACTAGCGAGCATGGTTACTCATACCTTGTGCCGCGATGTAAATTTTGTAACCTAAAAGTATACGATCAAAGACTCATCGTTCTTTGTAATTTGAGGTAATTACACACCTCGGAGTGATATATACAATATTAGCTGTTCGAGTTAGATAAATATTATGCAAAGTGGTGTTCAACAATTACAACATGCTAACATTTATCGCGACATTTACCAATTAGGCGGCCATCTTTAAGTGGCCGAAAAAGCTTTCCATATCACTATTTTCTATTGGTAATGATTCCCAGACTGAAAATGACAACAGTGCGATTTGAGCCGAAATTGTCTTGTATGATTCAAAGTATGGACAAAATTGTAGACATGTCCACAGCTCCTCTGTGGTTAAAGATCATGTCTACAATTTTGTCCATGTAGCTGATAATCTAATTAACATGTCAATGTAGTCAAGGATGGACTTGGCAAATAGTCACATAATTGAACATCTCAGTTGACTATTATACAATTGGACAAGGCTTAGAAACTACATAATAATTTGGAAACTAACATCTTCAATTGATATTGGACATATACAAAGACTACACACAGACAGATCATGTGGAAATCATGATATGGTTTCCGTTTCTAGCCTTGGTACAATTATAATGTCAGCATAACAAACGATGAGTCAGGTTAGTTGCCACACAACTGTAATGTCATGATAAGCTGATGGGCCATTCAATGGTGGCCGACATAACTGTCAAATTTAGCCGAGTCTATGCACAGCACATTATATGGACATCATCATGTGAAACATACTTTGAATCATACAAGACAATTTCGGCTCAAATCGCACTGTTGTCATTTTCAGTCTGGGAATCATTACCAATAGAAAATAGTGATATGGAAAGCTTTTTCGGCCACTTAAAGATGGCCGCCTAATTGGTAAATGTTGCGATAAATGTTAGCATGTTGTAATTGTTGAACACCACTTTGCATAATATTTATCTAATTCGAACAGCTAATATTGTATATATCACTCCGAGGTGTGTAATTACCTCAAATTACAAAGAACGATGAGTCTTTGATCGTATACTTTTAGGTTACAAAATTTACATCGCGGCACAAGGTATGAGTAACCATGCTCGCTAGTAATTTGATTGCGAAAGAATTCATTGCACATCTGGTATCATATTGATATAATAATGTCATCATTTTTTCGTTGCCCATAAAATATGACACAGATAGATATTGATATATAGGAACACTTGGTCACTCTAAGATGGCCGCCACACTATCCCGTTACGATATCTGCTGACTATACCGGTGTATCCAATTAGACACATGATTTTGCCGCTTCCGGGGGCGGTACTATAAGAAACCGCGAAATATGCTCGTACGGTTTCGCCGCTACTATGATGTGAACACGCTGACTATCAGTCGACTAGAAGTAAGTGATCTAAATAATTAGCTGTAGGAACTCGCATACCATAAAGGTTTTGAATGCGAACGTACGGAAGGGAGAAGTACGCTGTCACCCGGAACTGTGTTTAAGATTGGTTCGGGGTGGTTACAGAGCAGGTAGTAAATGGGTTGATCAACTCAAATGATTAATAGACTAGCAACTGGCCTATATCAATTACTGTGAAGTTAGGTCCAGCAATCTTGGATCACAAAAAATCTAACTGTTATTTCACTGCTTTGTCGTAAGATCATTATAAAAACTGAAATCTTTATATTCGTTAGTACGGCGTAGGATAGGTAAAGAGTGACATTATGAGCAATAAATGTCTTTACCGTTAGTTGGACTGTATTAATAATTGTGAAGCAAAGTCTAGCAACTTTCCATCATAAAAAACCCCAACGATATCTCAGAGGTTTGCCGTAAGATTGCATTGAAATCCATGCATTTGCATTAACGGTGCATAAATGGATAAAGGGCGGTCCTATGGGTTAAATATGTCGCTATCCCAGATTATCATATTCAGAATTACTCAGAATACAATAGGAAATACTAATGGACATTGTCAGAACTGAGTAGTTCTCTGAAGACAAATGAATGAATGTGTTCTATGTAACTGGTCCAGATTACATATCATATCGTATCTGTGCTGATGTCATGATGTTAGAGCTCGTAGGAGCTAAATAGAGGTGAAATCACATAAATAATATTGATCTGCAATACATTATATGTCACATTAAGTGAAAATGACAACCAACTTTTGAATAATTGAAGGAATAGTAGGCGAACTGCGTGATTATACTTTAGTTCAGTTATGGCATTTGGTTATTAGAAATATCAAGGTACATATTATGACTGCATGTATATACATGTAAGAAAATCTTTCTTTTAGAATAACATGTGACTTTGAGAAGCATTCGTCGCAGAACTCCATATCATAGGAATTCGCCATCACATAAGGATCATATTCAGTATGTACATGAGGTATGCAAGATATATAAATGTTATGCACATGAACTAATATATAGTGATGTCTCGTGTAGTTGGTAAAACTGTTGGAATATGAAACGGTTATAATGGGAAACGTTTAACTGACAATGTTTATATATAATGGGACTTCCTTTTTGGTACTTATCCTATATTACGCGATAAACTAGAACAGTCCTGATACAAGTAAAACAACATGTATTCTTTTCATGATTATGTCCTTGATGGTTCAATAATATTGGCTAAATAGCTGTGCTGAACTTTGTTGGAATGATGTAATTTAACAGATGTCTATGGAAAGCCATACATATAATTGTGACGAATATATGATGCAAGATACACATGATGCATTGAGAATAAGGTTTGTTTCTATCGTAGTATACCTAGGCCTTCTTGTCTGATTGTCAGCAAATGAATTGAATTGTTAGTGGTGCTTTGACTTTGGATTTTTAATGCAATAGTAAATATATTTTTATAATATGTTTGGAAGAATTATTATAAAATGAGAGATTTGAGATTGTTTTTATATATTTTTTATATATGTTGTTTTTTTGGTAGCCCTGAAGAAGTCTCGTGTGAGACGAAACGCGTTGGCTACAGTTATGTGAATATATGAATTACAAGAAATCTGCGATCAAGATAAATAAAGAAGAAAATTTCTACAATTTGTGTCACATGCTTTGATTACATGAGAAGTGTATAGTGCTGAACCACTTGTGTCTACATATGTTGATGTAGGATTTTATCCTACACTTTTGGGAGTAAAGAGGGGAGTACTCTCTGGTTTCGTGCACCACTATTCACTGATTACGAGAACCACTGATATTTGCTGGGTGCGGATTCAATTAGCCTCTACCCTCATCTTTGTGCTTCTAATATTCATCCTAGCTCACCTTCAGTCGTACAAATTGTTTCTGGCTCGTATCTTGGGCAGGGTGCTTATGGTCCAATATCAAGACTTACATAAAAGTATTGTTTCTACTTCCACAACTTCATTTCAATGCATTATTTTATTGTTCGATCATCAATTCAACTCAACTCAATGTTGATCTATTCTTTGAGCAATATTTACTTTCTTTCCTCCTCTTCCTCCTTCTGATTGACTTTCCCCAGTTCTTCTGTCTGGCCTGCTATTTCAAGCTGTTTCCTATCAGGAATAACCATTGCACCTCCTCTTTTTAAATGTTTTTCTAGGTCTGGCATAAGCTTATGCATTTTGATTTTACTAAAATGTTATGCATATTATGCGCACTTGAAGGGGCTTTCAACCAGCCCTCTCATCCAGTTGCCTGTTATTGCGTAATTTCCATCCACTACCCCTTTACTCATCCCAAACCTCCTGTTACTGCTATGATCTCCAAATAAACACTTTCGAGACTCTTCCCTCTTTTATCCCTCCACTAGCCTTTAATCAACTAACAAACTCACATGTGCACAGCTTGAATTAATTTTGTATTTCGCTATACTAAATCACCACTAATTCTATTTTTCGGTTCTGGAATAGTGTTCTACTCGCCAAAAAGCACAAGTGTAACAAGAGCCATGTAAATGCAAACCCTTCCCTCTTCTATCCTTCCACTATTCTTTTTCAATCCAAATAACAGACTCGCATGTCCATCACTCAAATTAATTCCATATTTTCCTATACTAATTCACCACTAATCCTTATTGGGTTCCGGAGTAGAGTGCTACTCACAGAAAAGCGCTTCCACTCGTCTGGGGTGATTACAATAACAATTCACTTTTCTTCTTCCAGCCACTTCGGCATACAGAATTGGCTAGTAAGTCAGCCTATTTTAGCCACAGGCTAACTTCACTGTGAGTGAAAGTATTCTCCTCTATCACAATTAATACATTTTCACTCAAAATGGATCCGTAGAGCACAAAGGGACTGCTACAGCAATGTGTGCTTCTTGAGACCACAACAAAATTGCCAGTGCTTTTATTTTATAATGGTGTGGTGCCATCAGCTCTTCAAACAATATTATTCTACAGAAAAAGGACAAAAAAAAATTAACGAGGGCAAAAGAGTGGCTGCCAACACAAGAACTATTAATTTTGCCAATGCTTGTTTTCCATAGATTTGCCTATGTAGTTGTTGCACCTTTCTTGTCCCCTATACAATACTACTGAAACCGCTCTCCTTTTCGGTTTTCAGCTGCTCTGTGCAGCCGCTTTGGATGCATTGTACACTTGACTTTACAGGAACTAATAATGTAGAATAAACAGTCCCAGTGAACTTACTCAGGTAGAGTGGTTCAGGTTTTTAAGTAAAATTCCACAGGAGTTCCCCTGTATGCACTACTGCACCACAACAAAGTGCCTTTTGTTTTACTAAATTACGCCATGTCATCAAGCAGCAAACAGGTGGGTTGTCCTGAACCACTGGAGTTCAATCAAGTAAAATGAATACCTTTCAGAATTCCACAAATATATGATTTTGCACCTCGTGAAATATCAATCATTTTTTTAATTTAACATGTTCAGCAAGAATGCGTATGCAATTTACAAAGCACTTTATTCAAATATGTCAACTCTAAATTATAAGAAGGTACGCTAATCACAGTCATTAAAAAAATTGAAAAGTCTCAGACCCGATATCCCTGCGGTATCCTCTGAATAAAATGCAAGCGAGTAGTGTCATACAGTTACTATAGCCCCTTGATGAGGGAATACAGTTCCTAACCCCGAAAAGCTGTAAACTATCAATGTATATTTACACTAAGGTCACTTTTCCTCCTCATAGTACATGTCCATATCTCACACTACGTCTAAAACTTACTGAGGTATGCACAAATTAGGTCAAAGCAGGCCATTTTTATTAGGACTTATAGCTCCAATACACATAACTCCTTAAATGTAGGTCAACTTAGTTTTTTGGTGATTATTGGCAACCTTAAAAATTCTTACTCTTAAAAGAATGACAAAGTATTTTGACTCAAGCTATATTTCCATACATATGACAACTCTGCACCTACCTAAAATGGTTTCTATCTCATTACCCCTGAAAGCTAGCCAATCGGGTCTTCTATTGCAGTGGTTAATTTGTAAAAATAAAATAAGTGCCGGAGCTCTCATCAGGAGGCAGCTTGTACCAGCCCATTTCTCCTGTTAGCGCCGCTTAAAACAGAACCAACTACTAAACCATGAATGTGGGGAGAGGATGTGGCATAATGGCCAGAGCTGCCAACTTCGGAGCTGGGGAACCAGGTTAGAGTCTTGGCGTTGGCTCAACATCCTGTGATTCAAGGTAAATCACTTAATCTCCCCCTGCCTACCATAAATGAATGTGTCCCGAACTGGTGTTCACGAAAAGCATGGGTGTTGATAATTAAGTGCCGGTGCTGAGCACCGGATACCACCGGCTCAAATTAAGCACCGCTCTATTAAATTTCTGTGAGGTGTAGGAAAGGGAAATCATCCGCCCTCTACAAATGAGCCACAGTGGATTCATAAGTAAGGCAAAACCACCTCTGAAAGGGACAGGAGTTCACACCAACCCAAGACTGCCCACCAAGGTAGAAGCAGTTAGCACATTCCTCACCCTTTCTCTCCCATGTTCCTCTACTCCCTTCTGGTACCCAAACCATGCACCACCCAGCTGGTCTAGACCAACCAATCAAGGGAGTTAACTACACCCATCTACCTTAAAAAGCTTCTCTTTGGTGTGGGCTCGTTCTAACCCTACCTTTCTTCCTTACCTCTGCTTCACTGGAGGGTTATTCCTTGAGTGGTTTATACTTAGTTGCCCCCTATACCCTGTTCCTACTTGGACCTTTCCCTGAAACTCACTTTCCACGGGCCTGCCCCTTTAACATCATTTAAAATAACTCCAACACTACAACTCCTTGTGGGCCAACTGTAAACTAGATCACTGCATGTATTCTATAATTCTCATACTGACTACAGCCAAACGTTCTGTGATGAAACGTAGAACATTAAATAGGACATAATTCCATGTATTTTTTTGTCAGGGTTCATGTCGAACTCAACGTACTTTCATGCTTCCCCGCTGCCCCTGCAGGTACCCACGTAAACTGACTAGGCTCCCCTTTACCCTATGCTTTTATGCTACATTTGTCTAAGAAAGGCTACTTCAGTAAACGTGGAAGACAAAAAAGACGTCATGCTCAAAGGGTGAACGGTGGAGGCAAAGGACGCACCACGCACGCGATGTACAACTCCAGTGTTTACTGCTATAAAAATACAGCACACAAAGAAAAGAGGCCACCGTGCTGGAAACGTTTTAAGCACTTGAATAAATCAAGAAATCAAGGCATGAAGGCATCAAGTCAAGCTAATGGCCCTCTCTGTTAACCCTACCGGAGCCCCGTGAGGTTTCAGACACTCGATGCTGCGGAGCCGGGCCGCAGCACGGGCACAGCAACCGTGCGAGACCGGAGGCACACAAAGGGTCTTGGTACTGGCACACAATCCCCCTCATTCACCTGGTCTGCCTGCCCCTCAAATGGCTCTCGGTGACAAGATAATGGGCCCACTTTCGGCGGCTTCTCGGAGCGGGCACTCTTTGTCCATGCAGGCCTCGATAACAACATATTCAAATGTTGAGCACAGTGCAGCGCTCTGCGGGGTTTGTTTGCTCGCTGCAGGATCCTGCAAAAAAGAAACACCAAATGTGGCTGCAGGTAAAAGGCAGGGTCGATTTTAGTGTCCCCACAGGCACATTGGGGCACTCGGATTCCATCTCACTGATGATAAAGTTTCACTATTTAATTACCATTTAGCAGCCCTGTATAAAGAATCAAGAATGTTCTATCGCATTAGCCATTGGAGAGGCGCCAACACACCCATCCACTCTGTCTATTTCTTGCATATCAACATAGGCGGCACACAGTCCCCAGCATTAACATTGCTTCGGTTGTGCCACTATGTCAAACTCAACACGGACATGACGGACGTCCTCATCTTTGGGAACACCTCGCCCTGGAACGACAAATCTTGGCACACAAAACGTGTCCCCACAGGCACACCATGCCCGCAACCTCGGCATCATCCTGGACAGCAAGTTATCTATGGAAAAGCAGGTCAGTGCACTCTCATCCGCCTTATTCCACACCCTCCCCATGCAACGCAAGATCTTCAGGTGGCTACAAGTCAAGGACAGTCACGCAGGCCCTTGTCACCAGCAGACTGGACGATGGAGAAACACTCTACATAGGAATCACTGCATACCTCCTGAAGAGACTTCAGACAATACAAAACACAGTGGCAAGACATCCTCAACCTCCCCAGAAGAACCCACATCACAACCCACCTCAGGAAACTAAACTGGCTCCCCATACAAAAGAGATGCCAGTTCAAGGTGCTGACCCACGCTTACAAAGTCCTACCTAATGAAGGCCCAGTATACATCAATCAACGCCTGACCTTCCACCAACCGACCAGACACCTCCAATCTGCCTCCCTCTTCCTCACAGAGACCCCCCCATGCCTGCCAAACCAACAGCGGAGGTCACTCTTCCTCACACCTGGCGGCCAGAACATGGAACAACCTTCACCTGCACCTTCGGACCGCCCAGTCGCTCCAGAAATTCAGGTAGGATCTCAAGACCTGGATGTTCGAATGAAAACTACCACGTAGCAGTCAACTTCTCCAGCGCCTCGAGAGCCTCACTGGTGATTTGTAGTGCTTTAAAAAGGTTTGATTGATTGAGGTCTGTCTAAGGTCATTTTTAGGTCTTGTCTAGAGGTAGCCAGCCTCATGTTTTCCAAAATATGGGTTTTAGGTCGGCCCTCTCCATTCATTCGTCATTTCAAGTGCCTGTTCACATTTTGCTTCAGCCCTCCACAGCCCACAACATGGGTCAGTGGATTAGCCAACTTCAGCCATTGGCTCGCTTCCCTGTATACGATAGCCTTTCAATTGCTCACATGTGCACAGCCCCCTAAAAAGTAATCCCCTCCATTGGTAGGGCTGGTGGGACAATCGCCGCTTTTATTTAATGATTCTTTTAATGTATTGTTGCAATAGATTTGGGTCTATTTTTTTGTATGCCGTCTTTAGATAGCAGCTTTTTTACTATTACTCTCAAACTTTTTATATATATGTTCACAAAATGAGTAAATAAGATATAATCACAGCCTTGTCAAGGCCAGACGTAGTGGCTTTGCCAATGCTTATTAGACCTGGAGACGAGATTTTATGTCATGAACAATACAAAGATAGTATCAAACAAAAATAGGGAGTACTCCCAATCGACAGAAGACTGTCTATAGAATATTGGCACGTGGAGCAAATGATGAAATAATCTTTCTTAAGAAGACCTCTCACTCACCAACCTGGTTGGTGACAAGCTTCATCATCGAGGTCCCACCCAGATAGCCGAGTGCCATCCGGGTGTGCTGCGACACCTGACTACAGTGGAGCTGGTTTTTTAGGGATGAAGGTGAATAGTGAATTTAGATAAAAATTGGCCAGATTTAACCCAATTAAAAATAATTTTATTCCAGGGTAATTTGGACAATACAAAGCTAGTCAACTTTACGTCAAGCGCCTTCAGACATCAGCTCGTTTGTTTGGCTCACTGCAGTTACAGCTTGTTCTCAACACCATTCACAATCTCGGAGAGCCCAAAGGAGCACTGCACAGGGTATTGTTCTGAAGAGGTGAACTGAAAAAATAATTATTTCATACATCATAGCTCAGTACCTCAAAGGCCCCTGAAATGGGTGCTGTGGCAGGCAATGGCCACCGAGTGCCACCTGGCCTATGCGCTGCCACTGTGGGTGTGCTTCTGGACAGCGGAGATCATCCGGTGATGGGACGCCCATCTCTACATTACCTAGCAATGGTTGTAATCACCAGTTATAAGGATAAATGGGGACCTCTCACAAAATTGTATTATCCAGTTTTGGTAATGAAACCACATTCTAAGATGCTCTGCATTCATCCACATAAATGTAGAGGGCTTGCAGCGTCACAGTCCCGACCCCCATGACATTGCCTGATGAAGCAGTGTGGCCAGTGAAAGCACCGCATCTCTGCACACTGCCGTTCTTGGTGAAACAAATCATCAAGGATGCGGTTTGCAGTCAGGAGACCATCAAAAGAGTGACAAGAGGTCTAAGGCAAGCAAAAACAGGTATGCACAAATGCTGGCGCTTTGCCAGTGCTTGTTCAAATGAGGTCACTCACTGATGATTTTGTCACTGTATTTGCTGGTAGCGTTTACCTCAGCGCACATTCAAGGACAGGCAGTGGCTAAGTCTACTTGTCCCATCAGAAACTTTTGCTTAGCTCACACTGTACTTTCGTATATATAATTATAGGTGGGGAAACTCATCTGACAGCTACTCAGTCACTTTTATGATGAGAATGGCAATCAAATTTCCCGGTCCCCGAAAAGAAGGTTCATTAGATCAACTTCAGGAGTAGAGGGATCCTGGGTGATCCAATCATACGCAACGGCCTGAAGTGCCTCAGCTTCATATTCGGTACATTACAAATTATTTATACCTAGCATCCCGCCAACCAATCTCAACACCCGGAGGCCGCCCCTTCTCTTGCCAGAGCACCACCCGCATTCGCCCAGCTCCTTGGATGCAAAGAGATGCGAGACAGATGGTGAGATGGCATATCATCTCCCTCTCGACAAGTTCCTAGGGGTCTCTGCAGATCCAGAGAAGTTGTAGGAGACAGAAGAAGCAAAGAAAAGTGAGATCACATCAGTGAAAAACAATTCCTTGTTGGGATGTAGTAGCAGTAAATAACTAGATTTTGATTCCGGTATTTCACATCATACTCAAGAAAGGTCATCTGAAAAAACAAAATGCAATTCCTACCTCTTCTTCCTGCCACAGAGGACATGCATCACTGAGAAACATTCTACCTGCCAAGGGTTCAAGGAACTTCATAGATGTAACTAGTCAGAAAGCAAGATAACACGAAACACCTGCCAATTCCCTGACGCTCTCAAGTCATCACCTGGTCTGAAACATTTTCTCTACTGTCCATGAATTATCAGTCAATTTCTCTGCAAAAAATAAACCTTGTATGTTTAGGTTAGAGTTGTTGAGTTTAGTTGTTGTTCAAGCCCTCATTACTAAAATGGATTTTCCATAAATCCTCGTTAACCGGCCCACCTAAAATCTTCTGCGCCTGGAAGGTATTGCTAGTTTTTTTTACACCAAGTAAGCACATCATGCGGACTGCTATTTAGTACCATAGTCAAAAAAGAGGGAAATGGGGAACAAATGATTTTTATGATATTGGACTAATAAGAAGCAGGTAAGAAGCGTGGCAAGAGAGGACTATCGACCCAGAAGACAAAACACAAACACTTAGCGCTCAGTTCTTAACCTATGGTCCTGGGACCCTTGGGGAGTCAAGTCTTATAGTTCTATAGGTGTAGCAGTCAGACCCGGAACAATAATCCGAATAAGGCTTCTAATTATGCATACACTAACACAACATCCCCTTTTTGTTTGCTATCTCACTTCCTATTCATCCTAACGTTACTCATGGACTTCCCACTCCCTAACTGCTGTGGTTGGCCTCTTAATGCTCATTATAAGCCCAAAAGGTCAATGTATCTGACCTTTTAGCCATGATCTGCACTGCTCCCCTTACATTCTCCCCAAAGTAAAATCAGCTAAAGAAACCGGACTGTCCAGGATACTGTTCCAGACTCCTATAAAGCGGCGACGCCCAACCATTTTAAAAACACGTTCAAGTCTGTTGGTCACTTTTTTTAAAGAGACATTAGGGGAAACAAGGTGATGCTTTTTCAACAAATCGCCCTCAACCACCAGCCACCACCACATTCGTACTCTATACTGAAAATGCATAAGTGGCTTTGATGCTCTGGACATATACCCTTTTTCCAGTCAACGTATGCATAAGGCCTTCCGCTAAGCAGGAATACGGGTCGCTGTGATTCTAGTAACTTTTGATTTGTTTGAACTAGATGTTTTAAATGAAATAAAAATATTAATTTTCTGTCATTTTAAATATAAACCAGCATTAAGAAAAAATGAACTGCTTTTTAATTTTTTTTAATAAAAAGACAAAAGTTCCTTAACATCCACTGACAGATTCACAGCCTCCTAAATGTAATGTTTTGCTAAGAATGGGAGAAACGTATCCAGACTGACTGCAGGCAAAAACTCGGGATGCAAGTAACCAATCCATAGGAATTGAGTGCAGTGGGAAGTGAGTGATGGGTATTGGCAGGTTCATTGCTCCAAGAGCTAAGGCTGACTTTTCGCTCAACAGCTAGAATTATTATATTATATTGTGATATATAACAATATGGCGTTTACTACCCCCATGTGGGGCACTGAAGAGCTTGCCTATGTGGGCATGATACGCCATGTATTGTGTGCAGTTGGAAAGGTGCGGCCCACTGTAAGCAGGCTATAGGTCTTTTCGCAAACAGATAGCCTGTGCGGTCCGATAGGCAAGACCTATAAAGGTGGCTATTGGCCACAGCCATAGTAAGTCTATGAGTGACAGTGCTGCTGTTCTTATAGAGTACGCTGCAGCACCACATTACATCAGCAGGACTATGGCCTCCTAGGGCCTCCATTCATTATTCTTGAACACTCAGTGCAGGAAATGAGGGGATCCCATTGTACCCTGGTTGCCGCAGCTATTGGAGAGCCGGATCGGGAATCCGGCTGACCCAGTGAAACATGCTGAATTTGTCCTTATGTCATTTTCTGAAACCGGCACACATTTCAGCAGTGCCAAGATGTTGTCGGTTTTCTCTTCAGAGCAGAAACATGCAGGCAGTGTGAGTGGGCATTCTTATTTTCCCTTTTAGCTGGCCCCAAAACAAAGGCTTGATTTAAAGGGCCGTAAGCCCTTCGTTTGTTGGAGTATCATCCTGGCTGGGAGCCAGCGGTAACCTAATAGTTAGACACCAATGTCATGAAAGGCAACAAAGTCACCTTACTTGCTATCACTGCACAAGTACTTAAGAGAAACTGCAATTTAGAGGCAGGTATTTAACTTTATTCAACCCCTCCTTATGTAAGAGATGTGCTTGCACTGTAAGAATGTCATATGTGTACGTGCTTATGAGTAGTTACACAGATAATTTAATGCCACTTACCAATGTATTTTTTACTACTTTTACAGCACTGGTCATCCCACTGTAAGGTGTCAGAGCGCTTTACATTGCACACTGAGAGACAAATTATAAAGTGTGTAAATCAGTGTACAGGAATGAGGGTTATAAGGTGCAGGAGTCACATAATACCCATATCTTTTGATATTATATGTTGAGGGCATGGTTTGGTGAGACAGGATTTAAAATTTAACATAGTGCTTGGGATTGTGTGTACCACAAGACTATATTACTACTCAAAGAAACTTCTCTTTTCAAGTTTAGAATAAATACATTGAAAAATAATCCAACCATGATATAAACCCATAACTTGAAGTTTGCATGAAGCTCCTTGATGTCGATTAGTAACACACTGTGCGATATTAGAAGGAATGTAACTTATAAATCGGAAATAACAAGAGGATCTCTGTGTCAAAAGCAGCAACCCACTTACCTATCTACATAAAATACAAATTTGTGATCTGCATCTCACACAATTTGCTTTGCAGCAGACACATTAACCCTATATGCTACTTTACGAGTCAAAACTGTGACTAGACAAACATCTCTCAAGCAAGTGCACTAAACAACTGAGTTATCTTACCATTAATATAATCCCCTGAAAACTGCTATGCACACAAATATCTCTGCAGCAGATGCCTTAACCCATAAGAATTTTTTTTTTTTTAATATAGCCTCTTTGTGGCCAATTAATTAAGCAGAACATATGTATTGTTACATTTCTCCTTGTTGCCTATTTCTTTGTGGCACTTTAAAAATAAAATGTATATGTTGAGACTGTCGGAGTGTGCTTTATATTTTTTTGTTTGAATTGTTTTATTAAATTTTAACACTTTAGATACAGTGAAGCATAAAAAATGTTTCCATTGTTGAGTTACATGTATAGGTAGACAGAGACAACCTAGGCACTTGAGTGTACATTGGTGATTGCTTTCTTTCATAGCTGCCACAATCTGTCATCACAGGCCCGGTATTACACATATGTTGAGGCTATCTGTGGCAGTCATACGTGTCCTGGGATACGCCTATGGGTCAAAAGCTTGGTTGTGAAGCTACGCCTACCCATGGTTCTTGTGGGAGCCTTAGTATTCAGCCAGAGTGAGTGGGCATCGGTCCCTGTCCCATACTGCCATTATCTGAGCCGCTGGTTTGTATCCTTAACTTAGAACTTGGGTACTGATGAGGGGTCGCCGGGGAGTCAGAGTGTGCTTTATATGACTCGCCCCCGTCGTGACTCCACCACCTTCTCTCTGCCACACCTTGACCCTTAATTTATGTGATACCCTAGCAAACTTGATCAATTCTGGCACCGTTACTAGTTATCACCCTCTAATATAAGCATTTCAGTTTTCAATATCCCGTCCACTCTCTGACAGGTTTGTCTTTCTGTACTCCACTCAGGCCTCCTCATCAGTACACATCTTTGTACCACTGCCTCGCAGGCGTTTTACTTTGATACTTCCACTTCCGTTGCAGCACACTTTTGATACTTAACATTTTAATTCTCTGTTCTGAAGGTCACACATTTGCTCCCTATTTGTTTCAACACATGAAGTTTCTCTCATGCAGTTTATTTCAGGCGCTTCACTAGCACAGATACGCGCTGTTCTTTCAGGCCTGTACTTGCAGTGCCTTCAACTCCCGATTTCTCCATTCACAGCAAGTGCAATGCTCTGGAAACCATCCACACATTCATCATTCTTTCAGTAAAAATACAGACGCCACGTCTAATTGATGCCGAGATCTCTCCCTATTCACACTTTGAAAAAAGCAGAGTTTCTTCCTAAAAGAAGCATTTGCAATGCAACAGGTCTCGCATTTACGAGAGTTTGAGCTACTGGCATTGCAAATGACAATGCCTTTTATTTAGGTGTTTTTAAAACATTGCCAATAGCTTAAACTCTCGCAAACGCAAGACCTATTGCATTGCAAATGCGTTTGGCGCCCGTGCTATAAACATTTTTTTAAAGCGTTAGGAGTGAGCTATTTGAGAAAATAGTGCTTGGATGCTGTACTTCCGGCCTACCAAGTAACAACACACGTAATAGGGAGTTTTGCCATGGGAGGTTACATAATAAGACAAGACGGTACTAAGGAGGGACTACCAAGCCTTTTGACCAATGAACAGCCACAGCTTACAGTGGACAATGACACAAACCAATGAAAAATATGGGCAGAGAGTGGGCAGAGCTTCAAGTCCCTACCTGAATACAGCATGCCTTGCAGAGGAGTTCATGCGCTGCGCGGGCTCGACATTAAAAAAGGTCCCCAGTTGAGGCTGGTTACCAGACAGGGATATGTCGTATGTCGTTTGGGGCAGGACCGTAGAACAATAACACAGACTTGCAAAATTTAAGCAACGTTTTATCACAGTCTCTTGATCCCTTGACAGCTGAATTTATATTCCGTTAAAATAAAAACGACTTTATCATTCCATTCAGTGCTGGAATTGAAAAACATTTACTCTGGAAACCCATAACTTGGGGGCCAAGGTGTGGCAGAGGAAAGGGGGTGGAGTCACAAGGGGCAGAGCTGAAAAGCGGAGTAACAGTCAATTTATACACTTATTTTTTTTTAAATCTGCTCAAAGAAAGTGGCCCCAAGAGCAAACGGGACAGTAAATCTGTTCTAGTTTACTTAATTGGTGACATAGAAGCTGCATTTTAAAATATCTTTCAGGGTGAAGACACCTGCTGCCGAGATCTTTGTGTGCCCAGCAATTCTGAGGGTGTTAAAATGTCTACAAGTATGGACAATTTGTGATTCCTACATCTTAGAACTCTCATTGTGTTATGTAACATATCCTGTACGTTTATTTTCACACTTGTATGATTAATGGTGTCTCTATGTCTGATGTAAAGCACTGACACCCTACAGTGAGATGAGTAGTGCTATAAAAGAATTAAATAAAAAAATAGGTGTAATTTAAATTAATATTGGTGAAATTACTCATACACACATCTTTTATTCTTACAGTAAATGCACATTTCTTACATGGGCCGTTGAACAAAGTAACAAACCGGCCTCCATGTCATAGATCGTCTAAAGTACTTGTAAAGTGATAAACTGTGTGCCTTTGTTTCCCTTCAATGCATTGCCATCTAGGTGTTAGGCTCCAGGCCCAGTGGTACTTGAACAAAAGAAAGGCTTATGGCCATTTAAGTCAGGCCATTGTTTTGGGCTCAATTGGAAGGGGGGGAGAAAGCCCCCTGACACCTGCAGGCTGCTGCTCTGAAAGAAGTGCAGACAATGTGCAGATGCTGCTGAACTGGGTCCGGCTATCAGAAAATGAGATTAGGGAAAACTCAGCATATTTCCCTAGGCCCAGCAATAGCTGCCAACACTGGGATCATGGGAGATACCTCTACTTTCCAGCACTTGTTCCAATGGATGGCCTATTTGAGCTGTATTCATGGTATGTAATAAACACAGTAGATATGTTATACAATAACTAGACCACTCATGAGCACCTGTCGCTAAACCACTAAAATGCTGGCACGTTAGACAGAATTCTGCTGTTACACCCAAAATGGCCCAGATAGGCCATGCAGTTCAACAGCAATACAACAATAACAGCACGAACCTCAAACAGCACCTGAACTGTCACACGTCCGACTTTTAAAACCACACTAAGACAGAACCCAACACAGATATGCCACCTCGCTGTGTATGTCAACTTATCTGTAACCTAATGCCTACTAGGCGTATATTGGCACGGCACTCCCAGAAGAGATAATTCGCATATTGAGCAGTCGTTTTTAGTATTTCTTGCTGCCAACTGGGGAAGTCGGACAACAACTGCCAATTTCGATAAAGAATCCCCCCCAAGATATATATATTTTTTGGGGGCCAATTTGAATGAATAAAGGCTAGTTTTTCGGCATAGGAGAGGAAATGAGGAGAGTGTACAATCCATGTGTTTGGCTAATTTTGTTAGCAGGATTTTTTTTAAATAGCAAGTAGGCTTTAAAAGTCAAAGCTGTATTTAATTGATAAATGGCCCATTTGTTTTGCAAAACAGCAATTCTATATTTCTGTACCAAAACTTCGCATTTTGGTTGGAATTTCTCTTCACATTTAAACAAACATTATTGTTTCAGTTTACTAGCACAATTCTGGTGTTTGTCAATTTTGTTATGAGCCTGACTGCAGGCATAGATTCTGAAAAGAAAAAAACATTTGTATACAACAAGAATAAGAACATGAATGACGTCAGTGCGCGAGTGGTAAAAGAAAAAACATTGGACTATTAATATTACAACCCTGTGCTATTTAATAATTTTTTTAGTTTGTATAAAAGGAACCGGCGATTTTCGAAACAAATGTCAACAGTTTTCAAAATGATATGAATGGTTTATAAATACGCAACCACAATGCCCACAAATAATCTGAGACAGCCCTCTATTCACAAATGAATTAAACTAATTTACACTCACTGACGTGCCTGGCAAAAGCCGGACCAGGTATGTGATAGACTTTTAGCACTTCTCTTTGACCAACCTACAATATAGGTTATCTCTGGTGACCATGAGCTTTTATATAACAGAAAAAAGTGTCGTTTTCACAAACATGTATTATATTTTTAAAACTTTTTAAAGTATAAGAATGTTAATTTTGTATAATCCGTTAAACTTTTAAAGATAAAATTAAAACTAAATATGGATGCACGCTAAACTAAAATAACTATGGTAACTATGATAGGTACTAACGATTGGATAAACTTTATTTGGCAACATGTTACATTTTAGTTTTCTTTTAAAACGTTCAAAGAAGCAACAGGAAACGGGGAGGAGTTTAAATTATTTACTTTCTGAAATTAAAAACACAAATCAACGAGCTGAAAAACTGCTACGTTTGTATCGACACACTACAGCACACTTCTTTCAAGTCTATTAATTGCACCGACTGGTGGAAACACGCGGAGACCAAGTGCAGCACTGGAAGTGTAGGCTGCTAACTGCGGTTCCTGACCTATGGGGTGAGTTCTGTGGGGGGCGGTCAACCAGTTATCCGAACCTGATGTTTCTCTTTAAATATCATCATTGTTGACAGTGTCGCCATGTCGAGTTCCTTTTTCTCAGAATCCACTCCCGACAGTAATCTCCCTACACTGGGAGGAGTCAATTATTTCTCAGGAATATCCAGGACATCTACTGCTACTCTAGATCCTGAACCGTCTTTTCTAAGGCAGTTTAGTTTCTGGAATTTTCTTTTGCTACTTTTGGCTGTGTCAAGGTCTTTTTTCCTTGAAGGTTTGTATGGTCTGGCTTGACTGGGCAACTATCGCCAGACAGTTATGTGAGCATCACTATAGTGGGGCTTTGGCTACCCCCACATGTTGGGAGACAGCAGTACATGTTCTGATTGGGCAGAAGTAGTGCTCTTCCGCGAAACAGTGCTTGCACTCCATGCAGCTATGATCATTTTGTTTATCCGTCTGCCTAAGCCTAAACATTCAGGGGCACACACACAACACTGGAATGCTAATAAAGCATCTTAGATGACTAGATAATGTATGGTGTTTTATCTAGCAGCAGCACAGATGGAAGGAGGGCACCTACATGGATTTTTAGGTCTGGCTTGATAGTGCAACTGTCACCTGACCTTTTAAACTACACCAATATTATTGTACAGTTATTTGTTTCCACACAAATGCATATCCATTCCCATGCTATCTAGTTGTAATGTTTCATATTACCATACAATGTTCATTTAAAGCCAGACCTATTGTCAATAATTATGTTCATGCCTTGTCTGGCTTTTTCCTCCAATTCTGTGACTCACCCTCCTGACTACCAAGGTATTGCCTGAACTGTGGCTACGGGACGTAGTGGCGGCAGCCATAAACAAAATGTGGTGGCCCGGAGGGAGGGAGCGCGGGCGGTGGTTAGAAATACTTAATTTTAATAATGAAAAAAAAAAAAAACTTTCCTTTAGCCGCCGGCCTCCTCCAGCGTTGCATCACCTCTCCTCTTCCTGCCTGGTCCCAGCAGCCCCTGGGAAAGACTCCCATCCAACCCCTGTGCAGCAGAGCAGCACGGCGATTGGCCTGAGCGGGCTAAAAAGAAGCTGTGCTCAGGCCAGGGAGTCTGTGGGGTTTCTCCAGCCCAGCTGCTCAATGCAGCTGGACTGGAGAAAACCTAAGTGCGCATGTGTGTTTTGGTCAGCCGGCCAAACACACATGAGCACTTAGGGAGTGAAGTGCACGTAGCACTCTTCCTTCCCCCTCCCTGGAGTGCTGGCTCAGAACCAGCAAATGCAAAATAAAACGATGCAAGAACATAGTTTTATTTTACATTTGCTGGCTCTGAGCCAGGCAGTGGGGCTACTCTCCTCTGCCATTGCAGAGGAGCCGCCACTGATGGGAAGGAGGAACCCTTTCTCCTGGCAATCTGGGCTAGAGAAGAGGGTGCAATGGTTGCACTCAGTCCTTGGCAGCAACTGCATAAAATATATGGACAAAATGAAATTTTAATTGTGATTTAGCGCCAACACCACTTTGCAAAGACTATTCAAATTTGTGTGAGGCATGCGCAGTTACAGACAAAAACTGAACATGTTAGGTTTCTGCAAAAGCACAGTTCTATTGCAGGTCATCATGTTGCAGTGTACATATGTTTAAGCATGGAGCACTGACCAAACCTAAGTTGAAAATTGATGATTCACCATGCATGAATAGAGCTTATATTTTTACCACTAGTTTACCAATAATTGAGAAATTCAATGGATTTTCTCTTAAACACAGACGGCAACTGCAGGGGAAGATTTGCATACTTGCTAGGGAGATTTGCATACTTGCTAAGGATCACTCCATAAAGACAACATACTCATTGTGTTTTGTCTGCGAGTGGTGGAGTGTGGAGACGGAATCTTTACAACAAGTTAAAAAGTAGCTTAAGTAAAATATGTGGGGTGTTTTTCACCATGAAGAACCAGTGAAAATGACTCATGTGTGAGCATAGGACAGACAAAGTATCCTAGCACTAAGGTCTCTATAAAACGTATCCAATGAAGTGGGTAAAGACTACCTGTGTATCTTCGGTTTGAAAAGAAATTACGTAGTTTTCTTTTGACTTAAACACTAAATGTCATGTTTGCAGCTTCAGTGCTGCAGCAATACACAAACATGCTAGGAATGCAGCATTTGGAAAAGAGAAAACCAGTGTAGAAAAACGTTTGGGGGCATAGTAAAATAAGCACTGGAAAAGACAATAGGTCTAGCCTTTTGTAACAAGGTATAGATCCATTAGCTTTACTAGTGCATGTTGGCATCACAAAGTAATTTGTACAAATGCCTACTGACACCCTAACCGCAATTTTCAAATGTTCTTTGTTCCTTTACTTTTCAAAGATGGCCAACAGCCATTTCAGAATGACTCATTCAAAAAAAAAATTACATTTGTGCAAGGTACCAGACAAACTACAAAAAAGAAACCCATCCTTTAGCACTACGTAGTTGCTGGGCCCTCAAAAATTTATTTAAAAAAATATATAAATATTCATTTAAAATGGGGTGGCGGCAAGGTGGTTAGGAGAGGAGCAATGGACAGGCAGGGGGAGCCACGGACAGGCAGGGGGAGCCACAGACAGGACAGGCAGGGGGAGCCACAGACAGGACAGGCAGGGGGAGCCACAGACAGGACAGGCAGGGGGAGCCACAGACAGGACAGGCAGGGGGAGCCACAGACAGGACAGGCAGGGGGAGCCACAGACAGGACAGGCAGGGGGAGCCACAGACAGGACAGGCAGGGGGAGCCACAGACAGGACAGGCAGGGGGAGCCACAGACAGGACAGGCAGGGGGAGCCACAGACCGGACAGGCAGGGGGAGCCACAGACCAGACAGGCAGGGGGAGCCACAGACAGGCAGGGGGAGCCACAGACAGGCAGGGGGAGCCACAGACAGGCAGGGGGAGCCACAGACAGGCAGGGGGAGCCACAGACAGGACAGGCAGGGGGAGCCACAGACAGGACAGGCAGGGGGAGCCACAGACAGGACAGGCAGGGGGAGCCACAGACAGGACAGGCAGGGGGAGCCACAGACAGGACAGGCAGGGGGAGCCACAGACAGGACAGGCAGGGGGAGCCACAGACAGGACAGGCAGGGGGAGCCACAGACAGGCAGGGGGAGCCACAGACAGGCAGGGGGGGCCACAGACAGGCAGGGGGAGCCACAGACAGGCAGGGGGAGCCACAGACAGGCAGGGGGAGCCACAGACAGGCAGGGGGAGCCACAGACAGGCAGGGGGAGCCACAGACAGGCAGGGGGAGCCACAGACAGGCAGGGGGAGCCACGGACAGGCAGGGGGAGCCACGGACAGGCAGGGGGAGCCACGGACAGGCAGGGGGAGCCACGGACAGGTAGGGGGAGCCACAGACAGGCAGGGGGAGCCACAGACAGGCAGGGGGAGCCACAGACAGGCAGGGGGAGCCACAGACAGGCAGGGGGAGCCACAGACAGGCAGGGGGAGCCACGGACAGGCAGGGGGAGCCACGGACAGGCAGGGGGAGCCACGGACAGGCAGGGGGAGCCACGGACAGGCAGGGGGAGCCACGGACAGGCAGGGGGAGCCACGGACAGGCAGGGGGAGCCACGGACAGGCAGGGGGAGCCACGGACAGGCAGGGGGAGCCACGGACAGGCAGGGGGAGCCACGGACAGGCAGGGGGAGCCACGGACAGGCAGGGGGAGCCACGGACAGGCAGGGGGAGCCACGGACAGGCAGGGGGAACCACGGACAGGCAGGGGGAACCACGGACAGGCAGGGGGAGCCACGGACAGGCAGGGGGAGCCACGGACAGGCAGGGGGAGCCACGGACAGGCAGGGGGAGCCACGGACAGGCAGGGGAGTGAGCCTCCCAGTAGCAGTGTGCAGATGCCAGGCCTTCACAAAAGCACTGTCCAAAACAAAAAATAATAATTAAAAAAACAGCGCAGGGGGAGGAAATATAGGGGTTAGGCAGAAACAGACGATGGTGGTTCAGGGGAGTCGTAAGCAGCAGAAGAGTGGAAGGGGAGAAGATGAGGAAAAGCACACACTCCAATGGAGTGATAAAAGGAAACTGACAATGTAAGTCCCTCATATCAGCAGTGGAGGGGTACAACTCATCCAACTCAAAATGATGGCAAAGCAGCAATGCTCTAAAGGCGAAAACCCCAAGAACATGAAGGAGAGTCATCAAATCAAGATCAGGTAGCTGAGGAGACATGAAAAACACCCAATCACAAGCCAGGGGCTAACCCAAAGCCCACTATATATGCTGCACTGTTCACCATAGGTCTTCGACTAATGCCAGCTAAAGCAGTATGGAGGCAAGGACATAAAAACTGTGGTTGTCTATTTTTTTAGAAGGTGCCTGAATACTGCAGACTAACCGCAGCTAACTTTGCAACCAGGAGTAACTTGGGTAGAGTCATTCAAGCAACTAACCTGAAATGAATGGATATGTTTACCTAAGTGGAAGAGGGTGGCTTCAACATGACAAGGACGCCTGCGGAAGAGATATCTTGGCATTGGACACGGACACTGTGATAACAAGACACAATGAATCGCAACACTAGCAAGCACCCAGAGCAAGCATTCCAGAAAGCCCAATCTGGATTTACATGCACACATTTTTAATTTCTTTATTCTGCGGTCTACCAATTTCCACAACACAAAGGTGGACTCCAAGGTAAGCCAGCTATATTCTGAGGTCTGTTAACTTCAGCCCTCCATCACTCTTCTTCCAACCCTACCATATTCATATAAGGTAGCTACAAGCCAACTTCATGATGGCAAATCGAACGATTCTCTTTCCATAAGACGCCTCCACGGTTAGAAGGCATCTACTAAGAATTGATGGACTACAAATTTGTCGATGTTGTCGTCTTTGCTAACACTCTCGCCTTCACAATTATATTATGAGATGAGGGTGACCATAACTTTCAGGTGGCCTAAATAAGATTTAAAATGTACACCCTGCAAAACACTCCATTTGCTGTCCAATAATGACACTAGCAAGTAAGGACTTACCCTCATTAATAAAAATCGCATTGGAGACTTAATGCAATAATAGCAGATTCTAGCAAGACACAAATTAAATTTAGATTGCTATTAAGGACAGCCATCGATGCTAAATGTAATGGGCAGATTTGTCAATGTTAAGCATGAAGCTGGCTTATGCGACACACTACTAAGCATATAATGACAATACAAAATTACACAGTAGTCACATAAAAACAGGAAATTCAATTTCGGACATCTACTGTGGTGACACCATTGCCAACTTGAACTTTGTTATTGTTGTCTATTTGATGTCACTCAGAATCCCTCTGTGAAAAACACTTGTTATTTATTGTTACCAATCTAGTTCTATATTTAATACCCTACTATTAAATCCCAGACAAGCACAATGCAAAAGGCCTAAAGTACCCACTGCTGGTGTCGCGTTAGCAAGCAGTTTAGATGAAGGTGAAGAAGTCCAACAGGTCTTAGAACTGCATGCTGAGCTCTAAGACAAGACTATTCTTTAAAGTTGGAGTCAGGTTAAAGTTCAGCCAACTGGCTGGATGGATCTGGAGAAGGGGAATGCTACTAAGAGCAAGTGAAATAGGGCGATTGCAGATTGGTCAGAGGGTTATTATGCCTTACATATGTTGAGGAGGCAGTGAAGAGTTTTAAAGAGGTAAGAGCTTTGACTGGGCCGGTGAAGTTGTCTTCGGAGGGATCATCTGGGTTGCAAAGTTCTTGCGTGGTGAGAGCTGGCATTCTTAGGCAGGAAGTATGTTTAGTGAATCTTTAACCTGCAATCAATTTCCAGTCTCTATGCCAGATAGAAAGCTTAATAATGTATGACAAAGCACTCACTTTCAATGAGACAGTGTTATAAGCCCTCACTCAGGTACTCATGCAATCTCTCAAGTTGCCAGAGCTTGATACTCTGATCGAACTCTTATCCAGAAACTTCACAAGTGGCAAGAAATCAAGAATAATTTCCTTTGTTTTAAGATAACCTATGCTTTCACAATACTGCACTCCTTATCAGGGTAGGGTCTGCAAAGCCTATGACTTTTGACAACTGTGGCTGGTCTCACAAGCGCAATCCTCCACCGTGAGATATTTGAGAAAAATATGCATTGGCAAAACAACTGGTCTGGCCTTGGTGAGCCTATAACTTATTTTGGAAAGATATGCAATGGAAATTAAAGGTAAACATGCCACGTGCATATGATTGGAGAAAAAAAAGAAAAGTATTCATAACAAAAATAAATAATAAAAAAATCATGAATTAAAAGCAGAACTAAAAACAAAGTTTGAACCATCAACCCTGCCACTGGAGTGGATTCTTTTTTAGGTGGACGTGGAAAAGCAAAATGTCAAAAAGCCAGTGAAAACAGCAAATGGATGAAATGGGCTGAGGCCTTGCCCATGCTTTGGTGGGCAGAACAACCAAAGAATGACGAGACATTCTCCATGTATTATTTATTTATCAAGTTTTATATAGCGCGAACATGACCCATGCTCCCAGGATCTGGACACCCTTGTATTCCCCACGACTGTCTCAACCCTACTGTGATTTAGGAAAGAGCTGAAAACATATCTCTTTAAAGAATCATGATGCCATTCCCTTTTCACTCTTAGAAACCAGCTACCATTCCAATCACATGCGGATTGCGTCTTTGCCTTGGACCCTGTAGATAAACTGCTGCCTTTTGGGTACATATGCGTAGTGTAAATACCACATACTTATATGTAGCACTGACTAAAATCTCCAGTGCTTATTTGTAGATGCATTTATTTTTTGTAATAACGTTTCTGGTAAACATAAGGCCACAAAAAAACAAAAGCTGCGTTTAGGCCAGAACTAAAAATAATAAAGTGAAGAACTGCCAAGTAAATTAATAAAAATAATACCACCCACACTAAAGCAAAAATTGTCCAAATTGAACAAATCACTTAATTTAGAGGACCAGAGAAATCGTAAAAACAAGATACTCAATAAAAATGACGAAGTTAAAAGGTATAATTTGCGACATTAAAAGAAAGTGGCTAGCACTGTATTTTTTTTGTAGATTTTATTTTAGCTAAGCTTCGTGTGCATTACAAAAAAGCAACGGCGGTCCGGATTTTCCACGCAAGACTCATAAGTGAAAAAAATAACCTTTCTGTATACACCCAAAAAAAGTCCACACATGCATAAATATCTTTAAAAAGAAGAGCACTGGAAAAGTTTTGTGTTATTTTTGAGTGGTTTAGATGTATTCTGCTTGAATATCCCAAATTCTACGAGGCAAATAATGGCTACCCATATATCTCTCGGGCATGCACGTGTTGTCTTCCTTCCTCCTCAAAGTGAAATCACTTCAAAATAAACACGCTACGCTGATCAGTGCTGGGGGGAACAGTATAAAGCGATAGGCTGGGGTAACCATTAAAACAAGAATGGAAAATTGTTCTGAAAAAGTAGCATGGTACGTGATGTAACAGTTAAAGTTAAAAACTAGGGTTTGTAATATTTATTGACAAACATTTTAGAGTAAAGGGCCTTCTATCCCCGTCAACTGTTCTTGAAATTGAATGGTCCCCAGCAGATGGGAGTAATGTCTCTTATTACGATAGTAGTGGTGGTGTTCGAGGGGATCAGCAGCAGCGGGGACTTCTGAGCTGATTTCTGGGCTGATTTCCAAAATGAGTAACCGCAACCCGCAAGAGAAGTGGGGAGACATAGGAAAGCACTCAGGCTTTCGCTTCAACAGACAACCGAGATGGCTTCCTTAGAAATACGTTAAACCTGGTCTCAAAGTCCTAACTTTCGCACTTCACACGCACTGCAGTATTGAAGGCAAACAATTTTTTTTTATTTTTCTAAACATGGTAACGTCCAGATATACTTTAAATGTGAAACAAGGGTGGCGCATTTGTCATCGTGTTTCAATGGGAGGTCGTGAGAGCGGACCACCTGCTTGGAAATATCACTGACAGAGCAAGCAGGCTGTCTTCTCTGCAGCGGAAAAAATGTAGTTGAGATAGACCTTAGATACTTTTCCTAACACAACTAGAGTGTGAACCGGGCACAGTAATTACCAGACTCAAAGTTGGCAGAACAGCTGGAAGCGCGTGACGTCATTTAAATCCCTCTCGCGTGGCGTCATTTAAATCCCTATTTAACTTTAATCACAGTGAAGCCCATCTTCATTAGAACCCAACTCCTCCCCAAGCCTCGATGAAGAGTCCTTCATAGGGACTCGTAGAGCCCCATATAGACAGGGGGGGAAGTCCCGGTGTCAGGGTGAGGAGAACGGTTACCATGTTACAATGGTTCCATTTACTCTCACCCTCGCGCTAGGTGATGGCTCGACGGTGCAGTTCCACAGGCGGGTTCACCCGTCATATGTTGTTTCAGTCCACGAGTATCCATATCCTGACCTCTAGCAGGCACTCATGAGGAAAAATGTCAGTTTTTTAACAGGCCTAATAAAGCTGTAAATGTAAATTACATGGGAGCAGAGAAACATGTTGGCCAGTCATTGAATTGAGCACATCCATGCCACTAATGTTTAACTTTGTGAACAATTTAGTAGCTGTGTAGGGCACTATGCTTGAAACGTTCTGAGCAGGTTCTCATTTTAGCTACAGAACAAAGGCAAAGCTCTTTTACTGGCTTACACATGGTTTACCAATACTGTCCTCTGACCCATCGGGGTAAGCTGTAGACAGAATGAAGTACTCTAGGGTGGAATATTAACCGTGTTGTTCTAGGCAGGGACAACATTAGGACCCAGTCGTAGGAATAGATCTACCTTCCTTAGGAAAAGGAGGATGCTGATGAAGGGATACGAGGGCTTGTGATCTATTTATTTGAAAGGTTTTATATAGCGCTAGCTAGACCCGTGGGTATCAGAGCGTTTTACATAAGCAGAAACAGTACAATAAATATAAACAATTGTTCAGGGTAAAGCATAAACAGACAAAAACAACAACTTGATTTAGATATAGAAGGGACGGGCACAAGCAATCTATATGAGAGGAGGGCATGGGGTGAAACAAAAACAGTCAGTTATCACACCACCAATGGTTTGGGAATAAAAAGGGACGGACAAGGTAAATAAGAGAGGAGGGAGGAAGGAGGGGCAATGTTATAAAGGTGATAAAAGCACACAGGAAGGACTCAGCAAAAGATTGAGGTGGGGGGGCAATCATCTGGAGGATTAACATGATATGAACGGCAAAATAAAATAAATTGAGTGTGGAATAGTAGGGCGAGCGAAGGAGAAAAGAATAAGGGTAGTGAAGGGAGGGGAAGGATGGGGAAATGGGGGAGGGCGTAGAGTGGGGGACAGGTAGCAACAACAGATGGTGCCTAAGGAAAGTGGGGGGCAAGTAGAGAGTAGGGATAAAGCACGAAGGATCATTTATACAGGGGGAGATAGAGAGTATGGTCAGAGGAGAGGTTATGGTTCAAAGTATTTGTTGAGGAGGTGGAGTTTAACGTCTTTTTTAAAGCTGAAGTAGGAGGGGTTGCAGTGCAGGACCTTAGAGGGCGAGTTCCAGACGTTCGGAGAGTTCCCTGAGAAGGAGCGAGATTGGGTAGATTTCTTAGTAAACAAGGGGGGATGAGGAGGAGAATGTTGGTGCTTCTCGTCAGTCGGGAGCACACTGCTTTGTTCAGTTTATTAGTAAGGTAAAGCGGGGTTTGTTGGTGAAGAGCTTTGTGTGTGATACACACAGTCTTGTTGAGGCATCTGTCTTCAATGGGTAGCCAGTTGAGGGCTTTGAGGGTCAGTGAGATGTGATCAAATCGTTTGCAGTCCGTGATGAGTCTGGCCGCCAAGTGGAGCACGGATCTAAGGGGACCTAGGTGTACTTTGGGGGTTCCGGGGAGGATAGTGTTGCCATAGTCAATTTTGGAGAGAACAAGAGATTGGACAACCCATTTGAAGTCATTTAAAGGAATGAAGGGTTTAATTTTCTTGAGGTGTCGGAGAGTGAAAAGAGCTCCTTTAGCAGAATTTTTTATATGGTCATTATGGGTAAGGTTTTTATCTAGGGTGAAACCAAGTGATTTGGCCGAGTTGGATAACGAGAGCGAGCAATTAAGGGCATTGAGGTCAGAGATCCAGCTTTGGATGGGGAGTCGGTTATTTTTTGGGGAGAAGAGAATGATTTCTGGGTTTTTTCGGGTTCAGTTTGAGATGATTAGAGAAGAACCAGTCTTGGATCTTACTCAGGGTGTTGTTGAGATGAAGTATGTCTGAGTGGGATCTAATCTTGTAGTAGAGTTGTGCATCATCGGCATAGAAGTGATAATTGATTCCGGCTTGTTTCAAAATGAGGGTAAGGGGTTCCATGAAGAGGTTAAAGATGGAGGGGGGAGAGAATAGAGCCCCAGGGGACTCCCAGGGAGACAGGTGTAGGATTGGAGAGGCAGTCTTTGATTTTGATTTGTTGTGCTCTGTGTTGAAGGAAGGAGGAGAACCATTTGAGGACCAGAACATTAAGGCCAAAGCGAGCTTTAAGTGAGTTCAATAAGGCAGAATGGTTAACAATATCAAAGGCTGCAAAGAGGTCAAGGAGTATAAGAAGGCAGGACTCATCATTATCGAGGGAATATTGAATGTCATCTACGATGTTTAGCATAGCGGTTTCAGTACTACAAGCTTTTCTGAGGCCGGATTGAAGGGAGTCAAGTAAATTGAAATTACCTATGTGTTTGTCCAATTGGAGCAATGCACATTTTTCGAGGGCTTTAGAGAGAAGAGGGAGGTTGGAGATAGGGCGGAGGTTGTTGAGATATAGTTGGGATCGGCAGTTGGGGTTTTCAGAATAGGGGTGATTTGACCGAGTTGAAGGGAGTCCAGGACGCAACCAGTGGCGAGGGAGGAGTTGATATTAGTCCAAGAAGGGGCAATGATGTGATTAAGTTGGTGAACACGGAAACTGCTTGTTTAAGAAAAATCACGGATAACGGGGGCTGCGCGGCACTGATTTTACTTGACCTTAGCGCAGCCTTCGATACCGTGAATCACCAGCTTCTGATCCAGAGGCTTAAGGACGTTGGAATTTCTGGTATGGCATTAAAGTGGTTGCGATCCTTCCTTCAAGACCGATCATTTGTGGTTTTTGATGAACATTTCTCATCGGAACCATTACCTCTTGGGTGTGGGGTGCCTCGGGGCTCATCCCTGAGCCCCACGCTTTTTAATGTGTATATGAGCCCTTTGGCGGAACTGGTAACCCCTCATGACATCCAGATCATTACATATGCAGATGACACCCAGCTAGTAGTTTCTTTTGGTTAAGAAGATAAATCTGCTCCTAATCTGGCGTTGTGTCTGCAAGAAGTGTCGAGATGGATGGATGACTCCTATTTGAAGCTTAACGGTGATAAAACTGAACTGTTGTTCCTGGGAAACTGTCCTCCATGCACTATTGCCCCCTCCTGGCCCAAATGTCTTGGCCCTTCTCCAACCCCAAAAGCTGAAATTAAGAGCCTCGGAGTCTGGATAGACCACAACTTGAATTTTAAAAAACAAGCAAGTAAAATGGCCGCAGGTTGCTACGGTTTGCTCAGAATGCTCAGGAAGATTCTCCACCTACTTCCTCCCACTGTTAGGAGAATAGTGGTCCAGGCACTTGTTCTTTCTTGCCTGGACTATGCTAATGTCCTTTATCTGGGCGTCCCTTTGGTAGCCACCAATAAGCTACAGGTCATCCAGAACTACGCAGCACGACTACTCACCAACTCTGCTAGATGCATGTCTGCTAGACCTTCTCTGGCAACGTTGCACTGGCTGCCGGTTGTGCAAAGGATCCATTTTAAAGCATTATGCATTGCTCATAAGGTCCTCTCTAATAAGGGTCCCCCAGTTGTTAGATCCCTCATTCAGCCATACTGTTCCTCTAGACCACTGAGATCTGAAAATAAGCATCTTGTCCTAGTTCCTTCTATAAAAAGGATGCACAGCGGAGGACGTCGCTACGGGTACAATGCGGCAAAACGTTGGAACAGTTTGCCACTGATGATTCGGTCTGAATCTAATTATCTTCCGTTCCGTAAATGTTTAAAGACTCATCTGTTTCCCTAATTCTTGTATCTGATCTAGGATTTGCTATAGGGCTGGGACGCTCTAGGGTAGCCATGCGCTCTATAAATGTCCTTTCAATTCAATTCAACAAGGTTAGAGGGGAGGGGATCTTTGGTATGCGAGGTTGGCTTAAGTTTAGAAATGATATTGAGCACTTTGAGCTCAGTCATAGGACAGAAATCATGCCAGGAGGCATTGTTTTTCAGAAGTAAACTGGGTTATTTGTGGTGGGTGGGTAAGTGGAGGATTACGTGGTTGGGGGAGTCAGTAAGGGGGGCGTGTCATTGGAAGCGTTGGGGGCATGGGGGGGGGGTGGTTGTGACCAGAGGAAGATGGAAGGATTGGTCGATTTTGGTGATTTTGTCAGAGAGGAAGTTAGCAATCACCTCGCATCTCTCGGTTGAGGTCAACAACTCAGGCAGGGCAGAAGACGTTTGTTTTCTAACAATGTTGAACAGTTCTCTGGGCCAATTTTTGGTACGCTCAAGTTGAGCTCGGAAAAAGGTTGCCTTTTCCGTGAAAATGTGTTTCTTGTAGATAGATCTGGCCGATCTGAGGAGGGCAAGGTGAGAGGAAGAGGGGTGTTGTCTCCATGATCTTTCTGCCAGTCTAAGGTGTCGTCTTTCAAGATTAAGTTCCGGATTAAACCAAGATTTGGACTGGATTTTTCTTTGGTGCTTAAGTTTAAGAGGGGCAATTTGGTCCAGGACGTCGCTAATAGTCTTATTAAAATGCTCTGTGAGTTCATTAACATTTTGGGAGAGGGGGGGGGGGGGGTGAAGTTGCGCTTGGAGTTTAGATTCAAGAACACCGAGGGGGGGGGGGAGGGGGGAGGGGATTTGTTTGAGATTTCTGGTCCACTTCAAGTGTTTGGTATTACTGGTAGGGGGTAGTGGGGCGATGTAAGCAATCTGAAACAGTATGAGGTGATGGTCAGACCAGTCTGTGGGAATGATGTTGGAAAGGGAAGTCAAGTCAGTTCTGGAAATGATAGCATCAAGTGTGGCCCCTTTGATGTGGGTTGGTTTGTGACAGAGTTGCTTCAGGTCGTTAATCTCTAGAAGGTTGGAGAGGCGCATGACAGTGGGATCCGCAAGATTATTCCAGTGGATGTTGAAGTCTCCTAGGAAAATATTTTTCGTGACAGAAAGGGAGGAGTGAGAGAGAAGGTCAGAAAATTCATCAGCAAAGAGAGGAGGTTCACCAGGAGGGTGATGATGTTGTGTAGTCTAATCGGAGGAGAGCCCTGAGTGGTGAGTTCAACGCCGAGGTATTCAAAGATAGAATGGTCAGAGTTTTTTTTAGAGTGGTGATTTGAAGTTCATTTTTGTAGATTAAAGCTCGTCCCCTCCCCTATTCTGTCGGGTCTGTCTTTCCTAATGATGGTGTAACCGGGGGGAAAAGTAAGTCGAGGATAGCCGTCAAATGTTCATTGAGCCGAGTTTCTTTCAGGAAGGCGATGTCAATAGCCTCAGTGAGAATGGTTTCAGAAATTTCAGTAGCATCTTGGACTGCTGATCGACAATTCACAAGCATGCAAGAGAGGGGTTTGGGGTTGTCATTTATAGGTTTGCAAGAGTGGATGGAGGTGAGTTGGGTTCGGGACCGAGGAGAGATGGGAGAGGAAGGGATTCTGTTAATGCCCGTAATCACTGGGACACTGGCAGTTTTACAAGAGTGGATTGAGGTAAGTTGAGCTGGAGGTGGAGGAGTGATGAGAGAGGAGGGTGTTCTGTTAATGCCCATAATCACTGGGCTGTTGGAGTAGGGGAGAGGGAGATCCGTTATTAAAGGCTTAGGAAAGTACGACTTGACTAGGTTAGTAAGGTTAGAAGTGGAGAGGTAGCTAGCTGCAGGGGGATGGTCTGTGAGTTCGATTGCAGATGGGGATAGTGCGCCATAGTATAGATTAGGGTAAGTCCTAGAGTAAATGGCGTGGTAATCCTCTCTGAGACGTAAAAGTTCGGCTGTCATGGCAGTGAGTTTATAGTCTATGTAAGTGTTTGCGCAATAAGAAAAAGGGGGGAGTCGGTGGAGGGGGGATGGTGGGGAGTCAGTGTTGATAGAAGAAGGTAATCGAATGAGCGGAGGGGGAGTGAAGCAGGAGGCGGGAGTTGGGACAGTGTTCTGGGTGAAGAACAAGGGATTTAGAGTAGGGAAGGGTGGTTCAGTACTGGAGTTAGTAGAGGGGATGAGAGGGAGTGAGGGTAGCAGGGAAGGACCGCATCGGATAGAGTGGGGAGGATGGTATTGAACAGAGTATTTCGAGTATAGAGGGGCGGTAAGGTATTGGATTCAGGGAAAGGTATGGGAGGGGACAGGAGAGAGCGAGGGATACCAGGATCAGACACTTCGGGTTGAGTAGGGAGGATGTTATTGGGTGAAGGAGAGTTAGGCGTAAGGGAGCGTACAGTAGGATATTCCAGGGGCGGGGGCAGTAAAGCCGAGGTGGGGTTGAAGGAAGAGAAAGGGAGGAGAGAAGGAGTACGAGAAGGGTCGTTATCAAGAGTAAAAAGTGGGGCGTGAGAACTAGAGTACGGGTCAAGGGGGGTTCCACTGGGAGGTAAGATTAAAAGGAACCCACTTTATGAACCCCTAGGGTGTCTCGTCCACTCCATGCACCTCCGACACCCAGTCTAGTGGATACCCCAATCTGTGAGATTTAGGAGGAAACGTACCAAGGTACAGTCATCATCACTAGAACCTTCAAACAATGGAGCGCTTACACGATGACTGAGGTCCAGATACTTGCTTTACAAATGTTAACAAACCTTCAGCACTTTCCTTCAACTGCACAGATTTACACACACCTAACCCCGTAAACAATAACACTTGCACTATAATGCTCCTCTACTAAAACATAATTTACACGGTGGTATGACTGTGGTTTGACTGCATGCCTCCAGGTGCACAGAGTGCTAGCTCTGTTGCATAATCTGCACGGTCACTGAATGTAGAGAGAGAAAGAAAGAGAAAAAAAGAAAGCAAAAGGAGAAAAGAGAGAGAGAGAGAGAGAAACAAAGAAAGACACAGAGGAGAGAATGAAAGGAGACCCAAGTGTGTGTAATCCATGCGGGTAACAACCACCATCACCGGCCCTCTGCAGGTACATAAACAGCCGAGGCCCCGCAAAGAGCAGTAACAAGCAAATAGCCAGACATCACCCATGGGTTATTAAGGCAGGCAGCAGCGATCCATCAGGATAACACCTGGGCATAGATCTTATGTCAAGCATGGAAACGATGCTTTGCAATGGCTCAGGCTTAAAATGCTGCAGAGACTTAACTACATGGCTAACACGTTGAGAGACAGCTGTGCACGAGCTCACTATCAAACATTTTTTGGATGCTTGATTGAATTGTTACATTGAGGACAAGCATAAAATAAGAGAATAAAATGATTTGAAGCACATCTCAGGGACAGTGTAATTAAGAGCACAGTACAAGGTGAAAAAGAGTCCCACAGGGGAAGGGGCAACCTTTCCTTGCCCTGTCTTTATTGATTCGGTAGATTAATTGGACATTACACTAGATGGCGCCAAGTGCCACGTTCACTCTTTCGCTGGACTACGTTTATTTTAATACTTAGAAATGGGTGCTTAAAGCACCCGGCAAAAACAGAAAAAGTGTCAAGAGGGCCCCACATTATGTTTTTGCTACATGCATCAACAACACGATTGACAGGACTGAAAGGGGACACAGATAGCCTGGCTAGAGAAAACAGACAAAAAAATAACAATTTAAGCACAATGACAAGCATAAGTAGAGGCAAGCACAGGTAGTATGCGTCAATGAGCATCTGAGCTAATTGGCGAACAGCACAGGTGTTCGACTGCAGGCAGCATAATACACCATAGCAAGTACACAGGAACACCACAGCACAGAGCATGGGCATTACCTTCCAGGGGGCATGGGAATAATCTGGAAGGAGCTGGGGGGGTATATGTGCCAGTGAGCACAGGGATATAATGTGGTGCTGACGATGGGGCTAATGAGGCAGGGAGAATGTAGCACAAGAGCAAATCTATTTGATGATAAGCCAGTCGAAAATGTGGCCAGATGTAAACTAGTTGGAATCAAATAGATAACATGGCAGAGAATTGTGGGAGAACATGGCAACGAGCATGCTGATAATGTGGCAGCGATTTATATTATGTTTGCAACGTTACTAAATACAGTTTTCTGGTGCTGTCACAGAGAATTCTGGGAAAGCACAACTTGAAAAGCCAGAACTAAAATAGCTTTAAAGCCTTAGAGAAGAGCAAAGCTTCCAAAGCACATCAATAGCGTGGCAGAAAGTTTGGTATATAGCATGGTGAACAGCATGCCAAAAACTGCCAGAGAGCTAGGCAAAACGTGGCAGACAGTATGAGGAAAAAAGCGGTGGAGCGCAGGGTAACAATATGGCAGACAGCACAACATTGGGGAGAGAATGTAGCCTTATGGCTAGAGCGGTCGACCTCGAAGCTGGGGTACAGGGTTCGAGTCTCGGCAACGACGATCAACATCCTGTGATTGTGGGCAAATCACTTAATCTTCCCGTGCCTAACAAAACAAGCATTGGCATAGCCAATAGGTCTCGCCTTTGGGACCTTATAAGTGTTTAGCTATGCAACAGTTGCATAACTAAATACCGATAAGGTCCCAAAAGCGAGACCTATTGGCTAGGCAAAGCGGAAAGTGATCGCGATCACGCTCAAACATCAAAGCAGCCGCGGTAAAGCGCAGTGTGCGCGCCCGCGCACATGCTCTGTAGCTCTAGGCTGGCCTGGTAGCACTTTTTGGAGCCCTCTCAATAAGTCTCGCCAGACCAGCACATGCGCTGGGTCAGGCGAGACCTAACAATGAATGTGTCCTTCTGTAACGAAACTGGTGCTCATGTAAAGCACTCTGATATCCGATTTCTCGGGTCTGGTTCACGCTATATAAAATTCTAAAATAAAAAAATTAAACAGAAGGTGTATTTTTAATGCAGGTTCACCGGTAGGCATATTGGCGCTGAACAACAGATGTATATTGTTACCCAACTCAATGGTACTCATTTTATCGATCTCAGATGGACTGAGTGGACTCACCGAGATTTGAACCTGTGACCATGAGGTCGAATACAGGCCCCTGCAGTGGGTGCATTAGTTCACTCAGAGCAGGCTTCTCCAATGAGTAGCTCGTGAGTTACTGGCAGTTCTCCAGCTACTTTTAAGTAGCTCTCCTGTGTGCAGCTCAGTTTGCTCAATTAGAAGCTTTGTTTGGTCGAGTATGTATACCAAACTCGAGAGTGTGTATTTAAGACGAAAATTCACTTTCAGAACTCCTAAACTGATGTTTGGAAAAAAATGTCTTAATTTCCAACATATTTTAAAGCTGATATTTGAGCGATAAATCATGTGGCACTGGTGAGACGTATTACAAATATCCTTACATTGGTGCCAGGGGCATTGCAGCCTTGGCTGTCATGTGGAGGTATCTGAAATTGACAAAACCTCTTTTACATTACAGCTGGCAACCATGCCTGATGCACTGAGGTGATAAATTAGTAATCTGGCATATGCTGGTAATTAATGTAATCTTGTCTGATGTGGTCATTAGGAGTGGCTCTTACTAGTAAAATGGTGATAGACTCCTGACAGAGATATTGAGAACATAGGCATGATGTGGCAGGGAAAACTTTGAAGTGTGTGTTTCTGCTAGGAGGACAAGTATAAGGGTGAGGTGAGTAATGCAATAAGGTTCTGAGTCATAATGTAGCAAGCATGCTATTGGAGTAAGCACAAAATGATGGCGAGCACAGGCATACACCGCAAGCAGCCTAATTAACCCCTTCAGTGCCAGCCCCTTTCCCCGCCCAGTGCCGGCCGTTGCATTAGCGGGCGGGGTCTATGACGAGCTGGACTCGTCATGGGCACAGCGCCACCGCGGCCCATGACGAGTCCAGCTCGTCATGGGCACTGAAGGGGTTAAATACATTCATGAAAGCCGATAGCCCCTTACCGGCACCAACAATCAACAAGTTCCTCTTTCTTCTCTCTCCTTTCAGAGATAATCAAAAACAGACAAAAAACACCCAATTGATCCAAAACTGAACAAAATCCATCCAAAAAACACCCACCTTCCCAGGCGACCAAGCCCAAGTTAAAAAAAAAAAAAAAAAACAGTAACTAGTAACAAGGCCTTCTTCCTACTACTATCAAGTCAAGTTTTCACCTCTTCAAAAATGTCTGGTGTCTGATCAATGCATCGCTCGCCCGAGTTGTCATTGCTAGATTTCTAAAAATAGGCTAGATTACCCCTACGGTGAAAAAGTCCACACCTGGTCCCAACTTGTTGGTTAACTTCAGACGTGTTTCCAAACTACCCAAGCTATGTAGTCATTAAATAGAGTCTCAAAACAGCAAATTAAGTATATTAACATCAATCAACTAGTAATCGAGAGATCTATTTTCAGCATAGAGACACACCCTAAAGGCCAAGCATACCTTTCCAGATGGGTATGACCCATGCTTACTCGCCTTACTTGATCTATCAGCAGCGTTCAACAATGTGGATCGCCACAGGACACTATGTTAGCTGTAACATAGATCTGGATTATGTAACCAAGATCTTAATTGGTTCTCATGTTTGTCATCTCACCACACCCAGCTTTGGAGGATGACATCTGAAACAGTGCACAAATGATGCATGGCATCTCCCAAGGCTCTGTATCAACAATACAGCGTTTAACCTTTATCTTAAACCACTACGTTCCTTTCTTCCTTTGGGATCTCGAGTCTCCAGCCTCTTGAATACTGATGACACTCTGCTTTAGCTAAAAACATTATCCATTAAGGACATTCTCACACTTTGACTTGTCTCATGAATCTCTAGAAGTGGGTTACTATCAACATTCTCATGCTTAATCCCCAAAAAGGAGTTAATCCTCTTCACACCCAAGCTTAACATTTTTTTTTTTACCCAGCACCTCTAGCTGAACAGGTTCTCCTCTTCTCTCTCCATCTCAATACAATAGTTGGGAATTTACCCTAATAACACTACTGCTATCATGCCACACTAACAAAGTAGCCCAATTTGACAACTTCTTCCTCTCATCCGCTCAAGAAAATTGTAAACTTTCCCACACCAAATCAAAAGAAAAGCGCAGCACATACTCTAATCATATTTCGCCTGGACACTGGAAATGGCACTCTGGCTGGTGAGCCCTACTGCACTCTCGGCCCACTCCAAGCTGTTCTTCACACTACAGCCTCACGCTTCTTAGCCAAGAGAAGATTTGACTACAATGCCTCAGTGTTGAGACTGAAGCTGTCTTCTAATGTAGGCCAGGATGAAATGTAATATCTGTTGCCTTATGAAGAAAGCTCTCTGGTAAACGAAACACACACCTATCTGGCCAAATTGTTGACTTCCTCTAAGAGACATAGGGGTGTGGGAAGAAAGACTCATTGCAACTCGAAATCACGAAATTCAAAGCATCCTTAGCCCTGAACATTCCTTTAGTGGTGGAGCAAATAACCTATGAAACTCTCTTCCTCTACAATAACCCAACTGAACATCCTCTCTTGAGGAACTAGCTGCAAACTCATCTCATTCATCTTCACCAGAACCAATTCTGAACCTTAAGTTACCATGGGGCTCACGACTGGTCAATAAAAATTGCCCATGGGAAAAACTATAACTGCAGCTTCCAATTTTCCCCAGGCAATTTTACCAGCAAATTCAAGGTTCTATAGGTCAAAAAAGAGATTAACGTGCAGATGCATTCATGCCATACTTGATATTCATATGTGTTCCCCATAACCATCCCGTTTTCCCTAAGAACATTTTCCAGGTTATACCTGAAGGAATATACGTTGGGGCAAAGAACCTAGAGTGAGAAAACTGTGCACAAACTCGGAAGTACGAAATTACGAGCAAACCTAATCGGAGCCTAAATTCGGATTTAGAGCGCAACAAAGAATTATGGACATTGTCTCCAGTTTATCCAATGTCTTCTATTTATTTCACTACCTAAAAATTCTTAATTTCAACAGTTCTTGTTCTGCGTAAAGAACAGTAATACCTTTTACTGCAGTGGCTCTATAGAAAGATGTTAAGTAAAAACATGGTGGCAGGCATAATGTTGCGGTGCAGATTTTACAAGGATGTGTTTTTTCGTTAAAAACTTTGCAATAATGATTTGAGGAAAACAGGTATTGAGTTCCTCCAAGAGCAGGTACAACTGATTAGGCGACCATGGGCTTTAAACTCAGCGACTATTGGAACAATCTGGATACGCCTTATCAAGGGTACAAGTACACAACAAATAAATAGCAACAGGATAACATTGTCTGCACCACAGACCTAGTTGTTATGACAGGGCATTGATAATAAGTGGAACAGATGTATACAACAAGGCGCTAAGCAACAAGTATGGACTTAATGAACTGCAAGCAAACCGTAATAACCATTACTTTGTACAGAGCCTTCTGTTTCCCATGACCCAACCCGAGGGCAGCTGAAATGGCAGGTAGCGTGTTACGTGAACCCTAAAGTAAACAAATACAATGGTAGAAACATAGGAAATGTACGACAGGAGGAAGGTGGTTGAGCACACCGAGGGAAGGAAGGAGGCGCGAGCGTGCTTGCTAGTGGAAAAGAACTCAAAGGTGGCAGGGGTTGGGTTTAGCAATGGGAGAGAAGCAGTGACAAAAAGGTTTGGGATTTCTTCGTGACACGGCGTCATGGTTGTTGTGGGGCGCAAAAGTAGCCAGGAAAAATATGGAGTGGCTTGGAAGGTTGAGTGTTGACAAGGTGCACTTAGGAAATGAGCTGTGGGATAGATCACTATATAAATTCTAATCTATAGGTATGACAATGGACGGAGCGGCGGAGGCAATTATTCGAGCACCTACCAGTAAAGCGGCCCCCGCTGTCCCCGTGCCCTCGCCGCCGCTGAAGGATGAAGTAGTTATTGGACTTGTGTGTGACCCAGAGCTTCAGGGCGCTCTTCAGCACCACCTCCTCAGGTTTCAGCCACATCGCTGACGGGTACGAGAGGCGCGGCGGCTGCTGCTGCCCGGGCCCCGGAGCCCAGCTTTATCACATCCACGGCGAACCCCCCTCGTGGGCACCCGCCTGCGCCGCTGCAGGTGCCCCCTGCACCAGCTTCAGCCGCTTCCCGCAGCCGCCGTAGCCCGGCTTCGGAGCAGCACAGTTCCGGCATCCAGGGAGGAAGTTCCGTATCCTCCTCCCCTCTTTCCAGCGGCCTCTGGCGCCTCCTCCCCGCAGCACATGGATCTGCTCTCCGCCTCCCGAGTCCAGGCCAGGCTCGACGCAGAGGTGTGTGAGGCGACGGGGCCTCCCCAAAACATGCGACCGGGGCTCCACACACAATACCCCGGTTAGGTGGGGCTCGAAAATTTGAGGGAAGGGCGTCCTGAAACTAGTATTGAGGCTTCAAAAGCGAGAGTCCCTCACACGAGTACCATACAACTATGAACAGCGAGAGCTCAGATAACGCCTGAGAAGTGTGTTGTGTTTCAAAGACTCAAACATGAAGTGTGTGCACGAGAAGGCTCGGTGTTCGAATGAGACACCTTATGTTTTCAAAGGAATGCAACTTGAGGCATCGGAATGACCTAAACGTCCTGCTGCTTGAGGTATCAGGGCGAGTAGAATCAGAGGTGCGTTTTCTAGGCTAATCCAGTCGTCCGCCCCTAAACTCATTTAAAAGTTTAAATTACAAACAGACATACGAACCATAAAAAAATTCGAGCTACAAACATGCTACAGTACATTACTTTGTGTAGAAAATATAATCATATGCTTCAGAGCCTCAAAAGCATTCTTACCAAGTTGACATCCATATAAGTTTGCCTGCAGTCTACTGGATTTCCTCACTCAATTCGACGGTATGTTAGAGGTGGTGTTTGGGGTGTGACAACCCTCTCCCCCGCAAATAAATGCTTTTTTTGCTTGGTAATTGGGTCTTGGGGCCCTGAGTTGGGTCTGCTATGTCTCTGTTGGCTTTTCTCGTTTTCCTGATTTCACTCAGAGGTTTTAACTTGTTTATCGTAGCAAATTGGCACCCATACAAATACTGCTTGAATAAATGCAAATGTACTACTTTGTGGAATTCACAAACATTGGCAGTAGTACGCTTGGAAAGCTGTGAAGGTCTCAGACTTCCAGGCACACTACTGGCTCTCAAACACCAAAAGGTACTGGGGTGAATTCTTGCAAATAGTCTAACCACTGGCAACTGCTCAGGGTGGCATTACGAACCATCATTGTTCACCCACTGTGCTACACTATACAGAGGCTCTGATTAAGGGACTACCAGACAGAGTAAAGGCAGATAGGGTGGCAAAGGACTTTACACCTGCCACCATGCCTGTCAAAATTCAGAGATGTCCGCCGGCCCTCGGACTTCTCAATACATTGACAGGAATTGCTATAAAGGCGGTTTCCATCTAACTTTTCCAACGTTTTTTATTTTTCAAAACCAAACAGCCAAAGTTTGTTTTTCAAAAATAGATGAACAAATAACCCCCACATCATGGGATTTTTCTCCCATAGTGTGGGTGTATTTTTCTTTTTTTACTGTCCCTCACAGTCAGACTATACCTGGTAGTGACTGACAGTAAAAATACATAAAAGCCATCTGACCATCCACTCTAAATAGAGCAGATGGTCGGAAGGCTTAGCGCTGACAGCCTCTACTCAGTGCTTAATTTGTGCCAGTGCTTAGCACCGGCACTTAATTATCTGGGCTGGGTCTACACTCATTTAGTGCACCGAATGTAATTGGTTTGATAGTAATTAGTTGAGTGCTACTCTACCGCGTAAGTTAGACTGTTACGTACTGGTTGCGTTGTGTTGTTGATGACTGATGTTGAAGTACTGACAATTCTGTTTATGATTATTCGACTGATTATATGTTGATTGATGATGGCGTGGCGATTATGCTTATAATTCGATTCAACTGATTATGATGATGATGGCATGGTGGTCGGCGGCCCGGCCCGGGCTTGATGGATTCAGTTACTTTTGGTTTTGGTTACAGTTCCACAAATGACAAATCTCATTCTGCAAGGGTTGGGGCTGTGCGCGGCAAGCAGCGTTGTACAGATTTTTTTTAATGGTAATGCACGCGCGTTCGCTGCTGAACCACACCCCAGCATACCGCACGGCCTCACCTCGCTCTCTCACCACCACCGAGTCATCATGACCATTGTTCAAGGGTACAAGAACCGTTCAGCAGCGTCGGTTCACTTCTAACTTAGGTATGAAAAGTAAGCCAGCAGCAAGCACGAACGGCCAGGCCAGACGACGTTGTTGCGGTGTGACGATGTGCATTGGCGACTTATTGGCATTGAGGACTCAGAGTAGCCACCAGTGACGTAGTCGCTGTCAGCAATGAGTGAGTACTACTACTGGCCAGTCTGACTCTGGCCAGTGCCGCGGCTGCTGCCCGCCAGTAACCGCACCAGCCACCAGGTGAGGCAAGGCAAGGCCTAATCAGTTAAACTTAAAATAAAGCTGCACAGCAGCCTAACTAAGTAAGGCTGCAGCCTGCGCACTACTGCAGTAGTCGGTGTGTGTGTGTGTCCCTGTCCCGAACCGACCAGTAACTTAAGTTTTAATTGACACACACTGTGACTGGCTGGCTGAACTGTTACTGTAAAGTAAGGTAGCGGCCGAAGCCGCCATGTGATGCCACCATGATCATGCCGCCCGTCCTGTGGGTGGCAGTGGCGTGGTGGTGGCCCATGCCAATTGCTTGCTTGCCAAACCAACCAACGCTGCTTTTTGTTTGGGTGCGCACAGTCCTGCGTGTCAGGCGCCTCCCTCCACCCTCGGAATCCTCATCAGACAAAACACACAGACTGAGAGGACAGGGTCCAGTCACAATTATACTGCGTGCATTCTAACTCGGCAACCTTAGTGGGGCTTGGACTTGTGACTGGGCCGGGGTGGTGGGCCCAGTAGTCCCAAAGGTAAGCAGAGGCCGGGTTAACCCCCAGCACTTGGGTGGAACCTGGAAGTGAGTTGACGTTGACACGATCCAACTCTCCATTCTCAGACAATCAGAGGAAAGAATGAGAAGCTTTGCAATGTATATTCTTGTTTTAAAAGCACCTGCTGCTGTCGAGTTCTTCCCAGGCCTCCAGTAATATTCAGGCATAAATTAAAATGTCAAGATAACTCTGATGATTAATCGTCTTCCTGGAGAGAGCCAGAGAGTTTTGTCTAGGGGAAGTTGTGACTGCTTGTAACGTAATACAGATGGTTAATATACCTGCTGCAAAGAACGTTTACCATGCAGATCAAAAAGTGCATATAATATAAAGTAGGTCAGTGTGTTACTGCTTCTGTCAGAGAGATCCTTTTGTTACTTGCAGTTTGTAAGTTAAAATCCTATCATAGAACAGTAAGCTATTAACTGTCATCAAAGAGCTGCATGCAAACTGCACGTTATATATTAGAGCTATATGTTTTTTTTGCCCAATATTTCTTTATCCTAATCTTGCAAAAAGGTTCATTTGGGTAGAAATCAATTCTTATTGGAGAGAACCCCTAACAATGCTGTTATGTTTTAAATTCTGAGTTTGTGCTTTTCCAGACTTAGAACTCTTAAACTATATTGCTTACAATGACAATCATGGATGACATGTGACTTCTATACCTTGTACTCCTGTTTGATGTAACATTCCCTATATACTGATTTACACACGTAGGATTGTATCTATGCAATGTGTGTATGATGCAAAGTGCTCTGACACCTTACACTGGTATGATAGGCGATCTAAAACGAAATTAATCTGAGAGACAGTGGTTATGTTATGGGGACTTGAACGGCAGGGTTAAAGGGTGGTACTGAGGGAATGCGTGTGAGGGGTGGTCATTGAGGGGCGCCAACAATGTTGCACAGGGCGCCACACTGCCATCAGTGTTAAAGCCGGCCCTGAGCGAAGTAACCTTTTGCGAAGGGTAGGAATATTGCATAATGTGCAGTGTGGTGGTAGGCAGCGTGATGCCGGTTGCAGCAGGTCACGTCACCGCTTGGTAGTAGTAGCATGATGTAATATGTATTAAAGAGATGATGTGCAAAAAAGGAGTAGGTCAGCCATCGCCCTCTCAGTGTCCTCCATTAATTTAATTCGAACTTCAAAGCAATCTATAATGCGCACCGGCTGCCACCTGAGCATTTGATTACACAGGCCGCCCCATTGACTTTTCATGCCACTGGCTTTCTTCAGTGACTCGTGGGTATTTATTTTTCCCAAGAATAGTTTGCTTTTATTTATGGCGGAGGTTGGCAGAGCAGCTGTATCTGTCTCTACTAAGGAAATACTTTTGCCTAATGAAGTTTATTTATGCCTGTACTTTCTTAACGTCATTATTACTAACAGCCGCAGAAGCATGGTAGCAAGAGGGAGGTGAGGTGAAGAATAACTTAGAAGATGCCAGTAGGGAGGAAAGTGTAGGAAGCAGAGAGAGAGCCAGAGGTAAAGAGGGGTGAGCCGTGAGGTTACATACCAAGAGAGAGATGACAGCGCAAGAGATGGGTGAGGAGAGAAGGAAAGATATATAGAAAGACAGGGTGTTGAGGGAGGGATAGGTAGACTAGAGAGAAACTAAAGTAAAGACAATCAGAGTTAGAGGTAGACATATACTGAATAACCCCATACCCCTTCGGCCACTGGAAATGACTGTGACTGACTCATTCAAGTTTATTGCATGATTTTATTCAGTTTATCTGTTTAGAGTGTTTTCACAACACTTTGGTTTATTTTGCCACATAAGCTATGTAAAAGGTGTACCTTTGTACTCATAGACTCTGTTCAAAATGGCATACCCTACCCCAGTATTGTCCTTTCCCCAAATCAGCACATTTAGCACTGAAATTGTCCCTTTTCAGTGCATTAGTGATTTTAGCTAATTTATTCCAAAATTGTGCTTTAAATGCACTTTTGATTTAATCTTTTTCAAAATGTTCACAGGAAAGGGGAACCTCCTATCAAAACCTTACTATGAGGAAGGCTCCCTTCCAGAAATTCAGATCGGGTATATATTACAACTGACTTTTAGCAGTGCCAGTTGACGATGTGGGTGGAGCTAATATAGTTAGTGGGTGGAGCCAGTGGACGAAGTGGGTGGGGACAGAGAAAAGTAGGTGTGGTCTCCGACAAACATTTGAGCACCTGCACTTCATATTTGACAAATTAAGCACTGCCTTTACTCTATTGGGCCATTGGAGGAAGTTTTACACGCACAGAGTACATTTTTATCCCTCTGTGTAAAACTTACAGTCTGCCGGACTCAAAATTTGCTAGGCGGACCTTGAGTTCCCCCTGCAGCCCACTGCCATTTTAGTTGGGAAATTTGAGATTCAGAGCCCCGAATTTCAACAGACTAAGCTACACCCCTGTCCATTCCTTTGCTTAAATGTGACTCTTCCAAATCAGACTAGCTGCTTGGTCTTGTTTTATGCAATCAGAATTGACAAACATAAGGCAGGAGAATTCTGACTGGCACATCAAATATACTTGTCAACCAATGCTTGATCTGTGAAAGAATGAATGCCATTGCCCAAAGCTCTGCTCAGAAGCCCACGGCTGGCACTACCTGCCTCTCACCTCCTCGCAATCCCACTGCCGACCCATCTGCCAGTGCAATTTGATTGTCAAGCCTTCAGACTTTTACCAGCATCCACAACTGCAACCCCAAATTAATTCAGACATCTATTATGAGACAACCAATAGTCTGGTCTGCAAAAAATGCGCCCATAGAAGGCCAATCAAAACATCCAGAAACATTGAATCACCGAGAACTCACAACGTTAGTTTCACCAATTCCCTTGAGTAGCATGGCCCACTGCAAGGGGTCTCAGTGGCACTAAACTCCCTTTCACAGTGAGGGAGTAAGTCTGAAGGACAAAACTCCGCTTCCCCCCTACTCCCCACACGCCAAGCGATCCACCCACTCTGCATCCCCAGCAGCTTATTCCAACTACAGATGACTTGTTACAACTGCAGGAAGACCCCCCTATTTCAGGCATGATAACTGACCCAATGCAATGGAAAGGGAATATTCGAGCCTCAGTATTTGGGAGAGAGCTTGACAGTCTTTCAGGATGTTTTCTTTTACCTGGGGCAAACCACATACAAGAGGCAGCCGTATGGCAGAGACCACTACTCAGTACCCTGGACGAGACCTCCAGGACATTGCAATTTCAATCAGATAAGCTGGATATTCAGATCACTCTGCTGGAAACACTTGCTCAGTATATCACATCAATTGACACAAGATTTGAACGCCTTTCGGCGACAGTAAAAGACCTCCTGAGCGAATCAACAAAATCTCTTCCAAACATACAGTGGTGGCTGGTGACAGTTTAATGTGGGGTAGAGCATAAATGCCTGTCTTGAATGTCATGTGGCTAGTGAGCCCAACTCTTACAATTCTGGCGGCCAACCAATGATCATAGCAACAGAAACAGCAACCCACTGAACTACCCTAAGAAAAACCATCAGGGTCAAATACAAATATTTCTGAAAGTAGCAAACTTCCCTTTGAGTTTAAGGAAATTATTGTGAAAATAAAAATAACTTCAAATTTCTGCAGTGTATTTTAACACTTCCCCTTTACGAGGTAGTGGTGCCCAAACCTGAACGGTTTCAATATTAAGTGAGGTCTCATGGCCACAGACACACCACTGTACTTAACGCATATCAGGACTGATGATTCAAGACTAACGGAAACACAGTACATTATTCAAAAGAGAACCACATTATTGTTTCTGGCACAGCAGCTCAACAGTGCAGTCTTTTTAGGTCTCGCCTACGCAGCGCTCATGCGCTGCTTAGTAGGCCCTTTAGCCGTCGCTCTGCTCTTTTTGGAAGCACATACTCATGCTTGTGGCAGCATCCAACTTGCGGGAGCGAGCACAGGCATGCCACAAGCACGAGTATGTGCTTCCAAAAAGAGCAGACTGCGCGCACACGCACCACTCCCGAAAACAGCTGCTGCTTGTTAATTAGTGCAGCGCGCACGGCACGCACCACTCGTGTGTTTAGCTGCTACTTTTTTTTTTTAAACCACTATGAGAGGTGCAGCTGAGAAAGTGTTTGCAGTACTTTTAAGAAGCTGATAAATTAATGTTTGATGTTATATGAAATCATTATTGAATACAAATGTTACTTCACATTTGTGAAAAGGTGGGTTTCAAACATTCCCTAAAAGAATGCTCAGTATTAAAATCCACAATTTTTTGCTTGGACTTTTCATTCAGCGTGCTCGCTACGATAAGGCGAAATGTGTTATTTCTATTTCAGCAGCTCTGCATTCACTCCTGCTTCCTTTTAGTCACACGAACTCTGTACAGTGCAATAGTTCGTTATTAAGAGACCATGGCTGTACACATACATGCATATCTCAGCATCCTGCCATATTGAGTGCTGAAATACATGACACCCATTGAATTTAAAGAAAGGGGCGGACCTTAGAGTATGTTCAAAGCGCTTCCGTAACATCCTCGATGGCTTTTCATCCAACAGCGCCACTGCATGGAAACAGGGAGTCCCTAACCAATCCCACAATCTCTCAGTAATGTGATTCAGCAGCTGCATCAGATCTACAACAATTTAAGTACTGTAACACCAGTATTTAGTTTGTAATAACTTTTTTGCAATGAACAGCTTAAACCTTCACTTTTTTATATTTCCCTATATTTATTTAAATACATGATTTTACGATTTTAAATGACCCACTTACCTCTACAGTATATTTCGCAACATAGATTACCCAGTACTTCATGCAGTATATGGAGGGTTGTGAGGGGTCGTACGAGCAACAGTAATTTTGATTAATGCAGTGCCCTGAGAGCAGTAGGCATATATCCATTTAATTTCTTCTAACAAATGGAAAACTTCTACTTTTTCGTACATCAGACACTCAAGAACGATATTATTTGTTTTGCAAAAAGTTTAATTAGGCTGGCAACTGTTCAAGTTCAAAGGATGATGATATTTTTCCTTTATATACTGAATTGACATTATTCAGAGTACTGAATGTGTGTTAATATCATTGGTACTCCAGTGCATGACCACATGTACTTTTCCAACACGAGGTTAATCTCACCCAGTATGTAAATGCACAAGATTTATTTCCCCAGTATATGATAAACTGGGAGGTTTCCACTGTACTAAATTTTGTAATTACTGTTGACCTCAAGGCATGTTTTCCAATAAGGGGATTATTTCACACATAGCTGCTAAATTTCCTAGGTCCATGCTTGGCTAGTTAGGCCAGTCCCATTTTTTTTCTTAGAATTCTAGGACTTGTAGTCATGGTTTTATGCTGGGTTAAATATGACTACAAGTCTCAGAGTTATAAGAAAAAAAGCCAAACTGGCCTAACTAGTCAAGCAAGGTCCTGGGAAACTTGGTAGCTATTTTCACACGGTGTGACAGCATGAGGGTTATGTTCACCAGTGTGTGAGATAAACCACAAGTTCTCCTCACTCGTTTGTGACTACACAATGTTTATTCCCCACCACCCACATTGTGTAACAATACAAGGATTTTCTCACTCGAACTTCATAAAACATTGTTATCTTACCCCTGTGTGTGACACTAAAAGATTTTTTTTTCTCGCAGACAGCCACCTATGCATGTATCTTTCTCCCTGAGTTGTCTTTTTAGGTTGAGCCTACTGGACAACACCCTTGCCAAATTTCCCAGGTCTATGCATGACATGTTCCAGTCCATATTTTTTTCTTTGAATTATGGGATTCGTAGTCTTGTTCTTTCCATTATAAAACAGGACTACAAGTCCCAGAAATCAAATTAAAACACCTGAACTGAAACAGCACATCATGCATGGACATGGAAAAATTAGCAACTATGAGACAGTGCATGCTCTGTCTGTTGGGAGGCATATTGTAGCTTAGCAAGAAGACAGGGGCTTGGAGCCTGCTCATTCTAACTTACCATTGATTGTCTTTCCTGTCACTCTCATTTTCCTTCTTTCCATTGGTGTACCAGCTTGTCAATCGTGTGTTTGTCCATCCCATGGAGCATTGCCTCTTTACTATCTCTCTTTGATTGGTTGGCCCCTCCACTTCCACTGCTTACTTTCTAAGCTCTACTTTTCTATTTTGTGTTAAGTACTTCATTACAATGCATGTGTTTTCGAGCTGACTTTCACATGTACTTCTCGCCTTCTACATCTTGTTTGCTCCCTGTTGCCTCAGTGGTCCTCCCTGCCTCTCTTCCTGATGACCTAGCCCGTCTCTTTCTCCCTATTGCCTCTTCACATCCTCCATGTTGCTTCCCCTACCCTCGCCCTCCTTCTCTTTCCCTGTTGTTCCTTCCCCCACCCTAACCCTCCGTGTTGCTTTACCCCAATCCCCAATGTGTCCCCCCTCTCTTTAAAAAAGTGCTTTTACACATTTTCTTTTCCTTTTAGTTACAGATCCAACTCCTATCAGTAACTAACAAGCATTGACATAGCGAATAGGTCTTGCCTTTGGGACCTTATAAGTATTTAGTTATGCAGCACAATATCTTTGGTGCAACAACATCAACCGTTGCATGGCTAAACACTTATAAGGTCCCAAAGGGCGAGACCTATTGGCTATGCTAATGCTTGTTATCTTTGTTACTGCTCATCTAGTTATGATTCGTAAAGAGCTCCATGGACTTTCAGTTATCCTCTACAGTACTACTCACCAAGTCCTCCTGCGATGCCTACTCAGCGCTGCCCTCAATCTGGCACACTCAGGAGATGCCCCTTCTCAGAGCCCGAGCAATATGCTATAGTATTCCATCGCTCCCACGCTGCATGCTATTCAGTGCAGTGGAGTTTGCTTTGTGCCTGTCCAGCCCAGCCAATCCCAACATTGCTCACCACAGTTCTTGTCCAGCTCAACATGCACGCTTTAATTCACAGCAGCCCTGTTCTCTATACCCTGTACAAACGGAGGACTACGCCTTCTCCCCTATACAACAGTAACTGTGAAAATGCGATGCAGCTTGCATAAGATTTTATAAATGTTTTTAGTTGATAAAAAACAAAGAAACAAAGAGTGCATTATCAGACATTGCTCCTGGGTGGTGGGGCAACTCTCATTTGCCCCTATGGATGAGCCGCCACTGTAACACATCCTGGGTGTCCATGTGATCCAATTTGGAAAACATCTCTACTATATCTCCACCCAGACAAAACATGAAAAGGCCTATGTGCCCAACGAGCAGCCAATAACAGAGAGTCCCAATTGGAAAAAGAACCCTAACAATTTCTCAAATACCAATACAGGAGCACGTTCACAGAGCAACCTTGAGGCACGGGACCTGTGCATTGAACCGGCAGAGGCAATAATCCCAGATCCGTCTAAGGGCAAAAGAAAGAGAAGGAGAAAACAATTTAAAAAAGAGGAAAATGCAGTGAAATCTCTATGATTAAAACAGACAACCACAAAATATTTTCCAAGTTGCACTGCTCCACACATGGCCCTCAGCTCCATATCCCCACAGGAACCCGAAAGTGGAAAACAGGAACAGAGTCCCAACATAGGAGCACTCAACTCAAACATCAAACTGGCTGTCAGAAGCACTTAACCAAACCAACATCCAGCTTCTCTTAGTAAATGTGTGAAGCCCTCATCGCCACCACAGAAAAACACATTTCGAAAACACTGCCATCAGAGGCACTGAGAGGTCCTCAGAGAAAAATCCACTACTCGACCACGATAATCCCTCCATCGCCACATACCCAGACTACCAACAACTCAATTCATACAGAGAACTCTGGCATGGGCATGGGAATCGGAGGGACAATAACAGCAAAACCAATGAAACCCTTGAGCAGCAACTCATTGGTCACCCATCCAGTCCAACCCTGCAACCTATGACAAACAACAGGACTGCATTTTACCCAGGATGCAAAACAAGAGGGCTCTTGATCAACATTGCAATCAAAAGACCCTGAACATAGGGGATCTGAACCTAAACACTCCATGTATGGTGGGCATTAAAATGAACAACTGGACCATCTACAGGCCCGTTTCTACTACTAAAAATCTATATAAACCCAACACCTCCCGAAAAGCAACACATGATGATGCAACTAGAGGGCCTGCTACTGTCAGCCCATGGCCCCATCCTGTGGATAGTAACTGGAGATTCTAACTTAAATTTTGCCAGTAAGGGTGTCAGGGATGAACTCCTGAACAAAGCAGATGCCAAATGGAGAATTCTGCAGCAAATGTCACCCTTCATAGACCATACAAAACCCAATCACACCTTCCTTAGCTTTCTAGAGGACATTGGCCTCCGTGCGCTCAATGGTCACATGGCCTCCGACACACCAATGGCCTGCACGCCTAAGGAAAGCAAAAGCAGCTTAATGCTCAATTACCCCCTTGTATTCCTGCCCTTGTTTTGCAAGCTCAGCTCATTCAAAATAATCCTCAGATGCGAAAGTGACCATCATCCACAAAAATAGTACTAGAAAGCTTTCTCAATCTCATACTACATATCAGCTCACAAACTAACATACACTCAAGAGGGAGCATGCTCTGGAATCTTACATCACTGGGACAATAAAAAGGGATGGCAAGCTGCCACAGATACCATGCTTTGGGATGATGGAAACCCTTTCCAAACCTGGAAAAGGGTCCAAACAGAGCTCAAACAATATTTTGTGGCCCACACAACCTCTCTATACACCCAAAGAAAGCCTCAAACTAAGAGTTGGTACACAAAAGAAATGAGAAGAAAATCTGGACAAGCAAGCCAAGGCCATTAAATCCTCAAATAATCCAACAGGCAAAAAAAGAAAACATCAAAACATAAGGGAACGCCTATAAAAAAATCACTTTGGGCAGCAAAGCAAAGAAAATGAAATCTGGCTAGAACTCCTTAAAGCTCTCTCCAGCCGAAACTAGCAAGCCTTCTGGAGCGTGATCAAGCGATTCCGAAGTGCCTCCCCATGAGTTGACGGGAGCGCTATGGAGCACCGGTCCTGGATATCACACATCCAGTCTTTGTACTCCAGGGACACACCTGATTCTCAGTAAGTCTCCTATCATTCATCCTAGCCACCTATGGAGTACCGAGAAAAAGCCATTGAAAATTGTATCCGCAAAGCAGGGGCGATGGTGCCCCCTGCCCACATGGCCTTCCCACAATTGATTTTAAACAAGATATAACATACTAGGCATCAGTATTTTTCAAACTGTTTAATCATTCGCTGGAACAAACTCAGTCTCCATTTCCTGGCATGGCTCTGTGCTGCACCCAAATTATAAAAAAGGGTTCTTACCCAAACACAGAGAGTTACTGATTGATTGCCTTGCTGGACACGGAGGCTAAACACTTCACAAGGTGCCTCCTGAAAGATTTAAAATCATGGGCAGTGTCCGGAAAACTAATTCCTCTTAAGCAGATTGGCTTCAGGCCTGCCTCAAGCATTCTGGACAATCTGGCAGCACATCAAATGCTTGTAGGAAGAACAATCAGCAAAAGACAGTTGGTCTTCGCCTGCTTTATCAACTTCCTGAAGGCATTTAGCCATGTCGACAGAGTCCTACTTTGGAAAAAACACTCTAAGGGATGAATAGTCTATCAAATTTCCTCCATGCAATTCAGCTTATGTACACAAACAAATGAGTCCAAGGCAAGCTGTCCTGCAAAATCCAAATAAACAGAGGATTGAAACAAGGATGTGTCCTAGCCCCCCTCCTTTTTGATTTATTCTTGTTGGATCATACAATTCGACTAAACTAAGCAGACTCACATCCCCAAAAACTAGCTCAACAAGCAGTCTCAACCTTACAATATTCAGACAATGCAGTCCTACTGAGCCAAACTGGTGTCGGCCTTCAGAGACTACTTGACATCCTAGATACATATTGCAAGGAAAATTAAATGACAGTCGATCTGGAAAAGACGAATGTTCGTATTTCTGGGAAACGCCTCATCAAAAAGGGCTCACGGCGCTTGGGCGGTGCCATTTTAAAGAGAACAACCACATTTAAATATCTGGGAGCTTGGCTCCAGGATCGCACCTCCCACCTTCAGCACTTGAACGCCCTGAAGCCCAAGCTTGCCTCGCTCATCTTCGCCTTCTGGGAACTCCTGGCCAACACAGCATACCCCCCACTGAGTCCGTTACTCCATGTGGTAAAAGCCAAACTAGTTCCATGTTTGGCCTATGGCGCTGAAGCATTCCCCAAAAAACTGACATTGTTTCTAAATTTTGTACAATGCAAAGTCTTTTGCATCCTTTTTAGGTCGAGCATTCAAGACCTCTTGTATATACTTTAGTATATACTTATATGTGTATGTACTTTTTGGGCTCTGGAGATCAGCCCTAGGACGTGTCTGCTTCCTCTTAGGGACTTTTTTTTCTGTTCAACTGCCTCTATTTAACTGTCTTAATAGAAAACGACCAGCAGAGGTCAGTAAAATACCAGAATTGCTTTCTGATTAGGGACTTTCTTTTTTTAATTTTTCTGGCAACTGCCTCTAGTTAACTTTCTTGATAGAAAACGACTAGCAGAGGTCAGTAAAATACTAGAATCACTTTAGCATTCTCTAGATTTCAGTCTATAGAAATTGTCTTCCATGAGCACCCGTAGACAATAATATTTTTTTCAAATCTTGTCTTTTCAGTGATATGACCACTGAAGGCCCGGATTTTATATTAAAAACAGAGCTTTGGACTATATTATTTAGTGCTCAAAGGCAATATTTCTCTCCATGTGTTCCCACAGCTGGCATGTCACGCAGTTTGGTGCTCATTTTCTATCCATGTTAAAGAACAGTAGGTGTTTCAGCACCCAGGCTAATGTGCTGCATAGCTAAATACATATAAGTTCCCAAAGGCGAAACCGATTGCATTGCACATGCTTGTTGGTTTTCCAGTAGACGCCTCGCAGTCCCATATAAGGCTTGAGTTTAGGCTATTTGAACATGACCTGGCCCACAAATCAAGGCTTCTAAAAAACCTCTTTGTGTTGCGCAGAGCAAACACCAAGACCCTCTAGGCCTTAGTCTGGGAAGAAATCCACACAGATCCATTCAAGAATGCCTGGGCAACTCCACTAAAAGACACACTTTCAACACACAAACCAGAATCACTGTGAGATCATCATTTAACAAAAAAGCAGTTTAAACATCTTCTCAGTAAACATGTAAGATACATCTTGTTCATTATCATTAAGGAGTCATTCTGACATAGAAGCCATGATTGGATGTCCATCAACACCTAAAAGTACCTGGCGCTGCAGGCCCATTTGACAGAAAATGATTGTTGGACATAGGCCTTCTGAAGGGGATTTCCCTACAACAGTTTTGCTTTTTGGCCTCCTGGTTTTTACCAGCTCTCTTTTCCTGACCTTAAGACTCTGGACACTTTCCCAGGGGAAAAGTGTGAGCGGCCTTCCTGCACATGTCAGCATAGGGTGCTTAATTGATTGGTTTAGTTGTCGTACCTGTGAATGCCTTGTAAAAAGGTACACCAAATACCCAGGGCATGTGCGACATTGGCTAACAGGGGCACGCCACACCGATTGTGCCACCCACCTGAATAGCCTTTCAAAAATGACTCATGCTCAGGTTTGCTGGTCTCACTCCCTAGCCAACCTTGAGGGGGCGATTCACTACCACCAAACCGGGTTAGGTGAGTGGCCGGGTAGGTATATCTGCGTGTGCACTGCCCGGGTAGGGATGAATCTCCATGTGGGTTTTTCCTACCTAGGGGAGTTGGCTCTCCCCATGGGACACTTCCCGTTGTGGCCGATTCTCTTCTTAGGGCCTTAGGGACTGAGGAATGTGAACGCCCTAGCAACACACTTTAGTAAGGAGTGCTCACCTGAGGGTTCTAAAGCATGGGCCAGTTCTGCCATGGCCGGCCAGTGGGTGTGCATTTGCACCTACAATGTTTTAAGACCTGGGTCCAGCCTGCCAGTGCAGACTACTATGTGCACTTGTACCAATGGTGTCATTGAATGTGTCCAGCCTGCCATTGCAGTCATATGTGCGCTCGGCACCAAGGGTGTGCTAAGTGTGTGCCCAGCCTGCCCATGCAGGCTGAGGTGTGCATTCTCACCAATTGTGCTCCTAAATACATGTCCGACCTCCCGTTGCAGTCTGGGGTGTGCTTTACACCAATGGTGCTCCTAAATGTGTCCCTGGCCTGCCACGGCAGGCTGGTGTGCACTTTGCACTGGTGGTGCTCTTAAATATGTGTCCACCTGCCATTACAGTCAATTGACTGCGTGACCCCCCTCCCTGCGCTTCGCAGAACTAGGCTGGTGCCGACTGGCCCTTGGGGACCCCTTTGGTGTGACAGTCTATTGCCCTCGGCCCATGTCTGCTCCGCACCTTGTGGGTGAACTTCTCAAATGGCTACCAAACACCTTTTGCCGACTGCCTCCTGATTGTCCTTGCTGCCTACCCCACCTGCTATCCTGGGACCCTGACTAAAGAGTGACTTCGGCTGTGTGCGGCCTAGTGCCTGGGGGGAGAAAGGGTTGTCTCCAATCTATCGGTGTAGGATAGTCTGGTGAGTTAGAGGATGGAGGGAGGCTTGGGGCCACAGGTCTGCAGTGTGTAACTAACTGACCTGCTGGGTATCAGCTGCATCGCATTAGGGTGCTCAGTGCGTATATGTGTGAGCACTTCCGTACGGACTTGTCTGATATCCATCCCTCCGTCTAGCAGTATGGAGTGAGTGCATGTGTGGAAGTGACAGTGGGGAACTGCCCGTGATTCACGCCACAGTATGGCGGTTTGTCTGATACGTTGATTTCTTGCCAGAATAGCATAACATTTGACTTTGGTCTTACCCGCGCGGCCTTGGGCTGCGAGGCAGCTAAAAAGTGTTATAATTTGTTGTGTTTTCATATTTCTGATATTGTTGGGACCTCGGTTGCACTCTATAACTGTGTGGTATTGAATTATAAGAATTGCTAGGGTAGGCCTGGGCTGGATAACGTTTTGCACTGCATAAGGGTGCTGGGGGAGTGTATAGATTAGGATCTTTCCCAAGTGTGCATATTACTGATGTTATTTGAACACGGTTGGGCCTAGTACTGCTAGTAAAAATTCCCATTGTCATTTATGCCCAGAAATACATGATATTCATGTTGTGTTGATTATTATGTGTGTTGAATACAAATGTTATTTGTATATGTTACATGTGAATTCTCTTTTGTGACGTGCAAATGCTTTACACATTGCCTCTGTGGTAAGCCTGACTGCTCATTAACAAGCTACCCAAGGATGAGCGCAGGTTATACAGTGTGTGTAATCACCCACCCCTGACAGGAGTGGTAGGTTCTGCTTAGCTGGGGTACTGCCTCAGCCAACCAGAAAGTGTCAGTTCCAACAATTACAAACGCTACTACAAGACCTGGCAATGCATTGGCACACGATCATTGTCCAAAGTGGTTACTGAAACCTTTAACAAGGCTGTGCTGTCTTCAACAACCAGGAAGAATTGCTAGCCCGCATCTTATGCACTTGCACCTTCCTGCTTAACGATCACCGTTACTGGCTCCACAACATTTTCAATCAATTTGGAGTCAGAACATATTGACATGCAATAACTGTTTACCTGCAGGGTTACCTTCCAATTACCACAGTGAGGTTCATAAAGTTTATGGACATAGCGGATAAATGTCTGACTTCGAGACCCTTACTATTTTAAATGAACCTGACATGATAGCTAAAGTGACCCATGAAACATTCTTTTAGGACAAATCAAGCTCTGCGATGTATTTCTCAATTTTGCACATACACACTTTTATTTTATAATAAGGGCACTTGAACTGCAATGTTTTCATGAGTTTTTTTATATGTATGTTTTTTATTAACCCAAGTTACTATTACTATGCACCTGGACAGTGTATCCTGCTATTATGACTCTATACTATAACTCTACAAAAGAGGTTGTTTCTGTTACATGGAATCAGCAACCCTAGATATCTTCGACTCATACCTCCAACTGCCTATCAGAAAATGATTGTAGTTTTAGTGATTTAGTAATATATCAATAGCATAATTTATTTGTTTTTAAGGCAAAAGGAGTCAATATGAAGTTCATTAGGTCGAGTCTAGCGTTGCAGCGCATGCGCTGCTCTCTTTGCGAGGCATGCAGTATTCAGTATAGCGTGGAGGCTTTGTGGAAGCTCCGCCCACTCTCAGCCCATCTTTTTCATTAGCTTAGGTCCTAAATGCTGCCTTCCGATTCGTTTTAGGCTTGTTAGTCCCTCCTCATGACAGCCATGTAGTCATTTATATTCTTCCATGGCTGCTGGCCCCTTTACTCAGAACACTATTTTCCTCCCTGTCTCCCCCCCTCCTGCAGTACGTGAATTCTCAGCCCCCCTCCACTCCCCCACTCCTGTTCGTGCCTTCCCGCCCGCCTGCACTCCCATTTCCAATGCAATAGGTCTTGCGTAAATGCAAGTCCTATTGCATTGCAAATGCTTGTTTAGGACTTGTGCTCTGTAAGTAACTGTGACAATGTGCTAGGCTTTCCGTATCCTAAACAGGCGAAACAGCTTAACAAATATACTGATGTGATTAGAAAATACCGTGACGAGGGTGCAGTACAGGGGTCAGACCTCAGACACCTGAATGGTTGGTTTACACTTTGATTCTTACACTTTGACTCTCCGCAACCAGCAGTCCTACATCCCACCCTCTCTCTGGGTGGGTCGGACATTGGGAGGGGCCTGCAGGGCATCACTTTCCTCTTCCTCTGCCCTGGCTTCCTCTATCCTTCCCGTCCTGTGCACAAACACGCAGTGTAGTGCCCATGCTCGTTCCGGGGTTGTGCTTGAGCGTTGCACATGATCTCTCAGTTGGCGTGGGCGGCTTGGTGCAGGTGGATGGCAGGCTTGGTGCCGAGGACACCCCGAGGATGTATGGGGCCCCAGAACCCGGGTGTGGTAAATCTCTTGCGAGCACTTAACGACAGTAGCGGCAGGGTGAGTAGCGTGGAACTCAGTGTCTGTCCATAAATGGGTAACCCTGGCTATATTTATTGTTTTGTCGCATATAGTAAACTCAATTTCGGTGTCAGTTCTTTATACAGAAGATTTGGGGCTACAACCATGCGTTTCTGAATGATCTTGTCAAAGTGCTGGTTGGCAATGCGTTAAGTGGGATGAAAAAGTTGGGGGGTCGATAAAAGGGCCGTGGCCAAAAAAGCATAATTACGATTGCCACGTATGCGTCCATCGCTCCGCAGAGAGGCCAAGATGTGGATGGGAATGTAGTATATACACGTCTGTGTCCCACTGACTGGTACTATGAGAACTGACTGCTGCCTCAGCTTCAGAGCTCTCAATCATGCACTGATATAAACACCCATGCTAATCTGAAATGACTTGGACACGTGTCAACAGTATTCACTGTGCGAGAGTCATGTGTTGCATGAACAAATACAGGAACACATCTTGGGAAAAAAGCAAATACACTTAGGGAAATCCAGAAGAAGCAAAACGTGAAATGTAAACCGGGATCGGTGATGTGGAGTCCCGCTGGATTCTTTTTACAGCCATTGTTGAGAAATCGATCAGTCTTTTCGCCAGTAAAGTACACGAGTGCACTGACAGGTTCAGACCAGTTTCGAAGGGAGTTTTTAATTTGACCTGGCGGGAGCCGACACTCTAGAACTGAGCTGATAAGACCCTTATATTCATCATGAAGCTTTGTGTGACTCCCTCAATTGAAGCCTGTCCTGGCTGCCAAGCAGTCTTTCCTTTTGGTGGTTCACCTCTTGCACATATTTACATTTCTTTTGATTAGCTCGCAAGCCCCCTTGCTAGAAGTCTGATTTCTTCGTTTGCTGTCTGCCTCCCTTTGGCTTCACCATAGGAGACCCCCTACCTTCGCTTTCAGCTGGAACATCTCAGGGTCGTCAATAACTGTCCCGGGATTTTTTTTTTTATTTAACAAAAATTATGGCCACTGTTTTTGTGAAATTAATAAACAATGCACACGTCATTCCTCATATAACCTATCTGCGTGAACATCTGGATGAAGCATCACTTTCAATTCCCCTAGCTTGGGTTGCTTCCAGCCACCCTGGATGGGTTTCAGATTTGCTCACCTGTCAGCGTCCCTGCCTCACCTGCCGTGCTGCGGTGTGCTAGTCTTCTATTGCATTCAGAGTTTTCTGTCAAGAAATGATATTGCTCTGATCAAACTGTGTGGTGACAGATCTTTTAACACAGTATACCACAATGGAACGGTGAATTCATTTATCTGGTGGTGGTGTCTGCTTTTATATAAAGCCTATGAGGAAATGATTACATTTCGAATAGTCACTGCAACAGCGGTGATGTTTATACTTAATTGTTGATGTAAAATCATTTTTATTAAAAACTCATACACCTATAAGAATTAGCTTTGTTATAATTCTCCACATAGTCACACACACCATGCCTCCGAGGTTGTAGCTCTTTTTAATTTGGTTTAAATAAAATAAAATTAAGCTTTGTTTCCAGTTCTTTCACTTAATCTCCCTGTGCTGTATCCACCACGCCCTCGCCTGTCCCACACCACTGCTTGACCGCCCCACCACCCTTCCAAGATTACTGCTTTTAAATGTTCCCTTCTGCCACATAGTCTACTGCATGTTCTAAATATCACTATTAACGTTCAGGCTCTCCTTGCATGTCTCCTCCCCTCTCTCTGTGTCAGCTCACCTTCCCTTTCTTTTAGCCCTTACATTCATGCTCTGAGGCCACAATACCACCCTCCCCCTTGTCATTTCTCCCCCCCCCCCATTTTCATCTCTCCTCCTCCTGCGTGCTGTGTGTTTATTCGGTCGCCAGGAATGTGATGCTTGCTTAGCGCTGGGCGCCCAAGGGGGGCTGCATTTTTAAAGTCACATTCACATACTGCAACAGGAATTGTGCCTTCCCCCACCCAACTATCTATTAACTCTCAAGTACCGATGTTAAATGGTAGCGGCAGTTTCAGTCGATAACCTTTCAAGTATTGCCCGGCGGTAATCGCCTCTCATACCACTCGATAATTTACCAATGAAAGAGGCAGGCGCCGGAGACTGGAAGGCAGAAAACAAAGTTTTATTCCGTCGGAGCAGAACACATCAGATCAGACAGCAAGGTATCGTCACGAGGTGCTCTAACTGCATCTCTGAGACCTGGTCTCTTATACACAGGTTTATTGCTTTATTACACATAGTACATTCTTGAGATTCCCTTGATGCATGAGAGAACATCCCCTGAAGCCCCGGATCAGATCCGATCCCACACATAGCTACAGTAGAAGTTCCCACCTTACCCGCAGTAGGAGATGGCTATCGCGCAAGCAGGGTATTCCGCCAATTCCCGGGGGTGTGTGTGACCGGTCGGGTCTCAGGGGGTAGGGGCTTTGATCTACTGTAATCCCTTTGATGTGGGGTGTTTCCCTTACAGTAGGGGCAATAAACTGCATCCGCAGGGCTAGGTGATGGCCTGGGACCAGTTCGGACAATGGGGCGCAGAGGAAGGGGGTTATCAAAGGAGAGGCACGACCATGTATGGGATGTCGGTCGGATGTGGTTCCGTAGCAGGGTCGCGCAGAAGGAGAGGGTTTACGGCCTGTATGAGAGAGCGGGGATGGCCGGCGCGCGGGGGATGCTCGCAGCGCCAGGGGAAAGCGCTGGCGATCGAGAATGAGCGGGGAGAGAGTGGGGTGCTTAAAATGGCGGCCGTGCATTCGCTGTGCGTGGCACTGGGGAGTGGCAAGATGGCGCAGATAATGTTCAGTTTGCAAGCTAAATTTCCACAGTCCTCCCTTTTAACATATCTCGCCAGCTTGCCTGGCCGTCATTTATCTTCGTTAACCTTCAGCTATAATATCGTTAATGTCTTTCGTACATTCCTTAAAGATACAGAGTTTTTAGGGCAGGCAGGAGTAATCTGACACATTTGCTTATAGTTACATACAGGTGATAAAGTAGGCGAGGAGGTAGTACATACAGAGTTACATCAGCTGTGCCGCATGTCAGGCCCAGGGACAGGAGGAGGGGAGTTTGTTTGAGCACAAATAGGATACTGTAAAGCAAACAGGATGTTTCTGGCAAAACAAGGGATATTTCATACATTACTTAAGGCCCAGACTTTGTGTGGATCGAAAATAGTCAGTATAGTCGTGTACATGGCTGGTGTTGTATGAATGTCACTATACAAAGTTACATTTTCTTAACTTCTCAGTGTACAGTCGGAAGTGATTGATGCAACATCATGAAAACTTGATAGGAAGATAGTTAATATAAAAAGGTGGTTGGGAGAGGATTTTCAACTTTGACATGGGTTCTTCTTTCCAGTGTCCTTTTTTTTTATAAAGAGCCATCACTGGTAAGCTCTTATTGTTGTTCTTCTTTCGTTGGCACTGTTGAGCACCGGCGGTGGAGCTAAGGTCCAGCTCAAATCCAATTTCTCACGTTGCAGGGTGTGACCATTCACTGTTCTCCGATCACAGCCCCGTTCCTTAACACAGTTCACCATAGGTACTTTGAGACAGGGTACCTGCTTTTTGTTCTTCTGTAGGTAAGTCAGATTCATAATCCATATAAAAGAGGGTGAGAGAGAGAAGGGTGTGACGTGCTTCGGGATGCCGAGGGAAGAGGGGGGTGGAGTGGGATCGGATCAAAAAAATGTGGACCAAGGGGAGCAGAATCTTCCAGCACTGGGCCCATCAATCGGGCCCGACGGGTTGAGACTTCAGGCACGCTGGTCAGTGAGCAGGGGGGCCTCGATGTAGCCCTTCGCGCTTATCATCCTGAAAATGGTGTCTCGTCTCACGCCCTTTTTGCTTCGTAGCTTCCCCCTTGGTCGATGTCATAGATGTTCCATGGTCTGCAGCCAGGCTGTGCGTCACGTCCGACCCCTCCCTTCCGATGGCAGCACGTTATCTTTAAATGGGTACAAGAAACAAAAATCTTAGAGAGTTGGCAGGGAAGACATTTACATACTTCATCCTCTCTCCCAACCACCGAGTGGTTGCGGACATGCTTTTATCGGTTGCTGTATGATTGGTGTCTATTAACTCTGATGTTAGTGTGTGCGTTACTAATCTATTAATCATTGCTGTGGTGCAAGTTTCTGTGGGTGTCCCTGCCCATCGTCTGGCCCTCTAGGTGCCGATTCCTGCGCCCGATACTGGTTGCAGGAAGCCTGACATCTGTCAACCTTCTAGTCTATTAAAAATTCGAACCGGCTTCTCCGGCAGAGGCTCGTTCGTCTCAACACAAGTTTTGTTAATACATATTTCCTTCCGAGGACTGCTAAGTTTATGAAAAGAAAGTGCGAGGTGCTACTGTCACGGGTTCACGAGTATCCATTTCGGGGAGGAACATAAGCTAAGCATTATTTTTGCTGGCGACAATAGGTAACCCTTTATCAGTTTAGGCGATGTATTATTAGTGAATAAGGTCATCAGCTGTTTCGTTCGAAATACTCTGAGGCGGCTAGTATAGGGCTGGGGTTATCTTGGGAGAACGGGGTGCTTTAGACATTCTATTTCGGGGTAATTGGGCGGGGGTAATTCTGGGCGGTGGAGATGGTGTTGTTAAAGCTCTGAAAAACGGAAACCACTGACATATAGTCCCCGTGATGAGGGCCAAATTGGGAGACATCAGTCGTCTTACCTGTCCTTTCTTTTCTCAGCCAATTAAGCTCAATATTTGTAGAAAGGAGAGGTAGTAACGTGGCAAAGTACGGTCGTTTTGTTTCAGTCAATTTGTTCGAACACCACCGTGCTCCAGGCCAATTATACACTTACCGAGGAGGTATGTGTCGTTAATTTATTCAAAAAGAAAAGAGGGTAAGAAGGCTTTTTAGTGAGGGAGGGAGAGAGAGAGAGAGAGAGAGAGAGAGAAAGAGAGAGAGAGAGAGGGAGGGAGAGAGAGAGAGAGAGAGAGAGAGAGAGAGGTGTGCATCAAGTAGGCTATTTGGCATACATACGACACAAAACGAGAGAGACATGGGTAAGATAATAGGCCACTTGGTGCACACACAACATGGAGTAGCATGGGTCTGTTCCATGTAAGAAAACACAAGCGGGGAAAAGACATAAATTCGGTGATCACGTACACACAAATGCCGGATAGGGTGTGACAGTACATGCATCAAGCGCAGAAACTTAAGACGGAGACTCAGGGCTACGTTGAGTATCGGGACCTCTCCTTTCCTGTCCTCCTTTCCTATGCATGCTGCGTACTTTCAGTATTTTGTAGTTTATCCTAGGGGGTGTCGGACCCTTTATTCTCCTCCCTTTGATCGATGGGCGAGCACTTCAATCATACAGTGACGCTCTCTTCAAGTGACCTAAGCATGAGATGCACACACATTCATACCGTGTAATCATAGCACACACGCACAATCATGCCATACAGTTTCTCATGTTCTCAATGGTGGTCTGCACTTCACGCACTATCTCACAACGTTTGTCTAAATTTTCCCTGATATTGAACTCGGTGCGGTCCATGTCCACTTCATTCTTCAGTCGGAGCTTCGTCGTGACCTATAGAGGGGAAAAAGAGGGGAGGGGATGTGCAGTATTCAAAGTACCCTAGCGCGCGCAGACACGAAAAAGTTCTACTTACCACGTACCAGGCTAGTCGCAGGAATGGGTGATACCACAGACCTATTATTCTTTTTGTCCGAGACAAAGATGCTCTAATTTATTTCATTTCCTAAATTCGGGTTCCCTTGTCATACATGCATTTCTCAATCGGTCGTGTATTAAGGTGCAAGATACCATACCTTGCGTTCGGCATATACCCTGAGCTATGGTTGACCATTGTTTAACAACTCTTGGAAAAAGATAGGTGTGATGGGTACAAATTCCGTTAATCAAAAAAGATTCAGGCAAATGGGGACTGCATTATCTGTTTTCTATTGTTTGGGAGTAACAATCATTCATTCAAAAGAAGAAATCTTTATCAACCTATGTGATTAGTCATGACACTGATTCCGTAATTCTTTCAAGAGGCCCTTTATTTAAAACAATGTCAGTATACAAGATACGGGCCTACAACCGTTCAGGCCGGCCACGGGGTGGGAGGCGTCGAGTGTCATGAGCAACGCTACTACGGCATAAAATCGGTTCCCTTCCCGCCCCTCCCCGACCATCATGTGTGGAAGCATCGCATATATATATATATATCTCTTTTTAACACAAATGTCATGTGACTGGGACGCCACAAGGGTTTGTAGGCCTCTCCTACATCGGCGCCATCTTGGGGCGAGGTCGGGCCAGAGTACAGTCTAAGTCTTTCCATGAATTAGCTGTTGGACCAGAATTCCTTTCAGTAGTTCGAGAACTTTCGTTAGCGTCAACTTTGCGTCAGCATGGCGTCACTGCGACCTCGTAGCAATGCCATGGTTCGTTCTTGGGGCGGGGCAGCAGGCGGGTTCTTCCGCCGACGCTTTGAACCAGTCTTTCTCACTGCACCAAGCGGAGGCAAGGTGGCTGCCGCCCGGGGCAAAGAGCAATGGCGGCGGTTTTGTCCTTACCGGAAGTCCGCGGGAGTCGAGTGTCAAATGACTCCAGCCGATTCTGCAAGGCTGAGGGGAGCATTTTGTCAAGGGTGGGGCCCACGCCCAAGCAGACAAGCTTTCGAGTCCAGAATTGTCTCACGGTGGGCTTTAGGCCTGGATCCGGAGGAGCCGACCGCCGGAGTTCAAGGGCAGCAGTAGCAGCAGCTCTTCGGTACAGCCACCGGAGAGGAGCCAACAGCAGTAACAACGGCAGTTCGGATGGTACTGCCACCGGGGTGATTCCAGTAGCAGCGACGACAGCAGTTTGGATGGTATCGCCACCGGGGTGGGTCCCCGATTACTTGGCTGCGGGGGCCCACTCCTCGCGTCGGGCGCTAGTGGCGATCCTGGGCAACCCGTGCTTGGGCGGTCGTCCGGTGGTCGCGTGCAGCGGCAGGGTGCAGCTCAGCTGGCCGGTGAGTCAAAGACGGTTGGGGTGCAGCTTAGCTGGCCGGCGAGTCAAAGACGGTTGGGGTGCCCTCATCTGCTGGCGAGCCTCCACCTGGGGAGGCGGGGGAGGCCCGTCCGCGTCGCCTCCCCCCTGTCAGGGCACCCTAGCCGTTATTGAAGGAAGAAGAGAATGGGAGGATCCACACGACGTGGCAGGGTGCGACTCAGCAGACCGATGAAAAAGACAGCTGGGGCGTCCTCATCTGCTGGTGAGCCTCCACCTGGGGAGGCCCGTCCGCGTCGCCTCCCCCCTGCCAGGGCACCCTAGCCGTTATTGAAGAAAGAAGAAGAGAATAGGAAGATCCACCTAGCGTGGCAGACTCCGCCTTGGCGCTGTCAGAGTTTTGGCACTTCGTGTAGCCTCCGGCTTATTCGCACAGTCGTCCGCCACTGATGTCAATGGATTTTTGCATGGCTTTTATAGCCCAAAGCCGACTAAAAGAACCGCCCAAAACAGGCCAATGTTGCAATTCCGAGGAAGGAGAGGCGAGGACGGTGTCACGTGGACGTTAAGGCTTTGGGATGGAGGTTGCAGCAGACTGTCATGTAAATAGTTGTTTTAAAACGTGTTTTAACCTGTTTACCCTGTTGGTGTGTGTGTTATATCTTATAAGTTATTAAAATGTTATAACTATACTACTTCGTTGGAGTGTTTGTACATATTTGCAATCTGATGACGAGCACAAGGAGGTTACTGTGCAATCGGAAAAATAACATAGCCCAGTTGTGCGCGATCTAGCCCTAGTTTGGTGACGTCGATGGTGGGTGTCAGCAGGCTTCCGTTTGTGCAGGATTTTGTCATGCTTATTGGGCGGGGTGGGCAGTAGGGCAGACATGTTTAGGTAGCGAGAGTAATGGAGTCGGGCTACCTCGTGGCCGTCTCGACCGTGAGCTTGGCTCCTTCCCTTGGTTTCATATGTCCCACAAAGGGCTAACTCCTAGCGTTACTTTAGTTTTTGTAAGGTCAAAAAGGATCCCACCAGTGCCTTTACTATTTTGTCGATTCCTGTTCGTTCATCCTTCGTTAGTCGATTCATTCTGGTGGAATCTTTCTTTCTCATCTCAGGGTCATCCAACGTTATTGCCGACGTTGTGTTCAGTACAGGAGGCTCGGCCGGCGCGGAGGCCGTGAGGACCGAGGCCCCTGTACTGCTTTCGTTCGTGTTTGGGGGTTGTGGGTGTTGCACTATTGATTGGGAGGGTGCGTATGGAGGGGGCATGTAAATGATCGGGGGACCTAATAGTAATTCATCATTCGTTCGCTGTTTAGAGAATAATTCAGGGTAGAGCAAAGAAGGGGTCCTAACAGCGTACTGGCCTGATGTTTCGGGCTCCTGTCTTAGTTTAGTTTCCCTTCTCTCCTTTATTTCTTCTTCTAACTTTCTAGCGGCAAGGTGAGCTGCTTTTCGTAATTTCTTTTCTGCTTTTACTTCTTCCCTCTTTTCCCGTTGTGTTGCTTCTTTGCGCCACATGCCGATACTGTCAAGCATAGTAGGCGTCGTCTTATTGCTACGCAGAGCTATTTCTAGCACTTCTATCTTATGGTCGTCGAAGGATCCCATCAGTGGCCACTGACTCTCGGGGTCCTTCTTGGTATATTTATGCCACAGCTTGCTATAAGCTACGGCGACTAGTCCATATTTAGTGAACATGTCCTTATTAGGGGTGCCTTCCAGTGGGGCCGGATGGTCCACCTCTAATAAGCGGTCCGGGCAGAACCAACTACCAATCAGTGGGGAGAAGATAGGCATGACGGGTTTCAACGGGGACAAAAGTCAGCACTACCTATCTTTTCACTGCTTGCAAAGACTAGACAGAATATCTCTATTCCTCGTTATTTGTAAGCAGAGAATACCTCCAAAGAACCAATATCGAACAACTAGTGTTCGGACAATCAATCAATCAATCAATGGGGAGATAAAGATAGGCACGACGGGTTTCAACGGGGACAAAAGTCTGCGTTACCTACCCTTCACTATTTGCAAAGACTAGACAGAATATTTCTATTCTACGTTATTTGCAAACAGAGAATATCTCAAAGAGCACTATTCTTCAAAACAATCAATGTTCGGACAATCAATCAGTGGGGAGATAAAGATAGGCACGACGGGTTACAACGGGGACAAAAGTCTGCGTTACCTACCCTTCACTATCTGCAAAGGGAGAGAGAGAGAGAGTATTTCTACTCCTCCCCGTTTGTAGACAGCGAATATCTCAAAGAGAACAATCAATGAGCAATACTAGTATTTCCAAAACTTCAAACAATCAATCAATTATTTCGCAATTTGTCGTGTATCACGACCTTACCCGGACCGCGTGGACAGTTTCTCGTCTTCCGCCTCCAGCGCCCGATCGTCCTCTACTCTCCGTATTTGCCGCGGCACTCCTGATGGTTCCCAGTCAGGACCGTAGATCACTCGAGAGAGGTCTGCTCGGAACCAGTGAAGTTCGGATGATCGGCTGCCAGACGAGGGTCTATTGGGCAGGAGCTCTCCCGATCGTTGCAGTCGTTCACTCTGTCGTCGGGACCTCTCCCACTGGATCCACGTGTCGCTGATGGGCCCCACGTTTGGGACGCCAATTGTTAAATGGTAGCGGCAGTTTCAGTCGATAACCTTTCAAGTATTGCCCGGCGGTAATCGCCTCTCATACCACTCGATAATTTACCAATGAAAGAGGCAGGCGCCGGAGACTGGAAGGCAGGAAACAAAGTTTTATTCCGTCGGAGCAGAACACATCAGATCAGATAGCAAGGTATCGTCACGAGGTGCTCTAACTGCATCTCTGAGACCTGGTCTCTTATACACAGGTTTATTGCTTTATTACACATAGTACATTCTTGAGATTCCCTTGATGCATGAGAGAACATCCCCTGAAGCCCCGGCTCAGATCCGATCCCACACATAGCTACAGTAGAAGTTCCCACCTTACCCGCAGTAGGAGATGGCTATCGCGCAGCAGGGTATTCCGCCAATTCCCAGGGGTGTGTGTGACCGGTCGGGTCTCAGGGGGTAGGGGCTTTGATCTACTGTAATCCCTTTGATGTGGGGTGTTTCCCTTACAGTAGGGGCAATAAACTGCATCCGCAGGGCTAGGTGATGGCCTGGGACCAGTTCGGACAATGGGGCGCAGAGGAAGGGGGTTATCAAAGGAGAGGCACGACCATGTATGGGATGTTGGTCGGATGTGGTTCCGTAGCAGGGTCGCGCAGAAGGAGAGGGTTTACGGCCTGTATGAGAGAGCGGGGGTGGCCGGCGCGCGGGGGATGCTCGCAGCGCCAGGGGAAAGCGCTGGCGATCGAGAATGAGCGGGGAGAGAGTGGGGTGCTTAAAATGGCGGCCGTGCATTCGCTGTGCGTGGCGCTGGGGAGTGGCAAGATGGCGCAGATAATGTTCAGTTTGCAAGCTAAATTTCCACACCGAATGCTCACTTCTACCAAAACATAGACAAACATATGGTTCACTGACAATTTGGCAGCCGTGAGACATTACTTAAGGGCACTTAAAGGTGCTAAAAACAAACATCTTCATAAGTAACAAATATTTCCATTGCAGCGCCAATAGCTCTAACTCTAAAAAAGTGCAAGACCTATTGCATTGCAAATGCTTGTATATACTTTAGTATATACTTATATGTGTATGTACTTTGTGGGCTCTGGAGATCAGCCCTAGGGCGTGTATGCTTCCGCTTAGGGACTTATTTCTGTTCAACTGGCTCTATTTAACTGTTTTTATAGAAAACGACCAGTAGAGGTCAGTAAAATACCAGAATTGCTTTCTGCTGAAGGACTTTCTTTTTTGTCTCAAAGCTGATAGATATAATACAGCGAACAGTGCAAATCTATTGTGTGTAATGTGAGCTTTCTAGTTGTTATTGATGGAGGCAACATCACAGTGACGATGCTTCCATTAATAGCGTACTACTAGTACGGCATATACTATAAGGCATGCCCTATACTGCCAATGTTGGTTTTTGATGGTGGACTAAACATTGCAGATGGCTTACATATTTGTCGTAGACGATGGATTCGAGAATGAAGGCTAAATATAACTTTTACGGTGCCCCCAGACCAACATTGGTTAGAATTGTCCATAACTGACAGAATCTGTCATGTGTTATGTATCCATTGACGTAAAATTTGTCATGTTAGCATACATGTTTTCCAAGCCCACCTTCTAATCAACATTTCTAACAGACTTCCTTCACTATAATTGCTCAGTAACTCAAAGGTGCAGGTGACAGGGTCCCATTTCACTACAAAGGAGTTGAAAATCACAGTGGAGGGAGCTCTGACCAAATAAAGCCAGCTATATGATGCAGCACAGTCAAGTAAGGTACATATATTCGTTTTACATAAATTGAAATAGAATATGTAAGAAACAATATTGTGAGTGATTGGACACTGACACTAAAGTATAAAATGTCACTTACACAACATTAAAAGTGTTGCAAACCCTATGATCCCCCCAATTTGTGCTTTACACACAAGATAACTGCAACACAAATGAATTGATGTAACTTGTGTGTCTAAATTGTGAGTTTGGTCACTTTCATTCACTTTAGGTTTACCTTGGAATATTAAAAACACAGTGCCCTGGATGACCGCCCAGCTTTCACAAGTAAAAGGTAGTGCCTGACGAGATACAGACAGATATTTTTTTTATGTAATACTGATCTACCTGGTACAGTACTATGGCCTATATTAGAATTTCTTGAACAGTAGTATGTCAGGATTTGTGAAAACAGTCACTGAACTAAAATTCAAGCCCAGGTTCAGGGCTGGACTGAGAACACAAACCAGCCCTGGCAATTTTATCAGACCGGCCCCCCTGGAGGGGGAGGGCGGCGAACAAGGGGTGGACGAGGGTGCAAGTGTGAAGCACTGCTGGATAACTAAACTAGCCCCCAGCCCTGCTGTTTTTGTTACTGGGGGCCAATATTGCACCTTTGCTGCAAAACCGGCCCCGGTAACAAAACCGCCCCCCACCGCTCCAAAACCAGCCCCACCGCCCCAAAACCGATCCCCACCCTTCCAGCCTCCCGGCGAAACGCCTCATGCCCGCTATGGCCAGTCTGGGTACTCTCCCTTCCAATTATGTTGACAAAAAATGTAATCCGTCAACATTTGTCAGGGCATGCAGGTCCTTTCTTTGGCATGGGCAAGTTTTTTGGTCCACAGGGGCAGAACAATATGGGTGATAAATGGAGTAACATGCATGGGGTTACAAAGCATGTCGTCTTGCAATTGATGGTGTAGGAATGGCACTAGTGATTTAGAACATGGCACTTTCTTGGCAAGGGCTGCCCTGGCTGTGGAAGTAAGCATTCTGACATCCAAGTCAACATGGACACTGCCATTGGCAGCAACACCATGCAAAATACAATTAATATAGTCATTTTTGTGGACACAGTACTACATCATGTTTTGAATGGAGTACCCTCTGCATAAAATTAAAAAATCCCTGAGCTTCAGTTTTGTAGAAGGGCTACTACATCACAATGCTACGTATATCGTCTATCCTTTACAGATCCCATACTATTTAATGCAATGTAATAAGGTAGACGTGCTATCCATCCCGTTGTGAGGGAGTAACCAGTCCAAAAAGTACAAAATCAGACCCAAAGTATGGTACTTAATGGCATAATTTGTCCAAGGGCACCTCTCTCCCTGCTTCCTTTTCGCAAGCAGTGTGTCAGGGGAGGCACTGGAGGTTCTTAAGAACCCCCTTTGTAGGGTAGAAGGCATTGTTGCATGCTATCCAGGGTGTGAGTCTGCAACTGGCCCAAGTCATTGACATCCTGGAAGACATGCGCTCTGCCTTGTCTGCCCCACAGAGGTGTTATGTCTCTCCTAGTGGCTCCTCTTTCACAAGTGCTTTCAGCACACCTGCCCCTATTCCTCCTTCCTTCCTTTGAGTCCAATGGGTGTTGCGCGCCTGGGTCCAGTAAGGGTGCGGCTGCACCTATCAGTATCGGAGCACTGTTGTAACTGCCTTATGAATGTATGTGCTTTGTGAGACATTTGTTTTATAAACAACTGTAAGGGATTCCAATTAGTCAAAGACCATTCAGTTTTATTCTGTTTAGCCACATACTTCCCGAATCTTAGCGCGAGGTGTCCCTCCTCGTTGGCGAGACACCTGAGTGATGTCTCTTGTGAGTGGCAGAGATACCAGCACAAGGTGAGAGGAGAGATGTTAATGGACCCACAGTTTCACTTTTGATTTATGATACATTTCTGTGAGCGCTTGTGATTCAAGTGTTACTACCATCAAGTGTGTGTATTTCCCTCACGTTGGAGAGTTACAATTTTCCTTTAACTCATGCAGAGGGATCCGGAAATCAGGCAATGAATATGTCTTCCGACTTGAGTATGTTATATTTTGCCGTATCTCGAAATTAACCCGGCTGGGTGAAGAGATACGGAACTATTGAAGAACAAGCATTTGCAATGCAATAGGTCTCGCATTTACGCGAATTTTAGCTATTGGCATTGAAATGACAATGCCTTTTATTTAGGTTTTGTGTTTTAAAATATAAATAAAATGCATTGTCATTTAAAATACTATTAGCTTAAACTCTGCAAATGCGAGACCTATTGCAAATAAACCCCGCCCATTTAACGTGGCAATGCAAACTTTGTTGAAAGTAGAACATACAAACGGAAGCACATGCAAATGGTAAAACTATTTCTATCTACACAACACATTCATGTCTAAGTCTGTAACAGAAAAACATAGAAGGTTTTAAGCAATACATTAGTTTGCATTTAAGGTGATGAATTGACTATTTTAGTTATTATGGACAAAGCACTGTCTGGGCCAACTATTTAAATAAAATAATGCTTACAGACTAAAAAAGACTCACTTGCAGCCCGAGCTGTTCTTGAAGCCTGCTCTGGGCCGCTCTCAGCGCGACCCGGAAGTCAGGCAACCTTGCCCGGGACATGGGCGGGGCATGGAGCGCGCGGCCGGAAGTGTCTGGGGCTCCCGTGAGCTGAGGGAGCCCCGCTTCTTGCAGCCCGCGTGGACAAGCGAGGCGGGAGCCCACCCCGCTCTGCAGTAGAGGAAGTCGAGGCGGGAGCCCACCCCGCCTTCGTGAATGCCGCAGTATAGGAAGTCCGGCGGGAGCCCACCCCGCCTTCGTGAATGCCACATGGTGCGGCTGGATGGTGCAGCCGGGGCAGGATTTCAGGCAGGGCTCCTGTGAGCAAGACGGAGCCCCGCGTGTTGCTGCAGTGACCGGGTGAAGAGGCGAGACCAGCTGGGGAGCAGCGTACAGTCCCCACAAGAGCCGGTGAGTGGGGTGAAGCATGCTGTACGTGGTAAGCGCGACGCGCCTGGACAGGAGATGTGCACGCGTATGGCGCCAGCTATACACGTGCACATCCCCTGTCCTGCAAGTTAATCTAGCGCCGCAGTGCGCGTTCACAGGCGCATTCATAATTGCAGTCCTTCCTGCGCGTGCACATGTCCTGTCTCCCTTCCAAAGCAAGTCAGTAACAATAGATCTCGCTTGCGATAGCGCTTTCGCGCTGCGTCGCTAGGCGAGACCTAAAAAGGCATTGCTCAGATCAATTTTCATTTGAGCTTTAGTATTGAGTATTCTATAACAACCAAAGGCATTGGTTCTTGCTAACATTTGTGTTGTTTTGTTTCTTTTACTAGCAGGGGATTGTGGTAGAGCCATGTTTAGTCTTTTCCATCCTCTGTGAGGCAGGCCCCAAGGGGAAACATGGGTATGTTCTGACCACCACCTACAAGCTTAGTGCTATATACTTCAGTGCCTTGCTAATAGAGCTGTACACACACCTTATACCTGACTGTATCTATGTTTTCTCTTTTCTAGTGAATTCAGTTGTGGTATGTTACTGCGGGGGTCATAAGAATTAAGACACTCTTGTCCTGGAAAGTACTAGATGGTCCTGGTACATGCAACAGGACAGTTAATTTTTTTTTTTTTTTAAAGGTAGTTTTTCTGTATATATTAGTCAATTGATATTAATAGGGGATACGGTTATTCAGTGGAGGTTCATTACCTTTTCTTTTGTTATGTGTCATTTCAGGTCTCCTTCCCCACTGTCTCCACCCTTTCCTTCCCTCGCTTGATCGCTTCACTGATCTGTGCTGTAATAGCATTCAAACTTGGAGCCATCGAGAGGTGGACCATTAATGAGCATCGTTCCGATCCTGAGGTGTTGAGGAACCCGACAAAACAATTCCATACCCAGAAATCTAACTACTCTCATCAGCATTCCTCCTCAGAAAACCCAGGCTCTGCCCCCCCTAAATAAATTCTCAGGGGCACATGCGTCAAGGTAACCATTTGCCATTACCAAATAGCGAATTTGAAGGATTCGCTATTTGGTAATCGCAAATGCCTATGCATGAAGGATTTGCAAATAATTTTGCGAATCCTTAACATTTCCTAATAGCAATTCGCAGATTGCAAATCCCTAGTAGGGAATGCATTCCCATTCATTCCTATGGGCCTATAGGCCCATAGTAATGAATATGAATGCATTCACAATTTGCGGTTACCAACTTGGTAATCACAAATTGTGAATGCAAATCCAAGGGTGCCTGGGGGCCTAAGGCCCCCCTGAAGCACCCCCCAAAAAAGGTACGTTTGCACATGTGTAGCACACACATGCCTTACGGAAATGTGTGTACTATATAGCGCATTGAAAAATGCATTTTTTGTGCATTTTTCCATGCATGCACAAATTGCCATCAACTTGAAGTTAATGGTGATTACCGTTTCCTAAATGCACAGTCACATTTAGGAAATGCTACATGCATCTCAAATTAGGGAATCGTAAATTGCGATTCCCTAAATACATTCGCAATTTAGGTAATCGCAAAAAATTGTGATTACCTATATTGCAAATGCTCAAAGGTACATGCATCGGAAAAGGTATTTTTCCAGTCACAAATGGGCCGATTCTGCGAATTGGTCCGTTTACGACCGGTAAAATGCTTGATGCATGTGCCCCTTAATCCCTACATCATCCCAAAACGTAGGTGCTTGGACTTCCATCTACTCTATGGGGATTAGGAGGATTAGGGGGACATTTCTGCAAAGGTATGGAAGCAAGCAAAAGGTCTGGAGTCAATTGTAGAGACTGTTATAGGACACTATTTTTCCACCCTATCCCTGACTTTGATTTTGTATTGATTTATAAATGTAAAACTTCTATTCACCCAGAAGATAAAGATTTTTTTTTTTTTGCTGTCCCGTTTGGTTTAAAATGTTTAAAAAATGAAGATTCAACATATTGTGTGTGTCTGTGGTTTACTTGTAGATATTGGTTTTTTTTTTAATGCTATAATGTTTGCCGTATGTGATTTTGTATTTATGTTAACAATCTACTTCATTTCCAAGGCTTGTGATTTCCTATGCGTTGCTTACTCTAACATTGAGATGTGCAAGCTCATACTTGTGAGACATCAGCTCTGCAGCAGGAATTGTAAAATATCTTTTCACACAAACTGCGGACAGTAACAGGAATGATAAGAATGATGGTGACAAAAAACAGTCTGGTATCAAAATAATGAGTCTTTTGTATAGACCTGCATATATGTGAACTTCACAATATCGAATTGCACTATATCATCACAGTATGCAGATGTCAATATATACTTCCCTATGTATGCTTACCACAACTATATCACACTAGTCAATGTTTTATTTCTCAATGTATATGTAGGCCATTATTGCTTCCTCAATATGTTTACATACAATTCTGCAACCTGAGGAGGTGTTAGTTGCTCAGACCATCCCTTCATTCTAGAGGCTCCAAGCTGTGGATATTTGCTAAACTACATCCATCACCTAACCTCTATGACGATCATCTGTCTGAGGATGTTGGAGCAAAGGAGGGCAATACACCACGTAATAACAAATGACCTGCCACTGGAGCTGACAGTGAAGACAACTCTGGGCTTAGTTACATGATACAAGAATGCTTGGCCTAGGATAAGGTCCTTCAAGTAGCTCACTTATCTCAGGCCCAGTACCAGCCGAATCCCTTACTCGTTAACCTTTGATTTTTTTTAAGGCTCCCTGTTTTCCGTTTTTCCGGATTTTTACACATAAATACAGACAGAAAACAATGTGTTTTCTGTCTGCATTTATTTTTAAAAGTGGATAAATACAGAAAATTTGTCTTTCTTTTAAGTGACTCTCCGTGCCGTCCTAAATTAATTATAGCTCGTGTGGATTAATATTTACCAATACAGTATATAATACATGATACTGATCCAAAAAAAGGAAAGGGTTAAGAGAGATGTCAGAAGAAAAGGCACAACCATACACATTAGATCTTTTTGTAAAGAATGTATATCTTTTATATAGCAAAAAAAGTTTTATAAGAAGTGGACATAAATACACAATACAGATTGACAATATTCATACGGTTTACAAATAGTGTCCCAGTGAAAAAAAATAAACCTAAACAAACAAATGACATAAGGTGCAACATACAAAAAAGGTTTCCATTTTTCTTTACAAAGGCAATCATAAACAGTTAGTAATTCCAATTAACAACACCCAAGCATTCTGAGTGTCGATTAAATGATTTGCCTTTCACGTCAACGGCGTTTCGACCCTATTCCAATTAAAGGGTCTCGTCAGGACAGTCTAATATAGGGACACCTAAAAAAGGGGATAAGGAAAATGTTTGTCAAAAAAGAGATCCTTAGTCTCAGAGGAGGGGATTTTTAGAGGAGCATTGATATTAAGTCTATCTACCTGGTCGTCCAGGAAGGAATCTAACGTTTCAGTGTACGGTGACACCGTGCTCAAGGTGAAAATAAAATACTCACAGGTACCCAGCCGGGTGCTGCGTGAGAACAAGGAGAAACCATTAATGTCAAACCCATTATCCAATAATAATTATCATCAAGATACTCATGTTTTCTACTTACCCCTGTGAGAAAGGACTCACGAAGAGGCAGTAGCCCGCTATTTGTATGTCTATTCCTCGAATATGCTCAGTGCGAGGGTCTAGTAGTATATATCACCCAATCGGGTGATATATACTACTAGACCCTCGCACTGAGCATATTCGAGGATTTTATTTTCACCTTGAGCACGGTGTCACCGTACACTGAAACGTTAGATTCCTTCCTGGACGACCAGGTAGATAGACTTAATATCAATGCTCCTCTAAAAATCCCCTCCTCTGAGACTAAGGATCTCTTTTTTGACAAACATTTTCCTTATCCCCTTTTTTAGGTGTCCCTATATTAGACTGTCCTGACGAGACCCTTTAATTGGAATAGGGTCGAAACGCCGTTGACGTGAAAGGCAAATCATTTAATCGACACTCAGAATGCTTGGGTGTTGTTAATTGGAATTACTAACTCTTTATGATTGCCTTTGTAAAGAAAAATGGAAACCTTTTTTGTATGTTGCACCTTATGTCATTTGTTTGTTTAGGTTTATTTTTTTTCACTGGGACACTATTTGTAAACCGTATGAATATTGTCAATCTGTATTGTGTATTTATGTCCACTTCTTATAAAACTTTTTTTGCTATATAAAAGATAAACATTCTTTACAAAAAGATCTAATGTGTATGGTTGTGCCTTTTCTTCTGACATCTCTCTTAACCCTTTCCTTTTTTTGGATCAGTATCATGTATTATATACTGTATTGGTAAATATTAATCCACACGAGCCATTGTTTCCTTACAACACATAATACCCAGGCTCCTTGTGGGTAGGGTCTCCTTGTTTCTCAATCAACTAAATTAATTATAGGCCAGCAGCTGAGCAGATGGACAGCATGGGAAATAAAAAAACAGGATGACATTTCTTTAAATAGTGGCATATGTCAACATACATTTATGGTATAATGCTAGTATTATCCAGTGGAGGTATTGTTATGTAATATTTGGCAGCTTAAATAGCTAAAACACGACAGACATCAAAGTATGAGTGTGCATCTATCAGTTAAATAAATATGGAAACGTACAGTTTTACAACTTCATTTATACGCAAAACACAAAATAAATATGGATAAATACAGATAAAATGGCCCAAAAATAAATATGGATAAATACAGACAGAAATGTTAAAAAAATAAATAACATAAAACCAGGAGCCCTTATTATTTTGTAGCCCGATTTTCTATAGTGCATCTGATTAGGGAGGAGTGTGCAGCAAATAAATCAAGGGCCCATGACAATTCTAGAATAAAATGTGATGCTTATGTGAAAATGTGCCAAAGTAGCAGACACAGCCATTTTTTCTTGGGTGAAGGTATGTTTCAATGACACACACAACAAAATTAACAATCAATCAATTCAATTCAAAGATTACTTTATTCGATTTAACACAGTAAATCATAAAATTGCATACAATTAAACAGTTCAATAAAATCACATAAAAACAGTACATTACATTTCATGAAGAAGAGTGAAACACCCCCGCTAAAAACATGATAAGTAAATTCAGACATTATGACAAGATAAAAGTTGAAGATACATTAGAGCAGGCCTCACCTGCATAAAATTAATCGGCAGAAGGAGGGGACGAATGTACTTATGTCGTAGACTGGCAAATTTAGGGGAGATAAAAACAATATGTAAAGTGTCCAAGGCAGCAGCCTTTTCACAAGTGCAAATTGGGAGGTCAGATGGTTTGTGCCAACCAGCTATAAACTGGGGAAACAAATTCAGGTGAAAAGAAGACAAAATTCACCTGTGCAAAACTGGCATATCAAGCATTAAATACAATTCTTTTTTACACAAAGACTTCATTATGGCATAATGGGCACACAAACATTTAGACAGCATACATTCAACCCTTTCTTGATGCACATTGGCGCGAAATGCGTCCTTGACCCATAAAACATCTGATTTGGAGATTTTCTCTGGGTCAGAGAAAAGTTCTGGTCTACCACCCAAAATACCTTTAATGTAATGCAGCCACGGGATACGATGGCAATAGTCCAGACCCAGGCAATCTCTCAAAATCTTTCTGTTGAATTCCAAATAATTTTTCAACCAGACAGAAAACCACAATAGTAATGGGCGGATTTGTATATGATCAGAAAATAAACCCTGCACCCAATTCTTCATGCACAATCTCTGGAGGTACACTCTGGGTGATCCCCAGAATCCTCCTGAAGAATTTATTTTCAGCAACTTGGCTAGGGTGACAAGGCTTTCAGCCCCAAATCTCAGAGCCAAATGACACTGTCAGGACACATTTGACTTTGTAAAGGTCCATTATGGATTGGATGTGGGTGTGACTAAGGCGCCTAGAAAAAACATCAATGCTATAGGCTATCCCTATTAAAGGACTGTACATGGGCATTCATCAATGGGTCCCAATTCATTTTGCAATCTAGCCAGATGCCAGATAGCAAAGTTTTTTGGTTTTGCCAACATTGTGTCCTTTGATCAGGGCTTTAAGTGGGCCGGGGCTCACCGGGTCTGAGCACCAGCAGTTTTTTTAAGGAGGCCTCGAAACGGGTCTCTATCGGGCTCTGTTTTGAGCCCTGGCACAGGCGGTCCGTTTTTTTCGAGCGTCATAGGGGAAGGGAAGAGTGTCATTTTCTCTCTGGATTTCCCTTCTCTTTTTTATTAAACTCAGGAGCAGCAACATTGTCGTGGTGGCACCAGGGCTTTAAGTGGAAGCTTTTTCAATATTAATACAAGTCATAGTTGCTGCTCATTTATCTTATGCAACTAACAACCATTGACAAAGCCAATAGTCCTGATTTGCTGTAAGTATGATATTACTTGTTGTATCATATATCTGGATGCAATGACAGAAACAGCAAAATAACAGTCGGGCGGCACACTATGCTAAGCACAATTTTTTAGCTTACGTGTTTTTAGCCACCCTCCCCAGTTTTTTCATCCTACTTAAAGCCCTGCCTTTGATCGAGTACGTTTTAGTTTTAAACATTTTCAGCCCTAGCACCAGTGGTGGAATGAGTTTTGAGGGTGGCGGCCTCCCACACCACTCCGCCTGCTCTTACCTGCGGTCATCGCGGGGGGCCAAAAGCAGGGACCACCACGGGCGTCCAAAGGTCTAGCTATGCCGCTGCCTAGAACCATACTATATGATTTAGTCAAATTCGTTTTCAGGCCCAGACTATCCATAAATTCATAAAAACTGTACGCGCAATAAGGACTGTATCGTCTGGGTAAATTAGTGCTGGCACCTGCCTATTCCCAACCTTCAGAACATCCTTGCAGTGATCCACTAACAATTACTCTAACTGATTAATATATAGGATAAAAAACGGGGGCTAATATACAGCCTTGGTGGACTCCTCTTGCCAACTGAAAGTGTGATGTGCATTCCCCATTGGGGCCGAATCTTACTGAAGCTTCAAGCCCAGCGTGCACATCATGAAAAAAGGTTAAAAAGGCACTATCTACCCCCATGGCCCCCAGTACAGCCCAAAGCTTCGATCAATTTTCAGTGTCAAAGGCTGTACTGAGGTCCATGAAGGCCAGATGAATAGACTCTTTCTTAACTGTGGTGCATTTACTGATCAGTAGGTCAAGATTCAAATTCAGTTCGATCGTCCCCCATCCTGGTCTCAAACCATATTGAATATCTGACTTTGTTTTTCCATTCTCTGCCCATTCAGTTAGTCGATTCAACAATACCCAGCCAAAAGCTTTCACTTCAGCATCTACTAAGGAAATGGGCCATAACAACCTGGGTCTGCTCAGTTCCCTTTTCTGAAGATCAGAACAATTACTGATTTTTGCCAAGAAGGGGGAATGTGCCCTCGCACTGCCAAATTTAGATGTTGGGTAACTAAAGGGACCCAAAGATCCGGACCTTGAAGCTTTTCTGGGTGAAAGGGCCACAATTGCTCATGATACTTTGTCCACATCAAAATTTAACTCTCCCCCTCCAATTAAAAACGTGTTATAAAGATAATTACATTCAATGGACTAGATGGACTAAAAATGGGTGACCCAATCCTGTGCTGGGATAGTTTGGACCAGGGGTATCCAACCTTTTCTGTTGCTGAGAGCTACTTCTGACCAGTGAAATCATTGTGGGCTACTGAAGACTAAGCAACGTGCACATTGTTACCAGATGCCCCCCCCCCCCACCCAGCTTAATTGATTTTAAGCCTAATGTCCATAGAGCCAAATGCTATGGTTTGAAAAAAATACTTTGACTTGGGGCACTATGACAGGGCTGCCATGTATGTCAGTGAGAGGGTGGAATTTGAGGATGTATGAACGTGTGCGCTTATGAATGAGATACGTGTGTATGGATGACTGAGAGACTGTGGTGTATGTACTTGAGGCACAGGATATACCTTTCGCCATATGTGGCATGTATAACACAAATGGGAGAAATATAAAGTGCAAAAAAATGTTCTGAAAAAGTGTTCAGAGTATGAGCATTTTTCTGCACTTTAAATGTCTCCAACTTAAAATAACAGCTGAATTTTTCAGTTATGAATGTGGTGCTGTTTTGAGAAAATTCAACTGAAGAGTTAACTTTGATTATATGGAGTCCATAAAATTCATCATTTACATTTTCTCCCATTTCCAAGTGTCACATTTACAAACACCAAGCATCTTGCTCCTAGTTGCCTGTAGACATGGTGCCATATATATAACAGAAAAATACATTTGTTTAAATAGGAGGAGTTTTAATTGAATAAACATGCTTCATAAAACATTAAGAAGTATTTGGCTTAATTGAAAGTAGAGAAAGACATTAATACGTAATGTTTCATAGAGAACGTTTTCTTCACTTTAAATTTCTCCCATTTGAAAAAAATAACTTTTTCAGTTATAAATATAGCACAGTGTCTAAAAAAGGCCTGCTGCTTATCAATGCAACACTGTGAAATGGGAGGAAATTCAAATGAAGAGTTAATCATTAAGGAAACGTTTTATTTTATTGTCCTCCAATTTAAAAGCATTCAAAAACAGAATGTTGTTCTCACACTCCAATACTGAATGAGGACTTTTATTTGAGAATCAAATACTTCAGTGCTTCAATTCTTCACCTCTGTGACCTTGCGTAGTCCATACATGTGACCGAACACTGCTGATTATCAGGCTCTGCTATCTGCAGCCTGGTGATAACATTGTGAAGTAAGCACAGCTTTCCCTTAATGTAAAAAGAAAAATGTGACCCTGTGCTTATTTAAAAATGAACTCAAGGTTGCAAGCTACTTGGAACGTGTCTGGGAGCTACTGGTAGCCCGCGATCTATTAACTGGTTGGAGACACCTGGTTTGAACCATATCTGATGCAGCTGCCTCAATAAAAAGGGGCTGGTTCACTGCTCTCCAAAATGCCAAGCTGTCTCTTAACTCACATGGGGTCGCAAACTGTTCCCAAGCTTCAGTTTTGACAGCATTCTTCCGATTCCTACAGGCCCTGTTGTACTGTCTTCTAGTCTCCTTCTCTGCCTCTTTGGGTCTTGGTTTCCGGTGAAGAACCATCATCAGATCTTTATGGGCCTTTGGGCGGGTTTTATCGAACCATTTAGGTCGGGGACAGTCCCCTCTTCTCCTCTTCCTAGTGAGAGCAGTCTGTACTTCTTTACAAGTATTTGAAAACAAGTCCAAAATTACTTCGTAGGGTGTCTCTAAGTGTAGGCAAGCTTCAAAAACATTACTACATGATTGTAGCAAATTCTTACCCCAACCTACTCTGCGACCCTGCTCCTTTGTTACGAGGTTCCTTGTATGGGATGTTTTCTTGCCCCCAAAATCATACCATTTAAATTCTGCCAAAAACAGATTATGGTCACTATTCTGTTTTGAACTTGATAAGAAAGGGCAAAATACAAGCTGATAAAATCAAAACAAGAACTGAGGACTCTTCCCTTAAACGTAAGTACTAGATCAGGAGAGTTGTGCTCATCCTTAGTCAAAAGATTGATGAGATTGAATTCTAGCAGCATATGATTTAAAATATCCCCTTGGCAGGAGTGAGTAAAATGTGCCTGCTCCGAATCAACAAGGGGGTCATCCTTTCATATAATGGAGCCACATAGTGAGCAAGGATGTATGTTAAAATCTCCTAATTGCTGGATCATTGGGGAGATGGTCCGAACCAGAAGAGAATCTTTCAGACACTTTTTAAACCCTATCTCCAAACGTTCACCCGAAGAGGACATAATTACTCAAATACTTGTCTTATGGATAGTAGAACACCTAAAATATTCATCAAGTTGTGGGAAACTATCTCTGTATCACAACCTAAACCTATGCTCACAAATGTCACCAACTCCCCGTTTTGCGCTACCATGTAACAAAGGTGTAGCATTGACATGAAAAGCTACATAACCATTAAGGAAAGAGTTTCCCCAGGTCTCTTGGAGAGAAACAATCCCAAAGGTTTTTAACAACCTAATCTCATGGTCATTAGCTAATAAAGATCTTACCCCTGCCACATTCCAACACAATATCCCAAATGTGTTATAAGTCCTCAATGAAACCTCTATCCCCCTGTGACCGCCTTACTGCTAACATGAGTAGCCAGGAGTCAATCTTGCTCATTAAGCTGATATAGGGGTGCAAATCTATTGCTAAGCTTAACAACTGGGTTAACAGCAACGTGGGAAGTGGTCAAACGCCCATCCATGGGGAGGGGTGCCAGCCAGCACATTCCGGCAACAACCAACTTTCCTAGGTGGGCAAAAGAATCCCAGTGGGAGAATTGAAATATCAGACCTCAATAAGGAATTAATCATAGGATTGAACAATATCTGGTCCACCCACCTGGGGTTCCCAAAATTAACTACAATACTATCACCAGAGCCTGTTTAAATGTTTTCCCCAATCCATCCCACCCTACGCATCATAATAATCTCATTGTACAATAAATTATGGAAAAACCCAGCTTGCTCAAAAGCCAATGAACAACTTTGCTATTGATCTCACTATAACTCTCTACTGCCCCCCCCCCCCCCCCCCTTCGGGTGTGGAGACATTAACCATCTACCAAACATAAGGTGTTGAGGCAGGGGGGAAATGTGGGGTCAACTTCCATGGAGTGGAATCAGTTGGAGTCAAAGTGTTAGAAAAGATGTTCTTAAAACAGGTATTCCTGAAGGGATTTGGCATTCCTTCTTCCCTATTATGCTCATGGGCATTGATGGTTGTGGGAATATGGGCCATGGTGTTGTGAATGAAAGTAGGAAGCATGTTAGAGCAACAGGGACCCTCATGAGGGATTTGTGGGTGGAGAATAGGGCAAAAGACCTTATCCTTGTTTTTAGAGTTTATGGGGCTCTAGGATTTAGAACATGGAGGAGCCCAGTCTTCAAAGGATTAGAAGCTTGCAACATAGGGAAGGGATCTTTATTTATTTGTTTATTTGAGTCTTTATAGTGCGAACTAGACCCAAGGACATCAGAATGCTTTACAAGAATTACATAAAGATTGATTACAAGAGCTATAACCATAGGATACTGCTTTACAAGAATTACATGTGGTTTGTTTACATCGATAACAGCAGGCACAGCAAAGAGTGATACAATATAGGGATAGAAAAGTCATACAATATAGGGCAGGAAGCATTAAGACAGGGCTTGTTTACAGGATAAGGATAAATGAGGGAAGAAAATATTAGTACAATGTATGGTAGTAGTGGGATATCCAGAGGAGGGGAGGAGATCGAGTTCAGAGTGATCAGTGGGTCTGTAAAATGAGGTATTTGGTAGGTCAGGCAGGGTAGTTTAGGTGGATTAGTTTAGGAATTTATTGAGGAGAGACAGTTATAATTTTTTCTTGAAGTGAGGGTAGGATTGGTTGTCACGCAGTTCTTTAGAAAGGGCATTCCAAACTGTGAGTGAGGGACTCGGTTTCCTCGAATTTGGGAGGGATGGTGTTGGAGCTTCATAGTGATCTTTTTTGGCCAGCTTTAGTGAGTTTGTTAGCAAAGTAGGTGGGATTACCAGCATAGAGAGCTTTGTGTGTTATGCATGCTGATTTGAATATGCTTCTCACTTTGATTGGTAGCCAGTTGAATATCTTGAGGGTGAGAGTGATGAGGTTGAATAGTCTCTCTTCAGAGAATGGTCTGGCCGCTGCGATGAGTGTGGACTTCACTGGCAGAAGGTTGGTTTTTTGGAATGTCCGTGATCATTGCATTGCCGTATTCCCGCTTGGATAGGACAAGGGATTGGATAAGAATCTTCAAGTCCTCAGAGGGGATAAAAATGTGATTCTTTTGATGTGTTTTAGGGTGCATTCTTTGCAGTTGTGTTGCTATGTTCTTTCATATTCGGGCTTTTGTCTAGTGTAATCCCAAGTGATTTGATGGAGTTTGATGGAGAAAGTTTGCCATTTAGTGTGGTTAGACTTTCAAATCAGTGGTGGATGAGGAGAAGTTCAGTTTTGTTAGTTTTGTTGAGGTTTACTTTTAGGTGGTTGTTGTAGAGTCAGGTGAGTATAAGGGAGAGAGTGTTGTTGAAATGTTGGATGTCTTTGAGTGAAGCGATTTTGAAATAGATTTTGGCGTCATCTACATAGAGATGGTAGGCAATTCTGGCTTGTTTCGGGATCTGTGCGAGAGGTTCCATGTAGAGGTTGAAGAGGGTTGAGGATAGGATCAATGTGATTGTTTAGTTGAGAGAGAGACACATTTACCAAGGGTTTTAGCAAGTAGAGGGAGGTTGGTGATGGGTCGGTAGTTATTGAGGTCGTCAGGGTCGGCAAAGGGCTTCTTGATGAGGGGGTGATTTGGTTGGGTTTAAGGGAGGCCGACATGGAGCCGTTGGATAAGGAGGAGTTGATGATGTTCATCCAGGTTGGAGCAATGATGTTATGGAGTTTTTTGACAAGAGGGGAAGGGAGAGAGTCAGAGAGGTGGGTGGTCGGCTTTAAGGTTGATATTATTTTTTTCTATACTTCCTTTTCAGATATGGTTGCGAATTTGGACCAGTTTGCGTTATTTTTTGGATGGTGAAGGTTGATGCTGCAGCTATGGTGTTTTGTGGAGCTGGAATTGTAGAGATCATCCTCAGTTGGTGAAGGGGTATTTGGGGAGTCAGAATTGGAGGCGGGGATATTGATGGTAAGGAGGGGGGTCTAACGAGAGTTCAATGTTATCTTGTCTGCGAAGAATTTAGCAAACTCTTCACATCATTCAGTGGAGGCATCAGCAGGATGTAGAGGAATGGAGGAGGTTTGGTTTTTGATGATCTTAAAGAGGTCTTTGGGTTGGTTTCTGGAATGGTCTAGTTGGACTCAGAAGAAGGAGGATTTTTCACTGTAGATGTGCTTTTCATATTTTAGGCGTGCTGTTTGGAGGAGTGATAGATGAGCTAGACAGGGTTGGATTCTCCATTTTCTTTCCGTCAATCTGAGTTGTCGTCTCTCCTTGTTAAGGTTTGCGTTGAACCAAGATTTGGAGGGGGCACTTTCTTTTTGTTTCAGCAGGTGATGTTGTCAAGGAGTTCAATAATTTTAGTGTTGTAGTGATAAGTGTGTTTGTTGGTGGATGACATTTCAGGTGGGGGAATGATTTGGGAGCTAGTTAGGGATTCAAGCTCAGTTTGTCGGATTTGGTGCATGCTTCTTGTTCAGTGTTTCTGCAGGTGGGTTGGATGTGGAGCTTAGTTTGGTTAATGTTCAGGTCAAAAAGAATTAAGTGGTGGTCGGACCAGTCCATTGGAAGGATGGAGTGTAGGGTTATGTCATTGTGGTTGGAGATGAGAGTGTCAAGGGTCGCACATTTGTTGTGGGTTTGCTGTTTTACAATGTTGGGTGAGACCTTTGCATTCTAGGAGTGAGTCTAGAGCTTGCACAGTAGTGTCACTGGGATCATTCAGGTGCAAGTTTAGGTCTACTAGGATGCTGTCCTAAGAGTCTTTCAAGGAGTTTAGAGTCATGAGGTCCGTTGATGCTTATCACCTGGATGGTGATAGATGGTGTGGAGTTTTATGGGGTTAAAGCCTTTAGAGGGACGGGTAACTCCTAAATATTTCAAGGTTGAATATTCGATTGTGTGGAAGGGTGTATGGTGGAGGTAATTTTTTAGTATGATAGCGCGACCACCACCAGAGTGATCTCTACAGTCGCGACGGATGATTGAGAAACGTGGTGGGGTGAGGAGATCCAAGATGGCTGATGAGTGGTCGTTTAGCCATGTTTCCATCCGAAAACATGGGTCGATTTTATGAAGTTGTATGGTTTTTTTTTAGTGGCATGCTTCGATGCTGACCGACAGATAAGGAGCATGTAGTTTATTATGGTTGCTGCTTTCATTTCAGTTTGTGTGAGTTGGATGGAGGTGAGTTGGGCTGGTGGTCTAGGTGGGTGGTTGGTGGTAGAGAGCCTGCTTGTGTTAAGGACGACCGGGATTTTGGTGGTGGATAATTTGTTGGTGGCGGTGGCGGTGGCATAGGACTTGATCAGGGCTTCCACTTCAGAATGGGACAATTCAGGTGTAGCACGTCTAGGTTTGAGGTATTGTTGCTTGAGAGGAATAGTCTGCTAGGGAGTAGTGTGGGAAGTTGCCGAAGGTGGCTTTAGGGTAAACAAATCATGAGGTGAGCTGGGGTTGGACCTGTAATGCAGAGTTTTTGTTTAGAATGGTGTTCATTTTAAATTCCAAGCGGGTGATTACAGAGATCATTTGAGCTGTGGTTAGATCAGGGTGAGATGGCAGGGGAGAATGGAGGCCGTCGTAGGCTGGGGTGGGATAGGGATTGGGACTAGTCTGATGTTATGAGCTAAAGGAACCTGTGTGGACGGTGAGTGGGTCGTTAGTGTAGAGGTTGTGGAGCTTAATGGGGGAGAAGGTGAAGGGGGGTGAGTGTAGGGTGTGGCGGGGATTGGTGGGAGGGGGGTGGGGAAGCTGGTGTGGCTGCATAGAGAGAGGGGGCAAGTTCAGGCTGGTGGGTGGGGTGGTGGGTTTGGGATTAGGGGATAGGGTGTTGAGGAGGGAGGGTAAGAGACAGTCAAGGATGAAAAGATTGTGGTTAGTGGCTTGGATGAGGATTTTTCCATTATTGTAGATGGTTATGAACAGTTCAGCCGCAAACTTTTGAGAGAGGAATATGGAGAATTTGTATCCATATGGGATGTTGGAGACATTGGCTACGTGTATGTTCTGTATGAAGTTGTGCTGTGATATGTGTCTGTTATTAGTGTTTCTGTGTGTCTTCTTGATCGCTAGAGGAAGGGGTGACCCGATGACAAAATCTAGATGTCAGCTTCTCCAGCAATTTAACTACATTACCTACGCCCCCTTTTACTTTTCCCAGTCTTTCCTCCAGTTTGCTCAAGCAATTAGTATGGGGAACTACAGTGTCAACATATTTTGAGCAATATGCAGAGGAAGGCTGCGAGAACCTTCCACAGCCACCAAAAGTCCCACCCATACAGCTGGCTTTCTTAGCTTTCTCCCCAAGTTCTTTGCCAATGACTTCCGAGGAGGGAACGCAGTTGTTGTGATCTTAGGCTTAACACTCACCTTTAAATTGTCTGATGTAATTGCAGCCAAAGGAGGAGCAACCACAGAATTTGGCTCTAACATGGGCAGTGCTTCCCAAAGCATATGGTCAGTATCAGCCGGAGGTAGCATTTGGGTGGGACAATCAGTGATGGAGCCTCCACATGGGATTTGACAGCAGTGATATTCGTAGCAAAAGTGGCCAGCTGGTCTTCCACCTAGATAATTTCTTCTGTGTTCTGGGCCGCTTTTCCACCATATTAACTGCCTCTCCATTGCGCTTTCCCAACCTTCAGCGTTAAAATCAAGTGGGTGATCACTAAATGAGGCCCCAAGGACTTGACAGGTATGATTCTACGGAATTCAAAAGTCATACAGTTACTCACGTCCAATGAAGAAGTTAGGGGGGGGTGACCCAGCCCAGCCCCAACCAACTGGGGATGGGTGCAGATGGGTCTGCGCATGGGGCAGCCTTTGCCCTGGCACGTGCCCGGGCATGTCCTGCGGGAGCACGAAGTGGGCTTTAAACAAGCACCTCAGAGTGCGAAAAAGCTGTGGGGGGTCTCCACACTGCAGGTAGCTTGGGGCCTGAAGATCACAGCCCCCGCCTGCACAGTTCTCCTTCCAGCGCTGGGGAGCACAAAGCCGGCTTTAACCAAGAGCACCGCCGGGCATAAAAAAACTGTCGGCAGTCTCCCTGCTGCAGGTAGCTCAGGGGCCTTAAGTCCATAGCCCCCACCTGCTCCGTTTTCCTTCCTGCGCTGTGGGAGCACAAATCAGGCTTTAACCAAAGTTGTGGGCAGTTTCCCCATTGCAAGTAGCTCTGGGGCCTGAAATCCGTGGCTCCCGCCTGCACCGTTCTCCATCCTGCACTACAGGGTCAACAAGCATTGGCATAGCCAATAGGTCTCGCTCTTGGGACCTTATAAGTGTTTAGCCATGCAACAGTTGCATAACTAAATACTTATAAGGTCCCAAAAGCGAGACCTATTGGCTATGCCAATGCTTGTTTTTGTTTATTACTGCTCTGTAGTAATGGTGGCTCACGGGTGCCACCATTACTACATAGAAGTAATAAACAGGAAAAAAAACTGGCTCACGGGAGAACATCAAAGCGGCCATGCGACCGCGAAAGTGAAAGTGATCGCAATCGCGAGCAAACATCAAAGCGGCCGTGCTGCCGCGAAAGTGAGGCACGCGTGCCTGCGCACATGCACTGTAGCTCTAGGCTTCAGTGGTAGTACTTTTTTGAGCCCTCACAAAAAGTCACGCCAGACCAGCGCATGCGCTCGGTCAGACGAGACCTAAAAAGCGGGCTTTAACCAAATGCCTTCTGGCGTGAAAAAACTGCGGGTGGTCTCCCTGCTGGTGGTAGCTCAGGACCTAAAGTCCGCAGCCCCCGCCTGCACCGTTCTCCTTCCCGCGCTGTGGGAGTACGAAGTGGGCTTTAGCATTGCACCTCCTAGCACGAAAAAGTCGTGGGCGGTCTCCCTGCTGCAGGTAGCTCTTTGCTTTGGCCTGAAGTCCGCGGACCCAGGCTGCTACCAGCACTGCGGGAGCACAATGAGGGCTCCTGGGGGGGGCATTCGTAGATTGTCCACCCCCGGGCAGCTTCGGGCATTTAGTACGGCCCTAGGACAGGAGGCAATTTGTGATTGGCTGGCGCTAGTAGCGCGAGCACCAAGAGTGCGAAACCCCCATTGCGCACTTACTTTGTCGGCGGTGAGGTAGGGTTCGAAAATTTTGTATTACGGAGGCGGACGTTTTTAGTTTGGGAGGCGCTGCGTGCGTTGTTGCAGATGGGAGGGAGAACCTTGTTGCGCCTGGCGTCGTTTGGTTTGTGTGGAGCGGTAAGCACGGCGGGCGGTGGGCGGCGTTGCAGCGGCCCTGACCGTTTGTGGTTCGAGTGTGGGATCGCGGGTGTCAGCGCTGGGTGCAGGAGGTTTGTCGGGCTCCTCACCTGTTGTGGCCGGCGGCTCTCGCGTTTGCCAGTAGGCCCGGATGGTCACCGGCATTGAATAAAGATGGGGCAGGCTGCGCGGTGCCTGTTTCAGTCCCCGTCTTAAGCGTAACCAAAAGGAGTCATGTCGACGAAGACAGACTCACTCTTGGATTTTCTTTATTTAGGATGTGGTCCATCAGCTACACTGTCGCCTCTGGGCGGGAAACCAGGGTTCGAGCCTTGAGGTAGTGTCCACATTTGGGGCAAATTATTTAATTTCCATGCTCTAAAATGTGTAATGTACATACGGTACTATCTAAAGCGCTCCAATACCTTCGGGTCAAGTTCGCGCTATATAAACATGCAAACAAAAAATAAATAAATGTCGAATACTCCATCTAGTGGATATTCAGAGCAACTGCATAGCCCTACCTTTCAAAAACAGCAAAGGTTGTGGAGAGTAAACAGGATATATTTATAGTTGGCAAAAAACAATTTAAAATAAGTAGTGGATATTTCGGGCTGTCCACTTTGAGATGTTTGTCCCTCATAGTATCTAATGAGGGGTGTGTTTTTTATTGTAACGTCAGAAATTAAACCAATGGTTTTAGATACAAAAGCACACAGTTTTTAACAGTTTATGAATGACGCAGATACTTATTCAAGCATGCAGTTGCAGATAGCGATAAGATCTTGCCCTTGATATACAAAGCAGTGCAGAGGTCAGTCAGGAGAATCCCACAATAACATCAGCACATGGTGGACAAGGCGTGGGGATACCGAAAGAGATTCATATGTAGCTAGATTATTAAATTAAAGGAAAACAGACATCCGGCTGCTGCAAACTCAAGCGTTTTTGCAGCCCACGAGGGCGAGATACTGCCAAGCGCAAGAAGGGGCAGTAGGGATAGCTCAGTCAGGCGTCTAGCGTCCTGCAACGTCAGAAGCTGAGATGAAGGGAATTTTTCGAGCGAAATTTCCCACGTCGTTGGATGCACGGAAAGGGGCGCAGTGCGCACAGGCTATTATTTGGAAAGTGTATGATGGGGATATAGGAGACGGGGAGCATACAGTAGGAGGGGTGGTAGTTTTTAGAGTAGAGTAGAGTAGGGAGTATTGGGGTGGTAGGTAGTTTTTATTGTGGACGACGATAATGAATATTGGAAGAGGAAGAAATTATTGAAGAAGACGTGCTATTACAAGCCTTTCAGGAATCTTTACAGAAGAGGGGGGGGGTTTTGCTAAACATGTCTCTAGATCTTAATTTTCACAGGACAAAGAAAGCGAAGGTGCTCAGAGCAGAATCAGTACAGGACATCGATTAAAGGGACGAGGGAAAAACCTTTGATGGACGCACATACATCTACAAACCCAGGTGAGGCGCACACATAGTGTTCTCACAAAATTTTGATGTGCAGATAAGAGTTTAGGAACGGACAGGGAACATAATAAAGTAACATTACAAAATACATTTAGACCAGTTGTAATAGATGGTGAGATGTCAGATGACAAGGTGTAAGTTACGGTGAGCTCGGATACGAGTAACAAAGCTGAAGGTGAGGTATTAAACACAGCAAATTTGAGGTCCTTACTTTATATTGGTTTGTCAAGGCCATTGGGTGCTCATTTAACTAAGACTACAAAAGAAAAGATCCGGAAGGGGGATTTTATTGATGTGTTTTTAAGCTTCTGCTTAGGGAGATACAAGCAATAGAAGTTCAAGGGAGGAAGCGTGGGATTTGGCGAAAAGACAAAAGAGGCCAACCAATATTGTTACAAGGACATCAGCTATCCTTATTTTCGCGAGCATATACTGTCGAAAATGTACCAATAGGTCATTTGCCAATTTTACATACTCAGACACAATAAAGAAAGCTTCCACAGAATTTTGGGGGGTTGCCAGGTTGCACCACGACGAGGAGTTCCGCGCCAGACTATATATATTTTTAATTCCAGATAAGCCATGGGGGGAAGTAGATAAGGAATTCTGGTTTCAATGGACGTACCCTTAACTGCCTCCTCCATCCATGCATACGGCAAGTGGCTTAAGGGTTTCCTAATCGGCCTTTCAGAGCAGACCCACCCTGGGGGGGGGGGGGTGGCGGTAGTCGGAATAGACCACAAACCTTTAGTATCTGGCACCTGCTAGACTTTTCAATAAGGGATGGGGGGGGTGGGAACCCTTGTAAATACAAGCACGAGTGCTCAAGGTGTGGTGGGAAGCACGACATTATGCAAGGTCTCGGAGAGCAACCCAATGAGGGAGGAGGGGTCTCAGACAAAGAAAGGGGTTTTTGGCCTTTCAATCTTGAAACAAGGGTTTATACTCCAATTAAGTCTGACAATTTGTTTAGATGGTTAAAGGTTTATCCTGACACACATGAAGCAACATTACTGGAATGGGGTTTCAAGGAAGATTTTAAACTGGGATATCAGTGGCCTAGATGTCGCAGATTTGCAAGAAATTTAGAGTCCGTCGAGGACTTTCCACATATCGGAAGAAAGAAGTTGTTGACAGAGGAAAAGGAGGGAGGAGGGCAGGTCCTTTTCGCTTCATGGCCGTTGGACAATCATAGTTTCTCTATTAGGTGGGTACCCAGGAAAACAAAAGGGGAAGTCAGGAAGATCCAACATTTGTCATGGTCTCATGGTTCCTCTATGAACGACTTTATAGCACGGGAAGACTCCATGGTCAAATTCGCTCAGGTAGATACGGCATAAAAAACGATAAGAATCAGAGGGGAGGATTCTGAATTAGCGAGATGTGGCATTAAATCAGCGTTCAGATTATTACCAGTGCAGTTATCTTTTCGAACAGGACACAGTGTTACGATGCGCTATTTTAAAAAATGGTAGGTGCGGGTTCCCAGCAGTGGGAAAGGCATTGAGAGATTTTTATTTATTTATTTATTTATTTATTACGGTGTTTGCGCGAGACATGGGGGTTTTCTCTAGCGGAAGACACAATGGAAGGCCCTAGTTGCTGTGTAACATCTCGGCAGTAAAATAGATACATCTGGAACGGAAGCCAGGCTCCCTGAGAATAAAATAATTGAACTGACCAGTTTTCTTGACTATGCAAGACAAGCGAACAAATTGACTTGGTCTGAAGTTCAATGTTTTACTAGGCCATTCGAACTTTGCCTGCAAAATCATACGGGCAGTCAGAATTTTTAGTAGGCGTTTGGGGTTTTTTCCATGTCAGGTACTGAATTACCACATAATAGAATCAGGATAACTGCCAGCATGCGGGCCGATTTTCAGGTACGGTTATGGTTTTGAAAGATTTTAAGAGTGTCACAATCTGGTAGTTGAATGAGGGTTTTGTTTGGCAGTTGTAGTTATTCTCCGATGCTTCTGGTGCTAATGGTTTCGGCCTCTTTTGGGAAGGAAGGTGATGCCCAGAGCATTGGCCAGCCAGATGGGTAGCAGCAAAGAAAAACATAGCATTCTTGGAGTTGTTTCCTGATTGATAGTTGTTTTGGCTGTCTGGGGATTGAAGTTGGAAAATAGAACGGCAGAACAGATGGTACAGTGTCGATGTTTAATGTTCATAATAAAACTGTAGTGGTTTTAGTAAAAGGGTAGAAAGCCAAGGATAGGCAGTTGTTAAAATTGTTACAACATTTATGCTAGGATGTTTAAAGTGAACAAAATTTTCAAGTTTAAATATAATGCGAGACTGGCAACTAACATCACAGATGCCCTAGCTTTATTTCGGTGGGAGAGATTCCGTGGTTTGGCGCACAGATCTGATTTACGGTAGACTCAGGAACACAGCGAGATATGGGATTTGGTTGAACTGACTGTTCATCAGCTCATCGAAAGCTCATCAGCAAAAAGTACAAAATTGTTGGAGATACGAGCCATCAGCGGGGCAGATGGGTGCGCCAATCCTGCAGGGTTGGGCAAAGACAAAAAACAATATGAAATGAGAGCTCAAAGTACAGAATGTTTATATGGTCCGTTCATCGCTATGTATCTTTCTTGAACGTTCTAAAATAGATCAAGCGGTTAAAGGTGCAAGAGTATTATTACAAAACATAGATGGGCCACTGTGCCACAAGCAAGCTCGGTTTAGATTTTCTAGTAATAGGAGGTGCAATTTAAAATTTTGTTTTTAGGCATCTAGTTGGATCTCGGCAAAAAGCTTCCCAATCGCTGTCAATCTCAAAGAAGTCGTAAAAAATAAAATTTCAGAAACTAATAATAATAAATAAATAAATAAATAATAAAATAAAATAAATTAAAAAAAAAAAAAAACTTGGTACACACTTGTTCGGCAGTGGTGCGACTTCAGAAGTCGTCAGGTGGGGTTTTATCTCAGTGATGTTACATAACTAGGGCACTGGTCCTCAGATTGTTGCCGTCGTTATATTAGAGAATTAGATTCTGCAGTTCATAAGCAAGGATATTAATTGTTTTTTCTTTTCAGGTTGGGTGGAAAGTTTATTACTGTCACAACGACAAGTTTGGATAATTGGACATTCATTCACTAAATGGGCAGCAAAACAGTCCGAAAAGGCATTTAGGGAAGAATTTGGGTTTTAGTGGGGGGGGAGGGACAGCAAAGACCTGGTTCAAATTACAGATCGTGTCAACAGCATTAATGCCACGCATATTTTGGAGAGGGGCACAGAGATTTACGGCAGTGGAAAGAGCAAGAGAAAGTGAACAGAGCTACATAAATTTTCGTTCTGGTAATGGAATACATTGGTTCATTCATGACAAAAATCGCAAAAGAGGACTACCATTTCTTTAGACATGATGGCGTCCATTTATTTTTTATTGGTAATGAAATTATATATATTAAAACTAAAAGAGATGATCTCTAAAATGCTGCAATTACAAACATGGTGTCGATAATTCGCTGTTGGAGCGACAGCATCATTGTTAGACTCAATAGATATACAGGTTGTTTCATGGTTTTTATTGATTACACTCACCCCCCCCCCTTCCTTTTACATTCTCCCCTCCCTCCTCCCCCCATAATAATTAAAAACAAAAAAAAAATCCTTAGAGGGCTGTGGTAGGGTTTTTTCGTATATATGGTAAATACGTTATCACCTGTTTGGCGACTGTGTGTTTTTTGTGTGCATATAGATAGAGCACTGCTTCATGAAATAATAACATGTTTCACCTGTTTGGCGAAAGTGTGGTGTTTTTTGTGTGCATATGGATATAACACTGCTTCATGAAATAATAACGGGTTTCACCTGTTTGGCGACAGTAGTGGTGTTTTAATCATTTGATGACAAGTGTCCAGATAACAATGGAATTTCTTCCCAAGGGGGGGGGGGGGGGGGCAGGAAAAACACCTGGGTTAGGGTTTTTCCTGGTGGCAGAGTTGGAGGAGATCAAGACAGGCAGGAAGGGTTGGGGGCATTAGGAATAGCTTCGGACAGAGGGAAGCAAGGGAGCGAGGTTGGAGGCAAGAGGTAGGCAGGAGATGTAGATAGGGGTTTGGGGAGGAGGATTAGGCCGAACAATGTTGGGGAAGTTTGTTGTTGGGGAAAATTCTTAGGGGCGGGGGGTGATAGTTTGGAATATGTATTAGTGAGGCCTGAATTGTATATGATTATGTATTGATTTGCCTACCTGTCCAATAAAGCGGCCTTTTACCCCATTTTGGCCTGAGGACGTGCTTATTGCCCGATGAGGGCTCCTGGGGGTGGCATTCGTAGATTGTCCACCCCCGGGCAGCTTCGGGCATTTAGTACGGCCCAAGGACAGGAGGCAATTTGTGATTGGCTGGCGCTATTAGCGCGAGCACCAAGAGTGCGAAACCCCCATTGCGCACTTACTTTGTCGGCGGTGAGGTAGGGTTCGAAAATTTTGGCCCGCCCGCCCACCCCCTTTTTTCTGTTTCTTCAAATAAGTTATATTCAATTCCGCTGGATTATACATAAAATGTTTCTTGAAATTTGGTGGTTGTCGCTTGGACAGGTGGCAGAGTTGGAGGAGATCAAGACAGGCAGGAAGGGTTGGGGGCATTAGGAATAGCTTCGGACAGAGGGAAGCAAGGGAGCGAGGTTGGAGGCAAGAGGTAGGCAGGAGATGTAGATAGGGGTTTGGGGAGGAGGATTAGGCCGAACAATGTTGGGGAAGTTTGTTGTTGGGGAAAATTCTTAGGGGCGGGGGGTGATAGTTTGGAATATGTATTAGTGAGGCCTGAATTGTATATGATTATGTATTGATTTGCCTACCTGTCCAATAAAGCGGCCTTTTACCCCATTTTGGCCTGAGGACGTGCTTATTGCCCGAAGCAGGCTTTAACCAAGTGCCTCCTGGCACGAAAAAGCTGTGGGTGGTCTACCCGCTGCAGGTAGCTGCGGGGCCTCAAGTCCGCAACGCATTGCTGCACCGTTCTTCTTCAATCTTATCTCAAGATTAATTTGTTTGGCAACAATCAATCACTCTGCTATAAAGCATCTTAGGACTGTTGTTAGTCACATCTTTATTTAAAAAAAACAAAAATAATCATTGCTTGGTCTTCTGGGCCTCGCATTCTTCAAATCCACCGGGTGTTAGGGGAGACCTCCGGCCTGGGAACTAATCCTTCAAAATCGGTGCTCTTTCCTGTGTGTGGCGACCAGAGACCCGGAACCTGGGCCGCGCAGTTATCCCATGCGACAGAGGGATTTAAATATCTAGGAGTATTTATCGCACCATGCTCCACGACATTGTGAACAGATAATATTACCCCACTTCTCCCAGCCGTCCGCGAAGAAACCACGATATGGTCACAGCTGCCACTGTCATTGTGCGGTCGATCAGCAATTTATAAAATGGTTTCCCTACCCCGGTTATTGTATCGATTGCAAAACATCCCGTATAATATCCCCCACTCATGGTTCGCCCAACTTAATGCAATCCTTAACAAGTTCTTATGGCAGGGAGGGGCTATTCAGGTGGTGCTACATACCTGTAAATAGTCGACCTACTGCAGGGACATTGCTTCGGTGGATGTATATGCATACTATGCAGCATCTCATCTAATAGTCATTAACGAGTAGTGATATAGTCCAAAGACAGACCCGGCTTACACCATAGAACGTCTGGCAATGGAGGGCATTCCCCTACAGAAACTCCTTTATAGCCAAATGAACCTCGATTTCCTCCCTCCGGACAGTAAAGCAGTCATCCAACTATGGCGACACTCGGTTAAAAACATGGGCTGGTTGGGATGCTTGACACAAATGACCTCGCTATGGCAAGGCATATACATACGCCCTGTCACCGAACTCTCAGGTTTTCACAAATGGGACCTCCTTAGGATTTCCACACTGGGCGACATCATGCAAGGCCGCCCCCTCAAATCATTTCAACAACTACAAAATGAGTTTCAGCTGCACAAGTCGCAGTTCTACAAATATCTACAGCTGAGACACGCCCTGACCCCCCGGATTCATCAGCTTGAGAAACTACCAGAGTTTCACCCACTAGAGGGCCATCTACTAATGTGAGACCTGAGGGCACACAAGATAAGACAAATATATCAGACCCTGACAAACCACACACGAACCACACTACACAAGACCAGGGAGGCATGGGTGACAGATCTACCAACCATGACGGACGACGACTGGACCGAGGCCCTTGTCAGTCCCCGAGGTGCTGCTGTTTCCACACGATACCACCTTGTTCAGTTCAAATATCTTCACCGCGCATACTTTACCCAATCCAATCAGTGGAAAATTGGGGTCATCCAGTCCCCCCTGTTCCTTAGTTGCAGGGACGCCGAGGGCACATTCTTACATACCGTCTGGAGCTGCGAGGCACTAAAGCCGTACTGGCCGAAAATCTTGTCCTGTCTGGGTCGTGTCCTGGCCTGGAACCTCCCACTTGATCCCAGACTATTTTTACTTCACAGTACAAGGAGATTGGCGGGAATCGGTACAAACAGCACTTACTGTTCCTGGGCCTCACGCATGTCCAACAGGGACATAGCCCAGATGTGGAAGGCGATCTTCCCGCGAGAGTGAGTGTGGGTGGAAAAAGGTCATGGACAGATGTATGGGTGCCGAGATTGCAGTATACCAGGCGCAGGGCTGCCCACAGAGGCACAGAAAGATTTGGTCCGGCTGGGCGGCATATCGGGGTATTTATCTACCCCCTCTGCCACAAACCGACCTCTCATAAATCCACCTGGTACTATGCTCGATTCACCACTAAGTCTCAGATTAGTAACCCTGACGTCATTGCGCACACACCTAGTCTATTGCAGTTCAGGGATTTCAGCGATATTCGGTGCTACATTTCAGTTGTTCGGCCAGATGTAAGACAGGCCAGTTTGATGAGGTTCTCAAATAAATTGTACTTTCTACATCGATCTGTATTTGTAACGTTTGCTTTGGGCATTGCCCATCCTGTACCTTGGAAAACGAATAAAATCTGTTTTGAAAAAAAGTCCTTAAAAATATGCATTCTAACATACCAGAGTTTTTAGTCAGCCCTTTTCCTCCATTTGTCTGGTGTATAGTCATTCATATGTTTTTTCAACCCACTCTAGCCTACAGCATATGTCAATGGATCTGCTCTCTTCAGCCATTGGTTCCCTTCTGTGAGCAACAGCATTCTGATCCACAAAGAAAATAATCCAACTCAGTGCCATGTACTAGGGGTAAAATATGTTGTTTTTTTAAAAGAAACACTTTATCCCTCACAGGCACTAGAATCAACCACCATGTTGTCAAATGATTTTGTAAACCATTCCTACATGGCCACAGGTATGTGGGCACAAACGGGGAGCCATCTTAAAATGGTTTTTCAAAAGCATACCTAAAATCATTCATAGATGGTCTCCCATGCATGTGCATCCATGTGCCTATGTCCCAAATAGGTGGTGATCTTCAATCTTTTTCGTAAAAAATTAGAAAAACCATTTGAAGATGGTCACCAGTGCAAGAGTCCTTCTGTTAATGTTTTTTAGATAAAGTATTTGAAAAATATTTGTAAAGAAAATAGCCATTGGTAAATTGAAGAGATCTGCAGCCAACCCCAGAACTATTGGATCTGCCAGTACTTGCTAATTTATGGATTGACATTTTCATGATTGAGTCATCCGTGATTATGAAGATTAATTACAGCCATCTTGTCTTATTTGTCATGAGTTTTCTGAGATCTGACTCCGTTGGTCCAAGTAAACGTTCTACTGAAATTCACTGTCAGACTGTTAGCAGGTTACCACTAACCTTCAAGCCGGATACAGCAGGAGCGATGAAAGATGACAGGGAACCCTGCCCCCACTGCGGAGCCGCCCGGGAGTATATAAATAGTACCCTCGCCGGACCACTCCCCATCAGGGGAAGGGAAAAAAGGGACAAAAGAAACAAGAAAGGTAAACCAGCAATTCACTGCAGTGGACAGGTAACAGACTTCAGTCAGGCTCTGGGACTTCCACTGTATACACCCCGTGGTCCCTGCAGTGAGAAATAAGGAGAACACACTCTATGCATTACCAGCAGTCAGGAAGGATGGAGTCTAATGTTACTGACAACAACCCCCCCACTTACAAGTGCCGGATACAGGTTTCTCTTAGTCCAGGGCTAATCTACCACCTCAAGAAGCGTGTCCCTCTTCACATCTCAAGACATGCGAACTAGACTCCTTCTGAAATATATGTAAGGAAGGCACTTAGCTCTGATGGACTGTGGTTCCCTAGAGCAGGAACATCAAGGAGAGAGATCCGCTTACGTGACGAAGTAGACAGAAATCCAGAAGAGAGAGAGACAGCCGTCTCACCCAATAGCGAGTCCCAATGGAGAAGTTCCTGTTAATGTGGCGAGTGAAAGCAAAGTAAATAACAAAAACGGGATCCGAGCCTTTCAAGCGGCTCGCCGGGGAACACCCTGTCGAACCAGGGTGCAACGATACAATGTTGCGCGTCTGCCTTTCAAGCGGCACGCCGAGGAACACCCTGTCGGAGCAGGATGAAACGATACAAAGTTGCGCGCCTGCCTTTCAAGCGGCACGCCGGGGAACACCCTGTCGAACAAGGGTGCAACGATACAATGTTGCGCGCCTCAGCGCGTGCGGAAATTATTCTGGTACGGGGCTCAGCGGGGCTGCTCCGAGAATAGGACGGGATAGCAGGATGTCAGCGGGACACGAGGAGCGTGACTCGAGGACAGCAGGTCAAACGCGGTAGCTCGAAGAAACGGGATTGACAAGCCCCGAGCTGTCCCAGGGCGGAGCTTAAGAAGGAAGTCCGAGGGACGGTAGGAGACGCCCCTCACTTGACTTCTGGGAATTGTAGTCCATCCCACCAATGTCCCGGCATTACTCGCTCCCGCTTACCTCCTGTGTGGTTCCCGCCCCAAATTGCGCCGGGACGTGACATTCACTTGCTCTTGGTGACTGTTCTGCCGGGCTAAAACCACAGGGTGTATTTGTGACTGATAAACAAGAGCAAAATTAAGGCTACACCTGCATTAAAAAGGTGTTCCTATAGGTAATATTTAGAGTACAATAAGTCAGCCAGTCTCAAGGTTAACCCAACAAAAGCAAAACATGTTCTTTGTAAATGCTTCTTCAAAATTCAACATAGAGAATACGACCTACGCAGGTTAAAAGCCTTCAGATAGCCAAGTACACTTTGCTGCCCAATTTAAATATATATATATATATTCTTTATTCGATCAAAAATGTGATAATTTACAGAGTTAAAACAATTCATAAGCATAAAAGCAATAAAAAGTTAAAATACAATAGTTCATAAAAGTCATATAAAAAAACAGACTGTAGCAGCACCAAAAGAGAATATATAAAATACATGATTCCATTCCCAGGAACTATATTGATATGTATTAACCAGTCGTATTTTCAAGAATACTTTTAGACAGTTTTGACCTTCTCCACAGTAAGAATCTCGATATTGCAAAAACGAGCCACCTTGTGGTGTCAGATCTAAAATTACATAATGCTTCACTGGGACATGTAAACAACAGTAGACGACAGACTGGAGTTATCCAGGTTTTCCTGTAGTCAACGTAGGTGGGACAGAAAAAGAAAATGATAGAGGGTCTCTGATCGGGTGTGACATGTTGCGTACAATGGTGTTACAGCTGCATTTCCCCAGGCGCTTCTGCTTGAATTTAGAGGTAGAGCCCCAAGTCTAAATTGAATGTACAAAGGTTTTGCCTGTGGGGGTTCAATGTCATCCATAAATGTTTCGAAGCCAAACCCTCCTTTAAAATTTAAAAAACTAGTGGTTATAGTGCCATGTGCAATGCCTTCTACACTTTGGTAATCCATATGCTCCCAGATACTTTTTTTAGGAAGAGGAACCATCTATTTTGATATGGGCCCCGGATCCTCCCAGATACACCCCAGCCCTAGTTCCAGAAACCATTCCTTGATTTTATTGAACCATTTAATGCGGCCTGATTGTTTGTGCAAAGCAATCAGTTCTTCCAGAGCCTCCTTCAGTGGGACCTGTGTGTTACTGGTCCAGATTCTGATCCAGAACAGGCGTTCCCTAAGAATAGCAAAATGGTCTATAGGTTTTAAGCCAAGATCAAGTCTTTGCGACAGTAGGGGGGTGCTCACAGGTAGGTTCAGGATTGCCCTGATGAATTTGTTTTCGGCTAGGGTTAAGTCTTTTAGGTTTTCCAGCCCCCATAACTCAGCCCCATAGAGGGCTGCTACTAGACCTTTGGCCCTATGAAGTTCCAGGATGGGCGACACTGGGCGGTATGGGGACGCCCTAACCCTCCGAACTATTGCACAATCAGCATGTTGGAGGGTCAGAGTGCTCTTCTCAATTTGAGGTGTCCAAACCAAACTTTCACAAATACGTACACCCAGATAGTCAAGGTACTTGACCTGCTCCAGTGCTTGCACGCCCAGCATGAGTTTACCCTTATTTGATTTGTAGGGATTAAATGTCATGTATTTTGTTTTGGAACAGTTTATTTCTAACCCCTTCTCCCTACATACTTTATCAAATTTGTTCAAAACGTTCTGGATCCCTTTGGGTGTTCTGGAAATAAAAAAAGTGTCATCGGCGAAAAGCAGACAGGGCACTGAACTGCCTGCTAATCTTGGGGGATCACCACCACAATTGTACAATTCTTATATTAATCCGTTAATGTAGAGGGTGAATAAAGTTGGGGTGAGGACACATCCTTGGCATATACCTTTCTGTACTAATATATCTTTTGTCAGACTACCGTCAGTGTTCCACCTGACCTTTGCATCTGTTTTGTGATGTAAGCGGATCAGGACATTAAGTATATCAGCTGGGAGACCTAGTTTTCTCAGGGCTAGCCAAAGTTGTGTGCGATCTATCGAGTCGAAGGCCGTTTTTAAATCCACAAATACAACATACAGGTGGCCACCTCTGACGGTCACTTCCTTCCAGATTAATAGGAGAAATCTAAAAACGTGGTCAGTGGTACTTGTGGAAGCCCTGAATCCCGCCTGGAGGACTGACAGGATATTATTGTCCCGATCCAATTTTGGATCCTAAATAGAATGATTTTACAAAAGATGTTTTGGGAGACATCTGTAAGGCTGATCGGCCTGTAATTGCTGGACGACCCTTTATCTCCCTTTTTGTAAATGGGAATGATCTCGGCATCCCTCCTGATCGCCGGGTTTTCGCCACCAGAGATGATGGCATTAACAACTACTTGGAGTAGAGGTCCCCATATTGAAGGTTTGGCCTTGTACATGTCTCCCGGAAGCTTATCTAGGCCCGGGGCTTTCCCACTCTGTAATACATTTATGGCTATAATAGTTTCCTCTAGGGTAATGACTGTCTCCTCAGTAAAAACTATATTTGGAGATCTCGATTGCGAGCCAGGATCAGACAAAACCCCTTGTCCTGCATATAACTCTTCAAAGCACTCCTCCCACACATGGGACTGTATATAAAAGTCAGTTTCTCTTTTTAGGTTGGGGGAACCCTTAGACAAAAGATGCCAAAACAGTTGGCTATTCTTTTGCTGTGATGCCTCGACAAGCATGGCCCAGTTTTCTGCCTCCCATTCCCTTTTTGCCTTGGTTTGGGCCAGTTTATATAGCTTCCTGTAATTTTTGATGTCTGTGGGAAATTTCGATTTTACCGCCACAATTAACTCAGCCTTGGCTTTACCACAGGCCTTGTTAAACCAAGGGGCTGTCTTCTGTTTTGCAAGATGGCCGTTACATTGTTTATAGAATACTGATCTAATTGCGGCGGTCAATTGAAGGAATATAGCCATGGTGTCATCTATACTGGTGGCAATAGTACTCAGATCAACAAGAGTCTACTCCACCTCAGAGTATATTTTCAGTAGAGCAATTGGATCAGCCTTTTTTGTTGGCCATTTGACTCTTTTATTGTTGTTACTGGTGATGACCGGGGCGCTCTTAGCCCCAAAGTTGCCATACACGAAAGCTGTGCCCGACAATGTGAGGTCCAGAGCATTGTGGTCGCTGTCTTCCCTTATTAATATGGCCATATCTTTAATGGTAGACCAAAGTTCAACGTCGACGAGGATGTAATCAATCCTGGTTTTGGTTGCCCCCCTCTTGAAAGTGTGACATGCTTCTCTGTCGGAGTCAGTCCGACCATTACATTCTCGAACCCCAGGAGTAATAGTGAATGATAAAACCTGATGCCCCACCCTAGTGTATTTCTTAATAGGTGGTATCTGGAGCTTAGCAATCCCTTTAGCTTTATCTCCATCTAATGTTAGTACTTGTACATAGTCGACAGGTTCAAAAGTTGTGTTAAAATCGTCTGCAACTATGAGTCTGTGATTCCCCTTAGCAGTCTCAAGGTAATTAGTTAATGTTGTTAATGTGATGGATGACTTATGAGGAGTCTTAAAGCGATTATAGATGTTGAATAACCTAACTTGGATGTTCCCTTTGAGAGAGGATAGTTCTAGCCCGAGTATTTCCTCAGAGCCGAGGTTTAGAACCTTGATTTTGCAGTCCAAGTGTTTTTAACCCAGATTAGAAGACCACCAGCTGGGCGACCAACATTAGACTGCTTTGCTTCGATACTGTATGTAGTGAAACCCTCCCTATGAACACGTTCAACTGCCCATGTTTCCTGTAGTAGGCACAGATGAAAATCGTCCACTAGCTTACACCAATCAGGGTCAGGTAGATTGGACCTTATGCCTGCAACATTCCAAGATAGAAGTTTAAGTTCCTGGAATTCAATTATCGGATCCTGAGTGAGTCCTATGTTTTTAGTTATTCCCTTGGGCTCAGTTTGTTGGTGGTGATGACTTTTCATGATTACTTGGTCACAAAGTGCAGAATTATTATTGTAAATCGCAGGGGTTTCATCTAACTGTGAGATGGGTGGTTACTCTAAGGTGCTTGTTGGGGGAGAAAGAACTGCGAGTAGTCAGTCTTGGGAATCTAAACCACTTAATATTTGGAATCTGTTTCTAGTTTCCAGAGGGGTGACCTCCAAATGCGTAGAGTGTAACCTATGAGGTAGCCCATTAGCCGGAGGGTTCCCCCCTCTGCATTCAAGATGCTTGTAGAAAAACCCAAGCGGTAGAATATCAATCCCCTGGCCCGGCCTCTGATTAATTAGATGTGGCTCCCTACCAAGCAACAGACTAGCTAAAATTGGGGATCTACAGTTAATCACGATGCAATCTCCAATAAAGGATTTACATAGAGGGCCCACCCATCTTACTCGCCTCAGGAACAGAATGTCATGGAAGTTTCTGTTTGTAAAGCTTGTGTTCTGTAATAGCCAGTGACATACTTTATTCTTTAACTGGGTCTGTGATTCATTTTGGTTTTCCTGCAGCGGGGGAACATTAGTGAGAATTGCCACATAAAGGCAACACTCTGGTGGAAGGTGAAGGGTCTCCTTATCGTCTTGATTAGTTAATTCATTTTTACGCTGCAGGTTTAGTGTTGTTTGTTGTTTGGGGCCTACACGGATCCCATTGGTGGTTACAGAAGAGGGGCAATTCCTAGTCTTGACAGGAGATGAACGTGCTGAGCCCAGGTACCTAGTGCTCGGTGGCCCTGTGTGTTTTTGTGGCACTGCATTGGTGGCGTTTATGGGGTGAACATTAGCAGCAGGGAAGGATGATGAGTTGCACCAGGGGTGAAGTCACAAATCAGCAAGAGTTGTCTTTTGAAAATCCTTTATTCATCTTTGTTTAAAAACACAGGACAACAGCCAACGCGTTTCGTTCCTGTTATAGGACCTTCATCAGGGCAAAAATATTATTAGATTGACAGGGTTCCATACACTGAATCGGGATAACTGTTGTCCCAATCCAAAGAAGAAGAATCCACTCTACATATGTGGTGTTCGTACGTATCAGTTCTTAATATAGAATTAAAATTTAAAAAATCCAATTCGATAGCATTAATCATTCATACAAAATCCCCGTCTTTCAATATGAGCGCAGTTGTGATAGACCCCAAACTTCAAAAACCAGAACGGCGTTACGATTGACGCAGAGAGGAAACTCCCAAACCCACAATCTGAGAAGGACCCCTGGTGCTGCCTCCACTTTCTTTTGAAGCTTGTTTCTGGATTTCCAGTGGGATCTAACTACAGCAAGTCTCTGAGACGTTCGGCACAGGATTTGATTACTTATGGGACTTTAAGACTGATGTGCTAAAAATTGAGTCAGCTGTAGGATCATTAGCCTTTCAAGGATGAGGAGTTGCCGCACATACCTGAGGGCACCTCTTCAGGATTGATGCTCCCCCATGATCAAGACCCCTATCCCACTCTTTCCATTTAGCCCCATCCCCTGATGTCATATCGGTAAGCAAAGTATGCATTAGAGCCATTGTTGAGTCTAATTTGTCCTGTCTTTCTAAAATAGGTAAAAAGTTCTTGGCAATTTTTTCCTCTGTTAGGGATGTGAATGCCACCATGATTTGTGGAGACTTGTCCTCGAGGTGGGACGACAAGGTTAAGTTAGGACCAGTCGGGGTGGAAGGACTTTGTAATGGTTCAGCGTGGGCTATTGGATTTGGTGCCAGAGGTTTTTTCCTAGATCTGGTCCGTATGCTCCCTGTGGGCTCCAAATATTTGGTCTTTCTTTTCCTTTTACCTGCTAAATGACATACTGGTGAGGCTTGGGGTGTTGTACAATGCAACAGGGCAGGAAGTTTCTATAGTCCTAGTAGATGCATGATTAATTTGACTTGTATCATTAGTTTCATTGGTTGGGGCAGGCTGCACAACGGTCACGACAGGTGGGTCGCCCCCTCCCACAGAGAGCCGTTGTTCCGCTACTTGGATCTCCATGTCAAGGGCCTTAGTGGCCCGGAGAAGAAAGCAATCAAGTGTAGAGTGAGACAAGGTTTTGGGGGTAGCCACCTTCCCCCTCGAATTTTTGTTATAGCTGCCATTCCAGTAAAAGATAAAGTACATAGAAAATGTGCTTACTTGAGCGAGAGGAGTGGTCCAGCAATGGTGGTGTACAAGTGTCCAGAGTCTCAGAGCCAGGGGACCAGGCCCGCCCGCCTCTTCCTGCCGCTGACAGGCCCTGTGGTGGCTTTGAGCGCCTCCGGCGCAGCGTGAGTGATGCGGCAGGTGAGCGCCTCCTGGCGCGGGTGTCACTGGGGGTTGGAGTCCCCTTTCCAGGCATCGGCAAGCAGCAATCCTCTCGAATATACATCTAGACGATATTAACTGTGAATGTGCAACAAACTTATTACATGATCTATCTGCCATACAGCTCTCAAAATTGGTAACATCCCACATGCATAAAAAATGTCATCTTCTTGATCCAATTTCGACTCATGTTTATAGCATGAGATCGGAAGATCCTCTCCCAGTTTGCTGGTGAGAGGACCTTATTGTCCTGTTCACCATCTTATCATGTTCTATCTCCCAAAATCAGGAAAGACGGCCTCTCCTGTCTGGCAGTCTAAATTCAGCTGCTTCTTGTCAAAATTGAATGAAGTCATCTGGAAAATCACCTTACTTAATTCCACTTCTGACTTGCACAGAGAAAGTTCTGAGATAAATATCAATTCAGTGAATGGATAAAAGATTCACTGGATAAATTAGTATCCATGAGAAAAAAAAGAATGCAAAAGAATGGAAAGGATGTGGAGGAAAAGCTATGATGCTATCAGCAAATTAAACTGTATAAAAGCACTACAAAAATACCAGTATGATATAGTGAGCTCTTTTATTAAACCGGCCAGTAAGGGCTCTGGTACACCAGCTTCTGAGACCCACTGTAACATGCTATCCAACTACCTTCTTGGGAAAGTTAGCAGTATCTATGCAACTTTCGTATGTGAGACAGAATTCAAGGGCATAGCTAACTGCACCTCGCACATTTGTCCAGTAGAAGAGAAACTATCAGCCTCCCTGTTGATGATGAAGAAAGACGTTGTAGATCTTGCTGACACTCAAAAATCAAGCTCCTCGCTTGAGAACAGCAGTGTTCCAGATACTTGGAAACATGCTATCATCAGACCTATGTAAAGAAACCTTCCCTTGATCCTATGCTAGAAGAGAGCTATAGGCCAATTTCTTTACTCCCTGGTGTCAGGAAACTATTGGAAAAATGCATTAACAAACATCTTTTTGGTTATTTGGAATCTCCTAGTATATTACACCCTACCCAAACAGATGTTTGGCCTCATTGCAGCATGGAAACAGCACTTCTATTGGCTACTGAAGAGCTCAAAATGCTCCTCAATCAAGGTGGATCAGGCATGGTCATTTCACTTGATCTGAGTGCAGCATTTGATACAGTCTCTCATCCAAATCTACTTAAGAGACTGGAAGAGGCGGGTACAACTGTTCAAGCACAAAAATGGTTCTCCTACACCCTAAATAGTAGAAGCTTTCAAGTATGTGAAGGGCCTTTCTACTTGGCCTCTCATCTTTTAAAAAGTCGGGTCCCACAGGGATCCTCACTGAGTCCCACACTCTTTAATCTGTACATTCACCCGCTCTCAGACATCTTATGTTTCCATGGATCTTCAACAGTGTCATATGCAGAAGACACACAGATTATTGTCTCACTTACGCCCTACACAGGAGCAATATCATGCCAACTTAATAACTGCCTAAGACAAGTAGCCGACTGGATGACTGCCAGCTGCCTAAAATTAAACAGCGACAAAACTGAGGCATTAGTAGTTGGCAATAATCCATCCATCTGGAAAGAACTTTACTGGCCAGAGCCCCTTAGAGATCAACCCTCCTCCAAGTAAGAAGTAAAAAGCCTGGGCATTATAATTAACAATAAACTCACTATGGAAACTCAGGCTAAAAAGTTGTCCTCAAGTTGTTTCGGCCTGCTGAGAACCCTCAGGAAACTGCTGGGCTGGTTGCCAAGTTCCGCACAGAGAGGTGTAACACAAAGCTTGGAGCTATCAAGCCTAGACTATCGGAACACCCTATATTCAGGAAGCCCGCAATCAGTGATCAAAAAACTTCAAGTGATCCAAAACGCTGCGGCCTGAATTCTCCTGGGAATCCCGAAGCATCAGGCTGTTTTGTCCGCACCAGCCGCCTAACTTTGGCTACCGCTACAAAAAAGGATACAGTTTAAGGCCCTATGCCGGGCCCATCAGGCGGTACATGTGAAAGGGTCTCAAATCCTACAACATTTGATTTGTTCCTACTTTCCCAGAAGATTGCTACGGTCCGGGAATCTAGGTCTGCTCTCCATTCACAGGGTTAATAAAGCCAGGAATGGAGGGCGCTCATTTGCATACCTAGCACCCAAATTATGGAATACCTTACCACCAGCTCTCAGGAAGAATGGCAACAAACTCAGCTTCAGGAAACATCTTAAGACATATATTTTTACTTACAATATGACAATTATGAATGTGGCTGACTAATAAGCGCTGGGAATCCTGTGAGGTAGCCATGCGGAAGTGCTAAGCATAGAATAGAATAGAATAATAGAGTAGAATAGAATAGGTGCCATACTATTTGTTTCTTGGAGTTGAATTCTGTAATGATTCCTCATTCTATGAAGGTGGACAATAGAACTAAAGAGATCTCTTGGACATTAAGATACTTTTCAATGAAATTCGGGGTTGGTCCAATCAGTCCAGCTGTTAATGTTGCTAAAAATAAATTTGTCCCACTGCTACTTTACAGATCATTGGTATTTAACTCAATATCCATGACTAATTTTGAAAAGTTAGTCATCAGAATTATTTGGCACTTGTCTTCGAACAACAATGCCCCATTGTCATTTAAGATTTAATTAGGATCACTGCCCCTAAATGCTACTAATAACATTAATTCTATGAATTACTTTTGTGACTGTAGAAATGCAGAAACAAACATCTTAATAAATGTTATTAAAAAAGAGATAACCACACTGACTGGGTTATTAGAAACGTTAAAAGGCCGACAACTCAAACTTTTGGTTATGAATTATCTTATCAACTGTTTTCGTTGGATATACTGCTTATTGTGAACAAATAGCAACATAGAATCTTAATTAAAAAAAATTAAGGCTGCTCACTTCATGAAAGGCCTATTGCAATTACAATCTTACAAACATTCAAATACACATAAAGCACATACTCAATGCAAATACAACCATATTTGGACTGTAGGATTGGGTAAAAAAAGGACTTCCTGTGATGTTCTTCTTCTTCGGTTTGAAGGAACATGGTGTTACAAAGGAGTAAAACTGAAATGATGTAGATTATATCAGAAGAAACGATCATTCTGATATAATCTGCATACTCATGATAATATTTAGCTAGAATGGTGAAAGAAGTATTTGCATCCAATATTTGGTGCCAATGGCATGAGAACAAGTGATGAAGCTACGCTGTTTGGCTTAAAAAAAAAAATAATTTAATCAATTGGATGTGTTATGAAATATTTTGATATTGTGAAATTAATACTAAGAGAGCCAGTTCTATGAGACTTAAGGCCACATGTATCAACCGATTTTGCATCCGCAAACGGGCTGATTCGCAGAATTGGGTCGTTTGCGAAAGCAAAAAAGTCTTTTTACATGTATCAAAACCCATTTTGCGATTCAGTAACCTGTTATTTGGAAGGGGCGTGTTTAGGGCGTCCCTTCTAAATAGCGAATCCTAATGGTATGTATGAATGTTTTGTGACCATGAATGCGGTCGCAAAACATTCACATCTTACCACCTACTTCAAGTAGGTGGTAACCCATTTGCAAATGTGAAGGGGACCCCTTCCCCTTTGGGAATGGTTGTAAAAACTTTTTTTAAGAGCAGGCAGTGGTCTCATGGACCACAGTATGCTCTTAAGAAATGAAAAGAAAACCTTTCTTTTGTTTTTTTTAAACGCCACCTGTTTTCCTTTAGGGAAAACAAGCTGCATTTAAAAAAAAAAATTGCTTTAATTAAAAGCAATCACGGACATGGTGGTCTGCTGACCCCAGCAGGCCACCATCCCTGTGATTTATAGATTCCTAAGGGGTCGCAAATTGCGATCCACCTCATTAATATTAATGAGGTAGGTCGATTTGCGACCCACTGGGAATTCGTATATGAAACTCTTGGAGTTTCATACATTGGAAATTGCGATTACCTAATTGCAATTCTCAGAAAAGCGCAATTAGGTAATCACAATTCCAAAATCTGATACATGTGGCCCTAAATTTGTAACTCGATCTATTAGGACCGACCAGAACTTACTAAGTAGTATATCTGAATTGAATGATAAGGTATCATTATTAATTTTATTGCATTTATTTGAGTATGCTCGTATACGTTTTATTAACTATGTTTTGTAATTACTTTCATTTGTAATTGGTTTTAACATACATTTATGAAATAAAGAAGTTTACCTCCTTCCCACCCTAGTTTTAGAAGCAAATTCTATTGTTACAATTTAAGGGCTTGATTCGCAGAAAATGTTTTAATTCCACAACGCAGTTTTACATCTTTGCATGGGTGCAGATTTCTGACTGAAGAATTCACAAAGGTTTCCCTTATCATCAGAGCACGAGTTGGGGGTACACACAAGTGACGGCGTCCACCCACTATTTTCACAGGGTGGACACCATCCACCCTGCCAAGAATTTGGGCCCCACTGAATAATGTGCTGAACTCATCCTGGTGTAATTTCCAAACACCGGGACACTTTCAGCAGTGTCTGCATGTTGTCTGCTTTCCATCTGCAAAAAGCAGCAACGTGCAGGCGGGGACGGGGCTTTCTTATTTAAGACTCCTGCTGGGCCCATAACAAAGGCCGAATTTGAGGCGTCATCAGGCCTCCTTTTGATAGAGTCTCTTGGCTGGGAGCAGTCAGGAGCCTCACACCTGATGCAAATGAAATGGAGGGTAAACAAAGCTCACACCTTGGTAGCACTTCACACATACTTAAGAGAGGCACCTTTTCACTCTCTTTCAGTCCTTGTTTAGGAGATATGCATGCACTGTAAGAATGTCAGATGTGTTAGTCTTTCCCAGTATTTACACAACACAAATTGCATTTATATAGAGCTCACTTCCCCTGAGGAGGCGTTGAAATAATTTAAGTACCACTATTTTTTCTTGTATAGCCCTACGACATCACGGCGCATGACAACACACATGGCATCACAGGAATTGACATCAGAGAATGTGGCATCACAAGCCAGGACTTTACAGGAAGTGGCATCACAAGAAGTGACATCAGATCTAAAGCTTTAGATCGGATGTCACTTCTTGCGATGCCACTGCCTGTATAGTCGTGGCTTGTGATGCCACTTTCTCTGATGTCAATTCCTGTGATGCCATGTGTGATGTCATGCGCCGTGATGTTGTGCGCCGTGATGTCGCGCGGGGTGATGTCGCGCGGCGTGATGTCACTTGCATACTGCCTGACTAGGTTAGTCCCCCCCACTTCTTTTTTTGGACTTGTGCCCTGCTTTGCTTATCATGTCTGGAAACCTAGGACCTACGTAGGATTCCAGGCGTACTCCTAGAAAACATCTGTGAATTTGCACTTGCAGCTACTTGGAGGCATTTCTGCGTTTTACGCGTATGCAATTGTAGATGGATAAATGCCACTCCCTTTGTGCAATCGCATTTATGGTTATTTTTTTCTTGCACAAGGAAAACATTTAAATTTTTCTTCGTGCAGAAAATCCCTTCTCCTACACCCTCACCAATTTTCCCCACGTGGAAGACATTTACTCCAGCTCTTAACCATTAAGCAACTTCAGGTATTCCCAAACGTTGCCGGCGTCTTCCCCTCGGAATGCCCATTCCCCGCTCCTGCAGAAGCATTTCCCCATGAACAAGATTACACCATCGTGCGCTTAAGTAAATGAGTTTACTAGTACTTGGTCAGTTTTATACCTTGCGCTCGTATACCAGGCAATTCACGCACGTAAATTAAACTGAGACACGTAAATAGTTTTGTGAATCGGGTCTTCGGTGCCTGCAATGCCCATGTACAAACCGTAGTGCTTGAGACGTGGTCCATCATTTCACCGGCCAACTGGCATAGTGCCAATATCGGCAACCGTTATCATAGCATACATCAGTACATAATCATAATAAAACACATGACACTGAATGTAAGTGGAGAAATATTGCTGCAGGTTTATTAGCATAATAAATATGCAAACACGGTGGGTTATCTTACGGGCGATCCCAGGGCAGGCCAGCCCCATGCCGCCTGCCCGTCTGATAAGCCTAGAGTCACCATGGCAACGCCAATTGGTGACCACCAAATGTTGGGAGGGTCCACCCCTCCCATCCGTGGACCTCCAGTCCACATGCTTCACCACGCCCCCCCGTGATGGGTGGGCGGAGCATACATGGCAGCCCCCGGTTGCTCAGACCCACAACCGCCTGTCGGTTAGCGGGGCGCCGTAGGTCTTCCAGTGGACACGCTAAAAGATCCCTGGGTATCCTGGCTTAGCACCACACGGTGCTGCTGCATGCTATACCCCTTGGTATGTGCAGACCCTGGATCGCCCTGTAACTCCTCCTGCAACACAAAAGTGAAAGTTGTTAGAAAAACCTTCCCCCCCCTTCTTGTCCCTCCTGATGCCGGGTAAGCGGATGGGCGGGCAAGGCAAACGAGCGGACAAGAGGGCGAGGAGGGGGCGGGGACCGAATATGTACCCCCCCCTTGGCTCCTCCCCGCCGGAAGCAGCTACCTGACTGGGGTCTCCCTAGGTCAAGCCCAGGGACACGACCTCCCACCCCTGTGCCTTCCTGTGGCACTAAGGCGGCCGCCCTCAAGGGGGCGGGCCGCTGCGCAACCCCCACCCCGGGCAGCCTTACATAGTGCCAATATCGGCAACCGTTATCATAGCATACATCAGTACATAATCATAATAAAACACATGACACTGAATGTAAGTGGAGAAATATTGCTGCAGGTTTATTAGCATAATAAATATGCAAACACGGTGGGTTATCTTACGGGCGATCCCAGGGCAGGCCAGCCCCATGCCGCCTGCCCGTCTGATAAGCCTAGAGTCACCATGGCAACGCCAATTGGTGACCACCAAATGTTGGGAGGGTCCACCCCTCCCATCCGTGGACCTCCAGTCCACATGCTTCACCACGCCCCCCCGTGATGGGTGGGCGGAGCATACATGGCAGCCCCCGGTTGCTCAGACCCACAACCGCCTGTCGGTTAGCGGGGCGCCGTAGGTCTTCCAGTGGACACGCTAAAAGATCCCTGGGTATCCTGGCTTAGCACCACACGGTGCTGCTGCATGCTATACCCCTTGGTATGTGCAGACCCTGGATCGCCCTGTAACTCCTCCACAGCCTTGGGAGTGGCCACCGTCACTACCAGGGCCCCCCACCAAGGTAGACCTATTTCCTTACAACCTGCTGCAGCCAAAGCTTCCCCTAGGCCCAGTAGGACCAGTCTATTCGCAACCCGCAGCTGCCAAGGCTTCACCAAGGTCAAGTAAAATTAAATTCATGCCTAGCGTGGAGAGGTGCACCCCATCACCCTCCAGACACCCTTGTGATTTGGCGTGTAAAAGGCCATGCCTGATGAAGCCAAAGCCTCTTAGCTCAGTGAACTTGCACATGGCGCTATTAACTTTTCTCCTTGACACCTCAATGGCTTCTCCTGAGCGGGCTCCTAGCCAAGGTAGCCTATTACTAACAGCCTGCTGCAGCCAAAGCTTCCCCTAGGTCCAGGGAAAAGAACCGTGCCTAAACTAGGGAGGTGCACCCCATCTCCCTCCCGGCACCCTGTGGACTTGGCGTGTATAAGACCATGCCTGATGAAGCCAAGACCTCTTTGCTCTGCGCAACTGCGCATGGCTCCTGGTAGGCCAACATACCTACAGCATACTGATACCGGGCATCTCCCAGGTCCAGTCAAAACAAGTCTACGCCCAACCGGGCCGGCGGCCAGCGTGCACCATCAGGACAGGTTCCCCCAACCTTTCTAAACAGTCCTTTTACTTTCCCATGGATTTGACTGAAATGACCTACACCAAACTAAGCGATGGTCCAAGGTTGCCTTTGCATGGCTATAGAACAAGCCCTTTGACAAGACACTCCTGCCTGGCAGTGCCCATGCGGGAGGTGGTAAGAGATGACAAGCCCGCCTTGCTTCCTCTTTCACTCCGTTGGAGTACGCCCATCGCATTCCATCAGTCCCCATAAACTGTAAGCCTTGCCCTCCCAAAATTTGCTAGTATACCAGGGAGGGACAGGTCAGGGTGACCACAGAGGAGAGAAACTTGTAAAATGCTTCTCTAATTGAGTACTGAGAAAGCCAAATGTTCTCCTGCGGAATAGAGCCCAAAAGTGTTACCCCGGTGTTTCCCTCGATCATATGGACCATACGCCCCTGTTGGAAGGCCACTTCCACAACCTGCATAGCTACCAGCCAGTGCTGAAGGGCGGGAGAAGTTACCCGGTACTAATACTTGCATCAAAGGTACCTGTTTCATCGAAATCAAGGGAGGGCTACCAAGTGAGCAACCAGGCTCCGCCCTAGTATCCAGAGGTCCAACCCAAGCCCCTCCACGTTCTGCCGCTTCACCTGCCTGTTAACCGGCCTATAACCCCTGCATGGCCATGCCTGAGCTAAAATACCTCTGAACAGCATGACAACAGGCTAACCACCAGCCTTGCGTTCTGAATGTTTCTGACACTGCCAAGCAACATGCGCATAACTAGAGCAACTGGCACCATGCCATAAAAGTATCAATTCAGCCTTCTATGACACAAACGTGCCCTTGTGGCGATCCGAGTAGTGCTCCCTTCAAGCCAGCAGCCCTACCCAGGCAACCCGCACCCTCTTGGCACTGGCACACCCCCGCCCCAGCTGCCCTAGAGTGCCTGGTCGTGTGTAGCCACAACCTGTGTTTCATTACTACCGTTATATCGGGGTATGATGACACATCTAACTCTACTGTTGAGTGCCCGTTGCACCATCACAAGTATGCCTTTGCCTGCTCAGAGTCTGGCTGTAAAGTTGGAAGATATTGACACCCCAGCCCAGCGCGAAAAAGGCAGCTCTACAGTAACTGGTGGTATAGACTGTCCCCGTACCCTGATGGAACAGAACGCAATTCCCTTGCTCCTGTTGCGCACGAACCCAAAACCAATTGCTCACCATGGTTCAATACCTTCCTGCTGCTAAACATTCCCTAGCCGGATGTAGACAAATCTAAGTTCTGCAAAGGCTCTACTTCGCAGCCTGTACCATTCTGCCAGTGCCGAGAAGACCTTTGTCATGCTGCCCGGCCTAACCAATCTTGCCCTGTTCTAGAAGCGCCCGCTTCGGCCTTAGAGCAAAAAATTCGCCAGTAACCCCAACTGGCCCTGATGCGAGACAAACCGAGCCAAGGCACAACAGTGAGTGTACTAACTAATAGCAGGTCTAACAGCGTCAACAGGCATCCTCAGCTTACAATGGGTGTGATGGAGTAAGGGTGTCCATCGAGCATCCAGATGACAGCTCCCCTTCTGCCCGACCGTGGTGGGAACCACTCCTGATATTCTAGTACACATGGTCCCTGTTCACCTGTCACTGCCTGATGTACGTGACCTAGGTACATAGTCCCCTTGCATGGCGGCATGCCGTTGAGACCAACATTCCTTCCCTGATAAGTACCACTATCTGCCTACGCTACAATCTTGCCTGGCGTTCTATCATGCCCAGATATACCACAAGATGATTGCTCTCCTCCGTCACTTGACCCTACCACACCTAGAAGAACAAACACAGCAAGAGGAAGCAGCCTGTGATCTGCCCCAAAAACATTCATCCCGCATCAAACCGACCCCCCTGTCTTGCAACCGTGTGCGACACATAGGGAGATTAACGGAAAGCTAACCCCAGTCAGACACAGAAAAACCCACCACGTGGCTGTGCCCAAAAAACCACCATCCCGCATCAAACCGGCCCGATGGAAGGACAACAAGCACCTAACGCTCTACACCAGCGGAGACCCCGGAAATAACCCATCGTTTAACAATCAAGTAAATAACCACGGACATCCTTTCAGCATCTGAAGGCCTAGCCCTTCAGAAGTAACCTGGGAGCACAACGCCAGGCATCAGAACAGGCCTCGGCACCTGTGGCGAGTGTGATCTTTGCCCACTACCGTGTGAGCCAGGGCCCCCGTTGCATTTTTTTTTTTTTTTTTTTTTTAACTGATTGCTGAAGCACACGTAAACCACCCTAGCTGTTCCTTGCCGGTAGGTCATCATACCCTCAGGAGCCCCAAAGAACGACCAGGTAACCAGAACTCAAGCAACGTCACCCAATCTCTAAGACAAGCAACGATGCCATTACATGACAATGCATGGGAGGAAGGCAAATCAACCACCGCAGACCCAAACCGCAACCAGGGACATATGACCTGTCTTTGAATGCACAGCACACGTGATAAAACAAGTTGTAAAGGCATATTTATTGTCCATTCACCACCAGCACAATAATTTAGAAGAGAGGCACTGTAGACTTAAACAGTTCCTTAATTAAAGGAAAGTGTTGAGACATAAAGTCAACGTTTAACCCCAAGAGCATCTGGCCATCTTCCACATGCAAATAGAAGAAGCTGTGCATCAAGTTTGCCAAGCGGTCAGGTGATTCACTAAAGGTCCCAAAAGAGAAGAGCAAGGCCATGTTTTGTATTTAATGAAGTTCAACTCATGGCTCTTAGCAGCTCTTGCTGCATATAGACAAAGTTCTTCCCCTACTTCTTTCCTCACTCTCCCAGTATATAGGAATTTATGGAAGTTTGTACAAGGTTTCCTCTCCAAATATGTTGGATTCTCCCAGGGATCATAACAATGAGCTATTTACACGAATGCTTTCCAACTCAAGCCCCTGCATATAGCTGCAGTTCACAGTTTGTGCTGCGTTGTGACTACTTCAGTACCAAATTTGTGTGATGCAGCCCCTATGTTTCATTAAGCCATATATACATTACACCAAAAACAAGGCAATGTTAAACATGACCCCTACCTTCCTCCTCAAAGTCAATTCTACTTCGTGCCAATCAGAATATGTTGTCCCCTAAAGCCCTTTCCATATATTTCCTTGCCAGATGAAAATCATCTCACACACATGAAGCAGAGTTCTTAAATAGTGCCTAGTCAAAACTAAAGACTTAAGGCAGTCTACTCAACTATGCTCCTCTCCATAATAGGATGGTGATATCTAAACAGACTTCAACCAAGCTAAACCATATCCTGCATTGTAACAACAAATAAACAATCTCTTTCAGGCGGGCTGAAGTCCAAATTACAACTGATGCAGGATTATTGCATTGGTCTATACCCCCTGTGCACCAAATAACGCTACACCAAGGACACACTCATTTCTTTTTTGTCACAGGGAGATTAAGTGATTTGCCCAGAATCACTGCATATTGAGAATGCGCTGAGACTTCGGGCCTGGTTCTCTCCAGCATATCGTAATGGGCCATGCACTAGCTAGTTGTGCATGGAACGCATAAGTTTCAGTAGGTAAATGTTTGAACTCTGTTATTTTCCGCCCGATAAACAAGTTTCATTGGGTATCCCTAGAAAATTATTATTAGTTGCCGGAAACCATGTGGTTTGTGTCCTGCGCTATGCTGATTAGGCTCAATGTAATTCCGCACCAATCTCGACAGCGCGACTCGACCCTAAAGTAGGAGTGTTTACATGGGCACAGTTCATACATTGCACTTTCAGGCACGGGGAGATTAAGTGAGTTGCCCAGACTCACCGTATGTGAACGCAACCCCGAGGCTAGAACCCTGGTTCCAGTACCAAATCGGCGGCGCAAACTCGCCCCAGAAGAGTGAGGCGCTTACCTGAGCACAGTATATACCTAACACATTCATGCAAGAGAGGAAAAGTGAGATCCTCAGAATCACCGTCAGTGAACGGGACCCGAGGATCGACCCTGGTTCCTGCACCAAAGTGGCCCATCTAGCTAACAGACTACCTCCTCTCTGGCCGTCTCGGGGGATAGGCCTGGCCCTTGCCGCAGACTCTCCCCCTCAGAGCGGTGGCAGCACCCGGGCGCCGAAGTGCAAACTGTCCAGGCGAGGAAAATTTTGCTACCCCGGATAGCATGAAAGGGACACCAGGCTTGGGCGCCTACGCCTGCCCGATGTAGGCTGCTGCACGTGAGCCCCGAAAACCTACCCTGTACCATCTGCTCCTGGTAAGTTAAAAGGTTGCCGGCCTGGGGAGGTGGTAGTGTAGCGGACGGAGCGCGGCCCCGCGGCACGTCCCGGGGTGCCTGCCACCCAGTAGACCACTGAGCATGGCACACCACAGCAGAAAACGAGACGGGGGGGGAGAATTGCCCAGGCCACTGACGCAATGGAAGGTTATTCCAACTTTTATAGAGCATGTAGGATAGCTGAAAACTTGCACATTATTATTTATCTAATATTGCAGGGTTTTATACAGTGCTAGCTTGCCGGAGTCCAATCAGGTATCAGGGCGCCTTACAAAGCACCAGTTGCATTACATGGGGACGCACATTATTTATTTATTTTGTCGGGCACAGGGAGATTGAGATTGGCCCAGAATCACAAGAAGTTAAGAAGTTCAGCGTCAAAAACGAACTTGAACCCAGGTCCGAGCTCGAGCGCCCTGTCCGTTGCCAACTCCTCTCCCCTAGTCGGTCCGCGATCTACAAGTTCCTACACCCGACAGCAGGCTCGCTTCCGGCGGACCACCAACCCTCCCAGGACACATGCCACTGCCTCGAGGGGATTACGGGGGAAGGGGCCGCACAGACCCGGGTGCCCTGACTGCTCCCTTTCGCACCTAATCACTACCGACCCCCGACAGGCGTATAGAAACGCCCGGCATGCGCCAGCCAAAGCGCTCAAGTGGCGCCAATGTACCACTTGCCGAGTCCAAAATAATCCAATAAGAGGCTCGGACGAGGTCCGAACCCGTGATCTCTGGTTTACGAGATTATGAGATCGACGCCTTACCACTTGACCACCGAGAAATTAAAAGCCCGGACTCGAACCGTGATACCTCAGACCCAAGGACGGCAGCTCTGCCACAAAGCCACGAACGCGAACCATCACCCGTAAGGGTCTCTAGGCGAGGGGGGGGACGGTAACGCGGGCCCGGGTGTCCCGGAGCAGGCACTACCAAAAGAGGAGATCTACCTGAACAGAGTCTCAGACCTTAACTGAAACGCTTGTGCACCATGCACAGTCCTATCTATTATGCAGGGCAGCGTTTCATCCAGTACGTGCCCGACCGACTGCCGTGCCCATCCAAGGCTACTCCTACCACACTTGAAACCAAGAAACCGCAGTCGAGGCAGCCCCACCACGGAACGCTCCCCCGTCTTCAGCCGAGCGCGACGGCCAATCCACGTCTTCCACGCATCCAAACCTCTGCAGTATACATGACAATCACAGAATCACAGGATGTAAATGAAACCTTGAGGCTCGAACCCTGGTCTCCTACACAAAAGTCGGCGGTTTAAGCTGGTGAACCACATCCTCTCCCGAGAGCCCGGCATAACATTAAATATTCCGGCCCGAGGTGATTATTTGAATTGCCCCGAATACAACGATGTTAGTGAGCACCGGAGTCGGCAGAATAAGCCGACGGACCACACCCTCAGAGGAGATCTGAATAAAAGGATCAAAGGAAGGAAGCTGTAACCTCGAGACTAGGATTCTACGACCATGTGTATCTAGCGCTGAAACGACATGGAGATGGGAGCGCTGTGCATGAGCGCGTCACGTGCATAAATGTTCGGGCACGGGAAGGTAACTGCAAATGGCCAGGATCGCATTAGCAAAATTGAAAGAATGAATGGGAGGAGGACTGTAGCCTCGAGACGGCGAGTCTCAGACCCAGTAATCTGGCACGGACGACGTGAGGGAGAGGATCGCTGGCATGAGCGCGCCATGGCATTTCATGATCAGACACGAGGGGGTAACTTGCAATGGCCAGAGTCGCAGGGAGTGCGCTCGAGCCCGAGGCTCGCCCCTGGATTGCTGCACCACCGTCGGCAGTTTTAGGGCCATGTGGACAACATCCTCAACACGACTCTGGTGGAATAGAAAACTGTAACCTAGAGTCACAGAGTCTCGGCCATAACCACTCCGGCCACAGTGACTCAGTAGATGTGAGGCCCAGGTCCCAGGAGGTAACAGCGGATAGCAGGCACTCAAACCGAGGTCCCCATTCAAGGGAGTCCGACCAACCCGCAGGCCCACTCCTATCCCACCGAGGCAAGGGACCCGCTCACCCGGGACAGCCCACGTGCTGTAGAGCGTCGTTACCCAAACTCGAACCCAGTTCCCCAGGTCCACGGACGTGCGCCCTGTATAAACTACGGTCCCCGCCGAGGAGGAGCCAGAGTCGGGTGTAGCAGGGTACAGTCGCTCCCACCCTTGGGACCAGGGTGGGGGGGAGGTAGGCCAGCTAACGAGGTCGCCAGGAGCCTTGCAGGAGGAAGCGGTCAGCTAGGCCCACTTTCCGAGAACAAGGCCCCTCGGAGTGACGAGGTAACGCATGATAGACTAAACATAATAACACACCCCGTCGGTGGGAGGAAGAGCCGAGACTGCCCACACAGGCCACTTGCTCACCCCACAACAACGCAACACAGCCAGCCCTCCGCGCACTGCCCTCCCCCCGCCCGTGGTACACCGACCACAGGGCCCCGTCTCCTGGTACTGCCCAGGGACAGGGCCGGGGCGAGAGGAAGGTGACCGGCAAGACTCACCGCAAAGGCTGAAAGGAGGCTGAGTGCGCACTACGACGAATCCACGACGGCGGACTGCGACCTCGACCCAAGGCAAACGAGCGGACAAGAGGGCGAGGAGGGGGCGGGGACCGAATATGTACCCCCCCCTTGGCTCCTCCCCGCCGGAAGCAGCTACCTGACTGGGGTCTCCCTAGGTCAAGCCCAGGGACACGACCTCCCACCCCTGTGCCTTCCTGTGGCACTAAGGCGGCCGCCCTCAAGGGGGCGGGCCGCTGCGCAACCCCCACCCCGGGCAGCCTTACATATGCAGAGACTGCTTCCGGGTAAAGTTACTGAAATGTCATTCGTAACCTCCCCCCCCCGCCTTTTTTTTAAAAAATAAATAATACGTTGTGTATCTTCTCTTTATGACTCTTAGTCACGTTCCTTGACCTGTGCATTGTTTCAGAAATTAGAACGCGAAGTGTCATAAAAATAGCCTTCAGGACAAATGCATGAGGAGTTTATTTCAGGTAAGTACTTTCTGTTTTTGCCGTAGGTTGTCTTTGCTCAGCTTTTTAGAAGCTACACTGCAATATAATGTTAGATAGGCAGCTGCTATTTATATTGTATTACGTCTTAATGTTCCACTTTGTCCAAAACAATCTGTTTAAATTGGTGAGACAATGTAAGCAAACGCTCTTCTGAGCAGGTTGGCGTTCTTCATAGGTGTTCGAGCCATCAGTGACATAGTAAAGGTGCCATGGGCCCCAATGCAAGAAGGGAAAATAGGTTCTAAACAAGCTATATTTGTGGTGAAATGGGCCTCTCACTCCCCTGGGGACTCTGTACAACTGCACCCGCTGCACTATTGATAAGTACGCCCCTGACATCACGGAGGTTTGACTCCTCTAGTGGAACTCCGGAAATTACAGATCGCCTCTCTATTTTTTTGCATATTTATATAGCGCGAACTCGACCCGAAGGTATTGGAGCGCTTCACATGAGCACCGTATTTACATTACACATTCAGGCACTGGGAGATTAAGTGTTTTGCCCAGAATCACAGGATGTGGACGCGACCTCGAGGCTCAAACCCTGGTTTCCTGCACCAAAGTCGGCAGTTTAAGCCAACGGACCACATCCTCTCTGCGACGCCGATCCATAAATCTTTATCCTTCAAGTAAGTCTTGGCTCACAAACCGTATTACCACACTTATCCCTGCCTGCCTTGATGCTTCCCCTCCCTTATCTTAATTTTATGCTCCTCACCATTCAGGCTCTACTTGACCGTCTGACCCTTGCTTGAAATGTCAGCCCTCTCCTCTGGAAATTAATCCAATTTGGGTATTTGTACATGCGTGCTGACATTGATTGCTATTTCCTGCCTTCTGTTGCGTTCGTGGCGCAGCGCGGGCCTAGCGCTAGCTGCGCGCAATCAATGAGACCACACACTCCGATTCGTAGTTGGTGCGCGAATTCCCGATCTGGGCATGCCCCTTTTATTTATAGGATACGCGTACGCCACCGTCGTGGCGTACGCACGTCATGCATGACAAGAGCGCTCTAGCGGGAACCGCTAGAGCGCTGACTGCAACATCCCTATCCAACTTTGGCCAACTGAGCCATAGATCAGAAGTCCCCTTTTCAGTCACTTACTTGACAGGCAAAGTCTTTAAGGCGGCTGCTTGGCAGGGGGTTCCGTCGCAGTTCATATCTGGCCGTCGCTCGGGTGTTGGTGACCGCCTGGTCATCCCGCGCCGTTTCCTCAGCTTCGGAGCTGGGCCCGCCCCGGGCTACCGTCTCCTCAGGCTGGTCGGGCGGCAGTGACTGCTCTCTCACGGGGCCCTGGACATCCTCCTCGTCTTCCGACTCTGGCCGGTGTCTTGTGGCGGTGGGAATGCGTTTGAACCACAAGATGTTTCGGGTGGCTGACTCATTGCCCCGGCGAACTGTGACCATTGTCCCCTGGCGTCGTTCTACCGCCCAGCTTCCCGGTTCATATCGTGGCTTGAACTTGCTCCCCGGTCGTCGGTCTTTGATGAGGACATTGTCCCCCGGCTCGAGGGCGCGCTCCCGACACCCTCTCGCCCGGCTCACCTGCTGATTTCAGTGCGCTCGTCGTTGTAGCGCTTGGTCTGCATCAAACGGTGGAGGAGCCCATCCGGGAGCCGTGGGTAGACTATCCCGGCGGGTCCCTTTCAGCATGAGGGCCCAGGGAGTTTGTTTGGTGGAGCAGTGGGGTGTACTTCGGTACTCTCCAAGGAAACGCTGAATTTCTCGCTCGGGGTCCAGCTGTTCGGTGCTGGCAATTCGGAGGGTTTTGTTCAGTGTCCTCATAAAGCGTTCGACCTCGCCATTGGCTTGAGGCCACTGTGGGGTGATCCGCCGGTGCCGTATCCCTTGGGTGGCGAGGAACTCCTTAAACTCGTGGCCTTGCAACGGCGGCCCATTGTCACTTTTTATTTCCGACGGGCGTCCGAACATGTGAAATATCTTCTCCAGCGCTGGCCCTACGAATGTGAACGCGGTGGACGGTAGCGCCTCTACCAGTGGATATTTGGAGAAATTGTCCATCACTACCAGCGTGACTCGGCCATCAGGGAGGGTCCCAAAGTCAACGCTGACTTTATCCCAGGGGTGTCTTACGGGTTCTTCGGTTGTGATGGGGGCCGGACGCTCCGGTCCGCTGGTCATTTGGCACGCTGGACAGCTCTTTACGACCTCGCCTACCAGGGCATCTAGTCCTGGGAACCACATCTTCTCCCTCATCCTGGCTTTCATCTTCTCGGTCCCTTGGTGTCCATTGTGGGCCAGAAGGGTGGCTTGGCGTCGTAAGGTTGTTGGCACGACAATCCTGGTCCCCCGTAGGACTATCCCGTCTCTGGTGATGCTGAGCTCGTTGCGTACTCTCCAGATCTGCTGCAGATCTGCTCTTTCTTCCGGTGTCCACGTGTTGGCGGACTGTAGGAAATTAGCCCACGAACCTTGCAGGAGGGCTTCTTTGGTTCTGGCCATCACGGGGTCCTGTTCCGCCGCCTGCATTATCTCTTGTATTGTCAGCACTTGTGGGCACGTTAGGGCCGCGACGAAATCGAGGTGCGCTTCCGCGTCCTCTTCCTCGGTTGTCCCTTCCGGGATGTGCTCGCAAGGGCCTGGGTGCCTGGACAGGAAATCGGCGGGGTTCTTGGCTCCAGGCCGGTACGTTACGTCCATGTGGTACTGTTGCAGCCCGATGGCCCACCGTTCTATCCGTGGCGGGGGGTGCGGAGCTGTTCCTCTGAACAGGGGTACCAGCGGTTGATGGTCTGTCACGACCGTGAACGGGTGTCCACAGCCATACAGGTGGAAGTGTCGACAGCCCCATCGTATAGCCAGTGCCTCTCGCTCAATCTGGGAATACCTCAGTTCGGTCGCTGTGAGGGCCTTGCTTGCGTAAGCCAGTGTGGCCCACCGGCCTGGTTCTTGCTCTTGGGTGAGGACTGCACCAAGTCCTACTGGGCTGGCATCAACTTTCAGCTCTGTCTTCTTTTCCGGGTCGAAGTATACCAACGTGGCCTGGTCGAGGAGCGCCGTTTTGACAGACTGGAACGCCGAGTCTTCTTGGGGTCCCCATTTCCATGGGGCGTCCTTCTTCGTAAGCTGTCGGAGCGGCTCTGCGATCGTAGCTAGGTTCGGAATGAACCTTCCACAGTATGTGGCCATCCCCAGGAAACTGCGCACCTCCGCGGCAGACGTGGGCGCAGGAGCGTCCTTGATGGCTTGTGACTTGCGCGGGTCCACTTGAATGCCATAGTTTGTGAACGTGTATCCGAAAAACTCTATCCGCTGCTGGAATAGCTGGCATTTGTCTTTGTGGAGAGTGACTCCGTATTCTCTGAGGCGTGTCAGTGTGGCTCTGACCCGCCGATAGTGTTCGTCTACGGTCGTAGAGTGAATCAGGATGTCGTCGCTCACATTCATGACCCCAGGCAGGCCTTGTAGAATGTCTCTGATAGTGTTCTGGAATATTTCCGCTGCCGAGGATATTCCGAAGTTGAGTCGCCGGTATCGTCTCAGCCCTAGGTGCGTGCTGAAGGTGGTAATATACCTGCTCTCCTTGGCTAATGTTAACTGGTGGTACCCTGCGTTGAGGTCCAGTTTGGAGAACCACCGCGCGCCATTCAGGTCCGCGATGATGTCATCCATGGTGGGTGTGATGTGCCTCTCCCGTTTGATGGCTTCGTTGGGGAGTCTCATGTCGATGCACACCCGGATCTTGCCTGGTTGGCGAGGTTTTTCCGCGATTACCATCGGGGACACCCACGGGGTGGGTCCGGTGACTGTCTCTATGACCCCTTGTTCCTCAAGTTTACAGAGTTCTTCCTCTACCAGAGGTCGTAGACAGAACGGGATTCGCCTGTGCTTCAGGGCCGTGGGTGTGACAGAGCGGTCGATGTGGAGTTTGACCGGTGGACGTTTGATTTTCCCCAGGCCAGCGAACAGTTCGGGGAACTGATCCAGAAGGTCGGCCGTTTGCGTGTCCTGAACTTTCCGGAGGAACACCAGGAGCCCCAGGTCCTCAGCGGCATGCCCACTCAGGAGGGTGTCTACCTCTTGGTTGATGATGTGCACTTCAATGGTGATTTCCGCATCCTCCGTCCCCACCGGCACTGTCATCTTCCCCAGGAGGGGCAAAGGTACATCGCTGCCGTAGGCATAGATCCGGGCCTTCGAGGTTCTGAGCTCTGGCTTGGGCCGAAGGCGGTTGTACTGCTGCACTCCCATGACGGTGACAGACGCCCCTGTGTCGATCACGGCGTTCACCTTTGATCCCGCGACCATGATGTCACACCGAGGCTGGGGACGTCTCGTGCTTTTCAGCGCCCTGGTGAACGAGACCACGTACGTTTCTTCGTCGTCATCGGACTCCGAGTTGTCTTCCTGTAGGGCTTGTGCGTGCCGCTGCCCTGTGTCGGCCTTGGAGGAGAGGGACAGGTGGGATAGTTGCCTCACCATGCCTCTTGTGGGCCTCTTCCCTCGAGCATCCTTCCTGGTGGCGCGCTTCCTGCAGACGGAGGAGAAGTGGTTTAGCGTACCACAGTTCGTGCACGTCTTCCCTTTTGCTGGGCAGGTTTTCCCTTGGTGTTCTTCATACCCGCAGTAGTCGCACTGCGTCGGGGTCGACTGCCTGGCTGCTGGTCTGCGTTTCTTCTCGTGCGTCCGCACTGCGTCTGCGCGCTCCGTCTTGACAGTCACGCTTGGCCCTGGGCCTCGCGTAAGTGCTTGTTCCATCTCTTCTGCCCGTGCGTCGGACAGGTCGTGGGAACGGGCTAGCACTAGGATGTCGGCCATGGGAATGTTCGGTTGGCGGAGGATGAGGGTCCGCAATTTCTTACTGCGGATGCCGTAGATTAACTGTGCCCTGATCTCCTCCTTTGCGCGGTCGCCGACCAGGTGGGTGTCCGCCAGCACCCTCAGCCGTGCATGAAATGCGTCAACTGACTCCCCCTCCTTTTGCTTGGCCTGGCGCATCTTGAACATTTCGAAGTCTGGGTTCGTCTGGGGGTCGAAATGTGTGTTCAGGGCCGTCACAGCTGCATCATAGTCGTCTGCCCCACCAGTGTTCGGGAGATGCTTGAATAACAGGTAAACCTCCTCCCCTGCATAGTGAAGAAGGAGTGACCGCTTCACCGCGCCATCCGTTACCCGGGAGCCGATGAAATAGTTGTTCAGACGCCCAATCCACGTTTGCCAGCGCGGTGCGGCGGTCGCCGGGTCAGCCGACTCACTAAACGGAGGCAGGACACCTGTGGGTGGGTGGAACGGGTGGGCAGGAGGCGGCGCGTTGTCATCTGCCATGATCTTGCAGCAGGGGAAGCTCTGGGTAGCTGGTGCACAGCAAAGGGCCTCACAGCAGCACAGCCAGGGTTACAGGCAGTGGGTGGCACGTGGGCTTCGCCAACAGCAATGGCAGAAACAGGCTCAGGGCAAGGCCAGAGGGCAGGGATCTTCATCCGCCCAGGTGCGTGTTCATGTGGGTGGTGCACACGTGCTCACCGTGCAGTTTAGGCCCGTAGCGCGATGATCGCCGGAGCAGGACAAGCTCGAGGGCCGTATGCGCGCGATTGCGGGTCCGCCGCGATGCGCTCAGCAGGGGGCGCTGGGGAGGGTGCACACGGCGGGTTCGACAGCCTCGTCGCCACTGTTGCGTTCGTGGCGCAGCGCGGGCCTAGCGCTAGCTGCGCGCAATCACTGAGACCACACACTCCGATTCGTAGTTGGTGCGCGAATGCCCGATCTGGGCATGCCCCTTTTATTTATAGGATACGCGTACGCCACCGTCGTGGCGTACGTACGTCATGCATGACAAGAGCGCTCTAGCGGGAACCGCTAGAGCGCTGACTGCAACACTTTCCACACGTTATAAGGCACAGTAATTACCCATTACCATTCCCCTTTCAGTCTATATGCCGACACCTGACGCCTCGCTGGTTGCCCACTCCCTGATTGTTCTGACCCGCACATTTGACTTACCCCAGTCCAGTTCAGGGAATTGCTATTAACCTGGACCTATGTCTTTCTGCTCTCATCACTCTTGGGTCACTGCGCCACTCACTATCACTAAACACGTCCAGTACTCACCTTGCGTGTTTTGGTCATTGTATATTTAATTGTACTGTTGTGCTGCTAGAACTACTTACAAATAATACTCCTTTTCACTCCAATTGCATCGTTGTGGTCTCCCTCTCCTTTGTTACCCATCCCCGTTGTGATTTGCATCACTGTTTTTTTACTAACCTAAGGAATAGTATAATTTACTATTCCAACACCTTCCCTACTGTTGCGCACACAATTATACTATTCCTTAGGTTAGAGCGCCCCCTACAGCAAGTCGATCTAATGACTTGCGTTGTAAAGGTATCAAACGAGGTCGTTGTAATGACCGCATGTAATAGAACGCAAAGTAAAAGAATGCGTTGTAATATGCCATATTCCTCCAGAACACCACATGCAGTGATAGAGGTACAGGCAACCAGGGCCACTGGGTTCATGAGACCCAGACATCACAACATACACACGAACGGCGGGGCAGGAAGACGCAAGATAATGTGGGCAGGGAGACATGGCCATGGGCCCAGAACTCAAAATGCATTGACACACAAACAATGAGGCAGCGTGGTACAGCAACTGGGGCAGCAAAACTGAGACATGGATTCCAGGGCATACACGACAGAGACAATCTGCAGTGAGACACAGAATTAGATACTGGGGTTTGGAGATACAGACACAAAGGGATTACAAGATTCAGACAAATACTAAGGAAATCAACAGAAAGATTCGGGCACTGGTTCCTAATCTTTATGTTTAGTTGTCACACTATACCCATGGGAGGGAAGAGTAACCCAAGTACTCAGGCAGGATAAGCCTTGCCTCCGAGTTCTAAATAGAATTGAGACTTTCTGTAACGATTGCTAGGAATTTTTTTATTCTGGCTCAAAGCTTCCTTACCACCAGGAATGCCATGTCTGTGACTGGTTTGAAATAAAACCTCTTAAAGGTATAATCTGAATATCCTCCATTCTGGCATCGAAATTAAAAGCCCTAGAGGCTGAGGCTTCTCTAGCCGAGTGAGCCCCAAAAGATTTGGTGTCAATGCATATGATAGCGCAGAAAGAGACCAATTATATTCTCCAGTGCTAGTTCAACCTTTTTACTTACAAGACTAGACTCCAACTCCACACTATAGTTTCTTTCTTCACAAAGGTGACAGATCCTTGCCACCGTATATGATGGAAAACCAGCTCAAATCAAATTAATCATTGACATCCATTATTTTTAAATTTAGTCAATGACGAGAGTCTTATGAAAGTTTCAAAGCTTTATTTCTCATTAAGAGATTAGTAAATTCTTTTTGTCTTTTTATTCCATTAGTAAAACAAATATTCTGGTTACAGAAATCATTTAAAAAATGGTTAGAGTCATCAATATAGCAACATAAAAGCATGTTCCATAAAGGAATTAGTCCTATACTATCTAAAAGTAACCTAACCTATCAGAACCCATAAAGATTTCTTGGAAAACAGCAAGATCAAAGGAGCAGCAATATCGAAGTCTAAAGTAAGTTGAACTCCCCATATAAGTAGTTCTTGAAACTCTGCCGAGTCTCATTTCTCCATAAGCATTAGTATACCGTCGCAATAGCAACTGCACAAATGTAAGTCTCGATCAGGAAAATAGTAAAATAGATACAGCAGTAGCGGCACTCGTCAAGGCAGGAGGGTAAGGGAATAGTCAAGGGCCGGACTGGGAACCGAAACCGGTCCTGGCAAACTGCTCGGCTGGCCCCCCTGGGGGGGCTGAGGGGGTGCGTCCGAGCTGTTTGTAAGGGCCGATTTCGGCCGATTTTGTACCCGGGGGCCTGCAATATCGGCCCATTGTTAAAAAAACGGCCCCTTAGGGGCCCCAAACCACCCACCATCCTGGCGGCCCACCGGGGAAACGCCCGGTGCCCGCTACGGCCAGTCAGGCCCTGGAATAGTCACCTACAAAGTGTCAGGCAACGGCAATCACTGGCAGCTGTAGCTCACAGTAAGGCAAGTGCAAGGGAGAATAGCATGAATGGATGATCAGGGAAAATGGCCAACCATCTAACTAGAAACACACTCTATTATGAAATACATAAAAACACATTACTACAATGTTGCGTCTCCGAATGTTTTCCTTCAATTGTCCCTTCTTACCTAAGGCACACATGTGAAACTCTCGATCCATAATCAGAAAAGTATCATCCCATGTTAATATTTGTACGACTGGGGCAAGTTAGCCTTGCTACCTAGGGGAAAATATTACAGTGTTCGGTTTTTCACTTGTTAAATGTTTCACTGAGAAACAATGAACTATGCTATAGATAGAAACCCTGGCTTGCAGATCTCCTGTTAGGTCATGGCAGTCCATCGCTTATAAGCATATGTTTATTGTTAAAAACACACTGTCAGTTCAATTTTATGCGAACATGAGACGATGAAGGCAGTTCAGTTCAAGTTTATTGAGAATATGTAACTGAAGAAATAATACATTTCATAAGCTCAGCACATTCTACAGCTATGACTGCATCTACGCAAATCTGATTAAGGTCAATCTATTGAACACACTTATGCGAAGTTCAGCATTTTCCTACTGCATCTACTTTATAAAAAAAGAAAGGCCTAGGCTAAAGTTCTAGCAATAGGAATGTCAGCTTAGTGCAGTTTGCACCATTTTCTACGTGTAATTTTTAAAAGTGTCTATGTATTGGATCTCAGGGCAAATTGACATCAGTATTAAATAATTTTCACAGGCAGTGTTCTGTATTATCAATTCCTCGGTCTAATGGTTGTATTAACTATCACACTACACTTATTTCACAGGTGAAATCGTTCTCAAAGAGCACTCTCATCATCTGTTGAATTTCGTCTTTTTCTCTTTTGACATCTGTTTTTTAGTAGTTTCATATAACGGTCATTCATAAGGCCAGTTAGAGCCAAACCTTTTGCAAATCTTTTTTGTGATTCTCTTTCCCTTCTTTTTCGTAGAAAATATCTGCAGCTAAGAAAAATATGTACAGAAACAGAAAACAGAGCCCAATTATTATTATTGGCATTAGTACATCTTTTAGAATCCCTCTCCCTGCAGTCGAAAACCAACATCCAATCGTTCAAACTCCTTTTCCAAAGTTCTCAAAAATGCCAGGTGTCTTTAAACAAGGCTTTAAGTCTGAAATGTTCTTTGGAAAATCTTCAATCCCCTTTACTTTCATCAGGAATATATGAACAGCAATCAGTTATTTTAAGCATCTTGCAAACCCAACCCTTCTCTGCAAGTAGAATGTCTAAAGCAAGACGATCCTGAAGCATGATGGATAGCATAGCAATCAGCCCAGTATTAACTACTAGCAAAGCTCCAGAAGTGCCTGTTGCCATTTTGTCAACAACAGTTGACAGCTTTTTATTCTTCTCTCTGTTTAGTATAACGCCTACAGGTATTGTATTATATTGTGTGGGATTTATAAAGCGCCAGAATCGCCCCCAAAGGGGTATCTCCGCGCTGCAGAGGAGACAGGTCAGGCACAATCAGTCCCAGAATAATTCAGTCTTCAGGAGTTTCCTGAATCGAAAAAGACTGGAGCATTTACGTAGGTCCTCGGGCAGAGTTAGGCAAATATTTTGCCTCCTGTTTGTAATTTCCTGTAGCGGGGGACCACAAGCAGCCCTTTACCTTCAGATCTAAGAAGTCTGCTCGGACGGTAAAATGTAAATTTTTCTGCCAGATAGAAAGGCCTCACACAATAAAGAGCCTTATGGGCAAGGCAGCTGAGTTTAAACTTGATTCCCTGGTAAATAGAAAGCCAGTGAAGCTGTCTCAGCAGAGGCCCGGAGGAGGTACGAGGAGGCATTTTTTAAAGAGTGTCAGTAAACACCGCCGCAGCGACGCGGACTCCGAGACACTCTGCTCTATGGGAGCCGGGCGATTCCAGCAATAGTCAGAGTGGAGATGCAGGGGCGCTAAGAAGAGGTGAAATACAACAAAGTCTCATTAACAAGTAAATGGCCTTTTAAAGACCTGTGAAGTACTTGGTGCGGCAGTGTGTGTGCCCGGGAAGCTGTATCAGCCCAGGCTGCCACACGTGCGGGGTGAGGTGACAGAGGGTGACAGACAGAGGGAGATAGAGGGAGGGAGACAGAGGGAGACAGGGAGGGAGACAGAGGGAGGGAGACAGAGACAGACAGAGGGAGACAGAGAGAGAGGGAGACAGAGAGAGAGGGAGACAGAGGGAGACAGACAGAGGGCGACAGACAGAGGGAGGGAGAGGGAGGGAGACAGAGGGAGAGAGAGGGAGGGAGACAGAGAGAGGGTGACAGAAAAAGAGGGATACAGACAGAGTGAGTGAGACAGAGGGAGACAGAGAGAGAGAGGGAGACAGAGAGAGAGGGAGACAGAGGGAGACAGAGAGAGGGAGACAGAGGGCGACAGACAGAGGGAGACAGAGGGAGGGAGACAGAGGGAGAGAGAGGGAGGGAGACAGAGAGAGGGAGACAGAGAAAGAGGGATACAGACAGAGTGAGTGAGACAGAGGAAGACAGAGGGAGAGAGGGAGGGAGAGTGAGGGAGATAGAGAGAGATAGAAAGAGGGAGGGAGACAGAGAGAGAGAGGGAGAGTGACAGAGAGAGAGAGAGAGAGGGAGGGAGACAGAGACAGACAGAGATAGAGACAGACAGAGACAGGGACAGACAGAGACAGATAGAGGCAGGGACAGGGGCAGACAGATAGGGGCAGAGACAGACAGAGATGGAGAGACGGAGAGGGAGACAGAGGGAGGGAGACAGGGACAGACAGAGACAGGGACAGACAGATAGAGGCAGAGACAGGGACAGACAGATAGAGGCAGAGACTGAGACAGACAGAGACAAAGAGGCAGAGAGACAGAATTGAGACAGAGAGGGAGAGGGAGACGGAGGGAGACAGAGAGAGAGAGAGAGAGAGAGAGGGAGACAGAGGGAGGGAGACAGAGGGAATGAGACAGAGGGAGACAGACAGGGAGACAGAGGACAACAGACAGAGGGAGACAGAGGGAGACAGAGGGAGGGAGACAGACAGAGGGAGACAGACATAGGGGGAGGGGGGCAGAGGGAGGGAGACAGAGGGAGACAGACAGATAGAGAGAGACAGAGGGAGGTAGGCAGAGGGAGAGGGAGGGAGATAGAGGGAGAGAGAAGGAGGGAGACAGAGGGAGAGAGAGGGAGGGAGGTGGAGAGAGAGCGAGAGGGAGACAGACAGCGGGAGGGAGACAGATGGAGGGAGACAGACAGAGGGAGACAGAGAGAGAGAGAGAGACAGAGAGAGAGGTAGACAGAGGAAGGGAGACAGAGGGACGGAGACAAAGGGAGACAGAGAGAGGGAGACAGAGGGCGACAGACAGAGGGAGGGAGACAGAGGGAGACAGAGGGATGGAGACCAAGGGAGACAGAGAGAGGGAGACAGAGGGCGACAGACAGAGGGAGGCATAGAGAGAGACTGCGGAGGGGAGAGAGAGAGAGAGGGTGACACAGAGAGAGAGAGAGGGAGACCGAGAGGGAGACAGAGAGAGGGAGGGAGAGACAGAGAGGGGGAGGGAGACAGAGGAGAGAGAGAGAGAGAGAGAGAGAGAGAGAGAGAGAGAGAGAGAGAGAGAGAGAGAGAGAGAGAGAAAGAAAGATGTGTGTATGCCGGGTCTGGTGGCTCAGTGGACGAAGGCGTCCCCTGCAGGGCCCTGTTTTCAACCTCATGGTCCCAAATATTTTTTTTTGCTCTAGCCCTGTCCCCTCCCCCACTGACCCCACCCCTACCAGTGCGGCCCTCGGCCACAAACCACACTGTAAATTTGGTCCCCGAGAGAAAGTTTGTGAGTACCCATGCTCTAAGGGTTTTATAAAGCAGGTCAAGTTATTTTTATATGTTATATTGCTATCTATGGGTCTATAAGGAAATAAATAATACCCAGCACTGTCCATTCCTTTTGCCTCAGGGTATAAATTCATGTTTTCTACCAAAGGAACTCTTGAAAGCACTAAATCATAATTTTAAAAAAAATATTCAAAATGTTGTTGTCTATACACAAGTGAAAGTTAAATACTACATTAAATGGCATATGATAAGGACATATGATAATATGTAATCTCTTCAGAGACAGAAGTAGGTAAGTGCACACAAACATAGCAGTCCTTTGCATCTATACCGTGAGTGCATTCTTGCACTAACATAAAATGTACATTAGTGGAGAAATTATCCTTTCTATAACAAATAAAAGAAGCTCTCAGTTGATACTCATCAATAAAGTATGTATATGGCCTTGCTATGTTAGTATTTCTTTGATCTACTTCTGGAGATAAATAGAATCCTATTAAAACTATTTTAATCATTATAACTGCTATTACGAAGATTGAATACATAAAATAAATAAACGTATTTCTAATGCAACTTATTTCTCTTAAACCAGCCAGGTATGTCTTGAATTCCAGTAGTTTTAGTCATTTTAGCAGTTCAGCACATCTTTCGTTAGTAGTGTTGTTTTTTTCCTTTTCAAAACAGTTCAGTTTCTAATAAGACAATCCTTAACCCTACTCTGTGTTCTACTATTTTGTTATCCCTATTCTTCTACTGCATCTCGGGCCTATTTTGATTTTCTGTAAAATAAAGAATTAAAATACCAAAGGACTAACAGGATAGTTCTTTTTCATTGATCAGTGATTTTATTTCAGCTTTCTGACAATTTCTTCATTTATTTATTTCAGTGTTTTCTTCCCACTTCTCTGTTTTGGGCTGAAATCAGGGTGGCTCATAGAGTTCAGATCTCACATTACACAGATCAGCCAATGAGACATTCAGAATTTAATCAACATAGTATGTCTACTCAGGTGCTGAATACCTCCGGCAAGGCGCTCTTACTATTTTTGATCTTCTGAGTGATTGCTTGTTTTGTTCTATACCACGTTCGTCATTTGACTCTGTTTCTTCAGGTCTAGTTGCTAGAATACAATCAACTGATGTGCTATTTCTCTGTTTCACCTGTTTATAGGATTGTGGTCATTCAGCTCTTCAGATGACTCACCTTATTCCAGTGCTTGTTCCTTCACCCGGCTCCTCCAGTGATACTAACGGATTGTCAGTACTCACTCTGTTCTGATGAACAGTTTCTGCTTCTGTTTCGTTAGAGACTTTAACCTCACTTTGGGTAATTTCAGGCACTTGAATCTGTTCTTCGAATTGCAGCTCTTCACCCCACTCTTCTTCCTGCTGTTCTTGCAGTGGTGGAGCCGCTGGTCTGAGTGGTCGTTCAACTGGTGGCACAGTCACCAATGCTCTTCGCTCAGGATCAAAGACCACAATTGCTTTTTCTAGATTTCTCACTTTCTTGGTGTGAGAAACATGGATCCAATTTGTGACTCCAGCACATTTTTAGCTAAGATGATCTGTTGGGGGCCTTTCCATCTCGGTTCCACACAAGTCTTCCGACAGTGCTTCTTAATCCCAACCCAATAACCTAGATTGAGGACGTGGCACTGTTCTTGGTGTGGCTCTCTTGTGGCAGCTGTACCCTGACAGGAAACAGAACGTACCACATCAGCCAACCCTTTGCAGTAATCGATCAGTGCATTTGAAGGTACAGCTGGCAGTCTCATTGCTCTGCCCATCAATATCTCATGGGGCGACAACCCTGTCTTCCTGTCAGGGATACTTCGAATACTCATCATAACCAATGGAAGTACATGCGGCCACCTCAATGATGGAGAGGCACAAACCTTTGTCAATTTTAACTTTAGTGTTCTGTTTACTCGTTCCCTAATTCCAGAGACTTCTGGTCTGTAACTGCATTGTAATCTTTGCTCAATTTGTAATACTGTACAAATCATCTTCAGGACCTCATTATCAAAATGAGTCCCCCTATCCCATTCAAGCAATACAGGTATCCCGTAACTGGAATCAATTCCCATAATAACAGTTTTGCTGTTTGTTGGACTTGGCCCTTTTTGCAGGGTCATCCCTAAACTTTTTGCCTTCCTCCTGCATTTTTTCTGACCTGTTGTTGGCTGTTTTATGACTCTGGGCACTTTACCACTGCTGACCAGTGCTAAAGTGCATATGCTCTCCCCATTGTAAATTGCTATGTTGGTTGGATTCCATGATTGGCTTATTTGGTTTACTGTCAGACCCCAGTAAAGCGCACCAGGAGTGCCAGGGCGTGTAAATACAAATACCGCTGGTGGGCTTGCAGCACTGGTTGTGCCACCCACAGAAGCGGCCTGGTAAAATGTGCCTAGGTCTGCCATCGCAGAACCTGCGTGCAGTCTGGTACTGACATGCTGACTGGCAAGTGCACACACTTGCCAGTCCCTAAACCTTCCCTTAACTTCATGTTAGTCACCCCTATGGCAGGCCAAAGGGCAGGGTGCGTTGTAAGCAAAAGGTAGGACAAGCCCTGATGTGTGTGGCATGTCCTAATAGTGAATTACAGCCATTTTCGTTTTTCACTATTGTAAGGCTACCCTGTTCTCATAGGCCAGAATGGGCTGTTAAGATTGGTACATCCTATGATCCTAACATGCCCAGGGAACATGGTAGAAAATCGAGTCTAGTATGTCTGAACTCAGAATAATAAGGTACATCTTTTCGTAAGGTTTATTTTAATATTCTGCGCATGCAAATGCCACTTTTAGAAAGTTGGCCTTTGCTTGCCTAACCATTTCAGCCCGCCTCTGCGTGATGTGAATCTGCTGTCTGGCTTGTGTGAGTGACAGGGCTGGGGAAACCCAGATGGGCAGGGCTAGGTAGCCTGTAGGTGAATGGAAAGATTGACAGGTAGATGGGTGGGAGGAGTACACCTGGACTCTGAATAGGACTGTGCTCTGCCACCACAATGCCGGCTCCGCCCCCTGTGGAGCGTCTGATGACTCTGCCCTGCACTCTGAAAGAAGAAGCCTGCATCACACCAACAAAGTGCTCCAGAACTGGACTGAACTAGGCAAGGGCCCCCCTGGCCTGGGAGAACAAAAGAAATGCAGTATAAATGTAGGAGCCCTGCTCCTAAGAAATCAGATCCGCTTTGAACCAAGAAGAATCTCTGCCTGAGGAGGAGGTGCCAGGAAAGCTGTAAGGAGGAAGACTGTCCCTATCCTGGGGGACTGGCCTGCAGTGGTGACCTTGCTGCCAACGGAGAGAAGAAGAACCTTTTACTAGAGACTTTGCTTTATTTTTATTTTCAAGAAACTTGTGCTTTCAAAACGATCTCCAAGGGCTTGGAAGTGACCTTTCCCCCTGAACTGAGCCCCAGGACCATTGGGCTCATCCTGACCTTCACTCGCCTACCGCTGGACTGTGGTGTTCCTTCCCTCGCCGGAGCCGTGACTCTCGTGCCCCCCAGACCCTCCTTGAGCCGTGACAGGACTGCTTAGCCGCCCCTGCCTTGGGAAGAGCCTTGCTCGATCTGAGCCGCTCTCCCTACGCCGTGCTGGGCTGCCCCCGTCACCTCGCTCACCGGAGGCCCGCTGTGCGCCTTCACCCCTCCCGCCGGAATCGGCGCTGTGAGCATCTTCAAGCCTCGGACGGCCCGGACGTAGAAAACGTGCCCGGCTGCCCCGCTTTGCTCACTTGCCAACCTGAAACACCCCGCTCTTGCTGTGAGCCTGAAGGACCAGACCCCCCTCGTAAAGCGTGGGAGCCCTGGACGCCGCCTCGCCCTTCTGAAGAGCCGCTGAGTGTCCCGCACCCGCCTTTACTGAAAGAAACAAGGTACTGTACTTACGAACTCGACTGCGAGCTCGCATCGGATCCAGGGTCCGCAACGTTCTGTTTTCCCTGCCGTCTGACGCGTGCCTCCCGGTTATCGTCTGAGCGCGAAATGCGCTAAGGCACACAGTTCACCTTGTTGCCCGCATAAGAAGACTTTCCGTATAAAAGACCTTTCCGTATTCATAGAGATCGTGGCCCCACTGTTTCACCGTTACTGGGTCTTGTACTAAATCTGCTGAAAATATATAAAAGCCTTATTTTTGTATACAACCTGCTTGGTGTCCATTTGTGGCGCATGCAAAGAGTTTACTGTGTGTATAATTGCAAATGCTTAACCGTGTACGCCCTGAGGTTTAGCCTTGACTGCTCGCGCCACGCACCTAGAGGGTGAGCAGAGGTTATTCTAAGGAGTCATCCTTCGCCTTGACTAGAAGGAAAGGGTCCGTGCTTGTCGCTGGTACTTGCCTGTGCCAACCAGAATCCTCTCATTTCTAACACTACTGTAAGATTATCATTTCTTCTGGTTGGGTAGGCTTTCACCCATCTCGAGAAGACAATACCCGCTACTCTATAGTTAATATTCTTACTGGACCTCTACATGCCCACTCCAGATTCTTTTTTTCTTTACAGTGGAATGTATTCTAATATAAATGGTCCTGCACCTTGGGATACGATGTACTGATATTCACCCTCACATCAGGCGTAATAAGAGGACACTTACTACAGAATTTTGTGACGGATTAACACATCTCGAAATTCATGATTACAGGAATAGGAAAACATTTGGTTATATAATGGCATCCATATTCACTCTTGGGTGTGTGGCAGAAGCAAGAGTGGAAGGAGCAGAGAATATTTTGGATGTAAACTTCAGATTCTGTCAAACTCCACCATTGCTGCTTTAACAAGCATTACTCTAGATTTAGAATGTATGCGTTCATATTCAGAGCAAAACAGACATGAAATAGATTTTATTTTAGCCCAGAAGGGGGAGCTATGCGCTATCGTGAAAGATAATTGCATAATGGGGATTTGAAACATTGTCTTTGCAGAATGTTCCTCTCATGGCTCAGAAATCAAAGAAATCACGAAGGAGGTGCTTATCTGTTGCTTATTTTACGGACCGATATCCTAGTTCCAAGAGGCCCGTCAACAAGGTTAAAATTGTGCAGTTGCTCACATTCTTGAGATGCAGTTATTTTAGCTCCCTGTTACGTTCTCAAGGTTGGTGATAAGATACTGCATGAAGTGCATCCTGTAACATGAGAAATTAAGAATCTTGTCTACTGTTGGCAACAGCAAGCGAGAAACATGTCCGGGCACTTCCACGCTACTGTTGCACCATTTCAACAAACCTTTAATTCTTTGATGTGTACATGCTGAGATCATTCCTATTTATTGTATTCCATGTGATTGTGACGGTATATATATATATATATATATTCACTGAAAAAAACCATAGGTTTCGGGGGCGTTATAGTTAGCTGGACTTTTCACTCGTACAAAACCATTGAAATTCCCCTGTTAAAGTTAGTTCAGCTAACTATAACTCGCGCGTCCGCAATGCACTGCTGATGACGTCACATATTACATCACTCATGACATGGTCATTGACATCACTCATGACATCACTGATGACATCTCAAATGACATCACTGATGACATAATCCAGTGAATGTGTGTTTTTCTGAAAATTACATATGTTTTATATATGTATATCTCAAGGTCGATGGAAGAATAAATGGGTATATAAGTGTCTAAATGGATGATTTGTTTTTGAAAAATGATTGTATAACTGACTGATTAAGTGTATCTTAGTGAATACATGGCTTAGTGAGTAATGATTAAATGTGTAAATATCTGTATCAGTCTCTCACTTTGTGTATAAGTGGCTGCATGGGTTGGTGAGTAGCTACATGAGTGTCTATATAGGTTATTAGTTGGTTTTTTGAGTATCAGTATGAGTGTCTGAGTGTCTGTATGGTTCGGTGGGGGTATTACGTAGTGCCTAGGTGCATGAATGAGTGACTCACTGTTTTTATGTGTTGAAGACAGCATGTGTGCAGGACTATATGGGTGGATGAGTGTGTGCATGGGTGTGTTAGTGAGTGATAGACTGTCTCAATAGTGTCTTTATGAGTAACTACATATGTTTTAAACTAGTATCTGTGACTATTGGTGTATATAAGTGAGTATATGTGAGAGTGAGAGATTGAAAGAGTTCCTGTATGAATAAGTATGTGTTTCTATAAGTGATTGTTTAAAAGACTAAGTATGTGTAAGTTTCTGTAGAAGTAAGTGTGGTGGTGTGTGTATAACTGTATATGCAAGTAAATGGATGTTTGATTCTTTATTAGCATGAGTGACTATGGATGAGTGGCGTTGTGTAACAGGATGTATAGGTGTGTGAGTACATATGATGAGTGAGTACATGTATGAGTGACTGTATAGGACTGTTGGTGAATGAGTGGATGTGTATGTGGATCTTAGAATTACTGAATAGGTTGTTGTAACTGGTATTGGTATGTGCATTGTTTTGAACATTGTAGTTTCTATTTTTGAATGTGTCTATCAAAGGTTCTATTAGGGGAAGAGGAGGTCTGCCACTCTATCACAAGGATGATGTCATCAGTGATGTCATTAGTGATGTCATTTGAGATGTCATCAGTGATGTCATGAGTGATGTCACTGACCATGTCATGAGTGATGTAATATGTGACGTCATCAGCAGTGCATTGCGGGCGCGCGAGTTATAGTTAGCTGAACTAACTATAACGGGGGAATTTCAATGGTTTTGTACGAGTGAAAAGTCCAGCTAACTATAACGCCCCTGAAACCTATGGTTTTTTTCAGTGAATTGCTAAGGTTTTTTAAATGCTAATTCCTAACTATAACGTGCCTCAAACCTATGGTTTTTTCAGTGAATTTCAAAGGTTTTTTAAATGCTAATTTCTAACTATGCCTACAGAGATAGGACATGTGAAGAAAGAAGAAAAAATGCACAGAAAGAAAAAAAAGAAATGCAGAAAGAAGCAACAGAAGTCCTCAAAGACGAAGAAAAGTGCAGGAAGAAGGATAACGTGCAGAAAGAACAAACAGAAGAGCAGAAAGAAGCCTTGTTGCAAAATCATCCTGTACACTCAACTTTTTCAGACGGATACTGGTGGTAACTGAGTCTGACTAACCAGTCCTAGAGCCAGTGCTATGTTAAAAGACCCTCAGAATACAGTGAAAACACCTACATACACTAGGGAAACACTATGCGTTGGGGTCCTCCTGTGATCAGCATGACCTCCTCTGTAAGCCCCTAGTATATAACAGGGCAGGGGATTAAAACTACCTCTTAAAACGCGCCACAGGGCTTGTTTGCACACGTTAACTCAGGCCCCGTCCCCTCCATTCACCACTGTGTAAACACGCCCTGTGGCCGTTTTTAGTTGGGAGATTAAGTTAATTTGAATCCTGAGGGTCCCTAGGGTCCAACTAGCCCACATGGTACCTCCAGTATGCGCCACAGAGCTGCGTTGCAGAGAGGAATAAAAAGTGGCACGGCCTGGACCACCTCTCTGCAACGCAGCTCAGTGGCGCTTACTGGAAGCACCTGGTGGGCTAGTTAGCCCCCAGGGGCCCTCAGGATTGAAGGGGAATTATTTCCCCAACTTAAAACGCGCCATAGGGCGTGTTTGCACACGTCACCTCAGGCCCCGTCCCCTTCCTTCCCCACTGTGTAAACATGCCCTGTGGCCGTTTTCCAAGTTGGGAGATTAAGTCCCATTGAATCCTGAGGATCCCTAGGGGAAAAATAGGCCACTAGGTATGTCCAGTAAGCGCCATTGCAGAGAGGTGTAAAAAGGGCCACGGCCTGCACCACCTCTCTGCAACGCAGAGCAGTGGCACTTACTGGAAGCACCTGGTGGGCTAGTTGGCCCCCAGGGTCCCTCAGGATTGAAAGGGAATTAATTCCCCAACTTAAAACGCGCCACAGGGCGTGTTTGCACACGTCACCTCAGGCCCCGTCCCCTCCCTTCACCACTGTGTAAACGCGTCCTGTGGCCGTTCTAAGTTGAGAGATTAAGTCCCCTTGAATCCTAAGGGTCCCTAGGGTCAAACTAGCCCACTAGGTACCTCCAGTAAGCGCCACAGAGCTGCGTTGCATAGAGGTGTAAAAAGGGGCATGGCCTCAGAACACCTGTCTGCAACGCAGCTCCCTGGCGCACACTAGAGATACCTGTTGGGCTAGTTGGCCCTCAGGGACCCTCAGTATTGAAGGGGAATTAATTCCCCAACTTACAACTGGCCAGGGGGCGTGTTTGCAGAGTGCTGCAAGGAGGGGGCATGGCCTCCAGCGTGATGCCGGTCTTTTATTTATTTAATTTTTTTAAGAAGGAGGGCTGTGTGGCCCCCCTTTTTCTAATTTACTGGCCCTGGGGACCCCATCCCCAGGGCCTTCACCCTAATTTTTTTGTTGAAAAAAATAAATTTGGCCCTCCCAAGGCCTAAATCGGCCCCGGGGACCCCAACCCCCGGGTCATGGCCTTTTTTTAATTCAAATTCTTTAGTTGGGGGCTGCGTTGCCCCCCTCCTCAGGCCACTTATGGCTCCGGGGACACCATCCCCCGGGGCCGGCCTTTGTTTTTTAATATTTTAAAAATATATATATTTATAGAAACACCTAGGACATGCTGGACAAACCGTATGTACCTATCACCATGACGATTTGCGTGATATTCATTAAAAGGCGACTATGCATAGAATGAATCCACATGGAATGTATTTACACCGCTAGTGAAGCTCTGACGTGTCTGACGCCCTACCGTGCCTAATCCCGGCGCCCCCGCCGGTGGGTACTCTCCAAGTAGACACCCTTGTCGTTTATTTATACAAACATGGGTAGCTATTGACGGGCACATTTAATATACACGCACACCAAGCCATTCAAAGGGGATTCGACAGAAATTCAACCAAACTATGCAAGAAACCCCCCTCACGGTTAATAAAAAACACATCCACCGCCGGATGTGTAATACTTTTTATTTTACTCTCTGGAAAGGAGACGAACCTCACTTGAGAGTCACAGCGTGCTCCTGGCTGAGCCCAATGCTGTGTTACACCCACCAGTGCCCGCCGATTGCCTCACACCTCTGTGTTGTATTCCACCAGCTAGTGCGTATGCTATGACACTCTCTAGCCCATGTGCACTGTAACACCACCCCGTGAATATGTCATGCCACACTTGCCTTCGCACGGGTTATATTGCCCCATCTAACGTGCCTTCCTCGATGTGTATGTTATAACGCACAGCGCTATGCCATACATATTACAATGTGGGATCCATATCTTTGTCACAGTGCATATGCAACGTTACACTCCCCAGCACATATTTTATATTACAACTTTAGAGACTAGTTATGTTACACAACACTGCCCTGTGCATATTACACTCCAAGGCGCATATCGCATAGCACGCGCTAGTGCCTGTGATATCTCGCGCTCTCCAATGAATCTGTCATTGCGCACAATGTATTGCATAATTTATTTCACGCCCCGGTTCATCTTATATCACACTTTTTGGAGCATAGTTTATACCATATACTACATCTAGTTTTCATTTTCAATCGTGCTCTCAGGACTATGTTCTATATAACACTGCGTCCACCTACCCTTTTCACGGGCATTACATTTTGCGATGGGGTGGAGGGTCAGGGGGTGCTTCTGCCAAGTGAGCCCGGAGACACTGTCACAAACGTCCTCTTCTTCCTGAATAAAAGTGAGATTATGCTGCATACTTGTTCATATTTTAAGTAGTTCGCACAGACACATATTTTAAAAACAATAAAGTTCTTAATACCCACCTTCTCTGAACAGTTAGCTTGCTGCCCCATCCACCTCCTCCCTATCCTCTGTTGTCTGAATCCATGTACTAGCCTCCTCCCTCCTGCCATGCATGGTCTGATGTGCTGCCACCGCCCTCCATTTAGCATGATGTACCAGTCCACTCCTCCTGCCCTCCATTGCCCAATTCTATGGCCCATCATTGACCTCCTGCTTAGCCTCTGTGCTTAGCTTGCTGCCCCTATTCTCCTTCCCCCTGCCCTCCGATGTCTTTGTGCATGCCCCTGCTCCATCCTTTTTGCCCACTAATTTCCATGGACCTGCCACTCCTATCTACTCTGAGTGTTCTGTTGAGCTGCCACTCCCCTACCACCTGTCTAGCATTGTCAGATGACTGTAACCTGTCCCTGCCACCTCCACCCTGCCTGTCCACATGCCATGCCCCTACCCCCTTCCTCCTGTCCTCCATGGTCCATTTTACTGCCACACCCTTCTGCCCTCCCTGATCTGTTGTGCTGCAACTGCTCCTCCTGCCTGCCCCGCACGGTCTGTTGTGAGGCCCCTTTCCCTGAACTCTCTTGTCTGTGCCCAGGTCCTGACCCTCCCTTCTATTCTCCATGGTCCTTTGTGCATGCCCCTGCACCTTCCTTCTTGCCCATCATAGCCATTGTACTGCCACTAACCCTTCCGCTTGCCATGCATGGTCTTCTGTGCTGCCATGGCCCCTCCCACCTTCCCTGTGTGGTCAGCTTGCTGCCCCTGACCCCCTCCCAACTTCCCTCCATGGTCTGTGTGTATGCCACCATAGTCTCATTGTTGCTCTCCATGGTGTGTCTTGTTTCTAGTGCCCATCCTGCCTTACCTCCATGGTCATCTTGCTGCTCCTGCCCTGCCACCTTGCCCCCAGCCCTCTGTTTCCATGTGTCCTGGCTTGTCTGTTCCATTGTAATGCCCCTGATCCGTCCCTCCTGCCCTTTATGGTCTGTTATGCTGGAGCTTTCTCTCCTGTCTGTCCATTATGGTCAGCTAGCTACCATTGCCTCTTTCCCATCTGTTCTCTGTTGTCCATGTGCATGGTCCTGTCCCCTCCCTATTGCTTTCTATGGTTTGTTGAGCTGCACTCCCGTCCCGCATGCGCTGTGTGGTGTATTGTGCTGCTGCAAACCCTGATGCCTGCCCTGTAGGGTCAGTTTGGTGCACCTCTCCATGTCCCTCCTGTCCTCTGTTATCCGAGTCCATGTCCCCACCCCAATTCCTCCTGCCTACCATGATTCAATGTACCATACTTGCGAACATTTTGAACTTGGTAAGAGGGAGATTTTGAAAAAAAAACTGGGGTATTGATTTTCCCCTTTGAGTTACATTGAAAAAGAGGAGATTGTAGACAGGAGACAGATCAAATAAAGCCCATTTCAGCTTAAAAACATTGGACGTTTCCTGGCTGAAACGGGTCTGTTGGCATGTATGGTTGTACTACCACTGCCTCTTCCTTCTGCCCACAATGGTCTATTATATTGCCACAGCCTCTCTTGCCTGTCCTGTATTGTTGGTTTGTTGCCCCTGCCCCCCTTTCCACTGCCCTCCATAGTCTGTTGTGCTGCCACTACCCTTCCTGCCTGCCCAGTGTGGTCAAATTATTGCCTCTGCACTCTCCTACCTGCCTTCAATCTTCAGAGTCCGTGTCCCTGGCCTCTGCCTTTCAACAGTATCCCAATGAACAACTAGATTGCTAACATTCTATATTTATTACAAAAGTGTGAAACGCCTGACGTCATCTTGATGTAATCAAAACTGTAATACCTAGAGTATTTCCTTTAGAAATTACATACATGAGAGGGTCTTATTTGCATCAAAATTATGGTTAGTGCTCTAAAAAACTAAAATGAGGACATATTTTCTGAGTTTTCAAATAGCGACAAAGAACTTTTAAATTATTTGTAATCTTTATGTTTATTTATCCAGTTGACCACTTGATTAAATGTTGCACCTTGGCGAGAAGATGTGTGTGTTACTTCCAGAGCTGCAGACTTTGCAACTGGGGAACCAGGTTGGAGTTTCTGCTTCAGCTCAACATTCTGTAATTGTGGTCAAATCACTTAATCTCCCCATGTCTACAACCAAAATGAATTTGATCTTGTGTGATGTAACCAATGCTCATGTAAAGCATTCCAATACCTGACAAGTCTGCACTATATAAAACTGCAAATACACAAAAAGTAAGTGTTTTGCACACTTCTGTCATTGGGCTACATGTGGGCTACATCTGGGTGATATTTGTGCTTCATTTAGGCTTTTTTGTGTCTGGTGGCCATCTTGGGAGATTTATTCGTTATGAAGTTTCCTAATTTCCTCATTTACTGCAGTCTCCTCAGTAGAAAATGCTTTCAGTTTTTTACTTTGATTCCATCAAGAAGGTATTCAGATATGTCACACATTTGCCATAAATTCTGAATGTTAGCACTCTAGTTGCTCATTAGATCACTGCAGTAAAGCTACTTCTCACCACGGACGTCTGCTGCTGGTATTAAAAGTGCATGTTTCAGTCTGCATATCAGAATTTTTTAATGAAATAGAAGAGGATTTGAGAAGTCACTCAAAATGTGCCCTAATTTTTCCTTCTGCAGAACTAATCATAATTTCTATGGCAAAATGAACCCCCTCATTTTGTTCCTTTGTAAATTAAATGTTTTAAGTGTTACCACTTTATTCCAATCAAGATGGCTTCAGGTGTGCCATACTTTTGTCATAAGTAAGACTGTTAGCGCTCTAGTTGTTCGTTAGAACACTCTGGGACATTCTGTCATTGGGCTATACTTGGGCTACATCTGGGTGATATTTGGGCTACATTTGGGCTCTTTTGTCTCTGGTGGCCATTTTGGGAGACTTATTTGTTATGATGTTTCCTAATTTCCTCATTTACTACAGTCTCCTCAGTAGGAAATACTTTCAGTTTTTTACTTGGTTCCATCAAGAAGGCATTCAGATGTGTCACACATTTGCCATGAATTCTGAATGTTAGCACTCTAGTTGCTCATTAGATCACTGTAGTAAAGCTACTGCTCACCAGGGAAGTCTGCTGCTGGTATTCAAAGTGCATGTTTCAGTCTGCATGTCAGAATTTTTTTATGACATAGAAGAGGATTTGAGAAGTCAAAGTGTGCCATAATTTTTCTTTCTGCAGTACTAATCATAATTTCTATGGCAAAATGAATCCCCTCATTGTGTTCCTTTGTAAATTAAATGTTTTAAGTGTTACCACTTTATTCCATTCAAGATGGCTTCAGGTGTGCCATACTTTTGTCATAAGTAAGACTGTTAGCGCTCTAGTTGTTCGTTAGAACACTCTGGGACATTCTGTCATTGGGCTATACTTGGGCTACATCTGGGTGATATTTGGGCTACATTTGGGCTCTTTTGTCTCTGGTGGCCATTTTGGGAGACTTATTTGTTATGATGTTTCCTAATTTCCTCATTTACTACAGTCTCCTCAGTAGGAAATACTTTCAGTTTTTTACTTTGATTCCATCAAGAAGGCATTCAGATGTGTCACAAATTTACCATAAATTCAGAATGTTAGCACTCTAGTTGCTTATTAGATCACTGTAGTAAAGCTACTGCTCACCAGGGAAGTCTGCTGCTGGTATTGAAAGTGCATGTTTCAGTCTGCATGTCAGAATTGTTTAATGAAATAGAAGAGGATTTGAGAAGTCACTCAAAATGTGCCCTAATTTTTCTTTCTGCAGCACTAATCATACTTTCTATGGCAAAATGAACCCCCTCATTTTGTTCCTTTTTAAATTAAATGTTTTAAGAATTACCACTTTATTCCAACCAAGATGGCTTCAGGTGTGCCATACGTTTGTCATAAGGAGGACTGTTAGCGCTCTAGTTGTTCTTTAGAACACTCTGGGAAGCTGCAGTAGAACACAAAGGAATCAACTGACAGTCTCTGCCCTTGTTGGATGTACATTTTTTACTGAGAATGTCAGACTTCATTCTCACATGACTGAGAAAGATAATGTGAATTTACAGAAAATATGCTCTCAGTTAGCTTACAGATCACCTTCCAAACCTCTGTGGGAAAAGCATGAGAAAATAGTTTTCTCTCAAACATGATTCATGATATCACAGCAGAAGGCTTTTTCACATGGTAAAATCACCTTAGAACACACCACAATTCCTAAAATGAGTATGGTCCATCAACAAATGATTTATAATGTAACTAAAGTCTTAAAACCTTCTATTAACTGCAATGCTTTTTAATGAGGTGCTATCATGTATATTGGTCCCAAGATGGCTGCCAACACTTCTTGGATGAAGTGCTGACAGCCAATCAGATCTCACGATGAGACGTGTGGTTAGGCTCCGCCCAGATATATATGTGATTTTACTTTTGATTTTCTCAGGAACTTCTGAACGGATTTACACCATTTAAGCAAAAGGCACATGCCTGACCTGAGGACTACCTCTTTGCCAAATTTCAAGTAATTCTGTTCAGCCGTTCGGGCTGTACCTTCGACTAAAGGTCCTATGTGAAAATGCATAGGGAAAACGCGTTTTGCGACCACCCCTTTTTTCTCAGCCCCCGCTTGACAAATCACCCCGAGACTTTCAGGGTAGGAGCTGAGCGGAGCGCCCCATTCATTTTGAAAATTTCACGAAGATAAGTCAACCGGCGCCAAAGTTATTCAAAATAGAATTTTCAGATTTCCTATGGGAACTCGGTCCTAACTATAACTATCTACTGGCGACCGCCAGTAGATAATATATTATCTACTGGCGGTCGCCAGTAGATAGTTATAGTTAGGACCGTGTTTCCATAGGAAATCCGCAACATTCTATTTGGAATAACTTTGGCGCCGGTCGACAAATCCTCGCGAAATTTTCAAAACTAATGGGGCGCTACGCTCCGCTCCTACCCTGAAAGTCTCGGGGGGATTCGTCAAGCGGGGGCTGAGAAAAAAGGGGGTCCCAAAACGCGTTTTCCCCATGCATTTTTCCATAGGACCTTTAGACACAGCTACAGCCCGAACGGCTGAACAGAATTACTTGAAATTTGGCAGAGAGGTAGTCCTCAGGTCAAGGATGTGCCTTTTGTAGGTCTGGTGTAAATCTGTTCAGTAGGTCCTGAGAAAATAGCATTTAAATCAATATATATATCTGTAAGCGCGCTCCGTGCGCTTACCGTAAGCTTACCGTACGCGTACGGTGCCGTGCGCGAGCTCAATTCTGATTGGTGGTTACATGACTGTAAACATTCGAATCGGTCGAAATCAGGAAGTGTCGGCCGCCATTTTCTGTCTCTCGCACTGAGAAACAAAGGTGGGGAACGTGAAACGGGGGCAACGAAGAGAGTTGCAGACCCCCTAGTGTTTGTCAGGGGGTCCAAGAAGGACCCAAAAGTACGAAAAATCAATTTAATAATTTAAAAAAAAAATCGCGGGGTACGCGTACGGTAAGCTTACCGTACGCGCACGGCAAAAAAAATAAAAATAAATAAATAAAGAAGTAACAATCACATTTATTAAATAAATTAAAGGACCCACAAGGGAGAAAAAAACAAATGTTACTGCGTAAAAAAAGGCGAGGCGCGCACGGCGCGAAGCGCACCGCGCGCGCAGCGTGTGCGCATAGTGAAAAACCAGAAAAAAAAAAAATAAATAAATACATAACTTAGCATTTAAAAAACCGTACAAATTCACTGAAAAAACCATAGGTTTCACACACGTTATAGTTAGGAATTATCATTTACAAAACCTTGCAAATTCACTTAAAAAACCATAGGTTTCACACATGTTATAGTTAGCTGTACATTTCACTCGTAAAAAACCAATGAAATTCCACGTTATAGTTAGATCAGGTAACTATAACTTGCGCGACCGCAATCCACAATGTGTAATTTCAGATGTCATCATTGATGTCATGAGTGATGTCACTGACCATGTCATGAGTGATGTACTATGTGACGTCATCAGCAGTTTATTGTGGGCGCGCAAGTTATAGTTACCTGATCTAACTATAACGTGGAATTTCATTGGTTTTTTACGAGTGAAATGTACAGCTAACTATAACATGTGTGAAACCTATGGTTTTTTAAGTGAATTTGCAAGGTTTTGTAAATGATAATTCCTAACTATAACGTGTGTGAAACCTATGGTTTTTTCAGTGAATATATATATATATACCTGCTCAAAAGTGCCCGTCTGGCAAGGAGCACTCAAATGCCGGTGATGTGCTGAAAGAAATCATTAGGTATGCGCGCTGGTCTGAGATTCGATGATTGCGGATTTTGCCATGTATAAATCGCCTGACGCGTTTCGGAGTATATCGTCCTCCTTCCTCAGAGGCTTATGGCATTGACGTGTGCGTGAAACTTACCTTCATTTAAATATTGAATGTATCGTCCTGTATGGACTGCTCTGCTACGTCATCATGGAGCATTCTGGGCATTGAAGTTTCAGCTGTGAATATTCTGTTAATGGTAGCGCAGCTAAAATAGTTTGTTTAAGCCTGTGGATGGGCCTCAGCTCCCAGATGCACGCTCAATCCTTCACCAGTGTTCCAATTTAGCAGACCGGTAGATACCGATCCAAATGGCCCCCATTCCTCCCGGGGGTGGTGCTTCCTTGGCGGCAGGGCAGTCGCCTAAAATGTCTGCTCAAAAGTGCCCGCGGGATCAGCGCGCGCGAGGCCCCGCACCTGATCCCTGGCAGCGTGGGTGTGTACCAGGGGCCCCCACCCCTCACAGGCAGCGGTCAGGGACTAGGTCACAACATTGGCGACGAGGGTTAACTGCTGAACCCCAGGAACTCGGCCTCCAGCTGCCTATCCAAGAAGGCCTCGCCTAGCGGCGCAGCACACCGCACCTGCTCACGTGCTGCTGCCAACTACTCAAGTGAGTGCACAGTTGCGACAGTCACTGAACACACGTCGGTGGTCTCGACCCCACCATGAGCGATACTGAGACGCCCGGCCCAGCAGGGGCGCTGCCCCATCACCCTGCTTCGGGAGTGCTGCCTCCTTTTAGTGAAGCCGCGGACCCCACGACCGCCGCCCTGCGGTGGCAGACATGGCTGGGCAGGCTGGAAAACTACTTCATTGGGTCCAGAGCGACTGACGGAGCGGTGAAACGCTCCCTCCTCTTACACTATGCAGGAGAGGAAGTTTACCTCTTATTCAAACACCTGTCCAACACGGGACCCCCGAATGACTACGCAGCAGCGGTGGCGGCTCTGAATGCACATTTTGACCCCCAAGTCAACCCTGATTATGAACACTTCAAACTTCGCCAAGCGAAACAGCACGAAGGTTGAGTCGGTTGACGCGTTCCACGCGAGGCTGAGAGCCCTCGCAGACACGCACCTGGTAGGGGACCGGGCCAAAGAAGAGATCAGGGCGCAACTGATACTGGGAATCAGGAGCAAAACACTACGAGGCCTGATACTTCGCAAACCCAACATCGCGATGAACGAAATTCTCGTCCTAGCCAGAACACACGATTTGTCTGCGGCGCGCGCAGAAGAGATGGACCTGGCCCTGGTAAAAGGAGCTGACAGAAGTGTAGAGGTGAAGGTGGAGAAGACGGACGCGGTCCGGAGGAAAGAACGGTCACAGAAGCCCCACGAACGGCGGGCCCCGGATCAAGCCAAGCAATGCGGGTACTGCGGATACGACGACCACCCCCTCAAGACATGCACGGCTCGAGGGAAAACGTGCACTAACTGTGGCATCGACAACCACTTTGCATCGGTCTGTCGCAGGAAGACACAGAGAAGCAGCTACAAGCGAGACAGGCCGGTGAGGAAGCTGGTACGGCAACTGTCACACACGTCGCTGTCGTCGCAGCCGAGGCCCAGAAGGGACCAAACCAGGCAGTATCCCGACTCAGGCACTGAGTCTGACGATGGAGAAGAAACATACCTTGTGTCATTCCCTAGAGCCCTCAAAAGCACCCGGCGACCATAGCCACGATGTGACATACTAGTAGCTGGATCGGAGGTGAACGCCGTGATAGACACCGGCGCGTCGGTGACGGTGATGGGCGTGCAACAGTACAACCGCCTCAGACCGAGGCCGGAGCTCCGACCGTCGAAGGCCAAGATCTTCGCGTATGGAAGTGACACGCCGCTTCCGCTGAAAGGAAAGATGACGGTGGCAGTACAGTCAGAAAAGGCAGAAATCGTCATCGACATTCATGTAATCAACCAGGAAGTAGACACATTACTCAGCGGCCACGCGGCAGAAGATTTAGGGCTGATCACATTTCTCAGAGTAGTCCAAGACAGGCAAGTCGAAGACCTGCTGGAAGCGTTTCAAGGCCTATTTTCAGGACTAGGGAAGATCAAAAGGCCGCCGGTACGGCTCCACATAGACCCCGCTGTACAACCGACAGCCCTTAGGCACAGGCGCATTCCATTCCACCTACGCCCGCTAGTAGAGGAGGAACTCCGAAGGTTGGAGGAACAAGGTGTAATAGAGAAGGTCACAGGACCCACACCATGGGTATCACGATGGTGATAGCCGAGAAGCCACGACAACCGGGGAAGATCCGGCTATGCATCGACATGCGCCTCCCAAACAAGGCCATCAAAAGAGAAAGGCATATAACGCCGACCATGGATGACATTGTATCTGATCTAAACGGCGCCCGATGGTTCTCAAAACTGGACTTAAATGCAGGGTACCACCAACTCACCCTAGCGAAGTAGAGCCGTTACATTACGACCTTCAGCACACACTTAGGGCTAAGGCGATACAGACGCCTGAATTTTGGGATCTCATCGGCTGCTGAAATCTTCCAGAACACGATTAGAGACATCCTGGTCGGACTCCCTGGCGTCCTGAACGTGAGCGATGATATCCTCATCTACTCCAAAACAGTGGAGGAGCACTACCGACATGTCCGGGCCACCCTAGCGCGGCTACAAGAGCACAGAGTCACCCTACACCGCGAGAAGTGCCAACTGTTTCAACAGAGAATCGAATTCTTTGGCTACATCTTTACCAAGGAAGGCATCCAAGTAGACTCCCGCAAGTCGCACGCCATCAAAATGGCTGCGGCCCCCGCGTCAGTGGCCGAAGTACGCAGTTTCTTGGGGATGGCCACTTACTGCGGGAGGTTCGTCCCGAACTTGGCCACCCTGGCCGAGCCCCTCAGGCACCTCACCAAGACCGACGTAATGTGGCAGTGGACTGACACCGAAGAAAGGGCGTTTGAGGCGATGAAGGAGGCACTACTTGACCAAACGACACTGGTCTATTTTGATCCGACCAAGAAGACCGAAATCCTAGTGGATGCCAGCCCCGTAGGGCTAGGGGCAGTCTTGACACAAGAGCAAGAACCGGGGCAATGGGCAACTCTTGCATATGCTAGCAAGGCCCTCACAGACACAGAAAAGCGATACTCCCAAATTGAGCGGGAAGCACTAGCGATCCGATGGGGCTGTCGTCACTTCCATCTGTATGTATGTGGACATCCGTTCACAGTGGTGACCGACCATCAGCCGCTGGTGCCGCTATTTGAAGGGACAGCGCCACACCCGCCCCCACGCATAGAGCGGTGGGCCATCGGCCTGCAACAATACCACCTGAGCGTAATATACCGACCCGGAGCCAAAAACCCAGCGGACTTCCTGTCCCGACACCCAGAACGGTGCAGTGAGCCCGAGCACAAAGACACTGAGGACGAGGCCGAAGGGCACCTGGACATGGTGGCAGCACTGACGTGTCCCCAGGCCATAACGCTCGAGGAGCTCCGAGAAACAGCCAACCAAGACCCCGTACTGACCAAGGTCAAGAGCACCGTCCTCGAGGGGACCTGGCAGCATTTTCTTCAAGCAGCGAACTCGTGGGCCAGTGAAGACCGAGAGGACCTTCAACACATGTGGAGGGTACGCCACGAGCTGAGCGTGACCAGAGGAGGACTCCTTCTAAGAGGTTCCCGAATTGTCGTCCCAGTGGCCCTCAGGACAAGAGCGACACAGCTAGCCCACAAGGGTCACCAGGGGACGGAGAGGATGAAAGCCCGGATGAGAGAGAAGGTGTGGTTCCCGGGCATGGATGACTATGTCAACGACACCGTCCGCAGCTGTCAGTCATGCCAACTGACAGGGGAGGCCCAACCACCGGCACCCATCATAACCGAAGAGCACGGGCGAAGCCCATGGGAGAAGATCAGCGTGGATTTTGGGAGCCTGCCCGACGGGCGAGTCACACTAGTTATCATCGACAGCTACTCGAAATACCCGATAGCAGAGGCTTTACCATCCAACGCCTTCATGCATATAGGGCCCGCCCTGGAGAAGGTATTAGGGATGTTCGGATACCCCGAGGAGCTGCGGAGTGACAATGGACCCCCATTCCATGGACACGAGTTCGAAGAGCTCTTAAGGTCACACGGAATCAGACACAGGTGCATCACCCCGCAGTGGCCCCAAGCCAATGGGGAGGTGGAGCGATTCATGCGCACCATCAATAAGATACTACGCATCGCTGTGTCCGAACAGCTAGACCCGGAACAAGAACTACAGCGATTCCTGGGGAAGTACTGCAGCACTCCCCATTGTTCCACCCGACAAGCGCCCTGGGCCCTAATGTTCCACGGAGCTCGCAGGGACGGGCTACCGGTAGCCCCAGGCAGAGTAGCGCCGCCATTCAGCGAGGAAGAGGCGTTCCGGAGGCGCCAAATGCGCAATAACAGAGTCAGTGAGGCACGGAGGGCTGTGACCAGAGAGGTTCGGGCTGGAGACACGGTAGTCCTAAAAGAGCGCCGGCCGGGAGGAAAGTTTAAGACACGATATGAAAAAGGATACTGGAGAGTGGTCGACCGTCGAGGGACCATGGTGACAGCGCGCCGAGGGAGGGACCTGGTCACCTGGAACATATCATGGTTCAAGGTAGTAAGGAGACCCGCAGACGACCAAGGGGCGACCGACCTCAACGAAGGCCACGATTCCGGGGACTTCCCGACAAGTGTACCCAGCTCCGACCCACGGAACAGCACAGAGTCTGAGCCATGCGGCGCCGGCTGCACCAGTGGTGAACCAAGGCCAGAGGTGGCACTGGAGACCCAGGCCCCAGCCTCACGAAGGGCCGCCAGGTATGAGCTGAGGGAGAACCCCAGGCCCAGCATTCGGCTGAGAGACTTTGCGTGGCAAGTAAGTGATGCGGCGAACTAAGAATCGAACTGTCGTCAAGGACTGAGTTGAGAAGGGATGTTACAGTTAGCGCTCTAGCCATCGGCTAGAGCGCTGGACGCTTTGCGTAGGTTGCGCTCATGTCCCCGACGTGAGCGCGTAGTTAAATAATAAACGGGCGGGCGAGCAAGGTAGTTCGCGCCCAACTGAGTTACCGGCTGCAGTGTGTTCATTGCGCAGCACGCGCGAGGCCCCGCACCTGATCCCTGGCAGCGTGGGTGTGTACCAGGGGCCCCCACCCCTCACAGGCAGCGGTCAGGGACTAGGTCACAACACCAGGCAGGGTGCTGCACACAGCCTCTGTGTGCAGGCTCAGGGAGTCCTACGTTCCCATAGTCCCTGGGGTCAGACCACAGGGCGGCTCGTGGAGTGACCCCTGTGCCCTCCAGGTGGGGGAGGCAGATGGCATGTGTGTGAAAGAATGTTCATCTGATGGGGGAGGGGCGGGCACACTCCCTCATACAAATATATAATGGCTTTAAAGCGGAGAGCCGCGGCGAAAGTGAAAGCGGGCATTCTTTGTGTAAGGAATGAGCTGCATGGCATGTGAGGGGTTTACTTTGCATAAAGGGTCGTGCAGGCTTTTTGTTTGTGGCATTGTACAACGTGTGATTATCAGCGTTACCTATAGCAGTTGCCATCACAAAACTGCAGACATTATAGCAAGACGGCTTAAAATTCCACAAGTCACGTTCTCGTGTTGATTAATAGCGCTGCAAATGTTGTCTTCAGGGTGTTTTCAGTGCTGAGGATGTCGCGTGGGCGCCCCCCTAACCCGCCTTCCCCATCCGCCCCAACCGTGTACAGATGCACGAACGCCTCTCTGTATACTGTCGTGTCTTCAAGCGCTTTGAAGCTTCGCTCAACCACACGGAGTGCTATACCACAATTTGAACTAAATAATACAATACACATGTGTATTCCTTGATGTACTGGTACCTTCAGTCCTTTAGTGAATTAATTATCACGGGTACCACTGGCCCGGCCCTTCACAGAATCTTCACACCTGTATTGGGCGTGAAAACACAGTTTGCTTACAAATGTTTCACACTATATTAGCTATAAAACGGAGAGCCGCGGCAAAAGTGAAAACGCGCATTCTTTGTGTAAGCAATGAGCTGCATAGCATATGAGGGGATTACCTAGCATAAAGGGTCGTGCAGGGTTTTTGTTTGTGGCATTGTGCAACGCGTGATTATCAGCGTCACCTATAGCAGTTGGCATCACAAAACTGCATCGTGAGTGTGGGCATCTCACAAAAAGTGACGAACTGGTCTCACACACCACCTGGTGTCATGCTTCATCATCGGCCAGTCCCCGCCGTCTATAACCTTCATTTGATAGAGGGTGGGCATACACCTGACGACAGGGATGCACTTCTAAATAACTAAGTGGGGGCCCGTGATATTGTGAGTGAAATTAAAAATCATTATGGTTATCAGAAGTGCTATTTTAATGTGACTGATAACTATATGATATTAAAAGCGTTGGACGGTGAATGGGGTGGTTAGTGTCCCCTAACCGTCTCGTGGGTGGTCAACATGTTTCTGCCGTGTCGGCCCAATTGGGTCCAAGGCATTCATCAGGACCTAAGTATACAGGGGGCTCCGTTCTTACCAACTGGTGGCAAGAAACTACCACTGCGCGGGTTTGGCGAAGGCCACTCTCCACTTCCTAAATGGCTTCCAAGGGTAAGGCCTAAAAAGAATATAGGAGAAATCAGAAATACTTGTAACATTTAAGCATGGGTCAAAAAAACATGAAAAGGAAAAGAGAACAATGCATGAAAAACCACAGTTTGCATAAGTAAATGTGTTGGAGAAAAGTCTCCAAGCATCAGGTAAACATACACGCGCACACCAGACCGATTAAGTGAATACTCGCATATCTCTCATCCCATGCACACTCTTACTATAACAGGAAAAGTTTCCCTCCTGAGTCCTAGGCGGCTGCTCCCGGTCCTCCCGAATGTTGGAATGATAGGGAGGTGCCGGGGTTTATATAGTGTGGCCGTATCACTAATTGATGGAATTGACGTGAGTTAAGGAAAAATAAGTGTTTCCCGGTGTGTGCCTTCCGGTGTCCCGGGCGAAACGGGAGCCTGATCCAAAGATGGCGTTTCAAGCGCGTCCAATGGAGTGACACGCAAGGCCAAGTATGCCCATACAATGGAAGGCTGGGGGCGGGACGCGAGGGCTCGCGGTTGGCTGAGGCACGTTGGGGCGTGTTCCGTTGTCATAGTGACGCCGCAAGCAACGGGGTGTGGAGCGCGGAGGGGGAAATACTGGTGCTGCACGAATTATGCAGTGAGCACGGTGCTAGCGTGTGCCCATGTAAAGAAAGATAAGTGGGCAAGAGGCTTGGTGTTAAGTCCATTAAAAAGCGCCATGTAAGAAAGCAACATTGTTGATGTTAGTGTGTTTCAGAATGCGCTGTGTTAGCGCTAGTGACACGTGGGGTCACCTAGGGAATGCACGTTCCCGAGCGAGGGCTCGCGGTTGGCTGAGGCACGTAGGGCGTGTTCCGTTGTCATAGTGACGCCGCAAGCGTCGGAGTGTGGAGTGCGGAGAGGGAAATTTTGGTGCTGCATGAATTATGCGGTGAACACGGTGATAGCGTGTGCCCATGTAAAGAAAGATAAGTGGGCGAAACGCTTGGTGTTTAGTCCATTGCAAATAGCGCCATGTAAGCAAGGAAAAATGTTGATGTTAGTGTGTTTAACAACGCACTGTGTTGGCGCTAGCAACACGTGGGGTCACCTAGGGAACGCACGTGATTCCCAAGAGGGCTGGTAAGTTGGCATGCGCGTGAATACGCGCAACGTCATTGACGATCTAATGGCGGGGTTACCCTGATTTTGTGTATAAGTATCCAGTAAAAGATATTCAGTAAAAAATATATATTTGTTTCCCTGGTTCATTGCGTGTTATTCAGGGGTGTCAGCCAGACGTGGTAGAGAGCATGTAGATGGTGTCTGTGACCTGTTGTGTATGCTGGACAGATATCACCGCCCCAGTTGGAGCCACGGAATGTCATCGTTAAGGCCCCTTTCATGGGTCCGTAGGCGATATACCCATTGTTGTTCCCTCACATGTAGGGCTTTAGTTAGATCGAATTTGCTTTTTTTCATGACCTCAAGGATGGTCCATCTTAGATCTGTGTCACTGTGGTTCTTCTCAACAAAATTACGTGTCATTCTTGTGTTTGTTTTCTTGCACCTGATTGTGCTGCGGTGTTCACTAATGCGGGTTTTGATCTTCCTTGTTGTCATACCTATATACTTGAGGTCGCATGGACATGTTATCAGGTACACAACATTTTCGGTGTTACAGTTACTAAATGTTCGGAGCTGCCATGGTTTGCCCGTGCCTATGTCCACTTCTTTTGTGCTCTTGGTGAGATTGCATGATATACATCCGCCACAGGCGAAGTGACCCACTACTCGTGGCTGATCCCAGAGTCTCTGTTGTTCTTCGCCCTCTGTGGTAGTCATTTGGGCGTGTACTAGTTTGTCACGTAAACTTCTGTTGCGTTTGAATGCAAACAATGGTGTTTCCCACTGTTTTCCGGCACTGTTCAATATATGCCATCTTTTTCTAATGATTTTTTGGTATGTTAGGGACTGGGGTAAACGCGGTGACGCACACTGGTCTCCCTGTATTTTCTTTCTCTGAGTTTTCCAAAAGTGCTTCTCTTGGGTTGTTTCTTGCTCGTTTCTTTGCCTTTTCACCATTTTTCTAGGTTAGTGGCGTTCGATGAGTTTCTTTTCAAGGTGTGCTGCCTGTTCCTCATAGGTGTCTTTGTCAGAACAGTTCCTCCTGACCCGGAGGAACTGACCGACCGGTAGGTTTTGTTTTAGGGCCTTTGGGTGGTAGCTCTCATATAATAGTAAACTTGTTCTGTCCGTGGATTTGTTGTGTACCCTGGCTGCTATCCCTTTGTTGCTCAACGTAATATCCAAGTCCAAAAAGACAGCATGGTTTTTATTGATAGTGTGTGTGAACTTGAGATGTCTGTCTTTGGAGTTGACCCAATGGACAAATGCTGTTGCGTCCTCTTCTGTCCCATTCAATACTATCAGTACGTCGTCTATATATTGTTTCCAAACTTTAAGGTGTTTCAGGAATGGGTTGGTCGGGCTATGGATAAAGTCATCCTCAAATTGCTGGACGTACAGGCATGCCATACTAGGGGCAAAGGTGCTGCCCATCGAAGTTCCTGTGATTTGGTGGTAAATGACTTGCTCAAATTCAAAGAAGTTCTCTGTAAGGGCCAATTCAGCACATTCCATCACGAAGTGTTGCGGAGTGATGAAATCCCACTCCCTTTGTAGGATGATATTTTCCACGACTTCCAGAGTCCGTTGTTGTGGTATGCTCGTGTAAAGAGCTTCTATGTCCATTGTTATGAACCAATCATTGGTTATGTCCACCTCCAGGTCTCTAAGGAGGCAGAGAACATCTTTTGTATCCCTAAGGTAAGATTGTCTTTCTTTGACAATGGGCCGCAGGAACCAGTCACAAAATTGTGACAAAGGTTCCAAAGCTGACCCAATGGCTGACACGATTTGCCTGCCTGGTGGGGGCGTGCGGTTTTTGTGAATCTTCGGGAGTATGTAGAATCTTGGCATCCTCGGTTCCTTGTTTACGAGGAATCCCGCCTCTTGTCTGGTGATCCAGTCGTTGTTGAGTGCTTCCTCCACTATATTTTTAATTCTGATCATAAGTGGGCCTGTGGGGTCCGTTCGATGTATAGCGTAGCTGTTTGAGTCGGCAAGTAGTCGTAGACATTCTTCTCGGTACATGTCATGGTCCATGAGGACAATGGCACCCCCTTTGTCTGCAGGTTTAATGATGAGGTCATTGTTGTTTTTGAGGGCTTGTAGGGCCGTTCGTTCCTTTCCAGTGAGGTTGTTAAACCCTTTCATATTTTGGAAGTTGATTTCCTTGATATCCTTGAGTACCGCTTGTTCGAAGGCGAGTGTTTGGCACAAGATATTTTGGTTGGGTGGTTGCAAGGTTGACTTCTTTCGTAAGCCGGTTGACTTTTTTCTTTCTTCCGGGTCTTCTTTGGTGTCTCCAAAGTAATCACAAAGTTTAAGTTTGCGGAAGAACTGAGCCAGTTCTGTGTTAAGAACAAAGGGGTCGTTTCTGGGTGTGGGGACAAAACCCAAACCTTTTGAAAGGATGGTTTCTTCGTCGCATGTAAGTGTATGTCTGCTGATATTGACAATATTTTTTATTCCCTGCTTGTCGAGGGCATGTCCGTCCTCCCTCTGCTCCTGGTGGTCATTCCTTGAGGATGTTGGTCCTCCCATTGCACCCTGGGAGTTCAGGATTAACTGGTCCAGCATCGCCTGGAAGTGCACTAAAGACTGGCTCATTCTTATTATTAACACTGCCAGACAGCTAGCAGATGCCCTTCTTGTGGAGATCCAGCAAAGCGAGTGTAAATTAAAGACAACAGTACAACTCTCGGTCTTCAAGAAAAAATTGGAAGAAATTAATAAGGACCACTCAGAATACAAAGAATACCTCACACAATCCAAGCTGACAAAGCTCAAGAAAGACGTACAGAAGTTCAGTAAAGAGACTGTATATCCATATGTCACTTATGAACATTATGAAAAACCAGCCCCGCAGCAGCCAGGGAGAAGACAACGGTTCAGACCCACCCCCCAGAACTGGACATTCAGCTCGGGAGAGGAGAGGAGCGACTCCAGCAGTGACGAAGGTTCAGGACCCCAGTATGGAAAACAATCCCTGATGCAAGAACCACAACCACAACCCCCTCCATTCGTCTACTGGCAACAACCCTATTTTCCACCAGGCTTCGTATTCCCACCAGGCCCACCGCCTTTTTTATTCCAGGGCAGAGGCAGAGAGAAAGGCAGACAAAAAAGAAGAAATGCGAGGGTGCAGTTGGGAAGACCAACCTCCTCAAGGAATGACCACCAGGAGCAGAGGGAGGACGGACATGCCCTCGACAAGCAGGGAATAACAAATATTGTCAATATCAGCAGACATACACTTACATGCGACGAAGAAACCATCCTTTCAAAAGGTTTGGGTTTTGTCCCCACACCCAGAAACGACCCCTTTGTTCTTAACACAGAACTGGCTCAGTTCTTCTGCAAACTGAAACTTCGTGATTACTTTGGAGACACCAAAGAAGACCCGGAAGAAAGAAAAAAGCCAACCGGCTTACGAAAGAAGTCAACCTTCCAACCACCCAACCAAAATATCTCGTGCCAAACACTCGCCTTCGAACAAACGGTACTCAAGGATATTGAGGAAATCAACTTCCAAAATATGAAAGGGTTTAACAACCTCACCGGAAAGGAACGAACGGCCCTACAAGCCCTCAAAAACAACAATGACCTTAGCATTAAACCTGCAGACAAAGGGGGTGCCATTGTCCTCATGGACCATGACATGTACCGAGAAGAATGTCTACGACTACTTGCCGACTCAAACAGCTACGCTATACATCGAACGGACCCCACAGCCCCACTTATGATCAGAATTAAAAATATAGTGGAGGAAGCACTCAACAACGACTGGATCACCAGACAAGAGGCGGGATTCCTCGTAAACGAGGAACCAAGGATGCCAAGATTCTACATACTCCCGAAGATTCACAAAAACCGCATGCCCCCACCAGGCAGGCCAATTGTGTCAGTCATTGGGTCAGCTTTGGAACCTTTGTCACAATTTTGTGACTGGTTCCTGCGGCCCATTGTCAAAGAAACACAATCTTACCTTAGGGATACAAAATTTGTTCTCTGCCTCCTTAGAGACCTGGAGGTGGACATAACCAATGATTGGTTCATAACAATGGACATAGAAGCTCTTTACACAAGCATACCACAACAACGGACTCTGGAAGTCGTGGAAAATATCATCCTACAAAGGGAGTGGGATTTCATCACTCCGCAACACTTCGTGATGGAATGCGCTGAATTGGCCCTTAAAGAGAACTTCTTTGAATTTGAGCAAGTCATTTACCACCAAATCACAGGAACTTCGTTGGGCAGCACCTTTGCCCCTACTATGGCATGCCTGTACGTCCAGCAATTTGAGGATGACTTTATCTATAGCCCGACCAACCCATTCCTGAAACACCTTAAAGTTTGCAAACGATACATAGACGACGTACTGATAGTATGGAATGGGACAGAAGAGGACGCAACAGCATTTGTCCATTGGGTCAACTCCAAAGACAGACATCTCAAGTTCACACACACTATCAATAAAAACCATGCTGTCTTTTTGGACTTGGATATTACGTTGAGCAACAAAGGGATAGCAGCCAGGGTACACAACAAACCCACGGACAGAACAAGTTTACTATTATATGAGAGCTACCACCCAAAGGCCCTAAAACAAAACCTACCGGTCGGTCAGTTCCTCCGGGTCAGGAGGAACTGTTCTGACAAAGACACCTATGAGGAACAGGCAGCACACCTTGAAAAGAAACTCATCGAACGCCACTAACCTAAAAAAATGGTGAAAAGGCAAAGAAACGAGCAAGAAACAACCCAAGAGAAGCACTTTTGGAAAACTCAGAGAAAGAAAATACAGGGAGACCAGTGTGCGTCACCGCGTTTACCCCAGTCCCTAACATACCAAAAAATCATTAGAAAAAGATGGCATATATTGAACAGTGCCGGAAAACAGTGGGAAACACCATTGTTTGCATTCAAACGCAACAGAAGTTTACGTGACAAACTAGTACACGCCCAAATGACTACCACAGAGGGCGAAGAACAACAGAGACTCTGGGATCAGCCACGAGTAGTGGGTCACTTCGCCTGTGGCGGATGTATATCATGCAATCTCACCAAGAGCACAAAAGAAGTGGACATAGGCACGGGCAAACCATGGCAGCTCCGAACATTTAGTAACTGTAACACCGAAAATGTTGTGTACCTGATAACATGTCCATGCGACCTCAAGTATATAGGTATGACAACAAGGAAGATCAAAACCCGCATTAGTGAACACCGCAGCACAATCAGGTGCAAGAAAACAAACACAAGAATGACACGTAATTTTGTTGAGAAGAACCACAGTGACACAGATCTAAGATGGACCATCCTTGAGGTCATGTAAAAAAGCAAATTCGATCTAACTAAAGCCCTACATGTGAGGGAACAACGATGGGTATATCGCCTACGGACCCATGAAAGGGGCCTTAACGATGACATTCCGTGGCTCCAAATGGGGCGGTGATATCTGTCCAGCAGCCCAGCATTATTCCTACCATCCCAGTAAAGATCTACTCAAAATATACAAGAAACTTATATTCCTTCTATAAATGTAGAGCATACACAACAGGTCACAGACACCATCTACATGCTCTCTACCACGTCTGGCTGACACCCCTGAATTACACCCAATGAACCAGGGAAACAAATATATATTTTTTACTGAATATCTTTTACTGGATACTTATACACAAAATCAGGGTAACCCCGCCGTTACATCGTCAATGACGTTGCGCGTATTCACGCGCATTCCAACTTACCGGCCCTCTTGGGAATCACGTGCGTTCCCTAGGTGACCCCACGTGTCGCTAGCGCCAACACAGCGCGTTGTTAAACACACTAACATCAACATTTTTCCTTGCTTACATGGCACTCTTTGCAATGGACTAAACACCAAGCGTTTCGCCCACTTATCATTCTTTACTTGGGCACACGCTATCACTGTGTTCACTGCATAATTCATGCAGCACCAGAATTTCCCTCTCCACACTCCACACTCCGACGCTTGCGGCGTCACTATGACAACGGAACACGCCCCAACGTGCCTCAGCCAACCGCGAGCCCTCGCGTCCTGCCCCCAGCCTTCCATTGTATGGGCATACTTGGCCTTGCGTGTCACTCCATTAGACGCGCTTGAAACGCCATCTTTGGATCAGGCTCCCGTTTCCTCATCGCCCGGGACACCGGAAGGCACACACCGGGAAACACTTATTTTTCCTTAACTCACGTCAATTCCATCAATTAGTGATACGGCCACACTATATAAACCCGGGCACCTCCCTCTCATTCCAACATTCGGGAGGACCGGGAGCAGCCACCTAGGACTCAGGAGGGAAACTTTTCCTGTTATAGTAAGAGTGTGCATGGGATGAGAGATATGCGAGTATTCACTTAATTGGTCTGGTGTGCGCGTGTATGTTTACCTGATGCTTGGAGACTTTTCTCCAACACATTTACTTATGCAAACTGTGGTTTTTCATGCTTCTCTTTACAGAGCGGACAAACAGGATATTTCACCTCCCCTCCCCCCATGGGGCAAGTAATCCTTGCAATTAGGGTAAGACAAGTAGTAGCCTTCCGCTACTACCAAAACTCTTTTTCCACTTATGTGTACACAAATAGAGTGTCACAAAGTCACGTGCAATGATCACTCACCAATAGAAACCAATGCATGCATTGTTCTCTTTTCCTTTTCAGGTTTTTTTGACCCATGCTTAAATGTTACAAGTATTTCTGATTTCTCCTATATTCTTTTTAGGCCTTACCTTTGGAAGCCATTTAGGAAGTAGAGAGTGGCCTTCACCAAACCCGCGTAGGGGTAGTTTCTTGCCACCAGTTGGTAAGAACGGAGCCCCCTGTATACTTAGGTCCTGATGAATGCCTTGGACCCAATTGGGCCGACACGGCAGAAACATGTTGACCAACCACGAGACGGTTAGGGGACACTAACCACCCCATTCACCGTCCAACGCTTTTAATATCATATAGTTATCAGTCACATTAAAATAGCACTTCTGATAACCATAATGATTTTTAATTTCACTCACAATATCACGGGCCCCCACTTAGTTATTTAGAAGTGCATCCCTGTTGTCAGGTGTATACCCGCCCTCTATCAAACGAAGGTTTTAGAGGACGAGGACTGGCCGATGATGAAGCATGACACCAGGTGGTGTGTGAGACCAGTCCGTCACTTTTTGTGAGATGCCCACACTCACGATGTTCTTTTAACCGCATTTGGGTCATCACACTAGGAGCAGCTCTTTGTGGTATATATTCAGTAGTGGAGGCTGCTAGCTCCTAAAACCCCATGCCTCTTGTTCCCTTCTCTACATATAAAGTGGAGTCCCCCTGTGATTAGAATAACAAAACTGCAGACATTATAGCAAGATGGCTTAAAATTTCACACGTCACGTTCTCGTGCTGATTGATAGCGCTGTGAATGTTGTCTTCAGGGTGTTTTCAGTACTGAGGATGTCGCGTGGGCGTCCCCCTAACCTGCCTTCCCCATCCACCCCAACCGCGTACAGATGCACAAATGCCTGCCTCTCTGTATACTGTCGTGTCTTCAAGCGCTTTGAAGCTTCGCTCAACCACACGGAGTGCTATACCAGAATTTAAACTAAAAAATACAATATACGTGTGGATTCCTTAATGTTCTGGTGCCCGCTGGCCAATTCACTCCACTAGTGAGTTAATTATCACGGGTACCACCGGCCCGCCCGTCACAGAATCTTCACACCTGTATTGGGGGGGGGGGAAACACATTTTGCTCACAAATGTTTCACACTATATAGCTATAGAACGGAGAGCCATGGCGAAAGTGAAAACGTGTATTCTTTGTGTAATGTTTCACACTACAATGGTTATAAAGCGGAGAGCTGCAACGAAAGTGAAAGCGGCATTCTTTGTGTAATGTTTCACACTATAATGGCTATAGAACGGAGAGCCGCGGCGAAAGTGAAAGGGCGCATTCTTTGTGTAATGTTTCACACTATAATGGCTATAAAGCGGAGAGCCGCAGCGAAAGTGAAAGCGGGCATTCTTTGTGTAATGTTTCACACTATAATGTCTGTAAAGCGGAGAGCCGCGGCGAAAGTGCGCATTCTTTGTGTAATTTTTCACACCATAATGGCTATAGAGCGGATAGCCGCGGCGAAAGTGAAAGCGGCATTCTTTGTAAGTGAAAGCGGGCAACCTTTGTGTAATGTTTCACATTTGTCCATATGTGTTTCCCATCCCGCCGCTCCTGTCAACACAATTTTGCAACAAGCTCGGTTTGTACAGAGCAGTGTAAGTTAGTGACAAGTAAGCACTTGTTCGCCGAGCAGCATTGTGCTTTTAAAGTTTTCTCTTGCACGGACACCATGAAAAACAAGCTCGACCCAGGTGGCCAGCGCTCACAATGACAAAGAAAGAGTGCGTCCCAGCTAATGAAGGAGACCGTGTAACGCCGCAAGTGAGAGATGCAATCCCGGTGGGCAGGGCCAAAAGTGGACAAGGCGGTAACAAGGAGGGACTAATACGCCTCCTTTTCAATCCTGAGCCAGCGTTTAGCATGGAGGATGATGCCAGTGAATCAAAAAGATGGGTGGGGCTTCAAGTCCGCCTCTGAAAGCTTCGGAATCCGTATTGATTCCAAGAAGCCCTCGCATGGCAAGGGCAGCGCATGTGCGCTGCTAACACCAGGCGAAACATAAAAAGAGCTATCCATAATGTCTGCACATCAACGTGGATGCCATTTTGGTGCATTGGGATGCTTGCAATTCAACTGAAGTGAACTAGTGAAGTTGTCCTGCAGACTATAGAGTTGTGTCTTTGTATGAAGAATTGTGACAGTTACTGAAGTAATAAATTCACCCTTTGCCTTACTTTATAGCATTTCAATTACTGTGGTGAAAGGCACACCATGACAGTTTCATACCCTATCAAATTCAACTGTGACAGGCAAACCAATTAAGGGCTTTATTTTGTGAATACTTGCATTCTAGATAGTTAAATTCCACAGTGACAGGCACACCAATTGAGGTAGAAGATTGATATGATTGGTTACTTTCGGGTGCAGAGGAAGAATAATTTTTTCAAAGGTGTATGTGGCTGGGAGAGGAGACCGCATTTTGAGCTGGCAACAACAAAACTATTAGGGAATTTACCTAGATCCTAATGCTAATCCTCAAGTTTCTGATCATCAGATTTTGTGGGTGTTTAAGGATTTCAAGACAATATTTCCTGACATTTTCAAGAGTAAACGTGGGTGTGTTATGCACAAAATTAAGCTAAAAATGTGTGTGATCCCAATTGTTTTTAAGGTCCAAAGGATGTTCTTAAATGTTCTAGAGGATATACGTAAGGATTTGGAGAGGTTGCAATTAATGAGTGTTATTTCCCTTGTAGACGCCACAGAGTGGTTGGCTCCTGTTGTGTTGTGACCTGGACGCCATCTCTGATAAAGAGTGGAGGGAAAGAGTAGAAAGATCAGACTCTGCCTTTGTATTCTCTCTGCATTCAACAAAGTTGGCCTGAGTAGTGCCTGTTGAGTGACAAGCTCAAAAGATTCTTTTTAGTTAAGTTAGTTAGTTTGAGTTGTCTGTGAGGATTTTGTTTTCAAGATATGAGGTTAGTGATGTCTAGTGGGCTTAGGGAATCTTTTGTCAATTTGGCTCATGTGAAGCATTTAGGGGTTGTTAAGACCACAGAGAAAGTGGGAGTAGACTTTTGATGGCCAGAACTAGATTTGGAGATAGAGAGAAGGATTAGAGGATGTAATGAAGTATGGAGAATAATAACATTTATAAAATGAGAGTTGTGCCCATTGTTTCTCGGCCTTGGGTAGGAGATTGTGAATGGCAAGCTGGGACTATTGAAAAGAGAAAACTCAACACCCTATTTGATTTTAGCGATGGATCTGTTTTCACGTTGGCCTGAGGTTGCATGTGTTGGGAATATTTCATCTGGGACTGTTATCAGGTTCCTGGAAAATTATTCAAAAGGGAGGGTCTTTCAATTGCTTACAGACAATGGTGTCCAATTGTGTTTTTCGATGGTGATAAAAGTCTTACTCAAACACTTTATAGTGCTCTCTATAATTCTCAAACAAATAGGGTGATAAAAAGGTTTACCAGGACCATAAAAGAAAGTATTCAATCAAGAGTCAATGACCTTAATTGTCAGAAAGTAGTCCAGTGTCGCCTACCACATGGAACCTCACTCTACCACAGATGATGTTACTTAGCATACCGTTACTCCGCAGGTATTTACTTAGAAGTTTTTACTTCGCAAATACCATTACTACGCATGATTTTAGTGCGCATGCTTTTACTTCACAAATATATACAAATACATTAAAAATGCTTTTACTTCGCAGTTAATTTTTACGCATGCCGTTACAACGCGTTATTGGTCCTTTACAACAAAAAATTAATCATAGTAGTAACCTATCCCCTGGCACGCACCCTGAACCCTAAAAATACCCCTACACCCCAAAACCCTATCTCACCCTGAACCCTAAAAATATCCCAGTACCCCAAAACCTAAACGCTCCCTGAACCCTAAAATACCCCCTACACCCCAAAACCCTAACCCACCCTGACCCCTAAAAATTACCCCAGCACCCCAAAACCTAAACGCACCCTGAACCCCAAAAATACCCCAGCACCCCAAAACCTTAAATGCACCCTAAACCCTAAAAATACCCCCTACACCCCAAAACCCTGACCCCTAAAAATACCCCTGTACCCCAAAACTTAAACGCACCCTGAACCGCAAAAATACCCCAGCACCCCAAAACCTTAAACGCGCCCTGAACCCTCAAAATACCCCATGCACCCCGAAACCCTAACCCACCCTGACCCCTAAAAATACCCCAGTACCCCAAAACCTAAACGCACCCTTAACCCTAAAATTACCCCCTTCACCCCAAAACCCTAACCAACCCTGACCCCTAAAATTACGCCAGCACACCAAAACCTAAACGCACCCTGAACCCCAAAAATACCCCAGCACCCCAAAACCTTAAATGCACCCTGAACCCTAAAAATACCCCTACACCCCAAAACCCTATCTAAACCTGACCCCTAAAAATATCCCAGTACCCCACAACCTAAACACACCCTGAACCCTAAAATTACCCCCTACACCCCAAAACCCTAACCAACCCTGACCCCTCAAATTACCCCAGCACCCCAAAACTTAAACGCACCCTGAACCCCAAAAATACCCCAGCACCCCAAAACCTTAAATGCACCCTAAACCCTAAAATAGCCCCTACACCCCCAAAACCCTAACCCATCCTGAACCCTAAAAATACCCTGTACTCCAAAACCTAAACGCACTCTGAACCCCAAAAATACTCCCGTACACTAAAACCTTAAACGCACCCTGAACCCTCAAAATACCCCATGCACCCCAAAACCCTAACCCACCCTGACCCCTAAAAATACCCCATTACCCCAAAACCTAAACGCACCCTGAACCCTAAAATTACCCCCACAACCCTAACCAACCCCGACCCCTAAAATTACCCCAGCACACCAAAACCTAAACGCACCCTGAACCCCAAAAATACCCCAGCACCCCAAAACCTTAAATGCACCCTGAACCCTAAAAATACCCCCTACACCCCAAAACCCTAACCCACCCTGACCTCTAAAAGTACCTCTGTACCCCAAAACTTTAATTTGAACAGTAACTCCATTATGCGTAGTAAGTGCATGCCAAGTAATGGAACATGCGTAGTAAATGCATGCTAAATAAATACATGCTAAGTAATGGCATCTGCGAACTGAAATATGCATAGTAATGGTAATACGAAGTAATGACCGCGTAGTAAAGGTAGAATACCATCTAATTGTATGGGGAGAAAACCTAATTCGCTATTGGTTCCAGGATGGATTAATTCGAACAAAGGACTGATTAATATTGTTGTGGAGGACAGATGTAGCGAATGTGGGATCAAACCACTACTGAGAGAAAAGCTTATCATGATACAAAGCATTCTGATAAAGAGCATGATGCAAAAGTAGGTGACTGGAACAGAGTGTGTGTTCTTGTGGGAGCTACGTATTGGTCAAAATGCACTGACATAAGAAAGGATGTAAGACTGTTCAAGAATGCTGTCAAAATAGCAGTTGGAAGAACTTGTAACAACAGCCCTTATGAAGGAATGAATTAGCATTTATAGAGCGCATGGCTACCCGTAGGCATCCCAGCGCTGGCGAATAACTGAAGCTCCAGGGAATCACTTAGGGAAGAGCCATGTTTTTTTTAACATCTTGCGAAAGACCAGGTGATTGGGTTCCCTTCGTAGCTGAAGAGGAAGGGAGTTCCAAAGTTTGGCAGCATTATATGAGAATAGCCGACCACCACTTCTGACTCTCTGAATTCTGGGGACGACTGCCAGGTGTTGCTCATCTGAACGTAGTCGCCTGTTAGCTCGATAGGGCTTGACCATAGAGGAGATAATCTCTGGTCCTTTCCCACCTATCAGTTTGTGGGTAATGCATAAGGCCTTAAAGTGAACTCTCTCCCGGACCGGGAGCCAATGGAGAGCCTTCAAGGCAGGTTTAGCAGACTGCCTGTTCTGAGTCCCCATGAGGATCCTTGCTGCACAAGTCTGTACTGTTTGCAGTTTAACGAGGACCGAACTCAGGGCTCCAAGGTATAAGGCATTGCTGTAGGCCAGGCGTGAAAGAATAAGCGCCTGGACCATGAGCTTTCCAGCCTGAAAAGGGAGGAGGGGGAGCACTTTACGAAGCATCCGTATGATGCCAAAGCAAGAGGCCACCACCTTTCTGGCCTGGACTTTAAAGCTGAGGTCAGAGTCCAGCCAGAAGCCCAGGATTTTTATCTCTGACTTGGGGACAGGTGCCGCGCCCATCGATGCTGGCCATATAGTGTCTGCCTTAAGAAGAGAGGGGTTGCCAAGGAGCATAAGCTCGGTTTTATCGCCATTCAATTTCAGGTAAGAGTGTTTCATCCACTTGGCTACTTCTTCAAGGCAGGTACAGAGGCAAGTGGAGGCCCTGTCTGAGTGGTTAAGTGCAACAACCAGTTGGGTGTCATCAGCATAGGTTACAATGTACACCCCATAGGGAAGAACAATGTCCGCAAGGGGGGCCATGTAGGCATTAAAAGGGGTGGGACTCAGGGAAAATCCCTGAGGAACTCCGCAGTGGAGAGGCCAGGGTTTAGAAGTGGATGAAACCCTTGAACACCTGAAAAGATCTTCCCTCCAGGAAGGATTGCAGCCACGTTAAGGCTACTCCGGACACGCCCTGGTTTCTGAGTCGTTGAACCAGAATGCGGTGGTTGATCGTGTCAAAGGCTGCGCTGGGGTCTAAAAGGATCACGGCAGAGGAGCCTCCTGCATCAAGAATCTTTCTGGATTCTTCCACGACTGCTAATAGAGCCGTTTCTGTGCCTTGGCGGGGGCTAAAGCCAGTCTGAGAGGGATGAAGAAGATTATTAGATTCAAGATGAGCCGAGAGCGCCGAGTTGACATGTTTCTCCAGAATCTTGCTAATTCCTGGGAGGAGCGAGATAGGTCTGTAGTTGCCCAGACAGTCAGGGTACAGGCTAGGTTTCTTCAGATGGGATTTGACCATGGCTTTTTTCCATAGGGGAGGACCACCCCTGCGGATATGGAGGAGTTAATCAAATCTAGAATGAACGGAGCAACTGATTCTGCCACCTGGTTCAGAATCTTATGTGGAGCAGGGTCTCTGGGCGACCCGCTCTTAACGAGTGCAGAGGTGGTCTAAAATGATTCATAGTTCATTAAGGGGAAGGTCTTTATAGAGTGTTCCTTACTCCCGGTGTATGGGTCCTCTGGGTGAGGAAAAGTGTGGCTATCGGTTGGGGCGAAGGACTCGTAGATAGATTGAATTTTGTTATAAAAATATTCTGCAAGTTCGTTGCAACGTTGATCCGTGGCTAAGGGAGTATCGGGGAGAGAAGGAGCTCTCAGTAATTTCTTTGCAATTCGGAATGTCTCACGGGGAGAGTTGGCTGCTAAAGAAATTTTTTCCTCGAAGTAAGAGGCCTAGCTTTTTTAATTTTGAGCTTGTAGAATTTGATAGCCTCCCTGTATTCCTTTTTCTTGCTCAGGGAGAAGTCCTTTCGCCAGGCTCTTTCAAATTTTTTACAGGCTTGTTTTAATTCTCGGAGTTTGGGGGTATACCAGGCTGTTCTGTTGCGCCCTTTATGCAACTGATTGGTTGTTTTTGGAAGGACTTGGTCTAGCGTACCCTCAATACAATTGTTGAATCTCTCATTAGGCACCACCGGATCGGTGTCAGGGAGAGGCTTGGAATTTTCCAGTGCCAGTACCCATTTTTCTATGGAAAGTTTTGACCAACGGCGGGACTTGATTTGCGTTGGCCGAGTTGGGGGGATAGCATAGGAGGGAGACCAGCTGACTGGGATTAGGAAGTGCTCGGACCAGGGAATAGGGGTCGGTTTCTGACAGGAAAACTCCTCCAGATTAGAAAAGATGGGATCTAGGATGTGCCCTTTTGAGTGTGTTACATGTAGCACCTTCTGAGTGAGCTGAAAGGCCGCTAGGTCCAGGGACAGCTCAGATGCAACTTTCAATGTTAGATCATCGAAGTGGACATTGATGTTTCCCAAAATAGTCAAATTTGCGGCAGTGCTAGTCACTTTGGGGACCATTTCAGAAAGTGATTGGCAGAATTGGCCGGTAGGTCCAGAGGGGCGATAAATTAGGATGCCCGATAGGGAAAGCGTAGGTGTAAATCCTATTGTGAAATGGAGGTTCTCACAACCAAGGAACGGGCCTCCCAAGATATCGACAAGTGAGGTGGCTTTTCAGGATGATGGTAATGCCACCACCTTTGCCAGTTGCCCTGTCCAGCCTCAGGAGGGAGGGCCTGGACATGTCAGGCTCTGTACCCGCGTTCAGCCAGGAAAGAAGGCTCGTAGGAATGGTCCGTAGGAAATCTGGCTGTTCTGCATGGTCATGTCATAAACTAGCACTCATCCGTTACAGAGAAACCGCAATCTCGTGGAGACGTGACCAATCCAAAGAAGATGGCTCCCAACTCCTCCAGAGGACTATTTCCGACACAAAGAATTATCAGCACTTGAGACTGAGTAAGCCGTAGTGGGAAAAGGGGCATGGGGCATGAGAAGAGAGAAGAACACCTTCAGTACGAGTTCATTCATCGTGTCTCGACTGACCTCAACGTAAGACGTCCCTGTTGGTAAGTAGTCCATCTTCTATAGTGTGATGGTTTTTCAAACCAAGTTAGTATATGTATGTAAACTATGACTGCCAAGTTCCTGCTCCGCCCCCTTATGCTGCCCTGTAAGGGCCTGGCCTCCCTCATTATTCCCTCTTTGCCACTTTCACTTAAATATAATTTCCAAACCTCTTGATGATCGATAACTGCTTTTCATGTGTGGGTTCTGGGAATTGAAAAAGGCACTGTTAAATCTTCAACTTTAACAACTATCTTATATAGCATTTTTGTTCCTTTCCCATAGTTTTCTCATTGTACCTGATTTTCCATTATACAGTTTTTAATTGTAAAAGTTCGCTAGCAGTAATTATTTTCATTCCTTGAACCTTTAGATTAAAAACAAATTAGACCACAGAATTCCTTAAAGTTTCCCAAGGTGCTTGTTATTCTTTGAAATGTCTTTCTTTTTTTTCACAGAAGCTTTTAAGACGTTCTAATCTTTACTTTGTTTTACCCTTGTCATAGAAGGACCTAAACGCGACGAGTGAAGATGGATCACTTCGAGCTAAATATCAAATCGGTAAATACAAGTAAGCACTGCATGTGCATGCATTATCGTATAGAATATACAGACTTCTGCTGATCCATTCATGTAGTTTTGTTTTTTATTTCAAAGGCTGGAAGAGAGGGTGCCATGATGAACCTCTAAGCGTCGATCTGGAAATTGCTGAGAATCGTAAATTTCAGAGAACTTTAAATCAAGGAGCCAGGAACAGGCAGAATGATTTTACTCTTGGACAAACAAACAATAAAAGGCACGATTCTCTGAGTGGACGTGACCTAAATAGGCCGCCAAAATGGCTGCCCGTCTTGCAATAGTCGAGATTCTCGCCAAACCGTGGTGTTCTGAGGATTATTCTTAAGCAGACATACCACACGTTAGACCTTCATCACAACAGGGCACCCATGACAGGTCACCAGGAATTTTTTACCTTTTGCTGGCCTTAGAACTCTATGTACTTTACCCCTGCTAACCAGTAGTAAAGTGCCTGTGCTCCCCCTTTAACCATGGTAAAATTGGCTTAATCCTGATTGGTACATTTAACTTGCCTGTACCTCCGAAGTACATGGTGTGAAAAGTGCACCCAGGGCCTTGAAGTTAAATGTCAATTGTGGACTGGAGCACCTATTGTGCCATCTCCGATAGTGGCAGTGCAAACATGGCTTCGGGCCTACCATATGTAGCCTGACTGTTGCAATGTAATCCTTATGTGCAATCTCATGAAATAACCATTTTGGATTAGTAAAAACCTCACTTGTAAATATTAGTATGTCACACCAGTGTAGGCTTGTAGCCAACAAAGCAGTGTGCATGGAATTTAAAAGTGGTACATGTAGAATTTTAATGTTACATTGACAAGGACCAAAAATCGATTTTCACTGTGGCATGCCTAGCTGCCCTATGTAGAGAACCAGAGGACAGATTAAAATACTGTATTTTAGGATTCGACCAGCTCGAAAAATAATTAAACAACTATTTTGATAGTATAACAAATCCAATACAAAGAAGAAGTTTGATTTTTAATGAACATTTAGGAAATGTAACTTCCAGAAAACCCGCCTTTATGAGGCTGAACTTTCAGAAGACTAATTAGCACTACTCTGCCAGCTCTCAGGAGAGAACATGAAGACAGGTGGAGAGAGGTGTTCCTGAGATGGGCTGAATGTGAAGGTATTATGAGATTGCAAGCCACTTCCAAAACGAATAATGATAAATCGCTAGAGGCAGCGAGAGCATGGGATGCTCTTGTACTGCAGCTGAGACTGTCAGATGCAGAATCAGATGGGGACCCTGAAGCAGAAAGGTAAATAGCCCTCACAAGATCCTGCTCGAGAGCACTACCCATGATACGCTGACATGTTCACTGACCTCTCTGAGATCCAAAATAGCCCATGTCAGTATCCAGGATACACTAGCTAGCAGATAGGCATGCATTGCACAGCACTTACGGTCTTAGAAACACATGTCACGGAGTCACGTCTGGAGGGGGGGAGGGAAGGGAGGAGGGAGGGAAGACAGGAAGTTGAGTTACCTCAGTGGGAGGGGGGAAGGCAATTGTGGCTTCTAAATATATGATGGTTCCTTATAACCCACCGCGATGTGTCTTATAAGGTGTGAACAGACATAGGAGATTTGCTGTTAGGATTGAGTTCAGATGGGGCGAGTTACCTTATGGACATTTGGGAACCCATGCGAGACAGCCCCAATGCATCTGCTGTACTATAAATGGAAAAAGATATGATGATGTACCCCTAAAACAAGGAACTTATAGATTTGTATAATCTCATTGCCTGTTTGTTCCACCTGCATAAAATAAAAATAAATAAAAAGGAGAGAACATGATGCAAAAACAATTCCCACATATCCCCGGTCTGACAGTTGGTGGTCCCTACTTTTGACCCAACAGACTTTTGTTGCTGGGTTTGTTGTGGGTAAGTGCTTGCCTCGAACTGGATTTCAGGGTTAGATATAGGAGGACATTAGGATTACCATAACACACTCCCCACACACTGCCTCAGTCCTCAGAGCCCAAGTTTGTTGTGGCCAAAGGCTTTCGCCGTCTTGAAAATGCTCTGACGGATGTATGTCGTTACAACGCACACTTTTACAACGCATGCACTTACAACGCATTTTTTACAACGCACAATCCATTACAACGCATGACATTACAACGCAGGACACTACAACGCATTTTTAAAAACTACCTTTACAACGCATTTCCATTACAACGCATACTACCTTTACAACGCATACCATTACAACGCATAATATTAAATTGCATTTAAGGTAAGTATTAGATAGTATAGGGGTAAAAATTACTATTCTAACTCCAGGGGGTGCAACAGTAGGGAAAGTGTTGGATAGTATAGGGGTAAAAATTACTATTCTAACTCCAGGGGGTGCAACAGTAGGGTAAGTGTTGGATAGTATAGGGGTAAAAATTACTATTCTAACTCCAGGGGGTGCAACAGTAGGGTAAGTGTTGGATAGTATAGGGGTAAAAATTACTATTCTAACTCCAGGGGGTCCAACAGTAGGGTAAGTGTTGGATAGTATAGGGGTAAAAATTACTATTCTAACTCCAGGGGGTGCAACAGTAGGGTAAGTGTTGGATAGTATAGGGGTAAAAATTACTATTCTAACTCCAGGGGGTGCAACAGTAGGGTAAGTGTTGGATAGTATAGGGGTAAAAATTACTATTCTAACTCCAGGGGGTGCAACAGTAGGGTAAGTGTTGGATAGTATAGGGGTAAAAATTACTATTCTAACTCCAGGGGGTGCAACAGTAGGGAAAGTGTTGGATAGTATAGGGGTAAAAATTACTATTCTAACTCCAGGGGGTGCAACAGTAGGGTAAGTGTTGGATAGTATAGGGGTAAAAATTACTATTCTAACTCCAGGGGGTGCAATAGTAGGGTAAGTGTTGGATAGTATAGGGGTAAAAATTACTATATTATGCGTTGTAATGGTATGCGTTGTAATGGTAGTATGCGTTGTAATGGAATGCGTTGTAAAGGTAGTTTTTAAAAATGCGTTGTAGTGTCATGCGTTGTAATGTCATGCGTTGTAATGGATTGTGCGTTGTAAAAAATGCGTTGTAAGTGTAGTGCGTTGTAAAAGTTGCGTTGTAAAGGTTGTTCCCCTGCTCTGACACATGGCATTTGTGACTCTTTGAGGTAAGGCAAATTGTAACTATTGAAAAAGTGGGTATGGTTGGCCCTGGGAACTTTTTCCCCATTTGTTAGGGTTCCCTAGAGGACCCCAAAAGGGTTTTGAAGGAAGGGATTCCCAGACCATTTCTGAGCAGAGCTCCCACATGTGAGAAAAAAGCAGAGAGGGAGAAGCACTCAGGTGCCTCAAAAGCACAAATTTCTGTGGCGCTGACCCTAAATAGAGAGGACAGAAGCCTAGATAAAATTAGGAGGTAGAAATTGGATGCCATCCACAGTGGTAGTGCAAACATGGCTTCGGGCCTACCATATGTAGCCTGACTGTTGCAGTGTAATCCTTATGTGCAACCTCATGAAATAACCATTTTGGATGGGTAAAAACTTCACTTGTAAATATTAGTATGTCACACCAGTGTAGGCTTGTAGCCAACAAAGCCGTGTGCATGGAATTTAAAAGTGGTACAAGTAGAATTTTAATGTTACATTGACAAGGCCCAACAATCGATTTTCACTGTGGCATGCCTAGCTGCCCTATGTAGAGAACAGAGGACAGATTAAAATACTGTATTTTAGGATTCGACCAGCTCGAAAAATAATTAAACAACTATTTTGATAGTATAACAAATCCAATACAAAGAAGAAGTTTGATTTTTAATGAACATTTAGGAAATGTAACTTCCAGAAAACCCCCCTTTATCAGGCTGAACTGTCAGAAGACTAATTAGCACTACTCTGCCAGCTCTCAGGAGAGAACATGAAGACAGGTGGAGAGAGGTGTTCCTGAGATGGGCTGAATGTGAAGGTATTATGAGATTGCAAGCCACTTACAAAACGAATAATGATAAATCGCTAGAGGCAGCGAGAGCATGGGAAGCTCTTGTACTGCAGCTGAGACTGTCAGATGCAGAATCAGATGGGGACCCTGAAGCAGAAAGGTAAATAACCCTCACAATATCCTGCTCGAGAGCACTACCCATGATACGCTGACATGTTCACTGACCTCTCTGAGATCCAAAATAGCCCATGTCAGTATCCAGGATACACTAGCTAATGATTCACAGCAGATAGGCATGCATTGCACAGCACTTACGGTTTTAGAAACACATGTCACGGAGTCACGTCTGGAGGGGGGGGAGGGAAGGGAGGAGGGAGGGAAGACAGGAAGTTGAGTTACCTCAGTGGGAGGGGGGAAGGCAATTGTGGCTTCTAAATATATGATGGTTCTTTATAACCCACCGCGATGTGTCTTATAAGGTGTGAACAGACATAGGAGATTTGCTGTTAGGATTGAGTTCAGATGGGGCGAGTTACCTTATGGACATTTGGGAACCCATGTGAGACAGCCCCAATGCATCTGCTGTACTATGAATGGAAAAATATATGATGATGTACCCCTGAAAAAAGGAACTTATAGATTTGTATAATCTCATTGCCTGTTTGTTCCACCTGCATAAAATAAAAATAAATAAAAAGGAGAGAACATGATGCAAAAACAATTCCCATATATCCCCGGTCTGACAGTTGGTGGTCCCTACTTTTGACCCAACAGACTTTTGTTGCTGGGTTTGTTGTGGGTAAGTGCTTGCCTCGAACTGGATTTCAGGGTTAGATATAGGAGGACATTAGGATTACCATAACACACTCCCCACACACTGCCTCAGTCCTCAGAGCCCAAGTTTGTTGTGGCCAAAGGCTTTCGCCGTCTTGAAAATGCTCTGACGGATGTATGTCGTTACAACGCACACTTTTACAACGCATGCACTTACAACGCATTTTTTACAACGCACAATCCATTACAACGCATGACATTACAACGCAGGACACTACAACGCATTTTTAAAAACTACCTTTACAACGCATTTCCATTACAACGCATACTACCTTTACAACGCATACCATTACAACGCATAATATTAAATTGCATTTAAGGTAAGTATTAGATAGTATAGGGGTAAAAATTACTATTCTAACTCCAGGGGGTGCAACAGTAGGGTAAGTGTTGGATAGTATAGGGGTAAAAATTACTATTCTAACTCCAGGGGGTGCAACAGTAGGGTAAGTGTTGGATAGTATAGGGGTAAAAATTACTATTCTAACTCCAGGGGGTCCAACAGTAGGGTAAGTGTTGGATAGTATAGGGGTAAAAATTACTATTCTAACTCCAGGGGGTGCAACAGTAGGGTAAGTGTTGGATAGTATAGGGGTAAAAATTACTATTCTAACTCCAGGGGGTGCAACAGTAGGGTAAGTGTTGGATAGTATAGGGGTAAAAATTACTATTCTAACTCCAGGGGGTGCAACAGTAGGGTAAGTGTTGGATAGTATAGGGGTAAAAATTACTATTCTAACTCCAGGGGGTGCAACAGTAGGGAAAGTGTTGGATAGTATAGGGGTAAAAATTACTATTCTAACTCCAGGGGGTGCAACAGTAGGGTAAGTGTTGGATAGTATAGGGGTAAAAATTACTATTCTAACTCCAGGGGGTGCAATAGTAGGGTAAGTGTTGGATAGTATAGGGGTAAAAATTACTATATTATGCGTTGTAATGGTATGCGTTGTAATGGTAGTATGCGTTGTAATGGAATGCGTTGTAAAGGTAGTTTTTAAAAATGCGTTGTAGTGTCATGCGTTGTAATGTCATGCGTTGTAATGGATTGTGCGTTGTAAAAAATGCGTTGTAAGTGTAGTGCGTTGTAAAAGTTGCGTTGTAAAGGTTGTTCCCCTGCTCTGACACATGGCATTTGTGACTCTTTGAGGTAAGGCAAATTGTAACTATTGAAAAAGTGGGTATGGTTGGCCCTGGGAACTTTTTCCCCATTTGTTAGGGTTCCCTAGAGGACCCCAAAAGGGTTTTGAAGGAAGGGATTCCCAGACCATTTCTGAGCAGAGCTCCCACATGTGAGAAAAAAGCAGAGAGGGAGAAGCACTCAGGTGCCTCAAAAGCACAAATTTCTGTGGCGCTGACCCTAAATAGAGAGGACAGAAGCCTAGATAAAATTAGGAGGTAGAAATTGGATGCCATCCACAGTGGTAGTGCAAACATGGCTTCGGGCCTACCATATGTAGCCTGACTGTTGCAGTGTAATCCTTATGTGCAACCTCATGAAATAACCATTTTGGATGGGTAAAAACTTCACTTGTAAATATTAGTATGTCACACCAGTGTAGGCTTGTAGCCAACAAAGCCGTGTGCATGGAATTTAAAAGTGGTACAAGTAGAATTTTAATGTTACATTGACAAGGCCCAAAAATCGATTTTCACTGTGGCATGCCTAGCTGCCCTATGTAGAGAACAGAGGACAGATTAAAATACTGTATTTTAGGATTCGACCAGCTCGAAAAATAATTAAACAACTATTTTGATAGTATAACAAATCCAATACAAAGAAGAAGTTTGATTTTTAATGAACATTTAGGAAATGTAACTTCCAGAAAACCCCCCTTTATCAGGCTGAACTGTCAGAAGACTAATTAGCACTACTCTGCCAGCTCTCAGGAGAGAACATGAAGACAGGTGGAGAGAGGTGTTCCTGAGATGGGCTGAATGTGAAGGTATTATGAGATTGCAAGCCACTTACAAAACGAATAATGATAAATCGCTAGAGGCAGCGAGAGCATGGGAAGCTCTTGTACTGCAGCTGAGACTGTCAGATGCAGAATCAGATGGGGACCCTGAAGCAGAAAGGTAAATAACCCTCACAATATCCTGCTCGAGAGCACTACCCATGATACGCTGACATGTTCACTGACCTCTCTGAGATCCAAAATAGGCCATGTCAGTATCCAGGATACACTAGCTAATGATTCACAGCAGATAGGCATGCATTGCACAGCACTTACGGTTTTAGAAACACATGTCACGGAGTCACGTCTGGAGGGGGGGGAGGGAAGGGAGGAGGGAGGGAAGACAGGAAGTTGAGTTACCTCAGTGGGAGGGGGGAAGGCAATTGTGGCTTCTAAATATATGATGGTTCTTTATAACCCACCGCGATGTGTCTTATAAGGTGTGAACAGACATAGGAGATTTGCTGTTAGGATTGAGTTCAGATGGGGCGAGTTACCTTATGGACATTTGGGAACCCATGTGAGACAGCCCCAATGCATCTGCTGTACTATGAATGGAAAAATATATGATGATGTACCCCTAAAACAAGGAACTTATAGATTTGTATAATCTCATTGCCTGTTTGTTCCACCTGCATAAAATAAAAATAAATAAAAAGGAGAGAACATGATGCAAAAACAATTCCCATATATCCCCGGTCTGACAGTTGGTGGTCCCTACTTTTGACCCAACAGACTTTTGTTGCTGGGTTTGTTGTGGGTAAGTGCTTGCCTCAAACTGGATTTCAGGGTTAGATATGGGAGGACATTAGGATTACCATAACACACTCCCCACACACTGCCTCAGTCCTCAGAGCCCAGGTTTGTTGTGGCCAAAGACTTTCGCTGTCTTGAAAATGCTCTGACACATGGCATGTGTGCCTCTTTGAGGTAAGGCAAATTGTAACTATTGAAAAAGTGGGTATGGTTGGCCCTGGGAACTTTTTCCCCATTTGTTAGGGTTCCCTAGAGGACCCCAAAAGGGTTTTGAAGGAAGGGATTCCCAGACCATTTCTGAGCAGAGCTCCCACATGTGAGAAAAAAGCAGAGAGGGAGAAGCACTCAGGTGCCTCAAAAGCACAAATTTCTGTGGCGCTGACCCTAAATAGAGAGGACAGAAGCCTAGATAAAATTAGGAGGTAGAAATTAGATGCCATCCGCAGTGGAAGTGCCAGAGGGTCAGGTGTTACCTGCTCTGAGAGGAGAGCACCCAATACTGACACTGGTGAGGTCACTTCTGACCCGGAGGGAAGGATATGATTATTTGTCAGTCCAGCATGGTTTTGCTATAGAAGGTGATGACAGCCTGATCTTGGTGTCTACTGTTGTGCTTGCCCGAGCTCCTCAAAGACAGATTTTTCTTGTCAATGGGATCATTAATTTGCCCAAGACTTGGACACTTGTTTATGAAGAAAAAGTACTAAATAGAAGATAGAAGTACAGATACCAGTCTACGGATCTATTGTTTGATATGTTTTGTATTTAGCCCTGAGGAAGCCCGTTGGGGTGAAACGCGTTGGCTGAGGCTGTGTGTATCCCTCATCTTGTTGAAACAATAAAGAAGAATCCTCCACATCGAAGACTGTGAAGATTCGTCATTAGTTGCATATTATATGTGATTTCTTGTGTGTCTCTCTGTGCTTTTTGTCTATGAACCGGAGGTGCTGCCTGCGCTGTCTTAGACACAGAGGTCAGGAGACCCGTGCCAGGTAGACCCCTACAAGACACCAGCAGAGTGTGCCACCCTTGAGGGAAATTGCAAGACTGCCAAAAAGTCCTGGACTGTCAGGTACATGTTTAATTTTGGTGTACAGACCTTGACCTGAGGAGCTAGGTTTAGGGTGTCACCCTGAGAGGATGAAAGTCACAGTGAAAGGAGGATGTCTTCAACCTGAAGATGTAGCCCCGATTCTGACAAACCTAAGAGACAAAAGGCCCCTCAGGAGCAGATGGGGAGTCCTTGCCAGCCCCATGGTTCGAAGTGAGGCCTATCCAAGGCTCCTGATTAGAGCCTCCAACCGCAGTGGATGGCCAGGGGCCTGGTTCCTGACACTGATAGCTGTCATTGGCCACTGTTGGTTGTTAGCGTTTTTGGCAGAGGTTGCCTTCAGTTGGGGACAGAAGTCTGACCTAGGGGGCAGAACGGGCCACATCACCTTGTGGGCCATGATGGTACTGTCTGTCTACTGGGATGCATCTGGGCAAATTAGAGTTGGTTGCATCACAGGTGGGTTCTGCAGGTGAAGAGAAGGGCTCCTCAAAAACAGGGTTAGTGACTAGGGCACATGTTGACAAAGGGGTACAGGTAGGTTCAGAGGGACACAGAACAGACAAGTGCCACTGCAGATGCATTGAATTGTCCATATTTTATCGCCTGAGTTAAAAAGTGCACAAGTGGTTGATTAGTCTACCCTGGTTCGTTTTTGGTTGAGAATGACCTGCTTAGGAAATCTGCCTTTTCTGCATTGTCATCTCAGATTTTGCACCTTTGGCTGGACCCTATGTTCTTGTTGACGTAAAACCTCTGTGCACTTTACCCCTGCTAACATGTTGTAAAGTCTTTGTGCTCCCCCATTAACCATGATTAAATTGGCTTATTACCGATTGGCACATTTAACTTGCCTGTACCTCCCAAGTATGTGGTGTAAAATAAACATCTACGGCCCGAAAGGTAATGCCACTCTCTTGGATTCTACTGTAATTTTGGACTCCATTTACCTGCCCGCAGTGAGGGAAAAGAGGCAGAGCAGTCATAGGTAATCCCAGGCGGTGCTACAGAGTGCATCGGCAGCTCCTGCAGCATGAGAAGTGCCCGGGGAAGACTGAAACAGGAGTGGGCCCATCAGCAACTGACTGTGGCCGGGTCAGGCCATCCCACTTTCGTCATTGATCTAGATCTACTTACTATGGGAAAACGGATAATCTCAGGAAATTTGAATACTCAGCCCAGTAGCTCCAACTTATTTTTCAGTTTGTGCCATTGGTATCATCAGCAAAGAAATTGAGCTTGCTGAATGGAGACTGAAATGGCAGTGCCATTGTGTGTCAACTACCTTGCATCCCTACCAGTCATACGACCATAGTTTTTGAAGTGGCTATCGAGTCCAGATATTCCTGACTCCGATCCTAACGCCTTCTCTCCACCATCAAGCCAGTTGTTAAACGTAAGAAAAGAGGGGTGAAAGTCCCCAGAATCCAGCGCAAAAGTGTAGACACGGCTCGTGAAATAGCTTTGTTTCCCCCCACCATGTCCATCTTGTTGGCCCTTCCGTTGTAATAAGCTTGATAGACTGACTAAGGAGCACTTTCAACCTCTTTAAAATAGGCTGAGTTGCATTCATGCTAAATTGAATGTGCTAAATTTGGGCAAGGAGTGAAATGCTTTCCAACCCTCCAATCCCAATCAGCCCTTTGTATCTGCTCCTGTGTCCCTTTCTACCATGGGCCAAGGTGCCTTTACAGCCGTTGGGGGCATAAGTACTGTCTTTTGCCCGACAAGGGCTCCTATAGATGTATCTACTAACTCTGGGTCTAAGTGTTGCAGCTCAAGTCCTCCGAAGGGAGATCATATCCTGTAGTCTCGATCCCTGGTGAATATGGTGTAGGCCACTAGTTTGATACCTACTCTAAACCTTCCTCTAGGAACCAGCTTGTACGTTTAATCCTTGCCGATGTCCGTGAATTTAGCACAGATACCGTGGAAGCAACCTCAACGCTCATGAAGAAAATTACCCACTGGTTATCACTGCATTTAGACTTCAATATTTACAATGCCAACCAGATCTTACTGCCAGAAGGGTCTCTTGTATTGGACCATCTCTGAAGTCTTTCAGTGGGGGACTGTGTGGTGATCCATTTTAGGAAATCCATCTGTGCCAGTAATCTACTTGCTCATCACTATAACTCCAATGACAGGAGTAGTTGTGTCAAGGCTTTGCCCTTGGGCTTTTTTATAGACCACTTGACTTTCATCCTTATTCTAATCATGCACCTGCCTTTTCCATTCAACCCCTAGCAAGCAGGAGTTTTTTACCCCTCCGTAACAGGTTTTTACCATTGTAGAACTATGAACTGGTGGAATGACTGAGCACCAATCAATCCAATGCGCACGCAGAATCACCACCTAATTATCTACATACGAATGAGACTACTAGCCCTGACTCTTCATTAGTGTCTTCGCCTTTTACTTTTAGCATTGTCAGCTGGAACATTGTGGGTCTTGCATCTAAACTTCAGACCAAGGAGGGACACTCTTCAATCAGCACCCCCAAAAATGTTTTTTTATTTCAAGAGACTTGGGCAGTACCTGGCCCTTTCTGTGATGGGTATATCTCAGGAATCCCTTCCAGTTATGGTAGAGCCTAGAGGGGCCTTTCAGTGTGGTTTAAACTAGGTATAAATCAAAAGGTCTCACCCATAGATGTTAATAATAGAGGGATGCAAGTGTTTTTTGTAGTGAGATTAAATGTTATTTCATCAATTTTCTATTACGATGAATTCTCACATGGTAATAATGTTATTGTTCATGCATTCTTTAATTATATTGATTACATGTCTGCTTCATTAAAATTCCCCTTCCCAGAACCTAAATGGATAATCTGTGCGATTTTAACGCTATTCTTAAAGTGGGTATTATATCCTTCATCGCATGTGGATCTTGGGATACAGCAGGAGCAATTTATGTTCTTCCTGAACCCACAGAGGTTGAGCTAGGCAATTACATCTTGGAACGTGAACTTGTTAAGATTCACCAGAACTCCTAACTTTCTTTGACAGAGATGTTCATCTTCAATTGATTATATGTTTTTGTCCAGATACCTTATGAATATTCTTTTAACCAGTGATATCATTAATATGTATATTGGGAACCACAATCCTTTGACCGCAGTCTTATTACCCCTTCTGCTCAGCCTGTGCTGAGTGCCTGTCTCTCACCACAGACCTAGCCCCAAGAATAACAACTTTAGATTAGCATGGAGCTTACCCAGTCCTGGTCAGTTTCTGGAATTGTTGGTGAAATGCCATGTTACCTATTTTTACACCTGCCCTTCTGTACAGGTAGGGAATGCGACAATTCTGTTTAATTGTATTAAATTGCGCTCTTTGGTAAAAGGCTTATTACTTAAATCTACCCATTATGCAAAGCGTCCTTTCAACCAGGTGGCTCCATGCAGCTTGCTCCCTATCAAACAGAAGCTTGCAAAGTGCCCTTTTCTAACAATCCAGACACTAAACAGAGACAGCCTCCTGCCGTGCCGCTTATAAATCCACTCTTATAGCTAGGCAAGAAAACATTTTTCAAAAAAAATTCAATCCTTATTTCTGCCCAGCAAAACCAAGAGTTCCATCCAAAATAATTTGGCACACCGTTAACACTATCAGGACCTGGTACAGCCACCTGACAAGCATAAACTCCCACATTCCAGCATACCAGTGGATTACGCATTACTCTCACTTCTGCCATTGTCCCCATCTTCAACAAGGGGAATTGTTTAGATCCACGTTGCTATAGACCTAGCTCCCTCTTTGATCAACTGTTAAGGTTCTTGGTCATATTTATTGGGCTAATGATCAGGGTATTGTGAGCCAATGTCAGTATGAGTTCAGGGAGGGCCTCGGTACAACGGAGCAGTGCTTAAATCTCCATCTGATTGTTGGCAAATGCAACATAGTGAAGCACTGCACATTTTACTTTGCCCTCATGGGCCTTTTCGATCGAGTTAAGCTTTGAGTGCTGCTCATGGAGGTGGGACTTGATGTAACTTTGGTCAACTTCCTGGTCGTTCTTCATAGCAAACTGTCAGCTAGGGTTAGGTTCGGTCCTAGCTGTAAGTGCTCGGATTCATTCAGGCTGGAACGCGGAATGCAACAAAGTTGCATCTTGGCTCCACTCTTATTGATCTTCTTAATTAATAATTTGAATTCCTCTTTGGTTGAAGCAGACAGGATGTACCTAAGATTAATTCCACTCCCATTCCCACATCATTATGTGCGGATGATTCCGTGTTGCTGGCACGCAGCCCAATTAGTTTTAAAAAACTGGTAGAAGCTTTTGACATCTTTATGACTGGGCTACACTTTGACATTAACTTCATTAAGTTCTCTTTAATGGCTAGTAGACCTATAGCTAGAAAATGTGCACTTTTTCTGTTATGAATAACACACTTCTAAATGTGACCAGCTTTCCATATTTAGGAGTGATTTTTTTATTCTTCCCACAGGTGGCGTTCTAATCTGTTAGATGAAAAAAATTCACACGAACAATGGGTGCTCTTTTCAACTTGGTTCCATCCATAGGCGGTATGCCAATTGCGCCACTTCTCGACATATATAAGACCCAATGTGTTCCCATTGCTACACATGGAGCAGGTACTTAGGGTGGTCTCAATCAATCAATCAATCAATGGCTTGTGACTATTCACGAGTAAGGATCACAAGCTGCAGGGGGTGCATGGGGGGCTGCTGGTCCGTTGAAGGCGCTTTGGCTCAAAGAGCCAGGTCTTGAGGTCCTTCCTGAATTGAGGCAGTGATGCTGATTGCCTCCAGTGGAGAGGCAGTGTGTTCAAGGTCTTTGCTGCGAGGTAACAGAAGGATCTTGCTCCGGCTGTGGTCTTGCAGATACGTTGGACGGTAGCCAGGTCAAGTTGGGCGGAGCGGAGTTCTCTGGTGGGTACATGGAATGCAAAGCGGTGGTTGAGGTATGCAGATCCCACATCATGTAGGGCTTTGTAGGTGTGTGTGAGAGAGCATGAAGGTGATTCTTTTGTTGCCAGGGAGCCAGTGCAGATCACTGAGGTGATTGGTGATGTGGCTGCGGTGAGGAATATTGCCGATGAGACTGGCAGAGGCGTTCTGGCTTTCTGCAGTTTCTTGAGGAGTTTCTGGGTGATGATGGAACGGAGCGGTTACCATCTAGAGATACACACAATTCACATACTCACCTGGGCCCATAAACATTCATACAAATGCTAGTAAGCTCCACTCTGATCAATTTAGTGTTCTAATACCTGCGAGGTAAATTTACCTTACCAATTCTTACCAACCCTTCGTCCATATATAATTTCCGCTGAACAATTGATCTAGTTGTTAGCAGTATAGGTGTAATACCATCCAAATATATACTTCAAATAACCTCTGACTCAAGAGAGTTTAAATGTTTATATAGTAATTTTCATGTGAACCAAAGAATACAAAGTACAGCTCGAACACCGTTTTCTTTAAGGAACGAAAATCAATTTAAGTCATAAATTTCAGACTAATTTATAATAATGACAGTACCTGAAAAAGGAAAAAAACAGAGAGAGCAGTACAATGACATACCACACAGAGTTATATTTACCTAGAATGGTGTGAAAAACAACCAAAGGGAATATGGTGGTATGTTACGCCTTCTGCTACTGATGCTGGTAATTTCATACATTCATAACAATCACTGACTTCCATAGTGTCTACATATTGCACTTATAGATTTGTGAAAACATTTAAAGCAGTGTCATTACTTGTCACAGTGTGGTGTACATCTAACTCATCTGGTGCTCCTAAATCTACTCTATCTCTTTCAGTCTTGGACTCATTCGGTGCTCCTAATTCTACCCTATCTCCTTTAATGTTATCCACTCTTTCATGCGTACTTTTGTTATTCTTTTCTTTTATAACCATCAAATAATGAATGGCTACTGTCAGTACTAACCAAATTATGAGCACTAAAAATACACTACATATACATATTTTACAACATTTTTGCACACAATTTCATTTCGGTTTTTCAGCAGCCCTATCATCAGCCATCTTGGGATAAGAAGATTTCTCTTCTTAAATTCAGATTAAGGTTTGAAATATAATTTCTTGGGAAAATTTCAAGTTGGTCTCACTTCTTCAGCAATCTGTTCTGCACTTACTTCTTCATCACTTTCTTCATTTAAATCTAAATTCTCGAAATCTTCAAGAATTACATAGGTCCATGCAGGACCTTTGATCTTATTGTTCAATACCCCTAATCTTTGACTTTGTTGTCTGAGCTGTTCAGCAGATGTCCCAGACTGACTAGAAATTTTGTTTACTTGGTCAGGTTCTTGATTAACTGTTTTGAAATGATATTTTAACCTTTTCACAACACTTGGCCAGTTATCACCCCTTCTGACCCTTTTGCCTGTACTGCACTGTCACTGTCTTTGAGTGTTCTTTTATTTTCATTAAGTTGTGGCACAGTTTGATCGTTTTCGGTCTCAGAAACCCTTTCTGTGAGACCCTGTCCAGAACGTCTTTTTCTGCCTGGATGCGTTCTTCTTCCCTGTCTTGACCCTGTTCAGGTTTTATTTCAGTTTTCTCTTCTTCTACATGAAGTTGTTCTTCTTTTCTGTCTGGTCCTCCTCAGGTCTTATTGCACTTTGGGTTTCTGCAGCCCAAATGTGTTCTTCTAGACCTATCTGTCCCTTCCCAGACTCGTGAATGGTTTCATCCACTTCCGTCTGAGTTGATTGTTCTTTCCTTATCTGGTCCTGCTCAGGTTCTCCAATAATTTTACTTTCACCTTCCTGAGCTTGTTCTTCTATACCTATCTGGTCCTTACTAATATCCTGCCTTTCTAACTTTGTTTGACTTCTTGTTCTCACAATTACTTCAGGTATGTCAACCACTGATGTCCAGTCATCCTGACTTGTGCTCGGTTGTTCTCGATCAGCTATCCCAGGATCTGTTATTCCAGATCCTTCAGCTGTACAACGTTCTACAGCCTCAACTGCTTGTGTCAGTTGGGAACCTTCTGTGACAGGTGCTGGTACCCTCTTGGTATGGCACGCATGAATCCAATTAAGCAAGCCTGCACATTTCTGTGCTGTGGTTGTAACCAATATAACCTGATGTGGTTTTCCCCACCTGGGTGCTAGACACAACTCTTGAGTGTGTTCCTTCACCACCACCCAGTCACCAGGATTCAGATCATTTGCTTGATTCGGCCGCCTGGCAACTGCATCTTCTCCAACCTGGTGAGAGATAGAATGCACTAGGTCAGCCAGATCTGTGCAATATTCCAATACCAAGTCATTAGATATATTCAACAGTTTGTGTCCTGGTATACATGCCTGCCTCATTGCTCTTCCCATGAGTATTTCATGGGGACTCAACCCTATATTCCTATCAGGAATGCTTCTGAGCCCCATTAGAATAAGAGGTAAAGCATCAGGCCAGTCCAGTGGGGTGGATGCACATACCTTTCCCAGTCTTGCTTTTATAGTGTCATTCAGTTGTTCTACCACTCCAGAAGCCTCTGGGCAGTATGCACAGTGCAGTTTTTGTTCAACTTTAAATGCTTCACAGATTGGTCAAATTACTTCATTATTAAAATGAGATCCTCTATCTGATTCCAAGGTCACTGGAAAACCAAATCGTGGAATCAGTTCTCTCAACAACAATTTGGCAACTGTTATACTGTCATTTCTTCTAGTAGGGTATGCCTCCACCCACCGTGAGAATAAACAAACTATGACAAGTATATACTTCAAACCTCTGCAAGGTGATAATTGGATAAAATCTAACTGTAACCTTATAAATGGACCTTCGGCTTTTCCAATTTTTCCTGTACTGACCACTGTCTATTGACCTGGATTCATTTGTTGACAAATTAAGCATCTCTGGCATAGACTCTCTGCTATACTCCTAAACCTTGGGTTATACCAATCTTGTTTGAAGAGTCTGATCATGGCATCCCTGCCTACGTGGGTGTCACCTTGGTACATCCTAGCAAATTGTGAAAGCATACAGTTTGGCATTACTGGCCTGCCATCTAGGTAAACCCACACATCGTCTTGTGACCTTTTTTCGCATCCTTCTTTCACCCATTCTTCCTTTTCTTTCAATTCTACTTCCTCTTTGTCACGTTCTGTCACGTTGGTTCAGTCCTCAGGGTTTGGATTGTTGCTATTTGTAGTCCACCTCTCGATCTACCCAAGCCTAGGTAGCCGTAATGGCACAGGTCATTGGGAGGATCAAGCGAGGGAAGGAAAGGAAGGGGACAGCAGGGAGGGAGATCTGCAAAACACAAAGAACAATATTAGTACCCTACCTTTTTCCCTAACCTCCTCGCTACACACTCCTCGCTACAGGGACAAGGAAAAACATGTTTTCGTAGTATACCTGTAAAGAAAAAGAACAGTCCACATATTTCGAGACACCTCTACCTCTTAGCGAAGACGTTAAGCATTCGTTTCGTTGTGTTGGCTGCAAGGAGGGATACATATAATAAACAAGAAAATCATAGGGAATCATCACATAGTAACCAGAGCCTGCACAGGGGTCTCGCTAATACATTTGACAGAGAAAGCAACGTTCTCCCCAGAACCTACCCTAAAATAGACTGCACTCTGCCTCACAGGGAGAGAGCGTAGTCCGCTACCATTCGGATCATCCCTGTTGAAATAGAGTCACAAGCACAACAACAACAGATATGCAGATCAAAAGAAAGATAGGTATTCATCAAGGCATGACCCTTAGCCTATTTTTATCATCCAGAATAAGGCGTCTTGGATACCCTTGGGTGCTCAAAAATATACATATATGTGTGCATAGGCCCAGAAGAACGATGTTCATGCCCAGCGTACCAATTGTCCAGTTTCCAGTCTCACTGAGGCTGGGTTATACATGGGTCACTATTAGAGGCACAATACCAATTCATGCTCAGTATACAGTCTTGCCACTTAGTGAAAGCAAACATGAAGGAACCATGCAGGGTGTTCCTGTAATCCCACCAGCTAATGTGCCAGTCGTTACCAAACCATAAAGACAGAGGCCGTAACAGGAACCGGCCCGTGTATCACTTTGTGTGCAATAAAAGTCAACAACCCTCCCTTCCTCCGCACGAGCAAGAGAAGTGCTCACCAATGGAGGAGGGGCGGGAGAGTCAAGCGGGAACAGCGGAAAGGACTGGTGTACTGCACCCTTAACAGACCTTCAGGGCAGGTATGACGCTCCAATAGTCCAGGGAGCAACACTTGAGCAATCCTGGGTACAACGAAGCTAGGAGAGGCCCAGGAACCAGGTACTTTAGACGCGCGAAATGAACAGCGGCCGCCGGCAAGAATTTCTGACGCGCTGCAATGTTGCGCTTCCGTCTTTGTGGGAGACGCGGCGGCGTGACATGCGCGCAGGGCTTATGGGAATTGTAGTTCAGAGCGGGCGCGCTTGATCCTCTCCCGATTCTTGCGCGCTCTAGCCTGAGCCTGTAACACTCTTGTAGTTGTCTTACTTCTTCCCATGTTTCTAATCCTGAGAGTAGCATAAGTTGGCAGCTGATTCCACTTGTTTCAATTTTCTTGTTCACTGCCATTTTATATTTGGCACAATGTTGGGCAACCTGGTCAGCATACATGTTACCAGCTGTCACATAGTAATTTCCTGACTGATGTGCAGCACACTTCACCACTGCCACTTCTTTTGGCAATTGTATTGCTTCAAGCAATTCTTTTATGAAATTTCCATTTTTAATTGGGGATCCTGAAGAAGTCAAGAAATCCACCTGCATCCAGAGTTGGTCAAAATCATGCACAACCCCGTAACCATACTGGCTATCAGTAAAAATGATTACTTTCCAATTTTTCCCAATTTTACATGCTTTAATCAAAGCCACCAATTCGGCTACTTGTGCAGATTTGACTCCTGGTAAATAGGATGCTTCATCTATTCCACTCAATGTACACACAGCGTAAGCAGCACTTAGTCCTCCCTCCTCATGGCGCATACACGAGCCGTCTACAAACAGCTCATGTTCAGCATTCTTCAGGGGTTCTTCTTGTATGTCTGGACGGGGTTTGGTACAAAGCTCAGTCACATCCAGTCGTGCTCAACCTCATCTCTCACTTCTTCTCCATATACATCTGTCAACAAGGTAGCTGGGTTTAGAATGGTACATCTGACTATTGTCACATTCTCAGCACCTAATATGATTCTTTCATACTTAGTCATCCGACTAGGGGTAAGATACTGAGCTCGAGTTCTTGTCAACAGAGTCTCAACTGAATGTGGAACATGCACCTTTACCGAATGTCCCATCACAGTTGACTCACTTTGCTCTAGACTTGTACAGGTCGCAGCTACTGCTTTTAAACAACCAGGTAAAGCTGAGGCTACAGGGTCCAAAGTAGCAGAAAAAGATGCCACTGGATTCAAGCAAGCCTGGCTGAAGACGGCTGAAATGCCAGAAACCGGTCCTAGGAAGCTTGTTTCCGGTCCAGGGAAGGCATGGCTTGGCAGTTCGGGCTGGACTGTTCCCATGAGGCACAGGGTCAGACTGATTTGGATATGGCTATGTCTGAACTGGGGTGGCAGAGTGGGCTAAAGAACGGTGATGGATTAAACCCAGATCAGTTGACTGGGGGTGAGTGCTTGCAATGTTCAACACTCTGTCCATCATTTCCTTTGGTTTTGCTTTGTTCGCCATAAGTTGGCAGGGTATGCTCAGACGTGAGTCCCTTGCTCACTTTGCCACTGGATTCAAGCAAGCCTGGCTGAAGACGGGTGAAATGCCAGAAACCGGTCCTAGGAAGCTTGTTTCCGGTCCAGGGAAGACATGGCTTGGCAGTTTGGGCTGGACTGTTCCCATGAGGCACAGGGTCAGACTGATTTGCATATGGCCATGTCTGAACTGGGGTGGCAGAGTGGGCTAAAGAACGGCGATGGATTAAACCCAGATCAGTTGACTGGGGGTGAGTGCTTGCAATGTTCAACACTCCGTCCATCATTTCCTTTGGTTTTGCTTTGTTCGCCATAAGTTGGCAGGGTATGCTCAGACGTGAGTCCCTTGCTCACTTTGCCACTGGATTCAAGCAAGCCTGGCTGAAGACGGCTGAAATGCCAGGAACCAGTCCTAGGAAGCTTGTTTCCGGTCCAGGGAAGACATGACTTGGCAGTTTGGGCTGGACTGTTGCCATGAGGCACAGGGTCAGACTGATTTGCATATGGCCATGTCTGAACTGGGGTGGCAGAGTGGGCTAAAGAACGGTGATGGATTAAACCCAGATCAGTTGACTGGGGGTGAGTGCTTTCAATGTTCAACACTCCGTCCATCATTTCCTTTGGTTTTGCATTCACGAGCCGTCTACAAACAGCTCATGTTCAGCATTCTTCAGGGGTTCTTCTTGTATGTCTGGACGGGGTTTGGTACAAAGTTCAGTCACATCCAAACAGTCGTGCTCAACCTCATCTCTCACTTCTTCTCCATATACATCTGTCAACAAGGTAGCTGGGTTTAGAATGGTACATCTGACTATTGTCACATTCTCAGCACCTAATATGATTCTTTCATACTTAGTCATCCGACTAGGGGTATGATACTGAGCTCGAGTTCTTGTTAACAGAGTCTCAACTGAATGTGGAACATGCACCTTTACCGAATGTCCCATCACAATTGACTCACTTTGCTCTAGACTTATACAGGTCGAGCTACTGCTTTTAAACAACCAGGTAAAGCTGAGGCTACAGGGTCCAAAGTAGCAGAATAATATGCCACTGGTCGTCGCATGAAGCCATGTCTCTGAGTTAAAACTGAAAGTGCCCAACTATTCCTTTCACAACAAAATAGTGCAAATTCTTTTGAATAATCTGGCATACCTAAGGCAGGAGCTTCACATAGAAATTTTCGTAATTTTACAAATGCTTCCATTCTTTCATCATCTCATTCTATTGGATCTTTTGCTCGTTTCTTGGTCATTTGTATTAGGGGTTTGGCCAGCAAGGAAAACCCTACAATCCACTACCTACGGTATCCCACAACTCCAATCACGTCAATATACTGCACCAGGACTGACTCTCTGGGCAACACTAAGGTTTCTAGGCACTTTTTCAGTATCTAATTAAAAATTGAAGGACTTTCAGTATAACCTTGAGGAACACGATTCCAACTGAAAACACAGTCCTCAAATTTAAAAGAAAACAAATATTGGCTATCAGGATGCTGTTGTGTGTCGATTTAGATACCGTATATAGGTTTCCCGATTTATGTTCTTATATAGGCACAATTCGCATTGCCCATATTTAGGCATAGAAATCCTACCCTTATTTAGGCATTATCCATGTTAACCAAATACAGGCATGGCCACCTACATCCGTTCATCTACGTCACGGAAAACCAGACTCTTAAGCCTTTAGGACTTCCCCTTGCTTGGATATTGATTTCTTCAAGAACTCATTTTTTATGCATGAACATCTATTCCTTTGGGGTTTATTCGTGACGTTCTTCTGCCCGACTTTTACGTCAATACTGGCATTCCTAAACACCTTCAAGGTATAAATATACCTTCACTTACCATGGCAAACCACGGTTCGGCTGCCTACTTGCACGACGCGGCTCGCCACGGCAAGGAAGTCAAGTCCCCGCCTGACGCACTGACCAGACGCTGTCATCCTCCTCGCAGAGAATCCAGCTCCAGTGTTTCGGACTCCCCTTGCGGGGTGTTAGAGATCGAGACTCGGAAAGAGATTCCAACCTCACTCATTCTAAGGTATGGAGCGGACTAGAACCTAGAGGGACTTTTGGCAAATCTTGGCAACTATAGCTAAACTAGACTATAGACAAACAGCACCTACTTCTTACCTCATACTACAGTTAGGTTAGGTACACTGGGGTAGAACTAGCTAAAAGCATCAGATGAGTATTAACATTTTAGCCTGTGTTATTTATGTATGTATTTTTATGAATATCTGTCATAGCTATAAACCATGCTATTGCAGTATTATTTTATCTTACTGCTAATGCTGTACATATTAAACTTCGCATTCTGTCTTACGATTGTAGCAGTTCATATCTCTTGCACAAGAAATAAGACTGTTCAATAAACCCTTTTTATTGAAACGCCGTCTATCTATTTCTGTGTAACTCTGTAGAAACTAAGCATGCACGATTGACTGAGTGAAACTATTATCTATTGTTTCCACGATTCTGAGATTGTTCCGATTCTAAGGGAAACTAAGTTGTCATGTTTATGTGGTTGTCAGAAACTAATTCCTTCTTGTTTATTCGGGAAGTTTCTAGTGACCTCTGAGTTAGCTGGCACACACAAGTAATTAAGTTTAATGTACTCGATAGAGACATACTGACCTCAGTCCTATGTCAAAACTATAGTGTATATTATTCCAATGCGCAGAGCCTATCAGGAATATAGGAACTACACTACAATGCAATGGAATAGAAAAGAAAGCGTGACATAAATCAATAACAGTAACCCATCCTGCCTTCCATGGTATCTGGTACCGGATTACTGCTGGGCTAGGCACTACAGGGCAGAATGGTAAACAATCTTGTTGATTTTTCATAAATCTTGAACCACCCTATATTTTCCATTAGGTTTCTTAATGCCAATTATCGGTGAATTGCATGGACTGCTCATTATTTCTTTTAGAATGCCTTGTTCCACCATAAAATCAATTTCTGCTGCTACACCAGCTTTAACTTCATGACTCATTTTATATTGTCGAGTGTTAGGATAGACTGCACTTTCCTTCACGGTTACTTTAACTGGATCTACATTTGCCATTAGTCCTATGTCTTTTCCTGTAAAATTCCAAATATCTGGATTGACTGTTAATTTGACCTCATCTGGCAAATCATCTTTTGTCATCAGGGAATACATCTCGTCTACCTCTGTGCCTTGTTTAGCTAACATGATTTTGTAGACTCCGTCTTCATCTGGGGTTTGGATTGCAACACCGTCCGGTGGGCAAAATATTGTGCAATTCATTTTGCACAGTTGATCTCTTCCTAATAAATTTACAGGACTGGAGTCACACACTACGAATTTGTGTATTTCCCTGAAATTGCCAATGCGTACCTCCATGGGTTCTGTAATAGGGGTTCTAATCTGCTTATTGGAAACGCCCACTACTTGGATTGAATCTCCCGAGAGGGGTAGGTTTGGAATGTCTGCTGTTCTCACAGTAGAACGGGTAGCACCAGTGTCCAACAAAAAGGTAATATCTTTTCCTTCTACTTTACCATCAATATATGGACCAGACTGATCTACCGGTAAGGATGCGCCAAGTACGCACTCCTCTTCCTTCCCCCTCAGGCACCGTCATTGATCGCTATCACTGAAATAATTGTCCTGTAAAAGAAATTGTGATGTTACAGAATTTTTCTTACCACTTCCTCCTTGAAATCCGGTGTCCGCACTGTACTTGGCTTGGTTCACAAAATTTGGTATAGGGCAGGTGGCAAATGACATCACTTTTTCTTCTAACTTTTTCAGTTTATTGTCCATTTCATCTCCGCAGTACTTTGCGTACTTGAGTATATCATCTATTGGCCTTGCTTACCAACACAACATGTGTTGGCAAATCATATCTCCAATTTCTGGGTTTAATCCTGTCACAAATCGATATACAAAATGTTCCATACCTTTATCTCTGATATTCTCAAATCCGCTATATTGCTTAAACACTTGCAGCAGTCGTTCATAATAAGTATGTACAGACTCATTTCTATCCTGGGTTGTTCTACCTATTTTTACTCTATCTGTTTCTTTTGGAGGAATTTTCCCTTTCAAGAAAGTGATCACCTGGTGATATTTCTTCATTACCTCTTCTGAGGGAGCTCCTGTTTTCTCATCTCTCGGGTATTCATCACTAGGCCAATCAACGATAATTTTACATTCTGTCCACAAATCTGCAGGTACTACTATGTCAAACAGACCATCTAAATCTTTTAGCAAAACCTTTGAAACCTTCACAATCTCTCAACTTGCCTGTACCATTCAACTGGTTTTTCTCTTAGCTTTGGGAAATCATTAGTAAATGACAAAATATCCTGTCTTGTCCATGGAACATGTACATATCCTCCTCCTGGTACCTCTCTCATGGGACATAGTCGTTCAACCTTTCCTGTTTCTTTCAACAGATATTCAGAGGTTGTTCTATTTGCCTGTGCTTCTTCCTTTTTCCTCATCCATCTAGCTTTCCACTTGTCTAGATCACCCCACTTTTGCAGGATGTTCATTTATTCTTTAACCTGTAATTATCTTCCGGACACATTCATATTTTCTAAGTCCTTATCACTGAATTCTGCTCTGTATGGTTTCTGTAATACCTTGGGTTTCCCTATTTTAATTCCCATTTTTACGGGCTAAATCTGTTAATTTCTCATAGACTACTTTTGTATTTCTGGTGATACTCCTTCAAATGAACAGTAATTCTTCTTCACTTTAAGCATTTAGTCTGTATAGCCCCAGATTTCCAGCTATCATTTCTTCCAATTCCACTTTCAATTTGTAGGTATCTAGGATTATTTTCATTGGCTGTTTTGGCTTGTCTATTACCTGTGCCCATCTTTCTATTTCTTCTGGGGATACTATTGTGGCACTCTTAGCTCCTGTGGCGGTTTCTATTTGTACTTCCTTTGAACAACTAGGTGTAATTCTTCTTGGAGTTTCATTTATCTGTTCTCTTATTGGTAAATCCATTAATGATATCATTAACTCACATTCACTGACTTGGTCATCGACTATTATTTTCTCCTTTCTTTGTTCAATTACAGGTGTGGACATTACTGGAGGTTTTGGGCCGATCACTTTATCCCATACAGTGGAACAACTGGTCCAATAGTCACTGGTATGGTTAATGCTTCGGGATGGGTATTAAATTGGGCTATTTTCTGTACTAATTCTTCTCTGTTTTTATTTATTGCCTCTCTTTCTTTTTCCTGAAGGGCCCTTCCATTTGTTGGATCATGTAGAACTTGTGGAACCAATGGTATTCTCAAACCCGGGGCACTAGGAATAGTTCTACTGGTTTCATCATGATATGGCATTTTTTTTAAAATTAAAATATCCTCCATAAAATCATCTTCTGATTCTCCACTACCTGTCATCGTTAAATGTTTTGTTGTCTCTGTGCACTTGCCTCCTGACTGTTACTCTGCCATCAGTACAGGATATAATCCTTCAGCTACCATCGCTTTTCTCCATTGTTTCATCTGACTATCTTGAGTTTCACGCTTTAGTCTGGGATAAAATCCACGAAGGTTTCTGCTACTTCTAGATCTATTGTGCTCAAATGCTTCAATTTCCCATTCTTCTAATGTCTCATACGGAGTTAATCTAGGTCTGGGCTCTAATTCATTCATTCTCAATCTTAGATTATGCAAAATTCATCCATTAAACGTGCCATGTTCTGGGAAAGCATCACTTTTCGTATACTCTATCCAATTTTCTAACCATACACAGTTATGATAGCCTCTTTCCATCATCATGTATGATGCGGGCATTTTCTGGGGAGGAAAAAGAATTTCCTCTCTAGTCTTAAGGGGTTTATGCTTTTTACAATAATTTTAAATTTTCTGCATAAATGTCATCTTCCTCTTTTCTCCGTACATTTTTGTTGTCGATCCTTTTATATATTGGTCTCTAGCAAATCCTAAATACCTTCTGTCTGGGCGATTCCCTATTAAAGTTGGATCGTGTCTCCACATGCAAAACCCACTATCAATTCTTATTATGACTACATGTTTCAAGTTCATGAAAAGCTTAATTCTGATTGGACAAGCAAGGGGAGATGATCATCACACTATGATTAGTTTTAATATTTTCTAAAGCTTATTGTTTAATATTCCTGCCTCCTAATTTACTTTCCCAAGCTTTATTTCCCACCCGTATTCACATCTTAATCAATACATTGTATATAATTTGGTTCCTGTTCACAGGACATCATGCTGGTTCCCAGGACATGTTGCTGTTTTCTTTTGGATGGCATTCAAGGCTTTGCATCGCGGTTCCTGGTTTGTCGTTACTGCGCATGTGAACTAGTCACATGGTACACAAGCTTCAGTCCCTCTTGGAGGCCCAAATACGAACTAATAGTGAGGTCAAAGAAAAGAATATTAAAATAAAAAATAAATGGTTTCACTGTATACCGCCTAGCTCTACTCTACTCCCATTTACTTATAATAATCTTTTGTTTTTGCATTTTAGTAAACTTACATGGTTTCTTTTCAGCAAAGCATGCGCATTATCATGTGGGTTTCAAGCGGCCATTTTAAGAGCAACTGCGCAGCTGCAAAGATTTCCCTCCAAGCGATAGTACGTCATACTACGTAGAGGTAGTAGACGCATGCGCAATGCAGAATCCCGCGTTTAGCAGCCATTTTAGAGACACACGGGTTACTTGTTAGTAATACACATATGCAAGCTTCCCCTAGATTCAATTGTACGAATTCTGGTGCAGATTAGTACTTACAAACACAATTATTACGGGAGTATGAATTATTTGAGGGAATTGCTTCCGAGCAAGTCTCCTTTTATACAAGTCCTTGCTCCATCAGTGATGCCGGCGTAGAGTGCGCTGCCGTAGTCGATTCTGCTGCTGACGAGAGCATGGGTGACCGACTTTCTGGACTCGGTGGCGATCCATCTGAAGATGATGAGACTGGCGCTGATCTGGCGGTTCATGGCGAGTGACGTGTCCACGATGATGCATAGGTTTTAGACGTGGTCTGTGGGTTTGGGGGAGGTTCCAAGTGCTGCGACCACCAGGAGTCGTCCCAGGCGGATAGGGTGGAGCCCATGATGAGGACTTCGATCTTTTCTGAGTTGAGCTTGAGGCAGCTGTTCTTCATCCAGGCAGCGACAGCCTTTATCCCATCATGAAAGTTGTTCTTGGCGACAGGGTTCATTGGTGAGGGAGAGAATCAGCTGGGTGTCGTCAGCGTAGAAGACTATGTTGAGTCCGTGGTTTCTGATGATGGCTGGGAGCGGGGCCATGTAGATGCTGAAAAGCGTGGAGCTCAGTGCGGAGCCTTGAGGTACTCCGCAGCTGATCTCTGTGGGTTCCGAGAGGAACAGAGGTAGTCTGACTCTTTGTGTTCGGCCAGTGAGGAAGGAGCAGGACTATTCCAGGGCTCTGTCGTGGATGCCGGCGTTGTGGAGTCTTGTCCATAGAGTGCGGTGAGGGACGGTATCGAAGGCGACCAAGAGGTCCAGGAGGATGAGAGCTGTAGTTTTGCCTCGGTCAAGGAGGGCACGGATGTCATCTGTGTTGGCAAAAAGGTCGTTCTCGGTGCTGTGGTTGCTTTGGAAGCCGGATTGGGAGAGGTGGTTTGCTTCGATGAACTCGGAAAGTTGGGCGTTGATGGCCTTCTCAATGACCTTGGCTGGGAAGGAGAGGAGAGAGATGGGTTTGGAGTTTTTGAAGTCCGACTGGTCGGTCGAGGGTATCTTCAGCAAGGGGTTGATCTCTGGGTGTTTCCAGTCTTCCGGGAGGGTGGCGGAGTTGATGGAGCAGTTGATGGTGCGGCAGAGTTCTGGGACAATGGTGGTGCCGGCTCTTTTGAAGATGTGATGCGGGCAGGGGCCGAAGGTACTCCGGAGTGGTCCACAGCCTTGCTCTTGCACTATGAAGAAAAACGTTTCTGCCGCCATTTGCTGACCTTACCTCCTAGCAGCTCTTACTTTATTCACCACAAAGAATTAGGACTCCCATTTATGGAGTTCTATATTCATCTTGAAAGCTTAATGCTTTGGCTATCTAGCTGGACTAACCGCCATGCTGTCCTTAACTTGTTCGTTAGTAGGGATTATTTAAAGTATGACAAGCGACTGGATATTCTGTAGCTGTCTTATGTTAAAAAAAATTTTTTTGATTAGGCAGACCCTCACTCTTTGAGAATCCATCACTTATTTATAAGCAGGATAAATCTTGGTCAATGCCTACTGTATACTAATATGCAATGTTGTAAACTACTTCTGCAATTTAACTCTATTTATTGTGCTACATAGGACATTGGGAGTGGGCCATACTATTCAGATTTAGATCTGGCTCGCTGTCACTTCCTTTGCTTTCCACTGGGTCAATACAACAATACCAGCATAAAAGTCTGTCCCTGTGATGGCCGGTCCCAACATACTTTGTTGCATTTCATTTTCTTTTGAAAGAGATTCTTAATCCCTCTTATTAAGAGGAATAACTTGTGGAGATGCAGACCTGCTCTCCTTTTCTTGTAGCTATTATCTGATGTGGAGGTCTGCTATGTAGTTGGATCCTATGTTAAATCTAGCATTTGCTACTGCAATTCTATGCTTATTTTTTTATTTTTAGTGGTTTATATGCTTTTAATGTTTGTAAATGTATTACTATGTTTTAATATATTCAAATAAAGCTTTTATTGATTGACTGATTGAAATTCAAATTGTGGTCTACAGCACATATTGGCCAGCCACTATATTGGCAGTGCAAACACTGCGTCAGGCCTACCCTGTGTAGCCTGACAGTTGCAATGTAGACCTGCCTTGTAACCTCTTAATAATCCTTTTTGACAGGTAAAAACCTAGCTTTTAAATATTAGAAAGTCACCCTTGTAGCCCACAAGAAAAGGTGCACAGTATTTAAAAGTAGGACATGTAGAAGATTAATGTTACCATGTTGATATAGTTAAAAGGCACAACAAACTTTTTGTACTGTGGCATGCCTAGCTGTTCTCTGTAGAGTACTAGAGTACACATTCAAATACTAATAATGTATCTCTGAAATGGGACCAGCTAGAAAAATAATTAATCAACTATTTTAATAGTTACTAAAAATCAAATACATTGGTGAGGTTAGATTTATAATACATATTAAGGACAGGCAACTTTTAGAAAGTTACTGTAGGAGAGTAGGATCTGCAATTATGTTGCCCCCACTTTTTTTCTGATGTTAACACTGGTTTCTGGCTATAGTCTGGCTGGGTCCCTGCTAATCAGGGCCCCAGTCTCTCTGTTCTCTCTAAACAACTTGGAGTGCATATTATATGCACTAGTGATTGGATACTGTGGTACCTTATAAGCCCCTAGTATATGGTACCTTAAGTACCAAGGGCATAGTTACTTCACAGGCCTACCAGGGGCTGAAGCATGTATTATGCCACCCCTGGGAAGCAGACTAAATCTGACACCACAGGCCTGCTACTGCAGCCTGGGTGAGGTAGTGTTAGCACTCCTCACTGAGGTATAGGTTCCCTATATCTCACCTTACACACACATATAAGCCTATCAGTCACCCCTAAGGCAGGCGCTATCAATCCTGAGGGCAAGGTGCTTGGTTTACATGTGAGGGGGTGCCTCTGCATGAGCAGGGCCCCTCTGCAGCTGGCAGAGTCTATTCTCTGTGGCTCTCTGTGGATGTGGTTAAACCATATACTCTTAAGTGCATTATAACCTAGCGGTAAATGCTAACTTTGGGATGGCTGCATCAAAACATGTCGTGTTTGGTTTCAAACGCCTTGGAATCATACCCCCACACCAGTAACTGGTGTGGTAGTATGATCCCACCCTTCTAGAGGGATAGACATGTACCTTCTGTGGAAACACGGTAGAAATCTGAAAGAGCCTGCCATCACAAAATGGATGCCACCGGCACAGACACTGGGCTGCCCTCCTGCTGCTGACTGAAACTCGCAGTGGAGGAGGCCCAACAATAGGCATCCTGTCACAGGGAGGTATCACCACCTTCCAGACAGGATTTAGTGTATTGGGGCTGGGTGGGTGCACTCCTAGAGTGGTTTGAAGTCCTGCACTGGGGGAGCAGTAGGCTCCTCTGTGCATATGCCAGCTCAAACCGGTTCAGGGGCTACCTGCCCCTGCTCTGGCGCGAAACTGGACAAAGGGAAGTGGGTGTAACCACCCACTCCCCTGACCCTCCCAGAGGAGTGGTCATAGAGCTAGTCCCTCCCTTTCCTTTAGTATAAGATAGGGAACCCTTGCCATTGCAAACTAGATATCCCTGGACGACGCTCTACAAGAAGAATCCTGGACCTTTGATGTTCCACTACCTTTGGAAGACTGAAGAATCTCCCTTGGAGTCAAGGAGTGACTCCCCTGCTTGGCAGGCACCAAAACTTTGAATCAACGGTCGCAAACTTTCCCGCTACCGCCGGAGTCCGAAGTCCCTGCAGCCCCGGAAGTGGATTTCCTGACTTCTAGACGGCCATTGTGAGTCCCCAGCAAACCTGAGGCGAGTGGACCCCACGAGTGACGAGGAACAGCAATACCCAGGTACCGTGCACTATTGTCGAGTGCAACACCTTCACGACATTCTGCGAACTTGTGCATTGGACCACATGTGGTCCAAGCCTCCAGCAGGATTTCCACCAAAGATCAGTGGCCTACCTCGTCCCAAGTGACTGTGGGCTCCTGTAAAGTGAATCCTCACGAGGCGTCTTTGCGATCCCTTGCCTGTTGGCTTGTGGGTCCCCTGAAGACTTTCTCATCGAACCAAAAGGCTCCCCTGGTTGCTCCAGGCCTGCCCTGACTTACCCTTTGTGGGACACTCCGAATCCAGCCCCTGGTCGTCGCCGACGCCTCCTGGACCTCGTGGCTGAAGAGTCAAAACACCTGTGATCACCTGAAATCACCCGACTTCTGTGGGCATCCAGCTTCCTGGCCCCAGGTCACTGGCAAGTGACTTTGAACACTGTCTCCTCTGCTTTCAGGTCTTCCTTCTTCTGAATCCAGCCTTGGATTCCACCGGACACTTCTCCAGTCTTCACAAGCAGCAAGTCTTCTTTGGCTCCCATTGAAAACGACACGGCGACTCAACACCAAAAGACACCTATGCACCCGGCTTCCCTGGGTGAGGTATCTGGTGCACTCCGGTGCTCCTGTGTGTGTTGGCTCTCGAACTACTTACCCTGTAAGTGACTTGCTTGTAGACTCTCCAGAAGTACACTAAAACTTTAAAAATCCAACCGCGACTTGCTCCATTGAAGTCTATTGGGATCCGCGGCTGTGTTCTCACACCGCATGCGTCTCCCGTGGGTCCTTTACTTACCTGCCTTGGGTGGATTAGTGAGGCCCCAGCACTTCTGAAGGCTCTAGGCCTTCTCCCTTCTCAAGTCGATATTCATATACCTCTTTTTTAGTATATGGTCTGGTACGCCCCTAGGGCCCCAGCCATATAAGTGCTTAATTTGTTGTGAAACATTGATTTGTGCATATGTTCCTGACTTCTAATCTCATAAAGAGATTAGTAGAGTGTGTCTAGAAATAAATACATATATATTTTATATATATATACCTGTGTGGTGTCCTTTCATTTGGTAATTCAAGAGATTATAAGGTAAAACAAGCTAACTAGTGACCAGCATATGCCAGGCCAACTTCTCACAGTTACTCTTTGGCTACCTGAACTATCAGAAGGCTATTAACATAAGTCTCTGTTAGTTCTCAGCCTGTGCTCAGCTTTGAATTGGTGGAACATTTGTGTGAAATGCCCACTGGGAGTAAACAATAGTCTGACTTGAATGGGAAGAGTTGACTCCTTTGAACACCAAAGAATATGCAGGGTGGGGATTGTTGGCATCCTTTTTGACTCTTCAGTGCTAAATCCTATTTGACATTTCTGTTTAGCCACATGTAATGCTTGGGGTACTCCTGAAAGATAGAGATGAGGATGCCTAGACAACTCTTTGGATCCACTGTCTGGTTGCTGGAGGGCCCTGCTTTTCAGACTTCTGACTCTGGGTTTGTTGTGGTACACCACCTGCCTCAAACTGAAATTTAATTTTAGATGTGGGAGGATACCAGGATTACCATAGTACACTCCCCACACACACACAGTCCTCAAAGCCCAAACTTAGTGTGGCCAAAGACTTTTGGTATCTTGACAATTTCCAGACACACAGCATTTTGGGCCTGTTTGCATTAAGGCAAAAAGAAACTACTGAAAAAGTAGGTAGAGTTGGCCCCGAGCTCATTTACCCTATTGGTTAGGGCATGCCCAGGATCACTCCTACCCTCGAGTTGGTGGCAGGCATACATGTGGCACCTCCAAGTACCAACTTCAGAACCCCTTCTGAACCTGCAGAAGATCAGAAGAGGACTGGACCTGCTGTCTGTGACCTGAGAAGAGCGCCGGAGAACTGGACCTGCTCCTTTTTTACCAAGGATAAATAAGTGGACTCCAAGGGTCAGTTGGCTGTCTTCCTGTTTGGCTACAGAGAGACAACAAGCTGTTGGAATTACTCAGCTGAGCAGTGGCAACAGGACCTGGAGTGCACCCTGCTGTTGGCATCAGCCTGAGACCCTGTGAGTCTCTAACTGCCTCTCCACAAGTCCTACAACAAACAAATGATGGGCGGAATGCTGACAATGCAGACATTCTCCCCAGTCAAGAGATCTGGGTTAAATCCATCGTTCTTTTGCCCACTACGCCACCCCAGTTTAGACATGGCCATATGCAAATCAGTCTTGACCCTGTGCCTCATGGGAACAGTCCAGCCCGAACTGCCAAGCCATGTCTTCCCTGGACCGGAATCAAGCATCCTAGGACCGGTTTCTGGCTATCAGCCGTCATCAGCCAGGATAGCTTGACTCCAGTGGCGTAGTGAGCACGGGTCCCACGTCTGGGAATACCCATCCCACTTAGGGCGAAAAGCGTTACAACAAACAAATGATGGACGGAATGCTGACAATGCAGACATTCTCCCCCAGTCAAGAGATCTGGGTTAAATCCATCGTTCTTTTGCCCACTACGCCACCTCAGTTTAGACATGGCCATATGCAAATCAGTCTTGACCCTGTGCCTCATGGGAACAGTCCAGCCCGAACTGCCAAGCCATGTCTTCCCTGGACCGGAATCAAGCATCCTAGGACCGGTTTCTGGCTATCAGCCGTCATCAGCCAGGATAGCTTGACTCCAGTGGCGTAGTGAGCACGGGTCCCACGTCTGGGAATACCCATCCCACTTAGGGCGAAAAGCGTTACAACAAACAAATGATGGACGGAATGCTGACAATGCAGACATTCTCCCCCAGTCAAGAGATCTGGGTTAAATCCATCGTTCTTTTGCCCACTACGCCACCCCAGTTTAGACATGGCCATATGCAAATCAGTCTTGACCCTGTGCCTCATGGGAACAGTCCAGCCCGAACTGCCAAGCCATGTCTTCCCTGGACCGGAATCAAGCATCCTAGGACCGGTTTCTGGCTATCAGCCGTCATCAGCCAGGATAGCTTGACTCCAGTGGCGTAGTGAGCACGGGTCCCACGTCTGGGAATACCCATCCCACTTAGGGCGAAAAGCGTTACAACAAACAAATGATGGATGGAATGCTGACAATGCAGACATTCTCCCCCAGTCAAGAGATCTGGGTTAAATCCATCGTTCTTTTGCCCACTACGCCACCCCAGTTTAGACATGGCCATATGCAAATCAGTCTTGACCCTGTGCCTCATGGGAACAGTCCAGCCCGAACTGCCAAGCCATGTCTTCCCTGGACCGGAATCAAGCATCCTAGGACCGGTTTCTGGCTATCAGCCGTCATCAGCCAGGATAGCTTGACTCCAGTGGCGTAGTGAGCACGGGTCCCACGTCTGGGAATACCCATCCCACTTAGGGCGAAAAGCGTTACAACAAACAAATGATGGACGGAATGCTGACAATGCAGACATTCTCCCCCAGTCAAGAGATCTGGGTTAAATCCATCGTTCTTTTGCCCACTACGCCACCCCAGTTTAGACATGGCCATATGCAAATCAGTCTTGACCCTGTGCATCATGGGAACAGTCCAGCCCGAACTGCCAAGCCATGTCTTCACTGGACCGGAATCAAGCATCCTAGGACCGGTTTCTGGCTATCAGCCGTCATCAGCCAGGATAGCTTGACTCCAGTGGCGTAGTGAGCATGGGTCCCACGTCTGGGAATACCCATCCCACTTAGGGCGAAAAGCGTTACAACAAACAAATGATGGACGGAATGCTGACAATGCAGACATTCTCCCCCAGTCAAGAGATCTGGGTTAAATCCATCGTTCTTTTGCCCACTACGCCACCCCAGTTTAGACATGGCCATATGCAAATCAGTCTTGACCCTGTGCCTCATGGGAACAGTCCAGCCCGAACTGCCAAGCCATGTCTTCCCTGGACCGGAATCAAGCATCCTAGGACCGGTTTCTGGCTATCAGCCGTCATCAGCCAGGATAGCTTGACTCCAGTGGCGTAGTGAGCACGGGTCCCACGTCTGGGAATACCCATCCCACTTAGGGCGAAAAGCGTTACAACAAACAAATGATGGACGGAATGCTGACAATGCAGACATTCTCACCCAGTCAAGAGATCTGGGTTAAATCCATCGTTCTTTTGCCCACTACGCCACCCCAGTTTAGACATGGCCATATGCAAATCAGTCTTGACCCTGTGCCTCATGGGAACAGTCCAGCCCGAACTGCCAAGCCATGTCTTCCCTGGACCGGAATCAAGCATCCTAGGACCGGTTTCTGGCTATCAGCCGTCATCAGCCAGGATAGCTCGACTCCAGTGGCGTAGTGAGCACGGGTCCCACGTCTGGGAATACCCATCCCACTTAGGGTGAAAAGCGTTACAACAAACAAATGATGGACGGAATGCTGACAATGCAGACATTCTCCCCCAGTCAAGAGATCTGGGTTAAATCCATCGTTCTTTTGCCCACTACGCCACCCCAGTTTAGACATGGCCATATGCAAATCAGTCTTGACCCTGTGCCTCATGGGAACAGTCCAGCCCGAACTGCCAAGCCATGTCTTCCCTGGACCGGAATCAAGCATCCTATGACCGGTTTCTGGCTCTCAGCCGTCATCAGCCAGGATAGCTTGACTCCAGTGGCGTAGTGAGCACGGGTCCCACGTCTGGGAATACCCATCCCACTTAGGGCGAAAAGCGTTACAACAAACAAATGATGGACGGAATGTTGACAATGCAGACATTCTCCCCCAGTCAAGAGATCTGGGTTAAATCCATCGTTCTTTTGCCCACTACGCCACCCCAGTTTAGACATGGCCATATGCAAATCAGTCTTGACCCTGTGCCTCATGGGAACAGTCCAGCCCGAACTGCCAAGCCATGTCTTTCTTGGACCGGAATCAAGCATCCTAGGACCGGTTTCTGGCTATCAGCCGTCATCAGCCAGGATAGCTTGACTCCAGTGGCGTAGTGAGCACGGGTCCCACGTCTGGGAATACCCATCCCACTTAGGGCGAAAAGCGTTACAACAAACAAATGATGGACGGAATGCTGACAATGCAGACATTCTCCCCCAGTCAAGAGATCTGGGTTAAATCCATCGTTCTTTTGCCCACTACGCCACCCCAGTTTAGACATGGCCATATGCAAATCAGTCTTGACCCTGTGCCTCATGGGAACAGTCCAGCCCGAACTGCCAAGCCATGTCTTCCCTGGACCGGAATCAAGCATCCTAGGACCGGTTTCTGGCTATCAGCCGTCATCAACCAGGATAGCTTGACTCCAGTGGCGTAGTGAGCACGGGTCCCACGTCTGGGAATACCCATCCCACTTAGGGCGAAAAGCGTTACAACAAACAAATGATGGACGGAATGCTGACAATGCAGACATTCTCCCCCAGTCAAGAGATCTGGGTTAAATCCATCGTTCTTTTGCCCACTACGCCACCCCAGTTTAGACATGGCCATATGCAAATCAGTTTTGACCCTGTGCCTCATGGGAACAGTCCAGCCCGAACTGCCAAGCCATGTCTTCCCTGGACCGGAATCAAGCATCCTAGGACCGGTTTCTGGCTATCAGCCGTCATCAGCCAGGATAGCTTGACTCCAGTGGCGTAGTGAGCACGGGTCCCACGTCTGGGAATACCCATCCCACTTAGGGCGAAAAGCGTTACAACAAACAAATGATGGACGGAATGCTGACAATGCAGACATTCTCCCCCAGTCAAGAGATCTGGGTTAAATCCATCGTTCTTTTGCCCACTACGCCACCCCAGTTTAGACATGGCCATATGCAAATCAGTCTTGACCCTGTGCCTCATGGGAACAGTCCAGCCCGAACTGCCAAGCCATGTCTTCCCTGGACCGGAATCAAGCATCCTAGGACCGGTTTCTGGCTATCAGCCGTCATCAGCCAGGATAGCTTGACTCCAGTGGCGTAGTGAGCACGGGTCCCACGTCTGGGAATACCCATCCCACTTAGGACGAAAAGCGTTACAACAAACAAATGATGGACGGAATGCTGACAATGCAGACATTCTCCCCCAGTCAAGAGATCTGGGTTAAATCCATCGTTCTTTTGCCCACTACGCCACCCCAGTTTAGACATGGCCATATGCAAATCAGTCTTGACCCTGTGCCTCATGGGAACAGTCCAGCCCGAACTGCCAAGCCATGTCTTCCCTGGACCGGAATCAAGCATCCTAGGACCGGTTTCTGGCTATCAGCCGTCATCAGCCAGGATAGCTTGACTCCAGTGGCGTAGTGAGCACGGGTCCCACGTCTGGGAATACCCATCCCACTTAGGGCGAAAAGCGTTACAACAAACAAATGATGGACGGAATGCTGACAATGCAGACATTCTCCCCCAGTCAAGAGATCTGGGTTAAATCCATCGTTCTTTTGCCCACTACGCCACCCCAGTTTAGACATGGCCATATGCAAATCAGTCTTGACCCTGTGCCTCATGGGAACAGTCCAGCCCGAACTGCCAAGCCATGTCTTCCCTGGACCGGAATCAAGCATCCTAGGACCGGTTTCTGGCTATCAGCCGTCATCAGCCAGGATAGCTTGACTCCAGTGGCGTAGTGAGCACGGGTCCCACGTCTGGGAATACCCATCCCACTTAGGGCGAAAAGCGTTACAACAAACAAATGATGGACGGAATGCTGACAATGCAGACATTCTCCCCCAGTCAAGAGATCTGGGTTAAATCCATCGTTCTTTTGCCCACTACGCCACCCCAGTTTAGACATGGCCATATGCAAATCAGTCTTGACCCTGTGCCTCATGGGAACAGTCCAGCCCGAACTGCCAAGCCATGTCTTCCCTGGACCGGAATCAAGCATCCTAGGACCGGTTTCTGGCTATCAGCCGTCATCAGCCAGGATAGCTTGACTCCAGTGGCGTAGTGAGCATGGGTCCCACGTCTGGGAATACCCATCCCACTTAGGGCGAAAAGCGTTACAACAAACAAATGATGGACGGAATGCTGACAATGCAGACATTCTCCCCCAGTCAAGAGATCTGGGTTAAATCCATCGTTCTTTTGCCCACTACGCCACCCCAGTTTAGACATGGCCATATGCAAATCAGTCTTGACCCTGTGCCTCATGGGAACAGTCCAGCCCGAACTGCCAAGCCATGTCTTCACTGGACCGGAACCAAGCATCCTAGGACCGGTTTCTGGCTATCAGCCGTCATCAGCCAGGATAGCTTGACTCCAGTGGCGTAGTGAGCACGGGTCCCACGTCTGGGAATACCCATCCCACTTAGGGCGAAAAGCGTTACAACAAACAAATGATGGACGGAATGCTGACAATGCAGACATTCTCCCCCAGTCAAGAGATCTGGGTTAAATCCATCGTTCTTTTGCCCACTACGCCACCCCAGTTTAGACATGGCCATATGCAAATCAGTCTTGACCCTGTGCCTCATGGGAACGGTCCAGCCCGAACTGCCAAGCCATGTCTTCCCTGGACCGGAATCAAGCATCCTAGGACCGGTTTCTGGCTATCAGCCGTCATCAGCCAGGATAGCTTGACTCCAGTGGCGTAGTGAGCACGGGTCCCACGTCTGGGAATACCCATCCCACTTAGGGCGAAAAGCGTTACAACAAACAAATGATGAACGGAATGCTGACAATGCAGACATTCTCCCCCAGTCAAGAGATCTGGGTTCAATCCATCGTTCTTTTGCCCACTACGCCACCCCAGTTTAGACATGGCCATATGCAAATCAGTCTTGACCCTGTGCCTCATGGGAACAGTCCAGCCCGAACTGCCAAGCCATGTCTTCCCTGGACCGGAATCAAGCATCCTAGGACCGGTTTCTGGCTATCAGCCGTCATCAGCCAGGATAGCTTGACTCCAGTGGCGTAGTGAGCACGGGTCTTACGTCTGGGAATACCCATCCCACTTAGGGCGAAAAGCGTTACAACAAACAAATGATGGACGGAATGCTGAAAATGCAGACATTCTCCCCCAGTCAAGAGATCTGGGTTAAATCCATCGTTCTTTTGCCCACTACGCCACCCCAGTTTAGACATGGCCATATGCAAATCAGTCTTGACCCTGTGCCTCATGGGAACAGTCCAGCCCGAACTGCCAAGCCATGTCTTCCCTGGACCGGAATCAAGCATCCTAGGACCGGTTTCTGGCTATCAGCCGTCATCAGCCAGGATAGCTTGACTCCAGTGGCGTAGTGAGCACGGGTCCCACGTCTGGGAATACCCATCCCACTTAGGGCGAAAAGCGTTACAACAAACAAATGATGGATGGAATGCTGACAATGCAGACATTCTCCCCCAGTCAAGAGATCTGGGTTAAATCCATCGTTCTTTTGCCCACTACGCCACCCCAGTTTAGACATGGCCATATGCAAATCAGTCTTGACCCTGTGCCTCATGGGAACAGTCCAGCCCGAACTGCCAAGCCATGTCTTCCCTGGACCGGAATCAAGCATCCTAGGACCGGTTTCTGGCTATCAGCCGTCATCAGCCAGGATAGCTTGACTCCAGTGGCGTAGTGAGCACGGGTCCAACGTCTGGGAATACCCATCCCACTTAGGGCGAAAAGCGTTACAACAAACAAATGATGGACGGAATGCTGACAATGCAGACATTCTCCCCCAGTCAAGAGATCTGGGTTAAATCCATTGTTCTTTTGCCCACTACGCCACCCCAGTTTAGACATGGCCATATGCAAATCAGTCTTGACCCTGTGCCTCATGGGAACAGTCCAGCCCGAACTGCCAAGCCATGTCTTCACTGGACCGGAATCAAGCATCCTAGGACCGGTTTCTGGCTATCAGCCGTCATCAGCCAGGATAGCTTGACTCCAGTGGCGTAGTGAGCACGGGTCCCACGTCTGGGAATACCCATCCCACTTAGGGCGAAAAGCGTTACAACAAACAAATGATGGACGGAATGCTGACAATGCAGACATTCTCCCCCAGTCAAGAGATCTGGGTTAAATCCATCGTTCTTTTGCCCACTACGCCACCCCAGTTTAGACATGGCCATATGCAAATCAGTCTTGACCCTGTGCCTCATGGGAACGGTCCAGCCCGAACTGCCAAGCCATGTCTTCCCTGGACCGGAATCAAGCATCCTAGGACCGGTTTCTGGCTATCAGCCGTCATCAGCCAGGATAGCTTGACTCCAGTGGCGTAGTGAGCACGGGTCCCACGTCTGGGAATACCCATCCCACTTAGGGCGAAAAGCGTTACAACAAACAAATGATGAACGGAATGCTGACAATGCAGACATTCTCCCCCAGTCAAGAGATCTGGGTTAAATCCATCGTTCTTTTGCCCACTACGCCACCCCAGTTTAGACATGGCCATATGCAAATCAGTCTTGACCCTGTGCCTCATGGGAACAGTCCAGCCCGAACTGCCAAGCCGTGTCTTCCCTGGACCGGAATCAAGCATCCTAGGACCGGTTTCTGGCTATCAGCCGTCATCAGCCAGGATAGCTTGACTCCAGTGGCGTAGTGAGCACGGGTCCTACGTCTGGGAATACCCATCCCGCTTAGGGCGAAAAGCGTTACAACAAACAAATGATGGACGGAATGCTGACAATGCAGACATTCTCCCCCAGTCAAGAGATCTGGGTTAAATCCATCGTTCTTTTGCCCACTACGCCACCCCAGTTTAGACATGGCCATATGCAAATCAGTCTTGACCCTGTGCCTCATGGGAACAGTCCAGCCCGAACTGCCAAGCCATGTCTTCCCTGGACCGGAATCAAGCATCCTAGGACCGGTTTCTGGCTATCAGCCGTCATCAGCCAGGATAGCTTGACTCCAGTGGCGTAGTGAGCACGGGTCCCACGTCTGGGAATACCCATCCCACTTAGGGCGAATGTATGCATTGTCAGCATTCCGTCCATCATTTGTTTGTTGTAACGCTTTTCGCCCTAAGTGGGATGGGTATTTCCAGACGTGGGACCCGTGCTCACTACGCCACTGGAGTCAAGCTATCCTGGCTGATGACGGCTGATAGCCAGAAACCGGTCCTAGGATGCTTGATTCCGGTCCAGGGAAGACATGGCTTGGCAGTTCGGGCTGGACTGTTCCCATGAGGCACAGGGTCAAGACTGATTTGCATATGGCCATGTCTGAACTGGGGTGGTGTAGTGGGCAAAAGAACGATGGATTTAACCCAGATCTCTTGACTGGGGGAGAATGTATGCATTGTCAGCATTCCGTCCATCATTTGTTTGTTGTAACGCTTTTCGCCCTAAGTGGGATGGGTATTCCCAGACGTGGGACCCGTGCTCACTACGCCACTGGAGTCAAGCTATCCTGGCTGATGACGGCTGATAGCCAGAAACCGGTCCTAGGATGCTTGATTCCGGTCCAGGGAAGACATGGCTTGGCAGTTCGGGCTGGACTGTTCCCATGAGGCACAGGGTCAAGACTGATTTGCATATGGCCATGTCTGAACTGGGGTGGTGTAGTGGGCAAAAGAACGATGGATTTAACCCAGATCTCTTGACTGGGGGAGAATGTATGCATTGTCAGCATTCCGTCCATCATTTGTTTGTTGTAACGCTTCTCCTAAAGTCCTGGCGGTGTATACGACTCACACTCCATCACGGTCAGCCTCAAATTGCACCTAGGTCCTGGTCTACTGAGACCAATAATGTTTGCGCTTTTCGCCTTTTGGTGCTATTCATACTTTAAAACTTACAAATTCATATCTCTGGTTTCCCTTGTTGGATTGTCATTTTAGGATAAAATTGTTTATTACAGTTTACTCTAGTTTTCTAATTTGATTTGGGATGTTCACTGTTTTACATTTTGACTTTCTTACTGATTTGGTACTGCATGAATACTTTACACATTGCCCTAAGTTAAGCCTGTCTGTTCTGTGCCATAGCTATTGTGGGTTGAGTTCAGGTTAATTTAGTGACTTTGAGGGTTCACCCTAACAAGGGTTGTGAATATTCCTTGAGGTGGGTATTCACTAGGTAGACCAGGCATCCCCGATTTGCCGGGACAGTCCAAGGATTTTGATCATCTGTCCAGGCAGATTTCACTAAATTCAGCAGTTTGCCCAGTTTTTAGAGAGGGTCGACTAAACAAGCTCCTATTTCTTCCAGTGTAGGATTAAGTACCAAAGTTTTCAGAAATCAATTTAATTAGCACTTATGATAGTCTGTGTAAAAGTGGAATTTCATTTATTACCCTTAGTGCCTCGATTCCTATGTTTTCTATGTTGGGGAGCACGGTCTTTTAAGTCATTCTGTGCTCCTTCGTCAATGTGAAACTGTAGTCCTGCTTCTACTTTTACAAAATGTCCTGGTTTTTTGGTTTTAAAAATAAGGTCACTCTAGTATTAACCCACCTCAAATAATCCAATTTCTTACAGAAACGTTTCACCATCTGCAATGACGTTCCAGTTGGAGAGGTATCTACCAATGCGGACCTATGGGTTTGAAGAGGATTGTATATTTAAAAAATGAAATTGTGGTAGCATCTAGGATCAGGAGACATCTAAGACAACCACTGTATTTAAAATACAATGTTTAACAAAATGTGTCAGTTATTGTTCTTCTATTCACAGATTTTCTACCTGTATTTTGTTGAGTTTTGATTGGGTTCTGTATTATTTGTTTTTGCCTGTATGGTTGTGTCTTAGCTTTTGCTAGAGGTTTAGAAGATATCTGCTGAGGTCATTGGGTTCTGGAATGGTGTGATGGAGGTTCTAGGGAGAGCAGTTACAGGAGGATTTGGTGGATGAAGCCAATAAAGGGTTTCCTTTTATCTGGTGGGTGTATCTTAATTTCACCACCACCATCACTTTCTTTCCTGTGAAGCCCCACATCACACTTATACCAATGTGCAATTTTGCTCTCCCCCAAATCCATATCCTCTTTTACATAATTCAAATCAACAACATTGCCATGTTAAGCCACCTTAGCCACAGATGTGCCCATGCTCTCACCATTGATCTGCCTGTGCATCTGTCCCCCTTACATCCTTCCACCTCATCACTTAACTTGCTGCCCCCAAATAGACCAAACCCTCACCTTGGCCTGACCTTGCGGAAGAGAGCATGCAATATTGTGGCTGTAACCCACTAACCATCTCCTTCTTGGGCCTTGGTAACCATAACCATGCCTGGTTAAAGATGGCAGGATTGATTAAATCGTCCCTACCTGCCTCGTGCAGGATGAGCGGGCACCCAAACTCAGTTTTCCATATTTTTTCCTTAAAATAACAAAAGCCACTGTCTCAATTTAAATGTGGCCTACCTGAAACAGCTAACTCTACCTTACACCTAACAGTAGAGAAGGACCTGGCAGAGATTCACCCAGAACTCACTGCAATATCCTACCAAAACCAACCGCCCCTGCCCCCTCAGATCTACTGACCTATCACCACCCTGACCCATGTGGTCAGTTCGACTTGCCTTAAAAACAAATGGGAGATGTAATTCTGACTTCCTTCCCTCTGGGCACACATTTGAAATCCAAATCTTAAAATGATACTCACACCCCACAGTAAGGATTGTGACTATGTTTGCAATTTGTGTTGAACAGCACTGGAATGACGTAATGAAGCCACTGTATTACAAAATCTCAAAGGCATAATTCCTGTGGCATAATTTTGCTCACAACACCAGCCATACAATTGTAAAACGTAGATTACTGAATATAAAAAATACAGCTCTAGGCAAGATTGCGGCTTTTATGAGCAAATATTATGCAGCCCTCCTCCCCAATGTGTCTGAGCCTTAATTGATAAAACATGTAATTGATCACACCCTGTAAGACTATGGTGCCCACTTCACTTCCAGTCACTACATACATTCTCTCCAGTCCTGCGTGTTCGCATACTAACCAGTTTTTTCAGGTGTGTTAGTCTAACTGGCTCATTGGAAGTAAAACAAGACTACAAAACCCAGAATGCTTTAGGTTATCACATGAAAGCCTGGAACTGGAAAGACCACCCGTAATCACCTGGAAGCAGGTGGTCACCCTAAGTGTGAAGCCTTCAGTAGAGCTGTTGAACAAGTGCCTTTAAACGTCCCAATGATGAATTTAAAACAAACAGGGCACCTCAGACTGGTAAGGCGATGGACTGTACCTGTAGCTGAAGCTATCACACGCATCGCTTGTTGCATTCACAGCCGTGTAATTTGGCAAGCCCTCAGATCTGTTATTTTATCTCTAATAAGAAACACATAGGATGGATAAGCATAGCCCGGTAGCTTCTAAAAAACAAAGAAGCACATTCCAAATGTATACAGAAAATCTGCTTTACAAGTCTTAAGGGGGGGGGGGGGGTCTGTCCAGACGTGTCAAATCCCAAGTCAGCAAGCATGTACCGTCCTCAAGCAGGGCCCAGTAGCCAGCACAATTGTCACATACATCCTCTCAATTTGAAGTCAGAGAAAGATCAAGTTCCCTCCAAGACTCAGCCTGACTTTTGACCTCTGTCTTTAAATGCACAGCAAACGTGACAAGATAAGAACAAGATTTAAAGGCCTGTTTACAGAAAGCGACTTTATGGAAAAATACAGTAAACAAGGTTTAGGCAACGGGAGGGACGAACTGAACCTGGAGAGCCTAAAGCAAATAAAGCCAGAAAGTGTGAGTTACAAACCACAAAGCCAATGGTAATTACCAAGTGGAATCCATTCCTAGGTCAACATTCTGATATTCCCCAAGAGGTCTTTAGCAAACCAGACATCTGCACGGTCTGGTAGGTTGCCACCTAAAAATGTCTCTACTCGTAGATAATATCCTATGTTTTTTAACAGATCCTGTGATGTAGATCTCCAAGCTAATGACGGACCAAAAAAAAATGTGGGTTTTGTCGGGTTTCAAGATTAAGTGTCAGAAGTCCAAAGTTGTGGGAGTGGCAAAAGGTGTCAGGTGGGAAGAAACAAAATACTGACAGGTTATGGTTTTGGAGAGACCAATTTGGACATTGACTATTTAAGAGTAGTTCTCAACCCCACCAGTATCTCAGGTCTATAATGGTGATCTACCACTATTACTTGTTTTATTTAAAGACCTCTACAGAGGGGATAAACTAGAATTGTCCTGGAATGGCATGATAAAGTGCCTTATGAGGGTAGACTGTGAGTCCTTGAAGTTGATAGGTACATTTCTACATGACAGCTTGCGCCTGCTCTGGTAAACCAGGCTTAAAACTGGAACAGGAAATGTGTAAAATACCTACTGTGGCTACCTCCCAGAACTTATAAACATAAGGGCCCCCTCCGGTTCTCTACTACAATTACTGCGACTTATTGGAACAGAGCGGTTTTATACCCATCGGTTAACTAGTTACTCTTCACCTATAACACCAATCATCTGCATACCAGATTTGTTACCGGAATTGAATGATAGTGGATAGTTGTGGCTGTCGGGAGGTTGTCCCCCTCACTCTAGTACTATTTGCTAACGGCTTTATAACAACCAGAGAACAATGTGCTCTCAATTTCCAGCTGGGCCCAAGAGATGTGTAGAGATTGACCCACAACTTCACTGGGCGAGACAGGAGAAAGTATGACTGGGTGACTGCAGAGACACTACAAAAGAGGAATTAGAACGGCGGGCCGGCATCGGCCACGCCAAAAGTATGGCGGTCGAGCCGGCCCCCTCCGCGACGGTGGGGGGGGGGGTGCCTTTCGCGCACCCTGGTGATGCGGCGGCCTCCACCCCCCTCTACCCCCATAGGTCCCGGGCTTGGGCGCGACCCGGAAGTGATTCGAATCACTTCCGGGTCGCGCCGATGGGCAAACGTCCGTCCAGGGCTATAAAGGGGCTGGGGAGCCCAGGAAGCCGCCTCTTGGTTCCTGGCTCCCCAGCTTGCCCCCCCCCCACGCCTCGCTAAGAGGCGTTAACATTTTTACGAGCTGCATCGAACATGTATCACATATTAGCTGTGGGGAGTCATTTCAGACACTCATGTATGTTAAGATGTAACAGGAAGAACTTCAGATAAAAATTTCTGACATCTCATGGATATTTATTTGGCAGACAGCAGCCAACACAGTATAGAGAAAATTCATTCATAGTAATGTTAAGATGTTACCTTACATCAGCGAGACTGAAGGCGATGTTTGGTAGTACTGATACTTGCTGGAAAGAGTGCAATGAGCCGGGCTGATATCTTCATATGCGGTGGAAATGTGAATGAATTGAAATCTTCTATGATGCGTTCTTGTCTCTTATCAAAGAAATCGCAAATTAACAGCTGCATGTAGCCTGCTCATAGTCTACCATGGTGATGCTGATGGTGACAGCCTCTAGACTTTGTCCTCTATGACTAGTAAATTGAGTGCTTATCTGTCACTAGCAACCAAATTCTCAATAGCCAAAAAATGGAGCGCTCCTTTCCTCCCAACCATTGATTTCCAATGGACCATATGCGATGGAAAATTTGAGAGCAATAGAAAGATATGAATTGGCCCAATACAAGATAGCATGAGTCCCCTTCCACATTTATGTGAAGCAACACATCTTGAGAGTGCGTTTGCATCCCCTGCCAAGTTGATTATTGCAGCTGGTGTGGGGCCCTCTAAAGAGGTCAGCAAGGTGCCCTGATTCAATTCAAGTGGAAGACAGACTGCTTTTGTACAGACAGTAGCTGCTTGAGATGTGTGGGAGATTACCATATTAGTCTATTACCTCTTTATTCTATTGAGAGTGTAAATCCAATTAGTTTACAAACCTCCAAACTGTATATTATAAGTGGCACTGTTGAATGACCTGAAGCGTTGGGACACAGGAACTATGATGTTACACTATAGGTTCTGTATGTTAGATGGTTTTTTAATAAGGTTAATCTTGAAGCTGAAGATTGGTGTTTGGATATACACAATGAAATAAGGTGCTTTTTCCAACTAAATACAAACACTGCAAGGGTAGAAAATGTCTGGGAGGCTTTTAAAGCAACCATCCGTGGTTATATAACCTCTAAAGATATAGCAATAAGTCGCTCTCAAAACGCAAGTAGGATACAACTAGAACTAGATGTCAATCAGGCTAATGTGCAATGTATACAGAATAAAAACACTAAGAATAAATTGGTGCTTAGACTAGCACGAATACCCATGCAAGATTATTATGCCAAAGGGTTTTTGGCCATTTCTGCATACCTTCAAAAAATATACGAGGAGAGTGAGTTTTCTGGAATTTTTTTATCTTGGCAAGCAAGAGAGGGGCAAGCACAAAATAGGATTATATCCCTGGCAGATAAGGATACAAAAATCCATACTACAAACGAGACACAAATAAAATAGAGTTGTTTTAATCATTACAAAGCAATTTACTCTGTAAGACAGGAGGTGGATATTTCAAGACTCAGGGACTTTCTTAGTAAACTTTCAATCCCGAAACTGTAGATAAGGCATGTAAAAGACTTGGTAGCAGACATCACGTTTAAAGAAATGGAAGACATAGTAAAATCTATGGCTAATTGGAAGGCATGTGGAGCAGACAGACTGCCAGCTGAATTATATAAAAAATTTGCCTTTGTATTAAATCCTAAACTGGTGAAATTAGCTAATCATATTTTAAAAGGTGGCGGGACTCAGCCTTCCTTTTGAACAGCAGTCGTTGTAAGCTTCTTGAAGAAAAATAAAGACAACATTAACTCATATAGCCATATAAGCCTTTTAAATGTTGACTACAAAATTATAACTAAGCTTGTAGCAAATACAGTGAGTAAGTGCATAGGTTCAATTATACATTCAGACCAGCATGGATTTGTGCCTGGGAGGCCGATATTTTTTAATTCTAATTTCTTGATCGAAGCCTTTTAGTCAAAATAAAATCCCGGCTCAGGTCATGCTGCTAGATGCCGAGAAGGCTTTTGATCTCGTATGTTGGGAAAGCCTTTTTTATTATTCTCACTGAGTTTGGGTTTCCTGCTAAGTTTATCAATATGATATCTGATTTTTATAAAGGGGCCTACGCGCAAATAATGATTAACTCTACCAATATTGGTAAGTGTACAGTCAATGGAGGAAAAAGACAAAGCAAGGCTGTCACCCATACTCTTTGCTCTATTTATAGAGCTGTTAGCAATAGCTGTTCGCTCACATGTTATATATAACACCTTCTCTGCCCCGGATGACAAACATAAAACTTTACGCTGATGATATAGCTTTGTTTCTTAAGCCCAATTCAGAGATTCAAAAGAGCATATTCGAAACTTTTATAGCATAAATACATTAGAAATTGAGATTTGACTATGGAATAATGCACTCTACACTTTAGTAACCAAATTCCTCTTCTCAGTTAACCCATAGCCTATATATATCTTGGAATAAATGTTTCAGAAAATGCAAACAACTTATATGTTCTGAATTACGCTCCTTTAATTAACAAAATAATAATCTAACCCTGTCAATGATGGGACGGGTCGCGTTGACTCACATGTCAATCCTGCCCCTGTGCAATTTTTTGTTTTCTTCCATTCCCAATGCAGTACAGATGACATATTTTAAAGAAATACAAGTTATGTTTTCTGCCTTTTTATGGGCTAATAAAACATCTAGATTAGCATTGGATACACTTTATACACCAGTAAAAGGTGGCTTGGCTCTTCCTGATTTGAAAGAATATTATTTTGCGAATGTTGCACACATCACATATAGATTGTTTAAGTAAATAGGTTTGATAAATTTTTTTTATTTGATTTTTCAAGAATATGACATTGTCGATTTTTTTATGCCTAACGAAAGTTCCCTAAATAGTTAGATACAAGACTTTACAGTGAATCATTAAAAGTAGACAGCAATTTCTTCAGCATTACGCTATTCCCTGGAGTGACTTCCTTGATGTTTATTTTGAGGAGTATCCTCTTATATATAAGATAGGTGCTTCCAGGTGGGAGAGCAATGGTTACTGCAAGATATGAGATTTTCTAGATGGAAATTAGAAAAGTTGGAGCAACGTAGAACGTAGCATTAAGTATTATAAAGAAGCGATGCAATGGTCTTTTATTAGGATTAGGCATTCCCTGCGAGACTAAAACACCAGACACATAATTGCAACTATAGAACTCGCTGAGGATTTGATAGAATCTAGGACCCGTAAATTCATTGATTGCTTGGTCTCGTCTTTAAGCAAACATAGGGCAGTTAAACTCTATGAAAAGGTGCGAGGAAAATGGCAGTCCAAAGAAAATCTCCAGATATCCACTTCAACTTGGTATAGGATTAGCAAATTTAATTTTACCTTGCTGAAAGAGGCCCACCTGCGACAAATGCAATTTTATACTAACTGACTTCTTTATAGAACTACAGCTTTCCTCCATAAAATTAATCCACAGATTTCTGCTAATTGTTGTAGGTGTGATGTGGAGGGTTGCCCAAGGTTATAACAGTTTTGGTTTGAGATTAATCAGTTCTGTACTCAAACACTACAATTGAAGTTTCCGTTAAATGTTCAGACAGCAGTTTTAGGGTACTCATCTGACCTAAATCTTTGCCTTTTACAAAACAAACAACTGTATATTATTGTTTGAATAGCCAGATCCTTAATTCTTCAAAAGTGGCAATCTGAGGAAATTCAAGCTTTCAACATCTGCGCTCTAAATTATGTAGCATCAAGGAGTCAGAAACAAGATATGCATTAAATTCTGGGTCATACAGGAAATTTCTAAAACTTTGGGAAATATTCGGTTAAGCAGTTAATTGACATATGTGAAGCACAAGGTGGGGCTTTCACGTGTCATTGTATTAATGTATTAATTTATTTAACTGGCAAATTTTTTAATTCATATTTTGAAGTTATTCCTAAATGTTAAAAAGGATGGTGATGATGTAATTACTTTTGCTTTTGTTTTTATGCTATTATGAACCTTGCAATGGATGAATTCTCTATATAAAAAAAAATATTTAAAAAAAGGTTCTGTATGTCCTTGGTATAATACATTTTAGGTAAAGTTGTTAAAAAATATTACACATCATACCAATGCGGGTTTAAAGTTAGAAATATGGAGCAGGCCCTAGGACTAAAAACCTGGTGGGATCCGATGTGGTTGGCTAATAGAGGATCGTGGTAAAATAAACTACCTGCTCTTGGGATAGCCATGTCTGATTAAGAGTTGATGAAAGCTGTATATTTTCCTGCATAAATCCTTTTTTGTCACTCTCAGTACAATCGTGAGTTGCTTGATATCACTTCCTAGGATGTCATGCGAGTGCTCATACATGGTAGTGCTCCCAATGTAGGTAGATATGCTTGATTTGTAAGCACTAAACTACTTTATCATAAATTTCCCCCACTTAAAACTTCCCCCACCACAATGCAAGTTAACAGGGAAATGAAATACCTCTCATTATTCTCCCTAAACCTCCCTTAGATTTGTTCCCAGGTGTTGGCCTCTTGGCTGCTGATAGGGGCGTCCTGACACTGAGAGAAACAGAGAGCTCTGTACATTTACTGCTGGTACAATTCCAGAGACACTAGCTGGCTTTATCTCATCCTACCAACTGTCACTCTACCAATAGGTGTATTTCTACTACTGTTGAGAGAAATTGCTGTCCCTGGGTTTCATTAATTATACAGCTGTTGCAAATACAGCTTGTTCTATACTGTTGCCTGGTGCCAACATACCTGTCAACTCACCTTTAATGGCAGGTGTTCTCCTCTTTTCAATAATACACAACTTCCTAAAAGGCAACTTGCCTCCATAGATTTCCAGTCAGTCACCCTCTTTGCAAACCAACATCACTGTCCAATAACCATGGGCAAAGGCAATAGGTCCAGTGTTGGCTGTCAGCCTTTTGGCTTTGACGATGCTTGTTTTGCTTTGTAATGTTTTTTGTAAAACTTTTATTGTCGGAGGAGCTGCCAGACTTTCACCTATATTGAATAAAATAGCTAAAAGCAAAAATATTTTGGTCTCACAAACCACACATTTCCATAGTAGTCCCAGGCATTGAAAAGAACTGATTTGTGTGCAGATGTGTTCCTTGTGAAATAGGAGAATTATGTCACTCACAATGAAATTAGCCAATAGCTGAAGTGGGCTGGTCCATTGTCCCATGCTGTATGCTTGCCCCATGCTGTATGCTGAAGCGGGAGGAGCAAAAATGTGAATGACACAACCTCAAATCAATGGGCTGAGGGCTGGCTGAAAGCCCCTATAAGTAAATTAGATAAGTGTTGGAGATGGCCCTTTTTGCAGGGTTATCCCCAAACTTTTTGCTTCTTCCTCCTATTTTTTTCCTGACCTGCTGTTGTTGGTTTTAGGACTCTGGGCACTTTACCAATGCTAACCAGTGCTAAAGTGCATATGCTCCCTGTGAAATTGCGTTATGGATTGGTGTTTCCATGATTGGCATATTTGATTTACTTGTCTGTCCCTAGTAAAGTGCACTGAGTGTGCCAGGGCCTGTAAATCAAATGCTACTAGTGGGCCTGCAGCACTGATTGTGCCACCCACATGAGTAGCCCTGAAAAGGTAACTCAGACCTGCCATTGCAAAGTCTGCACATAGTATGTAACTGCCATGTCAACCTGGCAAGTGCCCCCCCCCCCCCTTGCTAGGCACTACCCTTCCCTTTTCTTACATGTATGGGATGCCGCAGTCAGCCAGAACTATTTGGATTTGTTTGTTCACAACGCCGTGATATCCCTAGAGGGAGCTATTGACTTCAAGGAACTGTTTTTCAAGATTATTTTAATAACTGAAGATTTCTAAGTACTGTATTGTGGATTTTTATCGTTTTTGGTCTAGTCTTAAGTACATAAAAATATTGGATAATTTTCTAAACTGGTGTGGTGTCCTTTTGTAGTGCTTACACTATTACGGTGTGCAAATACTTTACACACTGCCTTTAAGATAAGCCTGACTGCTCGTGCCAAGCTACCAAGGGAGTGGGTGGGCACGGGTTATTTTAGGAGTGTAACTCCCTTATTCTGACTAGGAAGAATGGTCCCTATTTGGACAAAGGTACTTACCTCTGCCAACTAGAGACCCCCATTTCTAACAAAAAGTAAATGGAAGGAGTCATAGTCCTGGGGCCTACGCCTCTAGCTTGGGCTCTAATTCTGGTTTTGACTGACTTTCCCTAAGTGTGGGCCAGACCTCTAATCCCACAGGGAAAATATCAATTTGCATCTACATATTGCATATTTCATCAATAGTAGTTTATTCCTTTGATATTTATATTAACATTTTCAAATTGTGGATAGCAACAATAAGCCAACAACGAAATAAACTGCTACTGATGAGATATAGAATATGTAGATGCTTTAATAATTGAAGATTTGAGATTGAGATATTCTAATTTGTTACTACCCTATAATCCTCTTTCATCCCTATAAGTATAGTATACATATATATGTAGTTGTGGGGGCATAAATATGATATTGAGCGACTGTTCATTATGTTGTGTTCACCATGATTTCATTAGCAATGTAGCTGTACAAACCCTGGCTTCTGCACGTGGCCAGGAGGAGGGTATAAAGTCTGAGAACTGTTTATGCTTCTTAGCTTCGCCTTTGTTTTTCAAGAACAGAGGAAACAGGTAGATAAGAAGCAGATTGGAAAGGACGATAACAGCAGATGTCGAAACCGCACCTGTTCTCACACCATGATAATGTATTAATTCTCTGCTAAGATTCCTGTTTGTGATTGTACAAAGGGTAACTTACTGAACCAACTGTCTACACACACGCCTGACTCAGCTATTTCAATGTATGTCAATGTAGTCCAAACAGTATATAAGGATTGAGCCAGCTGCGTCTGGCAAAGCATACTCAAGGCTGAGCTTAAATAAACATACCTCCATGACTGTGTTTGATGCTGTCTCAAATAAACAGACAATTGTGCCTGATTTGTGCGTTCGCACAGTGTAGTAAAATCAATGCTTAATTTGAGTCTGTGTTTTGGAGTGGGGGCCTCCAGGCCCTCAGTTTTGGGAACGCATTTAGTCGTCTCATTAGACATTTACCCAGAGCAAAAGAGGGAAAAACAAAGCGGAAAGATGGAGGAAGAGAAAGACAGATAAAAAACATCATAAAGGGAGAAAGCAGGGGGGGCGTAGCTAGCAGCCGAAGATGGCAGACGTCTGGTAGACGAGCTCCAGGCCGGGGGCACCATTATCCTGTAATTTGCCGATCTTCTATATGCATGGGCAGCTTCTAAATCCCGGGCGCTGCCTCTGGGGGCCTGTGGGTTGGTCTGGTGTTCCCGCGACTGCTGCACTGATCGCCGTCGCCGGCTGCGGCTCTGTCTCCAGCTTCGCGCCGCTCCAGGCCTGGCTGTGAGGTGACGATCTGCGTCCACGGGGCTGAGGTGCGGCGGAGGCCCCCCAACGTGAGGCGACGTGCGGCGACGTGCGGCGGCGGCCCGCACTTGAGCTCCCGGACTGCGCCTGGTGAGTGACGGCCGGCAATTGGACCCGGGTGGCCTTGGTCCCCTGTGGTGTGCCTCCTTTGCGCCCGCCTGCGATTCACCGCTAATCCTCCGGTGTGGTTCCCTGGGTGCCGGCTGGAGTGTCCGGTGTGCCTACACCCGCCCGCAGGCCTCAGCTTGCAGGGGCGCACCGTCAAACCTGTCCTGGCCGCCTGGGTCGATATGCCCCCGGGCACGCTGAGCGGCCTGACAACGTGCTGAGCCGGGATCCCGTGGTGGCCCTGGTGACGTTCTGGTCCTGGGGGCCTCTTCGCGCCACGGCTCGGTGGCGGTGGGCGGAGGCCCTGTGGGGGCCCGTGGTGGCTGGGGGCTGCCTCCGGAGAACTGCTGAGACTGGACGGCCCGCTGGGGCCCCCCCCGGACTCCACTGCTCGCCCGCTACTGGGTACCCGTTGGCGGTGGTCCACCCCCGGGTGGTAGCGGAGGTGTCCGGGGCGACGACTTCTGGCCGGGTGGTGACTGACTGCGATGGGGGCTACCGTGGTGGCCCTGAGACCCGTGGGTGGACACCCACTTGGAGGAATACGCTGGTCTGTGTGGTGCTGCTGAGGGAGGATACGCGTGAAGACAGCACTGGTGGCGGTAGGCCTCGGTCCGACGGCTTTCTTCGCGCCACGCACCGGTGGTGGACCAGCAGCCCTGTGTTGGTGGACTATTTGCTGGGGCAGATGTCTGTGGCTGGTGCCTGGAACCCTGCCTGCGGGAGGGCAGTGACTGTGGTGCCATAGTGGAGCCCTAATACCTGTTAGACTTTGATGACCCTTGATGGACTGGCTTTATTCTGAGCGGCTCTTTCCTTACATTTCCTTAAGTGCCAGAATACTGTATCTACTTGTTATCCTGCTCGCCTTGTGGGGTTTTGTGCCTGATCCGGGGGCGGATACGGAGGTCCACATCGGAACCCAGAGTGTTGTTCTTCCCTCTGCCTGTCGCTCGGCATAGTTCCTGGGGCAGGAATCCTCCAGAGTACGCCCGGCCTTTCCAGATTGTGTGCTTCCCTCTTCACCTTGGCGACGCAATGGGAAGGGTCAGGCCCAGGGTGCCTGTGCGGCCGACTGGGGAGAGCTCTGTGTCACACTCCCCGGACCGCGCTGGTGGACGCCCGGGCCCATCAGCAAGGGGGGGTCACCTACTCCGTCCCCGGACAAACTGGATGTGATCCTCAAAGAGATCAGAGACACTCGTTTGGCGTTGGAGGGCCAGCTGGGAGTGATCTCCGTAGACCTGAATCTCCTGAAAGATGACCACAGGAAGCTGGCAGACAAGGTGAGGCACACGAACCAGACGGTGGAGCCGTTGATATCCCAGGTGGCGACTCATACCGAACAGCTTACCCTCATGCACCAGCAGATCGATGCCCTGCAGGCGCGGGCTGACAATGCGGAAGGGCGCGCACGTCACAACAATCTCCGGATAGTGGGATACCCGGAGGGCGTGGAGGGCCCGAACCCCACGACTCACATCGAAAACTGGCTGCGAACGGTGGTGGCCCCTACTGGTCTCTCCCCCCACTTCACTGTGGAAAGGGCGCATCGCGTTCCTGCGAGACAACCTCCTCCAGGAGCCAACTCCCGCCCTATTTTAGCACGTATCCTCAATTATAGGGATCGTGATCACCTGCTAAAGGCTGCCCGAGACAGTGGTCCAATACTCGTGGACAACGCCACCGTCCTTATCTTCCCGGACTAAACGCAGGCAGTCCAGCGAAAGCGCTTCTCCTTCATGGAGGTGAAGGCACGGATCCGAGCTGCGGGCCTCCCCTTTGCGCTACTCTTCCCGGCCAAACTGAAGGTGGTCCATCAACAGCGGTCTATCTTCTTCGACACGCCGGACAGTGCATGGGACTGGCTGGACAGAAACTTCCCGGAGGTTCTCCCGGCTAGGCGGCTGGATTCTTCACTGCCGCAATCGCAGAGACCCCCACAAAGGCGGAAAAAGACTATGCTAACGCAGAGCACGACCTCCAGCGTTCCGCCGCAGCAACAAATCCGAGAGGGTCAACGTGAGGCACTGTGCTCGGCCTCATCCCTTCGCTCCACCCGGCCACCGATCAGCACTAGTCCGTCCTTAGGAAATTCCTCTGACACGATTGGGAGCGTGACACTATTCCCGTCGGATTCCACTCACCTAAGCAAAGACCCCCTAGAGTGCCTCCCGGACTGACATTCTGACTTCCTCTCTTTATTGCGGGGTTTGTTCTCTGGAGGCGAGCTTTGGGAGTGAACACCCCCTCACTGCTTGTCTGAGGCATCTCCTATGCATTTAGCTTACCTCAGTGTGCCATTGGACCATATTGCAAAATCCGGTTATGCATGAGTAGTTCCCCGGCCTGCCCTGTCTTGGGCACTTCCACGATTTGTACACGCTACTGATAACTCAGTGTGAAGTTAACTTTGTCCCCCACTAGGCGATAGCACTAGTTCTGGTTCTGCAGTTATGATTCGTTTACAGTTTGGTCGGACGTGGTTGGGGCGTTGGACCCAGTATTGGGTAACAAGGTTTTTGTTTACAGGTTTGCCGCACGGTCTGAGAGGAGGGGGGATGGTGGTGGGGCGGGGGGGGGGCTGGGGTGGAGGGGTGATTTTCTCCTGGTACGATGACAGTCCCAAGGTCGTAAGTCCTCATCTCTTGGAATGTGAGGGGCATGGGCTCCATTCAGAAACGCCACCATGTAGTGGCCCAGTTGCACTGCCGTAAGGCTCAAATAGTATGTTTTCAAGAAACTCACCTGGTCCATTCCGAGTCCCTGAAATTGCAAAAACGTTGGAGAGGTCATTTCTATGCCACTGCATACTCCGCCTTTTCTAGAGGGGCTGCAATATGGCTCCGGGCAGGAGTCCCCTTTTCTTTGTTAGAGAGCCGGATTGATGATCTGGGTAGGTATGTGTTGTTGTGGGGCCTATTAGATGGCTCGCCCGTAGTGCTGGGCTCTTTGTACGCCCCTAATGTAGATCATGTACAATTCCTCTCCCGGGTCTCCTTAGCCTTGTCTGATTGGAGTGATTGTCCATGGTTGCTTGGTGGAGATTTGAATGCTGTCTTTGATGTTGAGCTAGATCGTTCTCACCCCCTATTGGCTGGTACTGCTGCGCGGACCGGTGCCGTGGCCTTGGGTCAGTGGGCACGGGGTTGGAACTTGCTGGATCTTTGGAGATCGCAACATCCGACTGCTAGGGACTACTCCTTTTATTCTTACCCCCATCACTTGCATACACGCCTGGATTACTTCTTGGGTTCGCCGACTTTGCTTTGTCCTTTGCTGTCTCCCACTGCACTTATTTGGGCAAAACACTATACGACCACAATCCTATCGAATTGTGCCTTCAGTGGGGCCGTCCCCGGCGCCGATACCGACTTGGAGGATGCAACCCCTTCAATTAGAAGACCAGGTCTTCCGTGATACATTACAAACGGCGATCACCACATACTTTGCTGTTAACGAAGGTACTGCCTCGACACATTCCCTAGAATGGGAAGCTTTCAAGGTCTCTATACGGGGGGTGTCCCTGAGCTCCTAGGTGGGGGCCCGTAGGGAAGTGATCCGGGACCTAACGGACCTGGAGGCAGTGCTGCTGGAACATGAAGTAGCGGCCCAACTGGACGAGCAGGCCGAGGAATCCTTGCAGATGGCCAGAATTAAGTAAGCGGAAACTCTAGAGCGTCTTCGCTTATTAGATTATAGGGCGTACACCCAGCGCACGCACTCGGAGGCTGACAGAGCAGGCACGTTATTAGCGCGGCTTATTGCCCCCCCCAACTTGTCCTACTCCCATCCTGTTTATTAATACCGCACAACACGGACAGGTCCAGACTCAATTGGGGATAAACTTGGCGTTTCGGACCCATTACGAGACACTCAATGGGGCGCACTCAACACCGGGTGCAGAGGATGTGACTGAGTTTCTGGCGCAGGCGAACTTACCAGTGCTGTCTGCAGCAGAAATTCATGACTTACAGGTGCCGATTACCCCGGCCGAGATCAGAGTAGCTATTAAGTCGTTAGCCCGTGGGAAGACCCCTGGCTCCGGCGGGCTACCCATTGAATTTTACTCCACTTTCTCACCTCTCTTAATCCCCAAACTACTTCAACTCTATATGACATCACTCGCAGAAGGGAGGTTGCCCCCTACCACTCAGGAGGTGATCGTCACATCCCTCTTAAAGCCGGATAAAGATCCCCTAGATATGTCATCCTATCAGCCTCTGTCGATCCTTAATACAGAATATAAAATTCTTAGTAAACTCCTTGCTAACCGCCTTCTCCCAATGCGGCTTTGTCCCACGGCGGAGTACATCGCGGAATCATCGGCGCTTTCACGCCCTCTTGCATGCCTCCGGGCTCCGACCACCGAGGGCAGGGTGTCTATCCTTGGACATATCGCAGGCCTTCGACACTCTAAGTTGGTCTTATATGCTGGAAGTGTTGGCTAAAATGGGCGTTCCCCCAGAACTATGTGCCTGGATTCAGCTGCTCTACACCGCCCCCACGGCCAGGGCGAAGACAGGTTCGATTATCTCCTCGGCCTACCCTATCTTCCGGGGTACGCGCCAGGGTTGCCCATTATCGTCTATATTGTTTGTTTTGGCGCTTGAGCCTCTGGCCCAGAACCTTAAGCGGGCCATGGTCCCCCATGTCATTCAGATGGAGGGTGTCCTGCATTCAATCTCGCTTTACGCTTTACGTGATCTCCAGGCCGACATGAGGGAAGTGGCAAATCTTTTTCTTCACTTTGGGGAGGTTTCCAGGTTGCACCTCAATGCTTCCAAATCTATTGCCTATTCCTTCAGTGGCACGCTCACGGCTCCGGAGCTACGTTTTGGGCCTTTGTCCTTCAGGGTGGCACCAGTCACTTTTAAGTACTTGGGGATTAATATCTATCGGTCCGTGCCGGATGTCATAGCAGGCAACCTGGTACGCACAATCTCTTCCATACGTTCCCAAATTACATTTTGGAATACATTGCCTCTTACCATCGCGGGACGGTTGGCGATATCTAAGATGGTGATGCTGCCTCACCTGCTTTACCATTTCATCAACATCCCAGTGGTATACCCCGCTTGGATCTTTCGAGAGTTGGATACCCTGCTGATCTCGCTGATCTGGGGTCCAGGGAGGCATAGGGTGGCATTAGCTAAGCTGCGGATCCCGAGTGGCGCCGGCGGTATGGGAGCGCCCGACTTCATGGTATATTGCATTGCTGGTCAGCTGCAGTGGATGGCCTACTGGCTGGCCGGGAAAAACCTGTTTGAAATAGGCTACACTCCGACCCAACTAGCGCGTGGTACCTTGCAGTCGTTGTTGTGCCCCGGTGCCCCTAAGCCATCGGACCCCCCGGCCCTACTGAAGATAGCGCTTCATTATTGGACAAGGGCATGTAAGTATGCTAAAATCCAAAATCCATATTCTCCCAATATACCGCTGTTTGGCCTCCCACGAGGCAGGGAATTCTGAGTGCCGGTCGATTACGGAATTGGGCACAACAGGGGGTGGAGACAATAGGAGCCTTTTTTCAGGAAGGCAGTTTGATGCCCCACGTGGACTTTGTGCGGGTGAACGTGGTACCCGATACTCAGTTTCTGCTCCATGCGGTGATCTCCCGGTATATTCGGGCACAGTGGCAGGTGACATCTGTAGAACCCTCAACATTCCACCTCCTGCGCTCCCTCCACATAATGGGCCATGGACTTTTCCTGGTTCGTTGGCTTTACCGTGGCCTCCGAGAACACACACAGATTTCCTTGGCTCCTCTCAGGTTGCGGTGGGAAGCGGATTTGTCCCGGGCATTTCGTGATAGAGAGTGGACCTATATACTGGAAGTGTCCCGCAATTGTAGGTTGAAAACTATTCAATTGTTTGTCCTCCACAGGGCTTACCTTACACCCCATACACTAAGTAAGATGTACAACACAGCGGGGGCGGAGCTAGCTCGCGACCAAGATGGCCACTTGAGCCGATAGCTCCGACAGTCCACAAAACGATTTGTCAATTTATCCTGCAGCTGTGCATACTTTCGCCGAGTATTGGTGATTTTTGACCCCCTGGTGATCTACGGTGCGGAACGAGCGGGGAGGGACTGACCTACCTGCCCCCTGGACGGTGTCTCGGCCTGGCGCTGTGAAGTAAGCAACCAACGCAGGTAAGAAGAAATCTTCTTTATTATCAGATAAGTAACTGCATCCTGAGCTTGCTAGAACAACCAGGTCATACACTCTGAAGTCCTGCCTCGTCAACACTCTAAGGCAGGCTTCATGTCAGGGTTCTAAAGTTAAACCATTGTGCGAAAGGGAGAGGGGGGTATTGGAATGTTCCAAGTGGTAAGATTACAACACATCTTCCTCCCCAACAACACCAAGGAGGAAAGTTCAACAACATATGAACAGTGAGGGATAACAGGAAAAGCGCCCTGCATGATCCCCTAAACCACAGGTCCCAAGGATGAATTCCACATCATATAATATGTCCCACCATACTGAAATCTTTGTGCCAATTCGGAGCCTTTCTTTCTCGGCCCCCTCTTCTCGTTTGAGCTTCCACAGCCCTAGCTTCCTGCACCAGGGTCATGTTGTCTTCCCTGTGGCCCCCTTTCCTCACATCCAAAGCCACCCGATCCATACTCCATTTTTTCCCATCTTCCAGAATTACTACATTTCTTTTCACCTCCTTAATTTTCTCTGGAGCAAAGTATTTTCCACCTTTGCTACCAAAGCTCTCCGGTTTCCTGATATACACACTTTGCCCCTGACTGAGACTCCTCTCCTTTGCACCCCATTTCCTGTCATACCACTCCTTGTACTTTTTTTGTCTGGAATCAGTTCTTTCCCTGAATTCCTCCGTGTTGACCACTACCTTCTCCTTAGGACACAACCAATTTGGAGACAACTTTGAACCAGCCTTCCTACCTCTCAACAATTCAAAAGGGGTATGACCTGTTGAGAGGCTGGGTGTGGTGTGGTATGACCATAACATGTCTCTAATGGCGGGCTCAATTGACATCCCAGATTTGACAGCCAGTTGTATACACTCTTTCAACATCCGATTAGCCCTCTCCACCTTACCATTGGCCTTGGGACAATACAACGGTGTACGCACATGGGATATGGACATGTCTTTCAGGAACTCTTTCATCTCCTCTGAAACGAATTGAACTCCATTATCTGTGACCATGGTGGAGGGAATGCCCTCTTTAGAAAATACCTCACTCATGAAATCTATAAGTGATTTGGTATTTTGGTCTTCACAAATTTACAAGAGATCCAATTTGAGAAATAGTCAATAAGCACCAAAAGGTACCATTCCTGAGGTCCCTTGGCTCGTATGGGGCTTGTGATGTCCAATCCTAACTTGTCCCAAGGAACCCTTGGGATTTCAACCGGTATGAGTGGGGAGCGCCTAATGCATCTTGACTTGTCACTGATGCCGCAGGAATAGCAGTCCTTCACCTTGTCTTCCATTAACTGATCCATTCCTGGGAACCAGTAATCAGCTCTCAATTTTGCCTTACACAAGCTCCTACCCATGTGCCCCTCATGGGTAAGATCAATAATTTTGATTCTTAAGCCCTCAGGAGGAACAATTTTCCCAGACTTGAGCAGTAATTTTCCTTCTATTGACAAGTCATTTCGCACATTCCAAAATGGCTGAATATCTCCCGGAAGATCTTTGCACTTGTTGGGCCATCCTTGGATTACATAAGACTTGACTTTACTCAGGATGTTGTCCTGATCGGAGTGAAAGTCCCACAACTCTCTCGTTACTGCTGGTATCTTTACCTCCATCACACTCTCTTTACCAGTAGCTTCCTCGTCCTGTCTTCCTAAAGGTGCCCTAGATAGGAAATCAGCAACTTTGTTTTGTTGACCCGGAACAAAAAACCCATTTTGAAGTTGAAACCCTGTAGACCCAGGACCCATTTTGCAATTTGTGGCGTCATATTCTCCATGTCCTTATTACCCAACAAACTGACTAAAGGTTTGTGGTCAGTGTATATTTCAAAAGGCATACCCCACACATAAAAACTGAAATGCTTGATTGCCCAAAACACTGCCAATGCCTCCTTTTCTATAGTCGAATAGTTGGATTCTGCTGCTGATAATGTTCTTGAAGCAAAAGCCACCACCTTCATGTTCTCATTTTCTCTTTGTGATAGCATGGCCCCTATTCCTTTATTACTGGCATCCGTGGAGATGCAGCGCCGTCCCTGACACGGCCTCCCTTATCCTCGTCGCCAAAGTGAAGTAAGCAACCAACGCAGGTAAGAAGAAATCTTCTTTATTATCAGATAAGTAACTGCATCCTCAGCTTGCTAGAACAACCAGGTCATACACTCTGAAGTCCTGCCTCGTCAACATTCTAAGGCAGGCTTGATGTCAGGGTTCTAAAGTTAAACCATTGTGCGAAAGGGAGAGGGGGGTATTGGAATGTTCCAAGTGGTAAGATTACAACACACTGGTACTGGACGCGCTTCGTTAAGGCCCTGGCGGTGCTCGTTGCCGGTGGAGGGTGCGGTGTTCCCCCTCTCTCGTCCTGGGTTGCCGTTCGCCCCTCCGCGGACTGCTTTGGAGGTGGCGACTGCGGGGGGCTGCCGCTGTCCCGGCACCTTGGCTGGATGGGTGCCTTCGCCGACTTCTAGGCCTCCGCGATCAGAGGAGGCGGGGCTCTCCCCCTCAGCGGACTGGCAGCTGAAGCGGGACCGGCATCTGGCGGAGAGCGGAGGCTGCGGATCGCGGTGACCTTTGGTGGAGGAGTGTCGCGGCTGCAGTGCCTGAAGGCGTCCTGACGGCCGCAGGGCATATCGGCAACGCCCCCTCATCATACGTTTGCTGCCGCGGTGCTTGTGGATCGGCAGGGTCGGCGCTCATAAATACACTGCTTCTGGCTTTGGTGCTCTAGCGTGGTCTGCGGTGGGAGGCTGCGAGTGGACCGCGCTGCTTGTACGTCCTGTGGTGTGCCTGCGGGAGCCCTGGTGAGTGGACTCTGGATCTGGCTGTGTGGACCTGCCCCTTCTCCCTGCAGTGCCCTGATGATGTTGCGGGTTGCGGCTGCCCCCCCTGGCAGTACTAGTTCATCTGTGCGCCAGCTGTCCGGCCGACCCCTGAGGCTGGCCTTTTCCTGTATACACGGGGAGTTTCCGGTCTGAGCTCCCTGCTGTTGATGAGTAGCTGGCCCCTAGGGGTGAGGACTGGTTGCTGAGATCTTCGCGAAGATACTTGGCAATCGTCTTAGCCCACTGGTCACCACCCTGGTGGCACCTGAACAGGCTGGCTTTGTTCCTAGTCGTAACTTAACCTATAACTTGCGTACTGTCTTCGCTGCTTTACAACATACCCGCTCGGAAGTCCCAGCTGTTGCGGTATTCTTGGACATGGAGAAGGCCTTCGACTCTGTTGAATGGCCTTTTATGCACCATGTCCTGGGCCGTATGGGAGTGGGGCCGGTTTTCCTGCAATCACTTGCGACACTCTACTCCTCCCCCACGGCACGCATTTGGATTGGGTACCTAGTCACTGATCCCATACATATTTATAGAGGCACGAGGCAGGGATGCCCTCTCTCACCAATATTGTATGCCCTGATGGCAGAACCCCTGGCTTATGCACTCCGTGAATACCACGGCCACAAGGGCATACGAATCCCAAATTATCGCCTAATTGTATCAACGTATGCGGACGACACGCTTATCTATGTTAGGGAGCCCGAGACCCACCTTTCTTCGGTGTTAAGGAAGGTGGTCCTCTTCGGTTCTCTTTCAGGCATAGGGGTCAACTGGAACAAGTCCATTATGTTCCCTCTTACTCCGGCCACGGTCCGTTTTGAGTCGGAATATCCCCTTTTATGGTCCACAGAGGCGGTACGATACCTGGGTATCCGGCTACATACTGACTCGGAGGTTGTCCTGAGGGAAAATTATGGAGTTGCCATCTCCAAGCTGGAGGATGATGCTGACAGATGGATTGCCCTTCCGCTCTCTTTGATTGGCAGAGTGGCACTCATGAAAATGATAGTTCTACCACGTTTTCTCTTCCTATTTATGAACAGTCCCATGGTTTTGTCCAAAGCATTCTTTAGTCGTCTTCACTTTCTATTGGTGCGCCTGGCATGGGGAGGCAGGCAGCCACGCGTTGTCTGGAGGATATTGACGCTACCATATGCGATGGGAGGCCTTAGTGCTCCGGACTTGGAATTGTACTATAGAGCCGCCCAATCCTCACATGCATATTACTGGATACATGGACCCTCTGACATACCACACTTGTTGATTGAGACTATCGTCGCTGATCCCAGGCCTTTACCCGCCTTGTTGTTTTCACCTCGAGACAGGCGTACGGGCATAATGGACTCTCTTAATTCGGTCGTGCACGCTTGGCACCATATATTGGCCGCTCATGCCGGTAATATTCTGTATGACCCATTAGCCCGATTGGACTGGTGCAGCTGGCTGGCACAATGTAGGGACAGAGGTGTCCTCCTTGCATTGCAGTCACTCAATATACATATCATGGGAGACCTCTTTGAGGACGGTACTGCCCGTTCCTTGGGGGATGTCGCTGAGGGGGACACTGCCTGGACTCCCCTCGCGTTATTTCAATTTCATAGAGTCAGACACGCCCTTAGGGAAATATTGGTAGAGGACATGGCGGAACCCCCAGAGATTCCGATACAGACCGCCATTATCAAAGCTCAGTCATCGGCTAAATTGATTTCTAGAATTTACCACTCCATGTTAACTGTTAGAGACAGTGCATATGCGAACCCACGTCTGGCATGGCAACGGGACCTACAGATAGACCTGACCGATGATAAGTGGCTATACTACTGCTTGAGTACCAAACGAATCTCACTTAACGGGCGCCATAGACTGGTCCACTTAAAATTCCTCAATAGGGTTTATCACACCCCGGAGCGATTACACCGCTTTGGTCTACGTGACAGCCCCCAGTGTGATAGATGCGGAGAGCCTACAGCTGATTTTCTGCATGTGGCCTGGACTTGCCCGGGGATTGCCCATTACTGGGGTGATATATTCTTGGAAATTAATCGCATCACGGATATGTCTCTGTCCCCTGACCCGCTCCTAGCCCTACTGGGCTATTCACAACCACTCCCCAAGAAACACAGACGCCTTGTTGATATGGCGCTGCTCCTCGCGAAGAGATGTGTGGCGGTCTGTTGGTTTCGTGGCCCGACACCCACCCTGTCTCAGTGGACTAGAGATATGCTTTACTGTTGTACTCAAACCGAAAATTACAGTGAGTTATTGCCACCCCGTAACAGACCTAAAAACTTCTGGGCTTTATATCTTACCCGGAAACCTCCTCTTGCTACTTCTGAGCATGGAAGTGTTGCTTCCCCGTCGGTGGCTACTCCCAACTCTTAGGACCCTACAGGACTATGTTACCTAAGTTATGAACTGCCCGCCCTTGCCCACTCTCTCTTTCTCTATTAGATGGAGATACACCGGTTAAGGTGCTTCGGCTCCTTTAGTTGGGGGGACCAATCTTTTGTTTTCATTCCGCATCCTCTCTACCTTCCTTCTGCTTGATTTATTTTATAATATATGTTTTGTTTGTATGTTTATGATTTGCTACAGGAGGCTGTCAAAGTTTGGATTGTGTCAATGCCTTGTTATTATTGTTTGTATTATTTGCACTGTGTTTTTCCCTTTTTTTTTTCTCTCAAAATTCAAATAAACATATTAACAAAAGAAAAAAAAAAAAGATGTAGAACACAGCGGTATCGGCCTGTCCTCGTTGCCCGGCACCAGATGCCGACCTGATGCATATGCTGAGGCTCTGTCCGGCACTGCGGGGATACTGGGGTAGGATAACACAAGTTTTATTTACAATCACCGAGCGCCCCTCCTGGGACACAGCAGAGGCTTGTTTATTGGGCCTTTTACCGCTCCCCCTTAAAGCGAAACTGTTGCGTCGTTTTGCCAATCTGACTTTAATGCTAGCAAAGCGCCTGATAACACAGCGTTGGAAGTCTCGTGCCCCACCGCGTGTAGAGGCCTGGGGAGAGGAGGTGTTGCGCTGGTCGGTGGCGGAGCGAGAGGCCCTGCACCGTGAGGAGAGTCAGGGGCTGCGCAAGCGTCCTATCTCCCTTGAATGGGCACACTTGACTGAGCTGTTTAAAAGTGAAATGGGGGAGAAGGCTGCAGGGACCTATCCCCAGAGTTCCCCTGTACGTGCTGTGGTACCTGTCAGCGGATAAGATTGGTGTTTGATGGAAACTGTCCCCTGGCAATGAGAGATGAAGTATCCCAAATGATTGAAGCCACTTCCCGGTGGGTGGTGGTTTACTCCTCCCCTCCTTACTCCACTTATTCTCATTCATCTAGTTCTCCCCTCTTGCTGCACTGTTCTGCCTCCTCCCTTCCCCTGTCGCACGCTTAGGGTGTGGCAATTTAAGCCAGGAGAAATCTAAATTAAAGTCATTTTTTGCTTTAAAAATTGGGAGTTTCCTGCCTAAATCTGGTCTGTTGGCGTGCATTCACCTAGCCTCACCCTCCTTTAAGAGACAACTGGTTGACATGTATCACATGATTATTTATACTGCGCTTAACTTAACCCTTGCAAGGCAACATAGGCTTTGGATTGATAAGTAGCTGCTCCTATGCATAATTTTTGTAGCGCCTCATAGCCCCAGGAGCGTGAAGAAACTGGCTAGTCTTCTACTTCGGGTCACCAATTTATTTTATAATAAAGAGGATCTCAAACATAAACATAGGGAGGTTAGAAAAATATGTGTTCATTCTTCATTGGAGGGTATCATCCTCTTTTCCATGATATTCACGTTCCTAAAAAGTAACATGCCTCTGCAGCTTTTAGTAGGCTCACTCTCTTTGCAACCCTCCCTCGGGGAGAGGATGTAACCTTACTGCCAGAGCTGCCGACTTTGGAACTGGGGAGCCACGTTCGAGCCTTGGCATGGGCTCAACCTCCTGTGATTCTGGGTAAATCACTTAATCTCCCCGTTCCTACCAAAAATGAATGTGTCCTTGTGTAACGTAACTGGTGCTCATGTAAAGTGCTCCAATACTTCAGGGTGGAGTTCGCGCTATATAAATGTGCAAACAAAAATAAACCTGCGTTCCCGCTCCTAAAATGGTTTACTCTTCATTCACTTAAGAAGTGAGCTGATCCTCATAGATAGCCGGTTTTACTCTCATCGACAAGCCAGCAGGCTGACAGGCAAATTTGGGGTAACATACAGCGTAGAATTTAGGGCAGATCGCGTAGTGTCCGCCCAGCGATCCTCCATCCACCGAGATACTGAGGCCCAAAACCCCTCACAAACACTGGAAATAATGCGGGAAGCCCTATGGACACATATGGGCAGGGACAGGACCGAAAATGGTAAAGGAAGGCCCCTGCACAAAATAAACCACCTCAGTAAAAGATCACCCAAGATGGTGGCCGCTTGCTAGTCTGAGTTGAAACTCGGATGCGGCGAAGAGAAAGGAGGCGTTTGTAGAAGCCTGGAGTCCAGGAGGGTCGCAGGCCATGCTGGGCCATAGAGGTTTGAAAGCATTGAGTGCCCTGTCCAAGAGAACCTGAGAGGCCTGTTCACAGGGTTAAGGCTGCGGAGATCGACCGGCCACTGTCGCTGGCTGCGCACAGCCCTACGAGGGCGCACAAGAGCCTAAAACAGCCCGACAGGGCCTGGTAAGAGACTTGCATACCTGCTGCTAATTGAAGGTGGCAGTGGCTCCATGTGTGCCCTGCCTCGCCAATGAGATATCCCGTCTGCATCCCCTGTAGGTTCCTGGGAGAGCGGGGTCGACGGATCGCCCGTCACGCTACAGAATAATCTCTGCACTTTCTCACTTCCCCCACGGGGGTACTACGGAGGCAACAGTTGGACGCGACATAGGGAGGTTGGTACCCTGTGTCCCCAGAAGAGAGCGTATGTGTAGCGGAATGATTGGGAGGCTAGGAGGAAGCTGAGGCAGGCTAGAACACCGCAGCTCTGATCCCGATGAGCAACTGAGCGAGGGCCTTATTAAGTGGCCTACACATATTATGTAGGGAGAACTGAGGATCAGGAGCATGCACGCCTCCACCACTTGTATGCCAAGCACCTCTGACCCTCAACCACTACTGAGAGTGCTGAAAAAAAGAGATTGAAAATAACAGACGGCTCCCCTGCACCCTCCGACACATTAAAAGTTGCCACATTGGGATCCACCAAGAGGTGACGTACCGTAGGGAATACGTGAAGACGGGGATCAGCACTGTGACCTGGGAAGGGAAAAGCTTTGCGGGGGTTTGTGAGAGTAACCGCCAGATACAGGGCAATCCAAGGGGATAAATACCTGCTCCCATTAATTATCTCTGAAAGAGTCATACTTCCCTGGAAGATCCTACCTACTAGCTGGCCAGCGATCTACTCCATCTTCAACATGGGGAAAATACCCAGGAAGCACGCCCAGAACATCACTGAGCCGGGATTGGCCCTGGCCCAAACTGACGCGGAAGAGGAGACTGGACTACAGTCAGGAGAGGCCCCCCGGGCCGACCAACACTCTCCAACATTATGCAGGCCATTACCATGTCCCGCGAGGTATTGGAAGCAAAAATTTATGCCATAGGCACTGACCTAAACGTACTCAAGGATGATCACTGCCGCCTAGCTGAAAGGGTAACTTCCACCGAGCACACGCTGCCAGACATATGCCTAGAGGCTACGGCCCTGCAGCAATCACTGTCCTCCATGGAAAGCAAAGTTCGGACCTTAGAGATGCGCGCAGAAGACAGTGAAAACAGATCTCGCAGGAATAATACCCGAATTGTTGGAATCCCGAACATGCAGAGGGAGAAGATATGGTGGCCTACTTGGAGGCCTGGCTGCAATAGAGATGGCACCAGAGGGACTCTCCTCATTCTATGACCTGGAGAGAGCACACAGGGTGCCAGGCTGTACGTTCAAACCTTCCCCTCCCCCTCCCCCTCCCTCCCCCGAGACTGGTTGTGGCTAGGCTCCTCCATTTCAGAGACCAGGATTACATACTAGCGCAGGCCGGACTACGAGGCGATCTTCAGATCGAGAACAGCAGGATCATGATATTTCCGAAGGGACGATACGTGGTGGTAACTGGTGAGCTAGATGGCAGAGATGTGAAAACTGGGAGTGTCTATGGTTCAAATGTGGACCAAATCTCATTTTTAGCAACCCTCTCCAGTTCCTGTGTGCCAAGCCTTTTTGGATCGGTGATGGTGGGAGGTGATTATAATTGGGTGGCAGATGCAGTACTAGATCGGTCTCACCATCCTCTGCGAGAATCCCCCACTGTCAGAACTGCTGAGGCGTTTTGTGACTGGCAACACCAATGGGGTATGATTGACGCGTGGAGACTGCTCCACCCAGTACTCATTTTTTTCACACTTACATGATTTGCACATTCGGCTAGATGCCATCCTTTGCACATCTTATGTTCATGATCACATCATTATCAGTGAATACTTAGCTAGGACAATCTCAGACCATAACCACCGCTTGCTGGGACTCTGTTGGACATGAGTTAGGCCATCCATTCCCATCTGGTGTTTAAAGTCGGAGCTCTAGAAGACCCAGTGTTTCAAACCAGCAACTCGGAAGAAATCTGTACAGCCTTCTGCGAATTCTTTCAGGGCTTATACTCGGAGGAAGCGGCGGCATCCCAATTGGATGGGCAATCTGTCCTTAAAAATTACTTAGACCCAATTGTGCTGTCATCCCTTAGTAGAGAGGAGCGGGAGCAACTTGAGGCTCCTCCCACATGGGACAAAATCGCCAAGGCTTTGATTAATATACCCGATGGGAAAGCTGCCGGGCCCGACTGTGTTCCTGTTGAATTTTATAAGGTTTTCCTTTGCCAAATTAAGGATATTTGTAATGCTGTAATGACACAAATCTTCCATGGTGCCACTCCTCCTCAATCTTGGTCCATAGCTAAGATTATTGTCTTCCTTAAAAAAGACAAACCGCCAATAGAAATGGGTTTGTATCGCCCAATCACCCTTATTAACGGTGATTCAAAGGTATATTCTAAAAATTTTGCTACACGACTCTCGGCCAAGATTGAAGGTCTCGTTTCCAGGTGGCAGCATGGGTTTATACCCGCCAAAGGTACCACCGAGCATATTCGGAGGGTCATTACTCTGCTTGACGCTGCACAGGTTTCAGGAGACCCTATGGCTGTAATGCTCCTTGATGCCGAAAAGCATTCGATCAGGTCTCCTGGAACTTTCTTTGGGACGTCATGCAGAGAATGAATTTTGGGCCTAAAGCCATTCAGGCCATTAAGGCATTATACCTCACACCTATGGCTAGGGTGCCTATTAACGGGTCTTTGAAGGAGCAAATAAAAATCTCGCGGGGGACCCGACAAGGTTGTCCCTGCTCCCCACTACTTTTTGCCATGTACACTTCCTATCCCACACTTTTCTTTTTCTTCAACTTTGAGAGCACTGTCATATAATACTATTTTTAGTACTATTCTTTGGAGCAACTGCGTTGCCATCATATGTTTTATATTATATTTTGCATTCAATGCTTGTCAAAACTTGTGATTAAATATGACTAGAGCATCGCACAAAGAAATTAGTGGTGAATGTAATTTTGTTATTCAACTAGATTAACTAATTCCTACCATGGCCCTACTCTTCACTGTACTGTTCATACAGACCCAGGTCTGGTAGTTTTATGTGGGTCACCCCATTGAAACTTAACACACAGCACTTGTCCGTCAGCAGGACATCAACAGAGCCTTCCATAACTATTATGTCAATCAGAGCAGGGTGTTCGGTAGAGAGAAAGATATTGATTCCTTCTTAGAGCCTACGAGGCTGCCGACTAGAACCGAAGAAGAAGCAGAATCATTAGGGGGAGATATAGAGATTCAGGAAGTTAGGGCCGCAATTAAGGCTATGGCCAGGAACAAAACGCCTGGCACCGATGGCTTACCAGTTGAATTCTTTGATAAGTACGTTGAGGTGCTCGGGCCCAGACTGTTGACGCTCTAAAACTTACCGAAGCAAAGTGGGAAACTGCCTGTGTCCATGAGAGAGGCCCTCATTATCCTGTTATTAAAGCCTGGAAAACCGGCCTTTGATAAAATCGCCAACAGACCCCTGTCAATGCTCAATTTGGATTACAAGATCCTAAGCAAAGTGTTAGCCGCACGACTTCTCCCACATATGACAAACCTCATCCATCAAGACCAGGCAGGGTTTATACCGGGTCGTAACACAGCCCTTAATGTTCGGAGACTACTGCGAGTATTGGCTGCCGATACCTACTTTAAGGAGGAGGCCGCCATATTTGCAATAGATATAGAAAAAGATTTTGACAGTCTAGAATGGTCGAATCTCTTTAAGGTGATGAGGCGGTTCAGACTGGGGTCGGGATTTGTAAGCTGGATGGCCCTAAGGAATCCAGGGCCAGGGTGCGAACCGGGGAATAATCTCAAGAAGCTACCGGGTGGGCAGAGGAACTAGACAAGGCTGCCCCCATCCCCCCTTTTGTTCGCCCTGGCTAAGGAGCCTCTCGCTGATCGGGCTTGAACAGGGATCCCATACCAGGGTCTGGATATAATGGGTTGACAGCACCATATCGCACGATATGCTGATGACCTCTTGCTTTTCCTCAAACTGTGAGGTAGGATTTAGATGGGGCTAAGGAAATACTGGTGCAGCTTCGATGGGTATCAGGGCTCGTAGTTAATTGGAAAAAATCATGCCTGTTCCCAACCAAAACAGATAAGAGAAAGACCGGCAATAGTGGAAATTGTGATATGTTAACCTAGCTGTCTTCCATAACTAGGGACTAAATTATATCACGTACCAGGAGATATATTGGAAGGCAATATAGGGAAAGCCACCCGGGGTGCAAAATCGAACATGGAATTCTGAGCGTCCCTCACCCTCTCAGTGATAGGCACAATCGCTTTACTGAAAATGGTGACTTTACCTGGGGTTACTATACTTCTTTGTAGTGCTCCCAGTCTGGATCCCGGTGGGGGTATTCAAAACCCTGAACTCACTGATGGACCTTTATATGGGGGGTGGGCAGGTGCAGAGTGGCATTAGCCACCCTTCAGAGACCTAAGGCGCTGGGTGGCCTGGCGCTTCCGGACTTTTGAGAGTTACTATTTAGCAGCACAACTACAGTGGCTCACACAGTGGGTGTCCGGGAGGGTACACAGGACAAATCACCTAGACCCCGAGATACAGGACCTGGACCTTCTGTCTCGCATAGTGCTGTGGTTGCCCACCACGGGGTGGAAGATGGAGCTGAACTGAGGGTGCTTCGCAAGTGTTTGGTAAGGAGTTTACAAAGGATGAAAATACGATGCCCATACACCCCAGACGTTCCACTAGAAATCCTTATGCTACTGCCTAGTGGAGGGGTCTGGCGAGATCTGAGGGAATAGTCTGCAGCCGGAGCGTCCACTGTTGAAGGGCTCTATGAGGATGGCACACTTTTGCCTTTTGAAGAATTCCGGGGAAGTTATGACTTACCACAGGGCCACTTCTTACTACACAGAGCCCTCACTGCAGCAACACATATACACTGGGAAGCAGGGCTGTAGGAAGGTAGGATCCTTCTGCATGGTTACCCCCAATTTTTGCCTGGTGTTATGCTGGTTTTTGACAGCCAGACTGGGATCCTGCTAATCAGGACCCCGTCTATCTGCTTTCGCCCTAAACTGTCATGTTAGTACCTAGGTACAATCCCAGATTGGATACTGGGGTACCCTTATCAGTCCCTAGTATATGGTACACATGTACCCAGGACATAGGTACCCCAGAGGTCTCCCATGGACTGAAGCATGAATTATGCTACACATGAGAGACCATGAAAAATGGAACTACAGGACTGCCATTGAAGCCTGTGTAAGTTGGTGAATGCACCACTTACTAAAGATATAGGTTTACTATATCTAAGGGTTACTGCACATAAAACCTACAAGTCACCCCTATAGCAGGCCTTCACAATCCTGAGGGCAGGGTGCTTGGTTCTAAGTGAGAGGGTGTCCCTGCATGAGCAGGACACCCCTGCAGCCTATGGAGTCCATTCTCCCGGTTTGTCAGTGAAGCAGCCATATACTATATAGAGGGGCACCGGATACGCATGCGATGACCATCTCGAAACTGACTGCAAGGAATCCTAACATGTTTGGTATCAAACATGCTGGATTCATACCCCCACACCATAAACGGTGTGGGAGGTACGATTCCAAGCACTGGAAGAAGCTTTGGCTTTACACTAGTGTCTTACGTGGACGACACACAGATAATAGTGTCCATCGACAGCTCATCCTCTGACGCTGCAGTTCGATTTAAAGCCTGCATGAGCCATATAGGGAAGTGGATGCAGGATAACTTTTTAAAGCTTAATACATCCAAAACGGAAGTCATGCTCTTTGTCAACTCGCCAGTTAACTGGTCAGACAGATGGTGGCAGAATCATATGGACTCTCCTCCAAAACCCGCTAATAAAGTAAAAAATCTTGGAGTTCTCTTCGACACCAAACTGTCCTTTGAAACCCAGATTAATCACACCACATCAGCTTGCTTTTTCATTCTTAAAATTCTGAAGAAGTTACTTCCATTTTTCCCACTTGAGCTAAGAGAAACAGTAGTCACAGCTCTTATTGCCTCCAGGCTGAACTATTGCAACACCCTTCTTACTAGTGCAACCAAGCGTAGCATAAATAAACTCCAGATGACTCAGAAAGCTGCAGCTAGAGTCCTGCTTGGACTCACCTGCTATGACTCGGCCTCCAAGGCTCTCTCAGAGTTACTCTGGCTGCCCATCAGCAAACACATTCATTTCAACGATTGTGCATTGCGTTTAAGGCTACACATGGCTTTGGTCCTGTCGTGACTGTTAGGCCAAGTGTAACATGAAAAGACCACTAACCTGCAACAAGGACGGCCAGCAGGGACGATGTCGTGTAGATTATCCCGATTATTCCCCTGGAAACAACCCCCACCTAGATCCAGATAAACTCCAGGCGTGAAGATGCAACCGGGGGGACAACCGGGAGGAGATAACGGAAACTGGGGAAGTGTAGAGGGATGGGGAACGGCTGCCGTGATGCAGTGAGGCACGGTCCCGTATGTGGTAGGCTACAGAGGGAAACAAATAACAGAAGCAAATGGGTCAGATGGTGTTTAGGGGTATGACTGTGAAGATACCATCCACCCCCTCTTCCCTTACGTCTCACCTTACTGTAGATCTAAGAAGTCTCCAGGGATCCCTCGGTACACACTACAGGAAGTTAAACAGGATGTGAATGTTGCACAAGCCCTCCGACGAGGGTACCCTGGTAGGCGTGTTATACGTCACAGCGCCCCCATGGGCTGAGTAGGCTTGTGCCACCAAGGAAAACAAGGAAATGCAAATTGGTTCTGGCGACGTAGGACAGTTTCACAGAGGCCAAGAACCCAAGATACTGCGGGCCCCAACAAACGATGGAGAAATGGGAAACACAACCAAAGGAACGCAGGTAGAGTGGGAGAAGCTTCCACTCCCTGCGCGGACCTAAATACCTGAAACAATCTCCACGGATTGTAAAGAGTCTCGGTCCTCAGGGGCCAAAGATGCCTCGAATCCAACTCGGGGCTTGAATGGGTAGCGCGCAAAAGAATCCGCGGGGAATACCATCCGCAACGCGCTACTCTCCGAAACAGGGAACTCCAGATAACGGATTGTTTGTCAAGCCCCGCTTCCTGGAAGAGGCGGGGCTTTTGTAATGCGCGGTAACATAGCGCGCGGCTCTTTCCGCCCGCCTTTGCCCCATGGCCTTCTGGGCCTTGTAGTCTGTCTTGCGCCGGACTCGGCCTGCGGCTCGAGGATCGCGACAGAACCCCCTCTCAAGAATCGCCGTCTCGGCGGTTGACCTGGCTTGCCGGGGTGTGTGCGATGGAACCTGTGCACCAGCCGAGGGCAGTGTAGATTGGTGGCAGGTTCCCATGTTCTTTCCTCCACTCCGTAGCCTTTCCAATCAATTAAGTACTGCAAGCGTCCTCTCACACGTCGGGAATCTAGCACCTCTCTCACCTCGTATTCCTCTTGTCCATCCATACTTAGTGGCACAGGGACTGGAGCCACTCTTGTGCTGTCGGGACAGGCTTTTAGTAAGGACACATGGAAAACGGGGTGGATTTTCCATGCTGGGGGCAGGGACAGCTTCATGGCCACAGGATTAATGACTTGCTGAATACAGTAGGGTCCCACAAACTTGGGAATTAGTTTACCCCCTTTTTTAACCTGCAAGTGTTTCGTGGATAACCACACCTTGTCCCCTACTATGTATGAGGGTTCTGGGGTTCTCTTCTTGTCCGCCTGTTGTTTCTGTGCCCTTTGTGCTTTTTCTAACTGACCCTTCACCTCTGCAAGCACTGCTCGTAAATGGGTGTGGTGCTCGTGTATGGTGGGATGATGTGATTCTATAGGTCCTTCAAAGGGTAGGAAATACAGATGGAAACCATAAAGACAGAAAAAAGGGGAACACCCTAATGTGGTATGTTGTATGTTGTGCGTTATTGTAAGCAAATTCGGCAGTCCAAAGTAATGAATGCCAATCTGGAGTATTTTGGAGGGTAAAACATCGTAGATATTGTTCTAGGGTTTGGTTTAACCTTTCCGTCTTTCCGTCTGTTTGTGGGTGGTAACTGGTAGACAAACGTACCTCTACTCCCATGATGGCGCATAAGGACCTCCAGAATCGTGAGATAAATTGGGATCCCCTGTCGGTAATGAGAACTCGAGGTAGTCCGTGGGCGCGTACTACATGCTGAAGGACGATGGCAGCAAGTTCAACGGATGTAGGTAGTTTCTTGAGGGGGATAAAATGGCCCATTTTGGACAAGTGATCAACCACCACTAGGATGGTGGTGTAATCATCACATGGCGGCATTTCCACAATAAAGTCCATTGATATGGTGTGCCAGGGGACGGGATTTGTAAGCTGGATGGCCCTAAGGAATCCAGGGCCAGGGTGCGAACCGGGGAATAATCTCAAGAAGCTACCGGGTGGGCAGAGGAACTAGACAAGGCTGCCCCCATCCCCCCTTTTGTTCGCCCTGGCTAAGGAGCCTCTCGCTGATCGGGCTTGAACAGGGATCCCATACCAGGGTCTGGATATAATGGGTTGACAGCACCATATCGCACTATATGCTGATGACCTCTTGCTTTTCCTCAAACTGTGAGGTAGGATTTAGATGGGGCTAAGGAAATACTGGTGCAGCTTCGATGGGTATCAGGGCTCGTAGTTAATTGGAAAAAATCATGCCTGTTCCCAACCAAAACAGATAAGAGAAAGACCGGCAATAGTGGAAATTGTGATATGTTAACCTAGCTGTCTTCCATAACTAGGGACTAAATTATATCACGTACCAGGAGATATATTGGAAGGCAATATAGGGAAAGCCACCCGGGGTGCAAAATCGAACATGGAATTCTGAGCGTCCCTCACCCTCTCAGTGATAGGCACAATCGCTTTACTGAAAATGGTGACTTTACCTGGGGTTACTATACTTCTTTGTAGTGCTCCCAGTCTGGATCCCGGTGGGGGTATTCAAAACCCTGAACTCACTGATGGACCTTTATATGGGGGGTGGGCAGGTGCAGAGTGGCATTAGCCACCCTTCAGAGACCTAAGGCGCTGGGTGGCCTGGCGCTTCCGGACTTTTGAGAGTTACTATTTAGCAGCACAACTACAGTGGCTCACACAGTGGGTGTCCGGGAGGGTACACAGGACAAATCACCTAGACCCCGAGATACAGGACCTGGACCTTCTGTCTCGCATAGTGCTGTGGTTGCCCACCACGGGGTGGAAGATGGAGCTGAACTGAGGGTGCTTCGCAAGTGTTTGGTAAGGAGTTTACAAAGGATGAAAATACGATGCCCATACACCCCAGACGTTCCACTAGAAATCCTTATGCTACTGCCTAGTGGAGGGGTCTGGCGAGATCTGAGGGAATAGTCTGCAGCCGGAGCGTCCACTGTTGAAGGGCTCTATGAGGATGGCACACTTTTGCCTTTTGAAGAATTCCGGGGAAGTTATGACTTACCACAGGGCCACTTCTTACTACACAGAGCCCTCACTGCAGCAACACATATACACTGGGAAGCAGGGCTGTAGGAAGGTAGGATCCTTCTGCATGGTTACCCCCAATTTTTGCCTGGTGTTATGCTGGTTTTTGACAGCCTGACTGGGATCCTGCTAATCAGGACCCCGTCTATCTGCTTTCGCCCTAAACTGTCATGTTAGTACCTAGGTACAATCCCAGATTGGATACTGGGGTACCCTTATCAGTCCCTAGTATATGGTACACATGTACCCAGGGCATAGGTACCCCAGAGGTCTCCCATGGACTGAAGCATGAATTATGCCACACATGAGAGACCATGAAAAATGGAACTACAGGACTGCCATTGAAGCCTGTGTAAGTTGGTGAATGCACCACTTACTAAAGATATAGGTTTACTATATCTAAGGGTTACTGCACATAAAACCTACAAGTCACCCCTATAGCAGGCCTTCACAATCCTGAGGGCAGGGTGCTTGGTTCTAAGTGAGAGGGTGTCCCTGCATGAGCAGGACACCCCTGCAGCCTATGGAGTCCATTCTCCCGGTTTGTCAGTGAAGCAGCCATATACTATATAGAGGGGCACCGGGTACGCATGCGATGACCATCTCGAAACTGACTGCAAGGAATCCTAACATGTTTGGTATCAAACATGCTGGATTCATACCCCCACACCATAAACGGTGTGGGAGGTACGATTCCAAGCACTGGAAGAAGCTTTGGCTTTACACTAGTGTCTTACGTGGACGACACACAGATAATAGTGTCCATCGACAGCTCATCCTCTGACGCTGCAGTTCGATTTAAAGCCTGCATGAGCCATATAGGGAAGTGGATGCAGGATAACTTTTTAAAGCTTAATACATCCAAAACGGAAGTCATGCTCTTTGTCAACTCGCCAGTTAACTGGTCAGACAGATGGTGGCAGAATCATATGGACTCTCCTCCAAAACCCGCTAATAAAGTAAAAAATCTTGGAGTTCTCTTCGACACCAAACTGTCCTTTGAAACCCAGATTAATCACACCACATCAGCTTGCTTTTTCATTCTTAAAATTCTGAAGAAGTTACTTCCATTTTTCCCACTTGAGCTAAGAGAAACAGTAGTCACAGCTCTTATTGCCTCCAGGCTGAACTATTGCAACACCCTTCTTACTAGTGCAACCAAGCGTAGCATAAATAAACTCCAGATGACTCAGAAAGCTGCAGCTAGAGTCCTGCTTGGACTCACCTGCTATGACTCGGCCTCCAAGGCTCTCTCAGAGTTACTCTGGCTGCCCATCAGCAAACACATTCATTTCAACGATTGTGCATTGCGTTTAAGGCTACACATGGCTTTGGTCCTGTCGTGACTGTTAGGCCAAGTGTAACATGAAAAGACCACTAACCTGCAACAAGGACGGCCAGCAGGGACGATGTCGTGTAGATTATCCCGATTATTCCCCTGGAAACAACCCCCACCTAGATCCAGATAAACTCCAGGCGTGAAGATGCAACCGGGGGGACAACCGGGAGGAGATAACGGAAACTGGGGAAGTGTAGAGGGATGGGGAACGGCTGCCGTGATGCAGTGAGGCACGGTCCCGTATGTGGTAGGCTACAGAGGGAAACAAATAACAGAAGCAAATGGGTCAGATGGTGTTTAGGGGTATGACTGTGAAGATACCATCCACCCCCTCTTCCCTTACGTCTCACCTTACTGTAGATCTAAGAAGTCTCCAGGGATCCCTCGGTACACACTACAGGAAGTTAAACAGGATGTGAATGTTGCACAAGCCCTCCGACGAGGGTACCCTGGTAGGCGTGTTATACGTCACAGCGCCCCCATGGGCTGAGTAGGCTTGTGCCACCAAGGAAAACAAGGAAATGCAAATTGGTTCTGGCGACGTAGGACAGTTTCACAGAGGCCAAGAACCCAAGATACTGCGGGCCCCAACAAACGATGGAGAAATGGGAAACACAACCAAAGGAACGCAGGTAGAGTGGGAGAAGCTTCCACTCCCTGCGCGGACCTAAATACCTGAAACAATCTCCACGGATTGTAAAGAGTCTCGGTCCTCAGGGGCCAAAGATGCCTCGAATCCAACTCGGGGCTTGAATGGGTAGCGCGCAAAAGAATCCGCGGGGAATACCATCCGCAACGCGCTACTCTCCGAAACAGGGAACTCCAGATAACGGATTGTTTGTCAAGCCCCGCTTCCTGGAAGAGGCGGGGCTTTTGTAATGCGCGGTAACGTAGCGCGCGGCTCTTTCCGCCCGCCTTTGCCCCATGGCCTTCTGGGCCTTGTAGTCTGTCTTGCGCCGGACTCGGCCTGCGGCTCGAGGATCGCGACAGAACCCCCTCTCAAGAATCGCCGTCTCGGCGGTTGACCTGGCTTGCCGGGGTGTGTGCGATGGAACCTGTGCACCAGCCGAGGGCAGTGTAGATTGGTGGCAGGTTCCCATGTTCTTTCCTCCACTCCGTAGCCTTTCCAATCAATTAAGTACTGCAAGCGTCCTCTCACACGTCGGGAATCTAGCACCTCTCTCACCTCGTATTCCTCTTGTCCATCCATACTTAGTGGCACAGGGACTGGAGCCACTCTTGTGCTGTCGGGACAGGCTTTTAGTAAGGACACATGGAAAACGGGGTGGATTTTCCATGCTGGGGGCAGGGACAGCTTCATGGCCACAGGATTAATGACTTGCTGAATACAGTAGGGTCCCACAAACTTGGGAATTAGTTTACCCCCTTTTTTAACCTGCAAGTGTTTCGTGGATAACCACACCTTGTCCCCTACTATGTATGAGGGTTCTGGGGTTCTCTTCTTGTCCGCCTGTTGTTTCTGTGCCCTTTGTGCTTTTTCTAACTGACCCTTCACCTCTGCAAGCACTGCTCGTAAATGGGTGTGGTGCTCGTGTATGGTGGGATGATGTGATTCTATAGGTCCTTCAAAGGGTAGGAAATACAGATGGAAACCATAAAGACAGAAAAAAGGGGAACACCCTAATGTGGTATGTTGTGCGTTATTGTAAGCAAATTCGGCAGTCCAAAGTAATGAATGCCAATCTGGAGTATTTTGGAGGGTAAAACATCGTAGATATTGTTCTAGGGTTTGGTTTAACCTTTCCGTCTTTCCGTCTGTTTGTGGGTGGTAACTGGTAGACAAACGTACCTCTACTCCCATGATGGCGCATAAGGACCTCCAGAATCGTGAGATAAATTGGGATCCCCTGTCGGTAATGAGAACTCGAGGTAGTCCGTGGGCGCGTACTACATGCTGAAGGACGATGGCAGCAAGTTCAACGGATGTAGGTAGTTTCTTGAGGGGGATAAAATGGCCCATTTTGGACAAGTGATCAACCACCACTAGGATGGTGGTGTAATCATCACATGGCGGCATTTCCACAATAAAGTCCATTGATATGGTGTGCCAGGGGAACGGAGGCACCGGGATCGGGTGTAGTAATCCAGCAGGTTTGGAATGACTTGCCTTGCTTTGGGCACAGATAGCGCAATTCTTGATGTATTCTTTGGCGTCAGACCGTAGGGAAGGCCACCAAAACGTTCTCTCGAGGAGAGAGATGGTCTTTGTATTTCCAAGGTGCCCTCCTAATGGGGAATCGTGAGCCCAGGCTACCATCTGTTGTTGTTGAACGGATCGGGGGAGGTATAGGGCTTCTTGGTGAAACAGTAAACGATGTTTTGTGGTTCGGTTATCAGGGTCCTCTTGTATCCAGGAATCGCTTTCGAGTGGATCCCAGGACGCCTTCAGGTCCTCCAGAAAATCCGGGGTTGTGAGAGCTGTGATGCTGTCAGGTGGAAAGGAGTTTTCGGCGAGAACGCTAGGAGGTTCGGGGTGTTCTTCCGTTTCCGGGTGTGAGGGGTCCTCTAGCCGTGATAAGGCGTCAGCTTTTCCGTTCTGTGTTCCTGGTCTATAGCGGATGATAAAATCAAAATCGGAAAAGAAAAGCGACTACCTTAGTTGACGGGGTGTGAGGGCTTTAGCTGTTTTTAGGAAAAGAAGATTTCGATGATCGGTGTAGATCTCGATGGTGTGGACAGCCCCTAAGAGGTAGTGCCTCCATTCTTCACAGGCCCTTTTAATGGCCAGTAGTTCTTTATCCGTGATGGAATAGTTTATTTCACTAGGGGAAATCTTTTTGGAATAATATGCCACTGGATGTATCTGCCCTGTTTCTGGATGTCTTTGTGACAGCACCCCACCAATGGCTTATTGTGACGCGTCTGTTTCCAACAGGTATGGTAGAGTCGGGTTTGGATGACGCAGGATGGGTGCTTGGACAAAACGGTTCTTTAAGTCTTGAAATGCTGCGTCGGCCTCTTGATCCCAGGAAAAGGTGGTGTTTTTTCTCAACAGCCGAGAGATCGGGTGTATGATTTTTGAGAAATCTTTGATTAAGCGCCTGTAATAATTGGCAAAGCCAAGAAAACTCTGGACGGCCTTGACGTGCTGAGGCGCCTTCCACTGGGTAACCGCTTCGACCTTGCTCTTGTCCATTTGGAAACCTTGGGCATTGATCACATATCCCAAAAAGGCTATCTCGTTGACATGGAACTGGCATTTTTCCAGTTTCGCGTACAATGAGTGCATTCGTAGTCTTTCCAGCACCTTCTTCACGTGAATGATATGTTCCTGAAGGGTAGCTGAGTAGATCAGGATATCATCAATATAGACGATACAGAAAAGGTCTAGCAAGCCCCTCAGCACTTCATCCATGAAATACTGGAATGCCGCCGGGGCATTGCATAACCCGAATGGCATGACCTGATACTCGTATAACCCGAACTTGGTCCTGAATGCAGTCTTCCATTCATCTCCGGTCTTTACGCGAACCAAGTGGTAGGCCCCTCGAAGGTCCAGTTTGGTAAATATCCGGGCTCCCTTGAGTTGATCCAACAGGACCGGTATTAAGGGCAGGGGATACCGGTTTTTGATGGTTAGTCTGTTGATAGCCCTATAATCTATGCAGGTCCCTAATTCATCGCAGTCTTTTTTCCCGATGAAGAAGAGTGGAGATGATGCGGGTGAGGAAGAAGGTCGAATGAAGCCTGAGGCTAGATTTTCTTCCAAGTATGTTTTCAGGTAACGAGTCTCAGGTTCCGTTAGTGCATAAACTCGACTACATGGAATGACTGCTCCAGGGACTAGGTCGATCCGACAGTCGTACGGACGGTGTGGGGGCAGTCGAGTAGCTTCCTGTTTGTTGAAAACGGACAGGTAATCCTGGTAAACCTCTGGAAGCTTCATAATGCTACAACAACTGCGTTCTTCACTTCCGTCTTGAAGGAACCCTGCTTGTGTTTTTGCATCCTTGTCTACGAGGGCGTGATGAAGAAGGCATTGCTCCCTGCAGTAAAGGGAGGTTAAGGAAACTGTGCGGTCCGCCCATCGAATCACGGGATCATGCAGGGTTAACCACGGCATACCCAGAATGATGCGGAAATGTGGAGCGTCGATGAGGTCAAACTGAATCCGTTCCTGATGTAATTCTCCTATCAGCATCCGTAGTGGGTAAGTATGGTGTCTCACTGGTCCTGATGTTAAGGCCTTCCCATCCACGGCTTTTACCACTTCCGTTTTTTTCTTGGTTTCATATGGGATTCCAAGTTCTCGGGCATATTGCTGATCCATAAAATTCCCGAGCTGACACTGTTATGGTATGTACTTGCGATACCCATAACGTCACGCTGACGTTAATGTGAGCCACTGACGGTTGCATAGTGTTAGGTATTCGTAGCGAGACCGTTTTCTTTTCTAGTCCCAAGTCAGGGGTCCCTGACTGGCTTGGGTGTTGAAGTTTTCCGACGGTTGCGGGGATGCGGCGGCCTGAGACTTGGAAGTAGGGGTTCGTTCTGGGAGTCTGGTTCTGGCTCGGCATTCTTTAATGAAGTGCCCGCTTTTTCCACAATAGAGGCATAACTTCTGTTGTCTTCTCTTCTCTCTTTCTTCCGCGGAAAGCGGACCTCGGAGTCCTCCGATTTGCATAGGTTCTGGTCCCTCCACCGTTCGTGGGGTTTCTTCGTGGGCCGGTTTGAATCGAGCTGGCAGAAGACGGGTTTCGCTTTTGCCTCGGTCTCCCTTTCTCTCTAGCAACCGATGATCTAGTTGGACGGTGAGGTCGATTAGTTCTTCACAGGTGCCGGGTAGCTGTACCACTTGAGCTAAGACGTCCTTGAGTTCACCTCGTAGGCCTTGATAAAAGAGGGTAGTTCTCTTCTCTGGCGGCCAGTCCGTCTCTACCACTAGCCGAATGAAGGTAGTTATATAGGACAATAAATCCTGAGACCCCTGTCGTAAGGTAAGCAGTTCACGATCCAGGGACATCATGTGGGCCTTGCGATCGAACAGTTTTCTCATTTCGAGACAAAATCCCTGAAAATTCTGTAGAACCGGATCGTTCCTTTCCAGTAAAGGGATGGTCCAGCTTGCAGCATTTCCTCCCATGTAGGACATCATAAATGAGGTTTTGGCCACCTCCTCCTGAAACACTTGTGGTTTACACAAGAAGTGACGTCTGCATTGATGAAGAAAGGTTTCGAACTTCCTGGCATCCCCATAGAAGCGTTCAGGTGGCGCCAAAGGAATCCCTTGACTCTGAACAATATGCACAGTGGGTAGTGACCTATCAGGAGGGGCAGTGTCCGATGTAGTGGCGGGAAACCCTGTGTCAAAAGTACCCCCTCCTTGGCCGTGGGACGTGATGGGAGGTGGAAGCGTCCAGTCTCTGATGTAAGATTCTTTTCCCGTGCTCTTGCGAGAAATTCCTGCTACCTCTCTACGCAATGTGTTCATGTCTTTTTTGATTTCTTGATTCTCTACTCGAGAGGTATGTACTTCCTGCTGGAGGGCCGCAATGCTCTCCACCAGGGAAGCCAGCACCGTATTGGTGTCCATCGTCCGGGCTGGATAGTTACCGTGGGCTTGACAATCTGTCGTGACTGTTAGGCCAAGTGTAACATGAAAAGACCACTAACCTGCAACAAGGGCGGCCAGCAGGGACGATGTCGTGTAGATTATCCCGATTATTCCCCTGGAAACAACCCCCACCTAGATCCAGATAAACTCCTGGCGTGAAGATGCAACCGGGGGGACAACCGGGAGGAGATAACGGAAACTGGGGAAGTGTAGAGGGATGGGGAACGGCTGCCGTGATGCAGTGAGGCACGGTCCCGTATGTGGTAGGCTACAGACGGAAACAAATAACAGAAGCAAATGGGTCAGATGGTGTTTAGGGGTATGACTGTGAAGATACCATCCACCCCCTCTTGCCTTACGTCTCACCTTACTGTAGATCTAAGAAGTCTCCAGGGATCCCTCGGTACACACTACAGGAAGTTAAACAGGATGTGAATGTTGCACAAGCCCTCCGACGAGGGTACCCTGGTAGGCGTGTTATACGTCACAACGCCCCCATGGGCTGAGTAGGCTTGTGCCACCAAGGAAAACAAGGAAATGCAAATTGGTTCTGGCGACGTAGGACAGTTTCACAGAGGCCAAGAACCCAAGATACTGCGGGCCCCAACAAACGATGGAGAAATGGGAAACACAACCAAAGGAACGCAGGTAGAGTGGGAGAAGCTTCCACTCCCTGCGCGGACCTAAATACCTGAAACAATCTCCACGGATTGTAAAGAGTCTCGGTCCTCAGGGGCCAAAGATGCCTCGAATCCAACTCGGGGCTTGAATGGGTAGCGCGCAAAAGAATCCGCGGGGAATACCATCCGCAACGCGCTACTCTCCGAAACAGGGAACTCCAGATAACGGATTGTTTGTCAAGCCCCGCTTCCTGGAAGAGGCGGGGCTTTTGTAATGCGCGGTAACGTAGCGCGCGGCTCTTTCCGCCCGCCTTTGCCCCATGGCCTTCTGGGCCTTGTAGTCTGTCTTGCGCCGGACTCGGCCTGCGGCTCGAGGATCGCGACAGGTCCTTGGCAACTGTCGCAACTTTTCAATCCTTACATTCCATCCAGATCACTCGGATCATCAGACAGCGGCAACCTGGTCATTCCAAAGTTACATAAAGGTAAATGGGGAGGAAAAAGCTTTGCATACACCACCTCAAAACTTTGGAACTCCTTGCCTAGTTTTCTCAAAAAAGAATCCAATTTGCTTAATTTCAGAAAGAATCTAAAAACCTGGCTCTACTAACGTTTTTCCATCTTCACCTTTGCTTCCCTACCCTTGTTAAGTGCCTAGACACCTCCAGGTACATGTAGTACTATATAAATTCTTAATTTAATTTCATTTCAAGAGCCCTCCGTTAGGCTGTCAGTGCTCCCGGTACCAGCCTTCTTGACCTGGGCAGCACAAAATGGTTGCTGCGGACCAGAGACACATTTCCGCCCTCCTGCTGTTGAGCCAAGCTTGAGCAGAGGAAGGTGGAACAATAGGCCTCCTGTCACAGGTAGATGTGACCACCTCCCAGACAGGATTTGGTGTATTGTGGCTAGGTGGGTGCGCTTGCCAGCGCCTGAAAGTCTGCATGAGGGACCCATTTAGTGTCCCTGGGCATAGTACAGTTCAAACCAGTCCTGGGAGCTGTTGGCTTCCGCTCTGGCGAGAAACTGGACAAAGGACACAGGAGTAGCCCCCCCCGTCCAGACCCTCCCCTGGGAGGGTCCCCTGAACCTTCCCAACCCTTTCACTAGGGTACTTTTTTTTTTTTTTTTTTTTTTAACTGTCTTTGTTGCCAAATAGCACATGTCAACTTACAACATAATGCGCCTACAACCCTGAGGCCGGCTGTACTCCCGCACCCCGTCACATAAATCCAGTAGCTTATCCCACATCCCGGAGGTCGGGCATCGCTGTACCCCGAATTAGTCCAGACGGCATGCAGCCCCATTAGTGTGGCAGTGCGCCACAGCCTATTTGCCCTCCCCCACGGAGGAGTCACAGTTTCACTAGGGTACTTAAGGGCTTACCTAGGTTTAGGTCCCTAGATTCATTGTGGACAAGATTCAGGACCAAAACCACTGTACTTCTACCGTCTGGGCGCTCTGGACTTTGATGGACTTCGTTTGGGCCTGACTTCTTCTTCTTTGCAGTCTGCTGCCTTGTCTGTGCCTGTGCACCATACAGGATCCGTGCAGGACCTGTGTAGCATCCAAGACACTTGAAGATAATCTCCCTTGCAGTGAAGGAGTCACTCCCCTGCATTTGCAGGCAACGCAACACTGCTGACCAGAGGTGGGTTTAAACGTCCCTCGAGGCCAGAGCTATACTCTCACTCCGTTTTAGGTCAGAATCCCTTGCGGGCTGCAATACCCGAACCCCTGTGCACTGCGTACTTTTGCAAGTGCAAATGCTTGTTGGCAATTCTGCAGCAAGTGCATTGGGCTCCAAGTAGCCCCAACCTCTGGCAACTTCTCCGGCAAAGATCTTCAACCACGTTGCACTGTGTGCTCCTTGGCCTGTTGTTTTGTAAAGCTGCACTAGGTCCTCCTGCGACTCTAGTGTCTTCAACCTGTGGGTCCTCTGGAGGGTCAACTATGCCTTCTTTAGGCTACCCTGATTGCACTGGGCTTGCCCTGACTCCTCTGGTTGTGGCAAGTCTCTTGGACCTTGTTGGTCCTCTTCCTGCAACTTCTTGACCTCCTGTGTGAGTTGCTTTTGCCAAGGCTTGTTTGTGCTCCCGCCGGACACTGACCCCTCAGCACTCTACATCCTTCGTGGGACAGCTCGTATCCGGCTGCTGGTCGTCCTCAGCGTCACCTGGTCCCCACAGCTGCAGATTCAAGGTCATCAACAACTCTCTTGAAGCACCCGACATCGGTGGACATTTGTCTACCGAGCCCCTGGTCCCTCCCAAGTGACCGAGACTCTGCCCCTTCTGCTTTCAGTTACTCTTCGTCAAGAATTCATATTTGAATTCCCACCAACACTTTCTCCTCTTCCAGGAGCGTCCGTTATCCTCCTTTCGGTTTGACTGCAGTTTCCGACGCCACTTCACACCTATGCACCCGGCTTATAAGGGATAGGTAACTTGGGTACCACAGTATCTACGGGTGGGGTGGCTCTCCAACCTTCTGTCTTCCACTGCGTTTCTTCAGGGTCCACTGGGAAGGGTCCTTATTCTTTAAAAATCCAACTGCGACTTACCTGTAGAGTTGTACGGAGCCCACGGTTGTGTTCTCACACTGCACGCGTCCTCCGTGGGATCCCTGTCTACTTACCTTGGGTGGTTGCTTGAGTCCCCAGCGATTCTACAGTCTCTCGACATTGTCCTGACTCGAGTCGTGGTTCTTATACCACTTTCATAATATATCGTTTGGTCCCCCCTGGGGCCCACTGTGTATTAGTGCTATTTACTGTGATTTATTTGCTATAGTATTGTGTGCTTTGTGTATATCTCTGTGTGGGAGACACTGTAACGTACTAGAGAGTATTATATAATAAATACATATTTTTATAAATACCTTGTGTGGTTCTTTTTCATTTGGTCTATATTATAAGATTACACTCTTAAATCATCATAAGGGTTGTCTGGACTGGTGCAAGGTGCCCACTTACGTTAGTGGGCATCATATACCAGGCCAGCTTCTCACAAGGGCTCTCTGAGCCGCCATTGACGAGTGGGTGCCAATATATAGTGTCCACCTCTAGGAGGTACAAAGCAGTTACTTGCCTATACCAAAGGCTTTGGAACCAAACATCACCTGTACTTAACAATTTGCGATTACGTTGGGAGGAGGACCTAGGGGTTCCCGATAAAAATTGGACTGATTTAGCAGAACGTTTCTCGAGAGTATCTCGAAACGCCCGGTTTCAGCTAATAAATTTGTATATACTATACAGGGCATAGCACCTGCACGAATAAATACTTCCTGATAGAAACCGCTAAGTGTCTGTGTTGCGAGGAAATGGGGGCTGACTTTTTGCATATGTTTAGAGCCTTTTCAAAGTTGGGAAACCACTGGGGAGCAGTAACATATTAGCCGAAATGACCGAGAGAGAGGTTTATTGCACACCTGGACACTGTTTATTACACTAATTTCCACACACTTCTAACACTAAAGTAACCAACAAATTCCAGGACTTGGCACTACTTTTGGCCAAACGAGAAATGACCAGGCAGTGGAAATCCCAAAGAGGGCCTTCCGTAGAGGGGTGGAAAAAAAGAGATGGTCGTTTAGGTTTCCTTTTGGTAGTCCTGACAAGACTAGCTGCCTTCAGCTTATGCGCCGCTGGAGACTGACGGTACGCGATGCGCGTGTACGGCCTAGTCCATAGCTACGCTATGAAAGTCTTTCTTCCTTCTCTGCTTGCCAGCGCACGAGCTCCCATGGTCTGTTGTTTGTGTCCACGTCCGTCGTGTGCGCGCCTTGCTTTACGGCAGGCGGCGACGGTGGCTGGTTTTACGGTCCTGTCTCTGCAGCTACGGCTTTACCGGCAGGAGCCGGTCGTGGAGAACACGGATTCAGCGAGTGGAGAACCCGGACACGGCGTCCCCCGGCGGCGGCAGCGCTCCCTGCCCGCCTCCTCCGCTGGAGGCGCGCGGCGGCCTGGAGCCTGCGGTGGGTGGCCCCGCCATGAGCCTGGGTCCCAAGGAGCTGTCCAGCCTTCTAGGACTGCTCTCGGAGGAGGCGTGCACCAGCACCTTCGAGGCGCTGTCTGCCGCCTTCCATCATGTCTTCCTGAAGTCCGAGCACTTCCGAGCCGGGTCTGTCCTGGTGATGCTGCTACAGCAGCCAGATCTGCTGCCCAGCCCGGCGCAGCGCCTTATCGCACTCTACCTACTCTGGGAGATGTACCGGACCGAGCCCCTCGCAGCCAACCCCTTCGCCGCTATATTCGCACACTTATTGAACCCACCGCCCCCAGGCTCCGAGGAACTAGAGCGGCCGCTCTCAGGTAAGGATAGCGGTAGCGCAACATTATGAGGGGGTGCATCATTGCACAGCATTGAGGCGAGTGTATAGATTGTGGCGATCAGTCTGAGGAGTAGTGCTTGGGAAGTTTACACTGGAGCTTACACCTTGCTGCTGTCAAACCTGCTTGGCTTGAGCACACAAGTCTGGTGATGACCGATCGCGCCACCCACCCCTCCCTCAGTATATACGTGCTTTTGCACGTTTGTATGTATCATGCATGGGAGAAGTCAGAGCAACCATCAAAGCGAGCGTAGTGTCAGTGTAGCCATACTTTTATTCGCGCTGCCTTCTTGAGGCGTTGCTATCTCCAATCTAAAGAGGGTGTGGAGAGTACAGGTTTATCCGCTAAGACTTAAATATGTAATAGCTGCGAACAGTCGAATCAGAGTCTCTTTGTGCCTACTTAATGGCCTTGTCATGCGAGTGATATCCTGCAAATGTTGCCAAACTTCAAGCACAAACAAAACTTATTCTGTGGGGTGATAGTTTGTTCGTTGACAAATTATTTTTCGAATGAGGGTATTCAGACCGTTTTCTCTGGCTGCCTCGGCGTTAAAACGAAAATAAACGAAATCGATGGGAGAGGGAAATGTGTGGAATAGATGGTGAACAGTGTGATGATAGAAGAAAGCGTGAGTGAAACATCAGGGGGAAGCAATTGAGGAGGTCGTGGGGAAGTGCAAGAGGATGAAGGAGGTGAGTGACTGTGTAGAGGAAACGGCATTTGACAGGAAGAGAGGTACTCAAATTAGGTTAGAGTGGGAAAAAGTAAGGGTGTCCGGAGTGGAACTGCAACATCAGGTATGATGGGGATAATACTGTTCTGGAAACCCCCAATCTTCCAGCCGGTGTCATGTGCGCTGTAAGAGGGTCCCTGGGAGCACCCTCATCAGGCGGGGGCTTAAGACCTCACTCCCCCAATGTAATTTGGGTGTCACTCTGACTTTCGAGATCCATGAAAAATGCAGTTTTTACGCTTTTCGTTTAGAAAATTGTCTCGTCTTTTTGTTTCTTTTTCATATTTTCCCCGTTGTGATTTGGTACGAGGCTTCCCCTCTTCCCTGCTTTCTCTAACAAATTTGGAAGTTGGACCTGAGAGGTAGAAGGAGTTGGAACCTCCCCTGCTCGCCCGCCTAATGTGACCTCTAGTTTTCTCAGTTTCTCTAGTGCCCCCTTTTTTACCGTTATTGAACAAAGGAAAGGATTTTAGCAGGGACATTCCTGAAAGGGGACCCAATTCAGACTCCCCAAATAGTGTGCTTAAGCAAATCTCTTCCTCTTCAAGATTACACGTAGGTTCAATGGTAGGCAATAAACAGAGTGGTATTCCCGCTTGAACAGACATTTCTCAACTCTCCCAAGGGGACAGATGAAAATGGCCTGTCATTTACCAGTTCTTCCATATGGGACTGTCGTAGGCATAGGTTTGATGGTATCAAACTTTGTTACCTTTTGCACTTCGAGCAACATTAGAGATCATTTCCAATATATGATCAGAACTTAATACAGATTTCTCTAATAAAGACAAAATATAATTTTTTTTTTTCATACAGACAAGATATTCCGAGGGGACACCATTCCTCTCATTTCCCAACTTCGGTTGTGTACAAGGCAGCAATACATCATGGGCAGACTCCAAAGAAGTACTAGTCAGATGACTTGTGCTACAATATAAGAGAGGCAAAGAGAAACGCCTAGGAGAAGAGCTTACAATTGGGGTGTTTTTCTCCCTGAATCCACTCATTGGATGATCATCCTTATGGGTGTAATCGTATGGGACACCCCAGCCCCTTAATTGGGCTTCTATATCAATGTCAGGAAGTGTAAAGTCTTCCCCTGGGTTTGATTTTTCACATGCCAATGCCTTCTCAACCATGGAAGAGACATCTCCCCGGGGTCCGGAGCACCATCATCATTTATTCCCTTGTCAATATCCCCCTGAACAGGTGAAACGACGGGTGTAACCCCAGTTATACAATCTGACTTTAACCTGTTAGAGGAAATATGATGCTGACTCTGTTGGTTGACAAGGGATTTTGAACCCAGAAATGCACATAAGGCAGCATCAGGTGTAACATCAGTCATACAGTCAGGCTCTAATCTGTTCAAGAAAATATGTTGCTGGCTCTGTTGGTTTACATGAGAATCTGGACCCAGTTTTGCACATGAGAAAGCGTCAGATGGCTCCCCACTTAAACCATCCTCAGCACCTACATGTATCTGGGCCCTTCCGCAGGACCACAAGGGGCTCTCTGTAGTTCCACAGGAGAGGAGACGATGCTGGATGGGAATTGGAGATCAGACCTTCTTGAACCAATGTTACAGTCTCGGGTGCAGTCCGGGGCATCTTTCGAAAGAAACCCGTGATGACTGGGTGGGATTTATAGCAGAGTTGCTGTGGATGCCTATTAGCGCTATACGATCGCCTTAGTTTATAGGAACAACTTGGTGATGAGGAGAGCACACGCCCAAGCGTAATTTTTTAAAAGTCATCTCACTCAGGCTTACTTTAGAGAGTTGTAAGGAAACACCTTTTACAATTGTTTTACCTAACAATGGTAGGCTGGAGATTGATAGATTTAGATCAAGGTTGAGTTTACTGAGTAAGGCTGAGTTGTGGCAACATTTAAGAGAGTTAGGAAAAGCAACCTTGAGAGAAGAAAGCTTTAATGATTTTACACCATGCTTAAGACAAAAGTGCAAGATTCGCTATAATAACAGCGGGGATGAGATTGTGTAAGTAAGTAGTGGCATTGAGGTTTTTAACAATGTTGGAGAGGTCTCTTGTGTGACCGATTTTGAAAATATTCCAATTGTCCGTTGTCTTGGATTTGAACACTTTTACAAAAAAAATCCTTTAAAATGTTGACAGAGGTTTCAGGTAAGAGCCTGTGGGGGAGAAACTGGAACATATGTATTGAAAGAGAGTTTTAAGTGGGCTCCAAGAGGCCTGAAGTTGGGTAAATAGAAGCCTGGATTTGGCTTCTAGGGTGAGTTCGTGCATCTTCATAAGAGCTTTTAGTTTTGTGCGAATTACTGGTGAATTAGAGAGTATCCATTGTTTTTTGATTGTTTTGGATTTATATCTGCTAGAGTTCAGGCAGCAGGTAACTCAACGACATTCGGAGTCTGATAAAAACTCATTTTGATTTCAGAGGGGCCGCTGTGCCAATAACTTGGTTTTAGATATTATTGCAGACGTTAAGTGTTGCTTTAGCTTTTACATTAAACTGTAGTAAATGTAGTTTGCAGGCCATCAGTTCTTTGATCATGTTAAGTGACCAGTTAACAAAAGACTGGTTCTTGTTAGTAGAAGGCTCAAATTTGATGGCAGTTAGAGCATGAGGGAAGATGAGTAGAAACGGGATGTTAAAGAGGTCAGACGAGTTCTTGTCAATTGGTTGGAGGAATTGAGTTGTATTGGGTTGGCATCTAATCACTGAGAATGTTTATCATTCTCAATAGTACAGACTTTCTCTGGACAGTCAGTCGCTTCACTACAGAAGAGCCACCACTTCTCATCAATTGTCTGTTATTTGGCTGCAGTAAGCTCTTCTTATTCGACTGGCTTCCGTTTCCCTAAGGAAGGAAGAATAAGTAATAGCAGTATAATTTGTTTATTAGTTAATTAAAACCATAAACTTCAACAGAATACACAATAAAACAGATTAAAACAGAATCTAAAATGGATGTAAATCCTGAACACATTAATTCCCATTTGGGGAGCAGTCAATAATACAGACGTTACTGCACATACACTGGTCGATTTCGCATAAGGTGCAAAATGTGCGTAATGCTGAAAAAGCTAGCGGAGCCAATGTGTTGTGCAAATTCATGCAGACGGTACTGATATTTAGCCACCAGAAAGAAGGAGTTTATAAAGGTGCTGTTGTTTGACTCTCTGGACGTGAACACCGCAAAGCTTGTGGCCCATAGCGGCCTGCTAGAACTTTAATACATTTGTGGAAATTTATGCAGAAAGTGCGGATAATCAAGGTACAAACAAGGTGATGTTGAATTTATACTTAGCCTAACGGGATAGGAAACAACAGATGTATAGTTTCCCTAGCAGTCTGCCAGCGCATGGTACACCCAGGAGATTTTATTGGGGGCGTTCTTTACCACTCCCTGTACCCCAGCTATTTCCATGTATGTTGACAAGAGTTTTAAAGTTGTCCAACAACTGTACCAGTCTAATGTTCAACATTGTATTCTTTGGATCCATAGACTCCATCAGTGCAGATCTACAGGTCCTAGCACTTGGATAGTTAAACTCTTTTCTCAGCAGACCTTTTTGGGCCGGGCAGGACAAATACATATATTGTGCAAAGTTTCATCTGCATGGTGGCACAGACAGTAGTTCTTATCCCCCTCCTTGCTCCTCTTCCCTCCATTTTGGAAGGGAGTCTAACGTGGGGATATTACCAAGTCTTGGTGCTCACAAGCTCTATTTTATCTGCAGATGGTAGGTTGCTTCCAAAAGTGGGGATTCTCTTAGGGTAGCATAAGACTTGAGGACCAGCCACCAACGTGACTGCTTTAACAGCTTTTTTTCATCAATCGTCCAACTTTGTAATTTCATAGATTTTACTGCTTCCCTGAAAGCTTGCCCCGATATACTTGTGTTCCATAGGTTGCTTATTTCAAGCTTCTGTATGCTACTCAAGATATTTTTTGTATTCTCCGTATATCCCCCCCCCCCCCCCCCCCCTTCCTTTGAAGTTTTATTTCAGACCAGACTTGATGAGCCAGCATGTCATCTGTGGACAATCATAGTTTGTGGCAGCATTTAATATATGCCGCGGGCTTGGCAAGTATCTGTTTTGTTAATGAAAACTCCAATCCAATTTGAGCGGGTGATGCAAATCTGGATAACCGAAGGTATGTTTATATCATCTTAACAGTATTTTATCTAAAACTGTGGCCTCCGCGCTTAACATTACTTCTGATCCATACGTAAGAGAGGCTAACAGTCTTGCCTTCAATACCGCCGCCAGAGGTTTCAGGTTATGGTCTCAGATGGATCTTGCTAATGTAGAAAAAGTATGATTAAGTGCCAGCGCTTCCCCTTTAATCGCCTCTCTATGTGGTGCAAAAGTGCCTATTGTATCTATTTTGACTCCTAGATACACATAGATCATTGCTTCGTCAATTGTTTTTCCACTTGGATGCCAATTGTGCTCATTTGTAATATGGCAATTGAATGCAATCACTTTTGGTTTTTACGGTTAACTTCTAACTTGTTTTTAACTGCATATGTGCCGAGGCAATTAAGTAGCCTCTGTAGGTCTCTTCTTCTGTTGCTGAGAAGTAGCATATCATCTGCATACAGGATGTGTGACACTTGCTGGCCACCCAGACTCTGCATGGGATATCTGCAGGTCCAGTTCTGGGGAGAGATCCGCAATATAGAAGTGGTGCCAAAACGCAGCCTTTTTTTAAACCTGATGATGTTTTGAATTCCTTTGACAGGTGGTTATTATCTCCAATCTTGGTCTTAACCCATGTGTCTGTGTATAGCAGCCTGATTGCTTGCAGGATTTTGGGCGGAATTCCCCATTGTTGAAGCATGGCCCATAGCCTGTTAAGTGGAACACAGTTGAAGGCTGCCATGAAGTCGACAAAACACATCTATAGAGGTGTACCTGTAGCCTTTGCTCTGCTGAGTATCAGGCCCACAGCCATAAGGTTAGTTGGTGTCCCCTGGCTCCTTGTGAATCCTGTTTGATTGAATGAAGTCTCACGTTATTTAGTGCCCATGTCTACAGATATTGAAGCAGTAGTGTGAAGAAAAAAAGTAAGATCCACATCCAAAAGAGCAATTGGGCGATAGTTGGTGGGTGAGGAAGCCTCACCTACTTTAAAGATGAGATTAATTGTTGACCCTTTCCAACTTTCTGGCATAACTCAGTTTGCTAGGATATGGTTAATCATTGTCACCAGGAAAGTTGCCCATCTTGCTGTCGAGTGTTTGAAAAGCGTCAACGGCAGCCCATTTGGGCCTGGGGCACAATCGGTCCGATTTTAAAATTGTTTTCACTACCTTTACTGGTGCTTATGCTAGATCCACCGACAACCCAGCAGCCCTGCTGTCATTTTAGGGCCAGCCCAAGCTGTTTACGTCATGGTCGCTGCCTTTAAAATGCACTTTTAGAAACTCAACCCTATCACCCTCATTGATGTTTGTGTTGTTGGCTGCTCTTGGACCTTTTTTAATATTAACAAGTTTTCAATTTTTTTTTATAGTCGTTTGTTTTTGAAGCATGTAGCAGTTGAGCCTACAGTGTATCCTGCTTGGTTTAAAAAAACAAACAAAAAAAAAAAAACATTTCCCTTTCAGGCGACTTCTCTCCTTACGCAGACTTTTTTTTTTGTCTTCAGGTGCTTGACGTTGCTGCATGAGAAGTCTACCTATGTTGGATCTTATTGATCAAATAAGTTGCGGCATAAGTATAGCTTTATAGAATCTGAGATGAGCTCCCTTGTGTATTTATTTATTATGGGGTTTTATATAGTGCTAGCCAGACCCAGGGGTATCGGAGCGCTTTACAACCGTCAAATTGCATAGACCAAACAAACATTCACAGTAAGTACAATGAAGGTATCAGCACAAGTGTAAAAAATCTTGAGACCATATCTGGCATGCAAGTTGAGTTTCAGTGGGTTAAGTAACCAGTGTCAATGAGTACTAGTAGTGCCTTATCTGGGTGACCTAGTCTGGGGTCATACCCCCCCCCCCACCTCCCCATCCAGGGAGCAATGTCATCAGCTCTTCTGCGTCTCATGTCCCTTCTCTAGGAACCGATTTAGGAAAAGATTATCGAGTTGCTCTTTGAATTTTGCGAAGGAGGGGATAGTTCTGATGTGGGAGGGGCATAACGTTCCAGATTTTCGGTGCTCACCATGCCATTCCAGTTTGGACCCAGCCATATGCAAATCAGTCTTGACCCTGTGCCCAGTGGGAACAGTCCAGGCCGAACTGCCAGGCCAGGTCCTCCCTGGACTGGAAACAAGCATCCTAGGACCGGTTTCGGGGTTTCACCCCTCTTCAGCCAGGATAGCTTGATTCCAGTGGCCTGACAGTTTGGCCTGGCCTGTTCCCACTGGGCACAGGGTCAAGACTGATTTGCATATGGCTGGGTCCAAACTGGAATGGCATGGTGAGCAAAAAAACGATGGATTTAGGCCCAGATCTCTGTACTGGGGTGAATGTATGACATTGTTCTGCATTCTGTCCATCAATAGTTCTTTTTTCAATAGCTGAAGAGGTGCTGGGGAACATCGTCAGGAGGAGGATTTGTTGGGTCGTTCTCATTGGATCTAAGAGGTGGGGGCTTCCTGACCTACTGAGCACTCCCTTACCTTACGATCGGGCTGCGGACTTTCGGATCCAGGCGGTGTTTGGTCAGACGGGCACTGGCCTGTACCTTTTAGTTGCAAAAATCTTGCTCGGTCTGGACCTGGAGTCAAGATACTCGGAGTGTGGATCGATGTTTCCTTGGCGGAGGCTGCTTGGTTCCAGCTCACTTTCGTGTGGGCCGTTCCTGTGTGTCCTGCCTTTCTTGTGGTGTGTGGTGGTGGGGGGGGGGGGGGGGGGGGGCTGGTTTTTTCAGTGATTGTGATCCTGCTCCCAGAAGTTCGGTGTCAGGGCTCCTTCTTAGCATTTAAACTGGGAATAGTGTAACCAGGTTGTGTAAACCTCCCTTGGTCCATAGGTGAATGCGGGAATGGCAGCAGACCGGATCTTTATTTGACAAATTGTTTTGTATAGCTAAGCACAGATCCCAGCAGAGCTCATAGAGATTAGATTATGCTTGTTGCCCTCTTTGTTACACTGAGCAGATTTCCTATTAGGCTGAATAGAGCACATATCACACGGAGTATAGTGAAAGGTAGCCAGTTTTTTTTATTAGTTGGCCTCATTGCAGTTTGAAGTTGGGGCAACCGCGACAGTTAGCAGCATGAAAGGATGTCCGATAAGTGCCAATCTCCGATCGGATCAGCGAGTGCATCGGGGCGGCCATCTTGTGGTTGGCAGAAGCGGGCTGGAGTTGCTTCCCGCATTCCTGGGTGTGCTAGTTCGCGTAGGGCAGGCAGTCTCGCGCGTGAAGCGGAGTCTGGCACTCTGCCTGTGCCAAGTTAAACACTTTCCCAGTCTTGTGCGGGGGTCCGCAGATCAGGCAGCCTTAGGGATTCTTGTGGTCGAGGCTGCGGGAGCGTCCATCTTGGGGTCAGGCAGACTCCAGTTATGCTCCTTTATAGTCTGTTGTCAGCTGTGCGTTAGTTAGTCCATGAACGCTGAGGAGGGAGCAAAACCTCGCTGCGATGGGTGGCGGTGATGGATCCATTTATCCTCCGAATCGTATGATCGTGCAGGGGAGTTCCATAAGGATGCATAGCGCGGCCATCATGGAGTCAGGCAGCCTCCCTTAGCTGGCAGAGCTCTGTGCCGGACTCTAGGTGTATTCCCTCTATTAACTCTGCTGACATGAAATGTATTAATTTGCTAGTGAATGTTTCCCATACTAATGTCTGATTGGAGCCTTCAAAAGCCGCATCCTCAAGGCTAGTCCGAGTATCTTCTGCCAGGTCCTTGACTGTGCTTAAATTCCACTTTGGGCGTTTCAGATCTGCAGTGCCAATCTATCCCTTTAGAGCAATTACAGCATCATGTTTGTATAGAGATATATTTATTGTAATTATCTGTGGATGATGATCACTCTCCTCGCGATGGAAGATTCTAAAATATCGCACATGCTTGTATAGTGAGGGGGTCACTAACGTGTAATCCAAAAAGGAGAATGAGTTGCCTGAAACGCTTGCCCAAACTGGAGGGATTTCACCTGGTTTTCTGCCGTCCAGTACTAGTATGCCAATTAGTTTGCAGACCTCTACTAATTCTTCTCATATCTTGTCCTTTCGATTTTGATGTGGCATGGTTTGCTCTGGTATTGGCCCAACTATTTAAGGGTGCTCTTCACTTGGATAATAAAATGAATTGAGATTAAAGTCTCCGGAGACTAGCCATTGCGATTGATGGTATGTGTTGTTTAGGCGAAGTAGGTGTGCTGCAACCCTTTCTGCTGTTACTCCTTCTCTCTTAAGGTTTATGTACGCATTGATAAGGATTAGAGATAAGTGCAAATTCTTAGCCCAATCAACCATTTTGAGAGCCAGAAGGCATGGATCATCCATATACAGTTCCACAACCTCTGCTGACAGGTTAGTATTGATATAGATTGCGAGGCAGCCTTTCGCACTTCTGAATATACTGCTTTTCTCAGCAGATTTTCTATATTCTTCAATGCCAATTAGAGTAATGCTACCTTTGGCCCAGGTTTCCTGGAGCATTAATATATTGAAAGTTCCCAAGTATTGCATCACCTCGGGGGGCCTCGATCTTCGCCTGTAGCCCCACTAAGGAAGGAAGAATAAGACTTACTGAGTGTGGCTGGAGCCGAAGCATCTCCGATCATCAGGGCAGCTCAGGAGAGAGCCGGCTCCTGCCAGGAGCTCCAGGTGTGAACATGTGCAACCTGACTTTGCCGATCCAGTTGAGGACAGCACTGTACCGCTGCCAGGGTTCGCACCGCTGGAGCGGGTAAGCTGAGAACTGGGCCTACCACGCCCAGGGCATATAACACTCTTGGTTTTTGCAAACCCGCTTGACTCTAAATGACTACATGTAATTTTCTGAGTCCAAGAGGGGAAACTCCGTGAACAGTGTCCAGTAGTTTATATTCCGTATGTTGCTGCATATGAGTGGGACACCAGGTACATAGGAACTTAGTAGCCCAGGGGGTGGTTGCAGCTACTGGGGTAGCTACCTCAAGGAGGACTGTGTTGTTGCATATTGAATGTCGTTTATCTTTGCATGTGTAGGATTAGAATTAAAATAATTTTCATACAAAGTAATCTATTTGACTGGACATTGATGTATTGTGTGCCTGTTGTTATGATTTGTGTTCCCTGATCTGCGTCTGCACTTCCCTCTGAGGGAGCCTTGACTGCTTGTGCTACATTAACAGTCTGATGCAGAAGGAGGCGCTTGACCCAAATGAGCAGGATCCATAGTAGGGTGGGCCCCGGGACAGCAGTTGGAAATTTCTTCAACCACCTTGGTTTGGCCCAGTAACCACTGCTTCCCCCTTGGCCCTCTGCACGGGGTTCTTACAAGTACATTGGTCTTGTATGATGAAAATTACATTTTACAGGTGTACTGTTATGTGCATCCTGTTAGATTTTTAGGATCTCTATTTGTAAGGACACGTGCCCTATTTCAATTGAAGTGTGTGGGTGGCCCACAAATGTGAATCCCTAGAGGCATTCCCTTTAAGAACATGCCTCCAAAGGCAAAACGTGTTGAAGTGTTGCTGCACCTGTCGTAGATAGCTTACCCTCTGGGTACTTTGGTGTCTATTAGAAACCTTGCACTTGTCCCCAGCTGCCAAAAATCACTTTTGACAATGCTGAAAGCCTTTACTGGAACGTCTTGTAGAGGGAAGGATGCAAATTATTCTGCTCTTTAGACCTTTTAGTTTAGTTTAACTCCTCTTTGTAAAGGGTTGCAGATTAATTAGCCAGGGCCACTGGAATTATGCAGCAGTAGAGGGCCATATCATGCGGTATTGTTGAGCAAATTATGTGGCAAGAAAAGGAGCATTATGAAGCACATTTTGTGATGGGTATATTTCATTATTTTGTCAATTTTAGACTTAAAACAGTCTGGGCATTAGTTGCACCATTTTAGTACCAGTTTAACACCCAAATAACTAGCAATAAGCATCAGAAAGGTGACCAGTACTACTTTGCAAAGGGACTTCCACTGCGCTGTTAGCTGTGTTTTTAGTAACTTTTGAACCTTTTGAGCTAGAAACAATTATTTTGTTAAAATCTGCATATTATGCAGCAGATGATGGATTATGTGGCAAATGCGGCTAATCTAAAATGCCTGCAGCCGAACAATCAATATTTTCAGTGGCCCTGGCCATAGCCCCACAGACCTTCCTTGGTGAGGCAATTGTACCTAAATTGAGATCCTCCCAGAAGAGCATTGATCTGTGTCTTGGAGGCCATCTGCATCCAGCAGACCTAAATCACTGGGCCTATGTCATTTTAGCTGTCATTCATTGTAGTACGTGTCCCAGTTATCCACCAAATTGTCTTGGCACGTCTGCCAAGATTTGTCTCTTCTTACGTTTTTTTGTGATTTTATTTGTCAACATTTTTGTCGAGTTCTGGTATTAGGATTAGTTTCTACATAACACATTACCCTTGAAATCTCCAGGACTGGGGAAAGGAGAGAGATTTAAGTGAAGGTATACGTTCATGCTCTCCCTTTCAATAACCATACACCAAAAACGAGCGCACCTTCATAAATGGTTAACCTACTTGGGGGCAAACCACCTCTAATGCTGAGTGACTCGTCTACTGTGGGTGACATATCAGTCCCAAATCACCACAGCTAGTATTCTAAGGGCATTTGCCTAAAAAGAACAGATGGCCTCTCACACCCGTTGGTTGTCATGCTTCATCATCTGCCATCCCGCGCTCGCCAAAGCATACTCTAATGGCAGGCGGCCCTTGTGAAAAGGCTGAGGGGCTATTCTGGAAGGCAAATGGCATGCAGGCCCTAGCCGTGGTGGTTTGGGACTGATACGTCAACCCACAGTAGGGGAGTCACTCGGCATTAGAGGTGATTTTCCCCCCAAAAAGGTAAGCTATATATGAGGGCATGTTCGTTTGTGGTGCATGATTAGTATTAGTTTCCCTCAATAGCAAGTCTTGAGAAGAATGTCCAGAGGTGGTTATGAATCGGAGTGCTGCTGCAAGCATGTCTACACATATAAAGCTGTACTTGGAGCCCCTTTCTGAGTACTTCTGTTGACAGAGGTTCTTTTAGTTGAACATTGGGTCTTTATTTGTGTCTGGGTAATCTTCCAATTCTGTGGGCGTTCTGCCTTGCACCTGGACTCCATATCCATACATTGTGCCCTAGTCCTAGGATGGAACTCATTCTCGTCCTCTACTTCATGAGAAAAATCAGAATTGAGCATACCTTCTATGTCCCTCTCAGCATTAATATATTTGTGAGTTTTATATAGCGCAAACGCGACACAAAGGTATCGGAGCGCTTTACATGAGCACCAGTTGCGTTACAGTCGGACACATTCATTTTGTTAAGCACGGAGATTAAGTGATTTGCCCAGAATCAAAGGATGTTGAGCATCCCTGCCGAGACTCAAACCCGGCTCACTAAAGATTTTCCAATGCATCCGCTTTCAATGACAGAATGCTTAGTTTCCTTTTCAAACTGTTTTTACCTTTATTAGGGCCTGGATGGTAGCTACACTCTGGGTCACCAGTTAAGGGTAGGTTTCGTGGTTGCATGAGTTTTGCAGATTGAGAGTCTGATTGACTTTAGCTGTCCGCTAATAAGAAGTGTAGTATAAGTTGCAGCCCTGGACACAGGGTCCTGTACTAAAAAAAAATCAAGAGTCAAAATTTCCATGACAGGTCATGCTGCTTTTCTAATCACCCATGTATGTGGGTACTCCTTAGCTTCCAAGATCTCTCGGACCCAGAGTCTGACATGGCTGTCACTGATAACCCACTGTCTACTAGCTTTGGGTTAACTCAAAAGTTAAGCATTATGGTACCATGTGAGTCTCTTTAAATTGAGGTGTGCTGATTCACTACAAACTACTGAGATTATAAGTTTTAGTACCAAACAATCCTGCTTATTGCCCTACCACTGATGTATGTTATAATTGGGCTCTTGGGTCTCAGGTATGTGGCTGCCTCCTCCCAATAGCCTACTTGATCGACCCTTGAAACCACTTCTTTGTTGGTGCGATCAGACACAGATTGTGATGCAGGTCTCTTACTAAATCACCAGTCGCCTCTTTTCCTCCAGTTAAAGTGTTTGACTTTCCAAAATTGCTTCTAAAAATCTGATGCAAATCTGTACACCTGATGTGAAATGTATGTGCAAAATGGCAGGTCATATTTTCTCATGGTTTGAGTACATCCCCATTACCCCCAGCTGCTTTCTCTGCTAATAGGTAAGGGTGGTCCAAGTGATGCTCAAGCAATCAGTCCAGTAGTGGTCCTGTGAGACACATCCACACATTCAACATGAACTAAACTAGTGCTTGCATAGACGTCCAAAGACCTGGTAATGTTAGCCCATCCCAAACAGGAAAAAGCGGGTAACAAAAAAAAATATTGTGTACGTAAGCTAAATGTGTGCATATTCGGTAAATAAGCCGTAGATCACATGCTACTTTTCTAGAAATTCAGCATAAAAAAGGTTGCTCTCTTCATGCTGTGGGGATTCGTAGCTGGTACAGAGACTGCATTGTTGCGTCTAGTAATGTGAGTTTTGTAGTTAGCAAGTTTAGTGTTGGTGTTTTTGTAACTTTTTGTAGCATCTCATTTAAAAAAATCCAAGCATTCGAAAAAGCTTAGTGTAATGCTAAACTCCAGTAACCCCCATCCTTCTCCCCCACCTTTTTAAAGTGACCACTGCCAACTTCATGCCATTGACTGAATCCAGTATAGATCACTTTTAAAGGGACTTCAACTGTGAAATCTATTCTCTTTTGCAGAATCTAATTTCTTGTTTTATGGTTCATTTGTTGATTTCTCACGATTTTTCTTGAGTCAACCAAATTAACTTTTGATGAGGATATTTGGTTTGCTTTTTTCGATCGGAGTTAAGAATTTAGATCAGTTATGATTACAGCAGGGGTGTGAAATTTCTATAGCCTGATGCCCAGGACATATTGTTTTGGGTCAAGGACATGTTTTCATGTTTATTTTGTCCCTGGAACATGTAGGCCCAACCCCCTACAGCACAAACCTTTTGTCTGCCAGTTTACAGTATCACATTATGGAGCAGGGAAGATAATTTTCTGCAGTTGAGGTAATATAGGTGTTCATATGTTAATGCTGTTTGAACTTGTATTTATGGTTCATTATTGCATAGCCTTTAGCAGGGTTAGCCTTTATTAGGCTGAGCGCTCTAAATAAATATTGTAAGCTCGGACTGCACTACTGACAGTGGTTCCAGTAAAAACAAAATGTGTACACACGTTTGCAAAGCTTAACAATATGGGGCTACCAACATCGCCTCAATGAGGTGGGTGATAGAGTGGGCATGGTCTTGGTGTGGTTGGATAGGACAGAAGCGACATTGCAATGGGTGTTCGAGGTGATGAATGATGAGGGGGTCCATGCAAGGGACAGGCAGGGCATAGCTGAGGCCTTTTCAGCCTACTATACACATATTTACACCCCGCCTCCATAAGAACTAGTGAGGCGGCACGGGAAGTTCTGCCTGACCTCCATATGCCACATCTTTTTCCGACTGAAAGGACCTCCTCGAGCAGGACTCGCAGAGATTGAGGTTTCACAAGCTATTCAAGCACTGAATTCAGGAAAGGCCGGGGGCCTTAATGGCCTATTGGATTCTACCTGCTTACAGCTGCTAAAATTGCCCCCTTCCTCTTGTGAATGTTTCAAGAAAGTCTAGAAGCCGGAAAAATGCAGAGCGAAACAGAGATGAGCTAATATAGTGATAATCCACCAAGACGGTAAATCACCCGATGTCTCTGCCTCATACAGGCTGATTTTGCTACTGCATGCAGAAGTCAAAATTGTTGGCGACACAATTGACTCAAGTCATTCAGACGCTGGTCCAACCAGCCCAGTCCAGCTTTATGCCAGGAAGAAATACTGCACTTAACTTGAGGCGCTTGTATGGGGTTTTGGGCCGTACTGCCCACATCCTTGAGGATGCCGTAGTGGTGTTGCTAGATGCATGAATAGCCTTCTATCCGGTTGGATGGCCCTTCATGTATGCAGTTCTAGAAAAACAGGGATTCGGGCCATGTTTTCTTGCCTGAGTTCGACTTCTATGTTCCGGCCCAAATGACAGTGAATGGGGGCACGTCAGTGGCTTTCCTGCTGTGGCCTGGAACGAGACAAGGTTGCCCGTTTTCCCTCTTCATTTTCGCCCTGGTATTGGGGTTGCTGGGAGTCTGGATAAGGGGTGATCTATTAATCAGGGGTTTGAGATGGTCTGCAAACTGGGAGGACATAATTTCTCCATATGCAGACGACATTCTGCTATATGTAGCTGATCCACATACTACACTGGACAGGATATTACACATATTCACATTGTATCTCAGATGCTCCTGATAAACTGCAACAAATCCTTGATCTATGTACTGCATGGGGCAGCCCTACGGCTCCCAAAAGATTGTACAGCAGGATTCTGCTAACGGGGGATCCTTATCAACCGGGACCCTGATATCTTTTACGAGTGCAACCTTGAACCCCCATTCCCACGTTTGCGAAGCGGTGTCCAGCATTGGAGAGCACTACCACTGTCCCTGTTGGGAAAGACATCACTCTTTAAAATGATGGCCCTGCCCAGCTTTCTTTACATGCTTCACAACACACAGTACCCGGTCCCGCCTTCTACTTTCAAGCTGTAGACACTGTGACCCGTACACTCCTGTGGGATGGGGGTGCCCCTAGAAAATCCCTCCTGAAACTGACAAGGGGCTAGTACAGTGGAGGAATAGTGTTTCTAGCCCTCCAGAAATACTACTCCGCAGCCCGGCATATTGCAGTCAGTCATTGGTTTCACCTCCCTCAAGATGAACCAGATTATAGAATGTAATGGTGTAATATGCAACCTGAGGGCTATCGTAGAGAGATAAATGAAGGTAGATGCTACAATTAATTTTCGGGCTCTACTTCCGTTACGTTTCAGATATGGCCTATATCGCTGGCAGCACTGGGTTGGCGAGGTAAGATCACCCATGATACCCCGCTGTGGGACACAGCGAAATTGGGCATATTGGCCGAACAGCAGGGCTTCGATAAATGGGACCTAATGGGCCTCTCAAGAGTGGGGATGGGGGATTGTGGGCACATGGGGAGGTAATATCCTCTGCAGATTTGCAAAGGGACGACCAATAAGCACACGCAGAGCCATGCCGCTATCTCTAGATTAGCCATGCCCTAATAAGGCACTACCCAATGGATAGGAGCTTCTGGAGTACTCCCCACTGGTAGACAGGCTGCTGGAAGACTACAGGGATAAAAAAGCAATCTCACTAACCTACTGCACTCTTAAATAACTTCCCTGAACTCTTGACTCCGAGAAAGCTGTGTGACGTGGGGAATTTAAAAGATGTTGAATGACCAGAGGGTGATTGCATGTCCAAGGGAGGTAGCTATACGGTCCCATTTTCGACTTGTACAACTAAATATTTTACAAGGGTCCCATTATGCTTGCACAACAATGGTTAAAATGCAGCAGGGATGTATTGGCGCTGTGCCCCAGAGAATGTGGCCAGGAGTGCAAATTTTTTCATATGCTGTGGGCTTGTCTGGCACCCAAGAATTATTGGGGTGCAGTGACCATCTGTGTAATGAATGTGTAAGGGGGTGCCATGACAATATAGGCAAAGTGGTGCCTTTTAAATACTTGGGACATAACTGACTGGAGCAGCAAAATTCTTCTCTGGGTGACGCTGGACTTTACGGTGGTCCAGCGCGATATAGCCAGGATGTGGAGGGCTATATCCGCTCCGACTCTGAAGCAATGGAAAACAGACTGAAAAAATGGTTCATGTGGAGAAAGTGGCTTCCTGTTGCAGAGGTACCCCCTGAAAACCTAGCAACCCTGGTGTGGTCTGACTAGTTTTAGGCAGCCTGCCACCACCAGGCATGTTTCTGGACACCTGGGTCGAGAGCCTCTGCTCTCTGTTGCCAGAAACCAAGCACATCCTGGGTGGAGGTGTCACCTCCTCCCTCAGGATGGGCACAGTGCTCGAGAGGGAAGCTTTAATGGCCTGCTGGCTTAGTAATGCAACCCCAGCCTCTGCTGCTAGCAGCAGTTGGCTGCACCCATTTCAAACCCCCACTTTCGGCGAAGAACAGGAGGTTTGACCCCTTTGCCAACTCTACCTCTCGGGTGCAGGAGGGAACATTAAGAATTTTTTTCAGTGCCCACCATCTAGAAGATGGTGGGACTTATCCAATCAGGCTAGGAGTATGCCCCGCCTCCCACAGAAGTGTTCCATAATAGCGGGCATAGCCACCCCTGGTAGGGAACCTATTGGTCCCTGCCTGCTACTCCCCGGTAACGCCCCTAATTCTAGTATTTAGGTAGCTCCCCTAGACCTTGAAAGTAGTTCCTGCCAACCTAAAAAGAGAGAGGACGAAGAAGACTCTGTGCATAGAAGACTGAAGACACCCACTGACTAGACCCCAACCGGCCTGTCTGCAGCTTCAAAAACCCTGCAAAGAAAATGCCTGTCCTGCATCCAGCGACCTCCAAATCCCCAGGGAGGACTGCCTGCCTTCGAGAAATACCAGAACTCCCGAGGACAGCTGACCTGTCCTCAAGAATCCAAGACCAAGGGCTCTGGTGCCCTCCGGAACCACGATCCCTGACTACTCTGCACTGATGCCTCCAGCCTGAGTCCAGGTGGCCCACCAGTCAAGAAAAGGTTCCCCAGCGATCCTGATTCCAAGTGCATTGTTGGCTGACCCCTCTTGAACACAAAGACGATGCCTGCAGGCTAAATCCGAAGGCTGTCCCCAACCGCGACCGGCTCCAGTAAGGGAAACCTGACATCAGAGGACACCCCTCCAACCGAAGCCCCTGGGCCTTGGAGAGCTCGACCTACAGTGTCACTGTGATCCACAGCATGCCAACTTACCTCTGCTGCTGTTGGTCTTCTTTGTGCAGCCTCCGGTTCGACGCCTGCAGCATGTTTCCTCCCTTTACAAGCATTGGGCGCCCAACACCGTGCAACAAAAGAACAAAACAGCAGACTAAGGTCAAGCACTTAAAATTCCATTAAGTGACAATATATGCTTTCGAGTGCAACTACTCCCAGTATACGCTGTTTGGAGATACTTGTCTTACAGAAGGTCCATGGAGAAAAAAAGGAAGGTGCGCTCCATCACAAGTCCTATGAAACCAACACCAATATTTTGAAATAATTTTTTTCTTTTATTCGTAGTCTTGATAAAAAGATAGGCACACAGCCAACGCGTTTCGTTCCCTTGTGCCTTGGGAACTTCGTCAGGGCTTCCAATAGGTATCGGAAATAATCAATATAACCTGAATACGGAGTGTTTAATCAATCAAAGATCAAGAATCTAGGATTTTTGTTCAAGAACACCAGTATATACGAATTCAGCTTTCATATTCTTGTAGCCAAGATGTTGCTTTATTGTAGGATTTTTTTTCTAAGTCAGCTGGCATTCTGTATCTGAGAAGCGGCACATCCTGTCAGTTTCATGTACATATACGGTTCCCTTCTGTTTCTATAGGCATGCATGACAATTAAGTACGCTATGGACGTTTCAGACACCAATAGCGTACTTAATTGTCATGCATTCCTATAGAAACAGAAGGGAACCGTATATGTACATGAAACTGACAGGATGTGCCGCTTCTCGAATACAGAATGCCAGCTGACTTAGAAAAAAAATCCTACAATAAAGCAACATCTTGGCTACAAGAATATGAAAGCTGAATTCGTATACACTGGTGTTTTTGAACAAAAATCCTAGATTCTTGATCTTTGATTGATGATTAAACACTCCGTATTCGGGTTGTATTGATTATTTCTGATACCTATTGGAAGCCCTGACGAATTTCCCAAGGCACAAGGGAACGAAACGCGTTGGCTGTGTGCCTATCTTTTTATCAAGACTACGAATAAAAGAAGAAAATTATTTCCAAATATTGGTGTTGGTTTCATAGGACTAGTGATGGAGTGCACCTTCCTTTTTTTCTCCAGGCGCCCAACACCGTGTTTGCACCCGGCTGCCCTTGCGCCGCTGGTAGTGTATGTTTGGTGCTGCCTTGTAGCCCACCTGTGCCTGCCTAAACCTCCGAAGCTTGAGCCCATCAGCTGCTTTACTTACCTGCAACCAGCATGTCTTCAAGCACCCCCCGTCTCCATTGGTTAACATTGGGTCCTAACTCTAGATTTGACCTCTGCACCCAGCTGCCCCTGTGCCGCTGGTGGTTTAATTACTTGCAATTTGTTTTCTTCTGATTAACATTGCACAGACTGAAAATTGCAGTGTCCACTTTTGAAACTCAAAAGCATTCTTATTTAACAAGCATTTGCAATGCAATAGGTCTCGCATTCACGCGAGTTTGAGCTATTGGCATTGTAAATCACAATGCCTTTTATTTATGTTTTGGGTTAAAACATACATTAAAGGCATTGTCATTTACAATACTAATAGCGCAAACTCTCTCAATGCGAGACCTATTGCATTGCAATAAAGGGCCTTCTCATCAGCCTTAACTGTAATGTGCCAGTCATCAAGAATTTCGAGACAAAGGCAAACGCGCTTTAAGTCCACTCCAGACTTGTTTGTTACCAATGCGAATGAACAAAGTGTGAGCATAGGAGAAGACGTGGAGACAGCTCCTAGTGTGTTGCGGCAGAAGTAGCGGGTGGAAAGATCATGACTGCGCATAAATGTGGTGGAAGGGGTGAGTGGCCATTCCTAAAGAGACTGAGGAGCGTGGCCGAAACCAAAGGTTTCTATAAAAATAAAGTACACCACAAAGTACATACCTGATGCACAAATCCCATGGTGCACGAGTTCCCACTTCACTGGCATGTTTAATGCTCATCCCAGCCACACCCCTTTTATCTTGTGACATCTGTGCCATTTTGCACACGTTTGTTGTGACAGCATCGTTCTGCACACGTTTGGGTCAGCGCCTTGTAACATCTGCACCCAGCAACTGCCTCTTGTGAAATAATTTCCAATGAGCATCTGTCCCTTGTGGTATTGGTTTCACTTTCCACCTGCCCGTGTCTACCTCGTGTGACGTTAGTGCTGCTTCTCTCCTGTGGATTGTGAATGAGCTCAGTTCGCGCTACATCATTCTGCACCTACGTATGGTGACATAAGAGCCACTCTCCACCAATCTCTTGTGACATTCGTGCAACACTGCACATGTTTGCATCTGACTCTTGGAATATCAGGCACCCTCCAATCTTCTGGATTAGTATGTCGTGAGACCAGTGACGCTTTGCACACATCTCTTGTGACAATAGTGTCAATCTGCACAAGTTTGCATCTGTCTCTTGTGACACCAATGGCACGCTGCAAGTGTCTGCATTAGCATCTTGTGAGATCAGTGACACTTTGCGCACATTTTTTGTGAAAATAGTGTCAATCTGCATGTGTTTGCAGCTGACTTCTGTGATACCAATTGACACTTTGCAACTGTTTACATTAGCATCATGTGAGAATTGCACCGCACAAAACGATAATATATTGCGATAGGAATCGAGTTGGGTGCTTCGAGTCCAGCGGTTTTCATCTCAAACTAGAGTGTGATGACTTGCACTCAGGGGTGGCTCTTATGGAAGAGGGCTGGACTTTAACTGAAGAATCCCCTTGCAGACAAAACGCGCTGCTCGGCAGGTATGTCTACTGCACTACACGATTCTTGGGACTAAATACGTTTTCTGTTTAATGGCACACCCTTGCTGCTCACACCCGTTCTTTTCAAATGGGACCCAAGATGTGCTAAGAAAGGGGAGAAAAACAAGCAATAGAACGCACTCCAGGCCTATGGCAAGCTACGCATACCCGCCCAGCTACCAAACTTACTAATTGAAGGGAAAAAAAGTTAAAGCGTGCCACGAGCCAAAGGGGAAAAAAGTTAAAGCGTGCCATGAGCCATAAATATGAAGAACAAGCACCGGTTTGCGGTGGTGGGACACGACGGAAGCCTCTCAGAGAAGGGGGGCTCGAGCGTGAGGCTAGGAACAACAGACGACTGGTGGGTGGGGTCCTACCCCACTTCCAAAGAAGCCAGACAGAAAACCAACGACAATAGATCTCGCAAGCAAGCAGCGCATGTGCTGCAACGCAGGTGAGACCTAGGGTGGTCGGGGCCTAAGGGAGACGGGGCGTGCACCAAACCCACTTCCAAAGAAGCCCAACAGAAAACCAACGACAATAGATCTCGCAAGCGGACAGCGCATGCGCTGTAACGCAGGCGAGACCTAAAAATTTACTTGCTTTTATTAAAGATTGGCAATCCTAGTAAATAAATATACCAAAATACTATTTTTATAAATTGGTCTCGGATTTATTCATTGAGTGTGTGTCTCATTTATTGCCACTGTGTGTACAACAAATGCATTAACACAACCCTCTGATAAGCCTAACTGCTCACCCTCGCTATCACAAAATGGAGCATTAGTGTTATCTATTTAACCTCTATACAACCTCTGAAGATCCACTGGATTCAATACACACTATACCTCATTTTGGTATAGTATATGGTGAGCCAGCCTCACAGTAGCCAGGATGTGGAGGGCTGCGTCACCTCAGACTCTGAAAGAATGGAAAAGAAACAAAGGCTAGTGTATGCAGGCCGAAGAAGTGGTTTACGAAAGCAGAGGCTGCCCAAATTAATGGGCCAAAATTTGGGGAAAGTGGAATGAATATTGAGGGATGTTATGTGCACCCATTGACCGTTAATTCTTTGTTACGATTATAAAATGTTCACAAAAATTGCAACTGGAAAAATTGTTTTTTGCTAAACTGCTGTAAAATTTTAGGTATCATTTCTTTGAAGGATAGTTTGGTAAAATGTGTTAAAGCATGCTAATATTTCCCAAAAATATTCAGATTGAAAAATCAGCGTAACCGGTTTCAACAAGATAATGAGTAAACATGAGTAGAAACAAGTATTGGCAAAGCATGTAGGTCCAACATTGGTGGTCAGTCTTTTGGTTTTATCAATGCATGTCTTGTTTTGACATGGCTTTTCTAAAACCTTATTGTTGTCAATCAATACGTATTTGTACAGCGCTGCTATTCACCTCTGGGGGTATACAGGTGCTAGGTTGCAGGGCTCAGTTGAAAAAACAGGTCTTGCGCCTCTTCCTGAATTCCACCAGAGAGGGTGATGTCTGGAGGTGAAAGCTGTACCAGGACCTGGAGGCAAGGTAGGAGAAGTAGCGACCTCCGCTTTAGCTTCGGCAGATGTGCAGTGCCTAAGCGAATGAGGTGGAGCGCAGGTGTATGGAATGTTGGTGGAAGCTGAGGCGGTGCTTGATGTATGCTGGTCCTTGATTGTGGAGGGCTTTGTAGGTGTGTCAGCATCTTGCATTGGCATTGTTTTTGGATGGGGCGCCAATGGGGGTTCCTGAGGTGGGGGGGTGATATTAGTCTGTTTGGGTAGTTTGAGGATGAGTCTGACTGCTGAGTTCTGTATCGTCTAGTCTCTTCATGAATTGGGTGGTGGTTCCTGCGTACCATGTGTTGCCGTAGTCCAGTAGCTGGTGACTAGGGCGGTAGTTTTCCTCAGGCCGATTGGTAGCCATTTAAAGATTCTTCGGAGGGTGTGAAAGCAGGCGGAGGAAACTGCGTTAATCTGTCCTTTCATGGTGAGTTTGCTGTCCAAGATGATGCCGAGGTTGTGGGCGTGGTCTGTCTGCGTCTGTGTGGGGTTGGGTCTGAGTTTGGCGGGCCACCAGGTGTTGTTCCACAGGGAGGCGTTCCCAAAGATCAGCACCTCCAGTCTTATTGATATTAAGCCTCGGACAGTTGATCTTCATCCAGTCAGAGACATTCTTCATGCAGATGTGGAAGTTGGTCCTTGCGGTGTAGGGTTCTGACAAGAGCAAGAGGATGAGCTGGTTGTCGTCTGTGTAGGATATGATGTTGAGATCATGGGTTCCGACAAGGTTGGCTAGAGGTGTAATATAGGTGTTGAAGAGGGTGAGGCTGAAACTTAAGGGACTGCCACAGGTGGTGCCCTTTGGTTCTGAGGCGAATGGGGGTAGGCGGAAGCTTGGAGTTTGTCCCGTTAGGATTAATGCGATCCATCTGAAGGAGTCTCCCTGGATTCCAGTGCGGTGCAGTCTCTTGATGAGTGTGTGGTGGGATATGGTGTCAAACACTGCAGAGAGGTCGAGATTCTCCCCTGTTGAGGAGGGTGTGGATGTTGCCAGTGGCGGAGATCAAGGGGGTTGTGGTTTGCACAGAAACCGAATTGAGAGGCGTCGGGCAACGGTGAGATGACGGTTGATGGCCTTCTCAAGGACTTTGGTGGGAAAAGGAGCAATGAGATGGTGTGTCAGTTTTGGAGTTATTTGGGATTGGTGGAGGGTTTCTTGAGAGGTCGGACTTCTGCGTCTTTCAAGGTGGCTGTGGAGATGGATGTGTTGGGGAGAGTAATGAGTTTGTGGCTGATATCCTTGCTTCTGAGGTTGAAGAGGCGGTGGGGGATGAGTGAATAGTGTTTTTTCTACGTGTTCTGCTTAGAAACAGAACTGTGCCTGGGATCACAGGACGTCCGAATGCATGGGCTGAGTTACCGTAACACAGCAGGACCTATGGATCCAAGTCTGACTAGCTCACGATGCCTAACCTGCCCTCCTAACCTTCCAGACTAGCAAGTGAATTGGCAACCTAGAACACAACTCTCTAGACCCCAAAGCAACTGTGGAAACCGATCATCACCTTTTGGTTTTTTCACTCCTGCATGTCCATAGTAAAGAAAAGAAAGACACGAGGAAAGTTTACAATATTTATTGAAACTACAGCTGTATTATGATTAAAGCAGTTCTTCTGCGAATAGAAATCGTATAAACTAAGCAAAGTAATCAACATTACGAGCAAACTGTGTATAATAAAAAGTACCTACCATGGTAGATAAAGCTGTCTAGGCGTACCCTCACTACGTGGTCACAGAAATATATCTGAGATCTTTGGGATTAGCACTGGACCCCATACCTGGTTTCCTGTAGTTAGGTGGTCCGCATCGTAGGTGTAAACTCGGTTTACTCAAGGCTGGTGCGCCTGTTCCAAGAACTTTCTCTCTTGCTAGAATTCTCCTCTGTATTCCAAAAGGCAAGTATAGCTCTATATGATAAGAAGTGCTGTGTTGGAAAACAGCAGCTGTGCAACTGTGTTGAGTCTGAACGTTAGGAGATGTTGCTGACTGAGCACAGAAAAACAGGGCACCATAGTGCTCAACCCTGTGCAAAATTTTCAGACTGAATCCCGAGAAGAACTACTGAATAATAACATACAGCATATTTAAAAAATGATATGGCATACAAATAAATGTGTTCTGTGTGGCTGTGCAAAGCAATCGGGGCCTAATACGTGTAGTTAGGCTTAAATAAGGGAGAACCTGAGTGGGCCCTAACAGGAACTTACAAGAGGGTCATGATGGCTGTGGTGGTCTATATGGTGAGCTATTCCCGTGTAGTGAGCGGATGGTCGGGAGTGGCGTCTGAAGGACTGAGGAGGCTGTAGAGGTCAGTGGTTTGGGGTTTTAAGTTCCCGTAGATGGTGGATAGCTTGTTGTGGAAATGGTTCGCTCGTGTTGCTGAGTTTCTGTGAAGGGGCGATCGTGTTCTCAGTGGCCGTCTGGCAAAAGAACTCTTGACTATGCTGAAGAGTTCCTTGGTGTGGTTTGCGCTTGCTTCGATGTGGTTTGCGGCGTCTTTTGCATCTTTGAGATGTTGGTGGTATTTGTTGAAGGATAATTTGAAGGTTGCTCAGTCTTCGGTGTCTGTTGGTGCAATATCTTCTCTCCAGTTGTTTGCAGCTGTGTTTCATTGTCCTGAGTTCTGGTGTGTACCAGCTGGCTTGTTTGGTGGATTTGGAGGTCTTTGGCAGGCTTGATGGAGGTGACTTGGTTGTCCCACTTGGTGTTCCAGGTGATGTAGGTCTGGACTGCCCGGTCCAGCTTAGTTGCGAGGTCAGGCTCAGTGGTGTTGAGGGCATCCGTCCATTGAGTCTGTGTCACTTTGCTCCAGCTGCAGAAGGAGGAGTTGGGAGGCCGGGTGGCAGTACACAGTGATCCTGCGATGGTGAAGTGGACGATGGTGAGGTCAGTCTAGGTGAGTTCTCTGGTATGACTGTCGCTGGGTGTGAAGATCAGGTCAAGCGTGTGTCCTGCACTGTGTGTGGGGTCAGTGACCAGCTGGGTGAGGCCGATGTTGCTTATGTGTTCCAGGAGGTTGTCGGAGTTGGTGTCTGTGGGGTCGCCGAGGAAGATGTAGTGCTTGGACTTGATGGCTAGTGGGGCAATTAAGTTGATGGCGTCACAGAAGTCAGGCCGTTGTCCTGGCGGTCTGTAGGCGAGGGTCCCTCTGGTCTTTCAGCCATCTGTGTGGAGTTTGAAGTTGAGGTGTTCCATGAATGGTGTGGTTTCGTCTTTGGTGGTGGTGCAGCGGATTGTTTCTTTGTGGATGATGCCGCTGCCTCCTCTGTTTGTCGGTGCGGTTCCAGTGTGTCATCTTGTGGCCATTCGGCATTGCAATAGCAATGTCGGGGGTGGAGGTTTGAGCCCCGTTTTGTCTTCGATTTGTTGAATTTGCAGTGTCCTCTCTTTCTGGCACCACGGGCATCCCACTCGTGGCTGTCAAGCATGATTTAGGGCAGTGAGCCGGGACAACAGTGGTTTGGAGGGTGCTTTTATAGCAGTTTCTGAGCAGTTGCAATTTACCAGTTCATGAGGCAGAGTACATTAACAGCATCCAACTAAGCAATGTCATCTGCGGTTTGTGGCATAACTATGGGGAGAGTTAGTCGAGACAGCTCTGGAACTAGAGGTGCTCGACTCTGCCTCCAAATGTCTTTCATCGAAGTTGTTTGGCCAAGGTACCCCTTCTCACCCACAAGTTAGTTGCAGCCGTCCGTGTCTGTATCTGCTCTTTTCTGTCTTGGGCCGGTGTTGGCTCACCCGTTGCCGCTTGACCTCCCTCGCAGGGGTGGTACAGTCAATGTTCACGTCGGGTGGTGGGTGATCAGCAGTGCGACTCAAGGGGGAGGGGGGATCCCAGATTCCTATGGTTTGTAGTGCTGTTACTTCACCCAGTCCCAAGCATCCGCAGGCTCAGTGAAGAAATGACCTTTTTGACATGCATGACTTTCGAACTTTGCCAGGAATAACCAGAAATAGGTGAGGCCGGCAGCCCACAGCTTCTTCACTCCCATGAACGATGCCTGGCAGCGCAGGTCTGCCAGATTGTAGTCCGGAAATACGAGTATATGGTTATTGCCATAGTCAATGGGTCCCATGCATCAATTTAGCCACCACCGGGCATGACAGGGCACCAGATGGAGACAGTCGGGCGGGTAGCCAATGAGCCCTCTCCACTGCGAAGAAGTAGGGGCAGTCCCAGGGGCGCCACAGTGGTGCCTGGCCTGGCCTCAAAGAAGGTGGTGAGGTTCAACCCCCTCTGCACCTTCCGGAAAGCCGATGATGCACAGGCTGTTGCAGTGCAGCCTGCCCTCAGCATCTTCTGCACTGTTCTCCAGTGTGCAGACTCGGATGGCAAGATCCTTGACCTGTCCCTCAAGGTCCGTTGTGGTCAGTCGGAGGGTCTGGAAGACGGTTTCAATTGCGCCACACTTGCAGAGAGTTTGTGTTAGTCATCGTGCAAAAGGCTCAATACGACCGCCACCACGTCCACCTTGCAGCCCAGGTCCTGTCTAGTGTCTCCTTGACAGTGCTAATCAGTGCCATGAGGGCTGGGGAGTCTCTTTGTGTCTTCTGCTGCAACATCTCCAGTGCCCGATAGTCCCTTGGGGTGAGATATGCCACCCCATGCACTAAGTATCCCCCCCCCCACATGACTCAGGCCCACGCTGTGGGAGAAGGGGGCCCGCCATTGGTTGTTCCAGCTGCTGGTGAGTGGAGACCCGACCATCCTGGGAGTGATCTGGTGATGTCATCAGGAGAGTGGTGTTGTTGGCCAACCCCCTCCCCCACACCCAGGAATCCGCTTTGCCGCCAAGTTTTGGAGAGGCGGTTGCCCTCTGCCTTTGGGGGGGCACAAGCTGTCCCGCCTTGAGGGGGAGGCTCCCTTCAGACAGACACATTTCCCACCGCCATATGTCTTCATGCTCGCTGTCCAATGATGAGCCCCCTCGATGCGGGGGGGTGCTCCTTGATACCCGCGCCAGCGTCTGTTCCTGCTCACTCCGTGGCTGTAGGTGGGGGCGAGGGACAGGTGTGGGAGACCTTCCCGCCAGTATGGCCTCCTCGCTGGTAGTTCCAATTCCAGGCGGGCTGTACCCTTCGGTGGAGGGGGGGACATGCGCCAGATGAGAGCATTCAGGGCCCTCTGAATTTGCACCCAACCTGGGGGATGTACATATTGAGCTCCACGCGCTCCTCAGCCGGCTGCCGCCCGTACCGTGGCATTGCAGCCACTCTTGCCCACCTCATGCGCCCCTGTCACCGGACCATGGGCCCCCTGGCGGAGCGAGGTTAGAAAGCGTCTGCCATCTTCCTGTGAAAAACCACGCTCCCCTTATCAAAGTTAACAATGAGGGATCCTAGATCAAGCTTTAAATGTTTGCACTTAGTTGCAAGGGAGTTAAGCTTGTTCAAGAAGCAGGGACTATTTATTAGGGTGATGATGATTCAATACATTTTTAAATGTGGAGTTGTGGATACATCAGTACATTGTGTTTAAGTATGTGCGCACTATTGCTCTTTTAGGGAGCGGTAGACAGCAATCGTGGTTCAGATATCCATTTGAGCACAGAATGTCAGACTAGGTATGCAAGTGCTCCAAAACTAATGTCTTGCCCTGCGCGAAAGTGTCATTGATAGCTTAAGGTCTGACCCGCATCCAGTCATCATGCAGTAAGACAGAGTGGACTAACAGTTACTTAAGCTACAAGAAAGTAAATTCTGTGCTGTGTAATTAAATTGTCAACATTATTTGTGAAATGAAAATGATTCTACAACTCACTTTTTCCCTGTAGTAGGAACAGTTCAGAGACATTAAATGTTCACCATAATTGAGATACGTGTTTTTTGCAAGCTGTTTCGTGTGAAACCTAAACTTCTTTCTTCTCTTTTCCCTTAGGGTTTTTGCCTCCAATAACGCCACCTGAGCGTTTTTTTCTTTCCCAGCTGATGTTGGCACCACCCAGGGAACTGTTTAAAAAGACCCCTCAGCAGATTGCCGTTATGGAAGTCCCAAATATGCCTCAGTCGGTGGACATTAGTGGACTTCAACTCGCTTTGGCAGGTGAATAGAAATAACTAGTGTCTTTTCATAAAACGTCTCGGTTTCAAATACGAGTTAGGGACTCTGGTTATGGGGGAGGTTGCTATTTCTGCAGATTGATTTGCTATAACACTGCTTGCCGAATCTGCATTTAAAACATTCTATCAAGGGACAAAAGTAGGGTTCTTTAAGTGCTTTAGTAATTTTTGTTCTCGGCTACATCAAATAATACTGAATAGTGTTGGGACGAACTTGACGTGACAATCGAACTTTTATACTGAAAAGATACTTCTTTATCATGTAAATTAATTTAGTAGTTTTGTTTTGCTGTTTGAGGTAGGGAAAATGTGTTGCGTGTCATTCAAATGATGTTTCAGCCCAATTGGTTTGTTTTTTAAATTCATATATGGATCAAACGGTTGCTTTTCCAATTATGCTTCAGTAGTCTCCCCGAAGTCTGATTTCCTCTCACAGATGCAACATTTTGGTCTGACTGTCATGATGCAAGCTGTTTAAAAACTGTACGCAACCCTCCTAATAGAAAAGATTTTCAGGAGATCGTAAAGGGGGCTTACCTCAAACCCAGTAAGGGTGAGAGATCCGTTATTGCACAGAAAAGTGTGCAAATAGATATGTTCAGTTTAAAATGTCAGTAAACCACAGAAAAGGAAGTCCAAAAAATTGGCCAATGATTGAATTCATGGAACTTTTATCCTTCAGCATTTGCAGGCTTTGTGGCCAAGGGAAGTGGGCAGTGGGTGTGGCTGTACGTCACACCCTGCCACCAGAGTCCCTGCATACGTGCCAGCATTTTGGAATAGGTAAGTGGGAGATCTTTAAAAAACAACCGGTAAAATGTATTTACCACTGTTGAAGCATTTTCAAGCGGGACACAGCCAAAATAAAGCCCTTTTCGTCTTAAAAATCGATTCTCCCGTCTGGATCGGGTCTGTTAACATGTAGGAGTCTGCTGTGCATGGCTGAAGGAAGCCATGCCCTGCAATCACAACTTGCTTGAATGGAATAGGCACAAAGAATCGCTAAAGACCATGGCCTTTGCCGAGGACCTTGTATGTGACCAAGTCTGCATGTGTAAGGATTGGGTACAATACAAATCCTCACTTGGTCATGTTCTTTTAATTTGCAAGTTTATCAAAATGTGTAACAAGCTCACTAAAGTCTCTTTAGCCAAAGGATGTACCAGCAGTCAAACTTTCTGCGACGATATCGCCCATTATTTTAGGAACAAGGTGGAGCATATTTTCAATTCGTTCAGTGCTCAGGAGAATCATTCTCCTTCGTCGCAGCAAATCTTAGTAAATAAGGCCTCACACTCTGACATGACCAGATTCAGTTCAGTTTCTAGAACTCAGGTGAAACATCTTATTCTGACTACTAAAACAGGATCCCCAAGAGATCCATGCCCTCCTTCAGTGCTCAAACAAATCCATGAACTCATAGCAAAATGCCTAGTCAACATCTTCAACGCAATGATTCGATCCGGTATCTTTCCCACATCCTGGAAGAAGGCTTGCATTCTTCCTCTTCTAGAAAAGTCTAACCTCGACCCTGATACTCTGTCTAATTACCAACCTATTTCCAGAGTTCCTTTCATGGCCAAGATCATTGAAAAAATCATGAATTCCCAACCCACACAATTCATGAAGGAACATAATTTGTTAGATTCAACACAATTTGGCTTTAGATACTGAGGCAGCATTTATCCAAGCCACAGACTAACTTAAAACTATTCTTGACGACAATGGAAATGCAGCTCTAATCCTGTTTGACTTATCCGTGGCCTTCGAAACGGTGGTCCATCCGACATTATGCCATCGTCTTGAGAGTATGGGTATTAAAGAAGCACCTACTTAGATCATTCCTAAACAATAGGGAAAACACTGTGATGCTAGATAGGTTCAGTTCAAAAACGTTTTCTCTTGTGTGGAGTACCGCAGGGGTCTTCACTGAGCCCCTCCAAATTCAACCTATATATGGAAGATCTTGCCCCGCTGATTCAATCTTTTGGTCTCTTTCTCTCTCTCCTACGCAATGACACACAAATTGCGATCTCGGCTGCAAATAGGCCAATAATACGAGTTTTCAGCTTCACATGTGCATGAAAGAAATCTGCTTTAGAGGCCATTGCCCCTCTGGTGGCGTGAGCCCCGAAGGCCCGTAAGTCTATGCCTGCTTCCTGCATCACCCATCTCACCCAACGGGCGATAGTGTGGGTAGAGACAGCTCTGTGGGGCTTCTTGAGCGCAATGAGCAGTTGATGCTCTCCTGGAGGGTGAAATTCACCCATAGTTTCAGAGAATCCGGGACGGCAAGATAAGAAATGTTTTTTGTTCCACATTTAGTTTGTCTACGGATCGTGAAGGTAACCCCCGTGGGAGAGACTATCTACCTGCGACGTACTGGGCCCTGACGTACGAAACCCGTCTGCAAGAGATCAGGCAGAGGAGCATGGTGAGCTTCGCCGAGAGCTCCTTTCTGGAGAGGAATCTATTCAGCTGCCATGAAAGAAACCGGTTTAAGACCTGGTTGGCATCCCAGAGTTGTGAATACTATGGCTCTGGAGGTAAAGAGGCGGATGCCTCGGAGGAGGCGACAGACCATGGGGGTGTTCCATTCCCCCCCCCCCCCCCCCCCCCCTCCACCAGAGAGCCGTCCACCATGGTATGACCCGCTGAAATGGCAGCAGAGGGTATTGATGGATCTAATAGAAGCCAAACCCTCTTCCGCTAGGGCGGGCAAAAAATTGAGAATGGAAGTCACATCTGTTGCCACGGGTTTGAGACCCTGTCGCACACACCAACAATACCACCTTCTCCAGGTGGAGCGGTAGCGCTTGACCGTACTGTCGGCCAAGGCCTTGGAAATGAACTTTTCAGCCGCTCCCGAAAGGCCTGGTACCGCCCATCGTCTCCTGTAATCCGCCACGCCATCAGGGCTAGCGAGCCTTGCGTGATGAGCGGGTGGGAATCCTTGTCCGGACTCAGGAGAAGAGCGGGGGAGAGGGATTGGAGAATCCCAAGAAAGTTCCAGAAGAACTTGAAACCAAACTTGCGATCTCCAAATTGGTAAGATGAGCACCCACGTTCGCTTGCTGGTGTCCAACTTGGGCTGAAACCCTTCTTATCATGGTGAACGGGGAAAAGGCGTAGCCCGCTTCCTCTTGCCAGTCCTGCAGGAACACATCCGTTGTAGGAGAGTAGGATCTGCTTCTTATGGTTCCCCCCCACTTTTTAGGTCTCGCCTGAGCCAGCGCATGCGCTGCTCTGCGAGACATTTAGTATTGGGTTTTCAAAGTGCTACTAGACGCTTTTGCTGGCCTCAAGCTTGCGGTTACGCACGTGCGCAGCCGCCATCTGCCTCCCATCCAGCGCGATCACTTTCACTTTTTCCTGCTGCGGCGCGCGCATCACTAGCGTGTTTTTAATTTTTTTATTTTATGGTCCCCTTTCTATCCCGGTGCGCTTTTGCTCGCGAGCGCGCACATACAACTCCCGGTCGTGGCCGCTAGTCTTGCTTGTTAAAACGGGTTTACAAATAGGCTGCTCATGCATGACGAACTGATCCTGGGGGCGCAGCGTTTCATGAATTAAAACCGGAGGCGTTCTTTGACATTTCAAAACTATGGTTCTTTCCATCAATGCGTGTTCTAATGCAGCAGGGGCGATCTACTACCTTAAAAAGAATGCCTTGTTAATAGTATCCGCTCTTAACAACCATCGTTGCAATCGAGTAACAATTACAACGTTCAGCCTGGTTTGTGCTTTGCTAATGACAGCTGGCGGACAGCAATACTTAATTCTGATTGGCCAACAGACGTGATAAAATATACAAGTGCCGTGCTCTGTTGAGCTCTCAGATTGATAGCGTGGAAACATGTACAGTGCACAGCCCGGGAGTGCGCTTCTCAACCCTCAACTCCTACTCGCTCGCTTCCTCTTTCTTTCCCTGTTTTTATCAGGCCCCTTTTGCTTCTATTAAATGCCACTACTGTTTGCTTTTCCTGTTCACCGCACGCTCCCATCTTTTCTTCCTCCATTACGGCCTTTTCCAAAGCTCATCATACCCAACGTTGCTATACGCAGCTACTGTCTATGCTTTATGCTGCTACATTGCTACCTGTTTCCCTATCCTTACAGCCTTTCTCACTCCACTCTGTATTAAAGCACATTCAAGCCAAACAGTGCTATGCCCCGCCACATTATGCACCTCTACTGTCTAGGCTTCACGCTGCTACATTACTCCCTATTTCCCTTTTTCTACAGCCTTTTGCCCTACATTCTGTATTACAAGATCAGCGCTCATTAAAGGCACACTTTTTATTACAGCCTCTATTAGGCCCCTTCTGCTTTTGTTTATCCCACCCTACCACAACAATAAATGCCCCGCGTATGCTTTTTACCTAGCGCATGCAGCACAGAAAATATGCACACGTTCAACTCGCGCCATTTGCACAACTACTAGTCCCTCGCTCCCTCCCTATCGCTATGAAACTTCTCTTGCTTCTTGCTGTGATAACTGCCGCTCGTATTTACTTTTGGTTTTCACCATTCGCTTTTCCCTTTCCTCCCTCCATCTTTACCACTTTCTTTCTGTTATGCACGTTACTTTTGCCGCCTCAACACACAATAGTGCCGTTCCATACACACTTCCGTTCCCTACGTGCACAAAGGGCAGCACAAATGCACGCGTACATGTTTATAACACACGCACTTAAGTTGAAGTAGAAATTTGGAACGGTACAGGAGGGGGTTTCAGGGCGCACTAAAGCTCAGCAAATTATAAATCTAGCAAAAGTGTACTTCAGGTGGTATTATCTAACTCATTCCTTAGCACACAATAAGCTGTATATTTATAGGTACAACCTATAAATATTAACACGCCTCCAACTGCCCCACACAAAAAAAAGAAACTCAAAGGTACGGAGTAACTTTTAATGTTGTATAAATATGTATAAAAAACAGCAAATCTCACAAAATACATTTGCAAAGCAGTACCTTACTTTTATTACATACATCTTTAAGCCCTTTCACTGCACTCCATAATTTTTATACACTAGCTAATACATCTTTAGCTAACTACAAACTTCCATATAGCAGACACATGCCCTGCAGCACTGTTTACTGTCTACGAGAAACATTCCTTTTTCAAATCTCAATTAGCCGCTAAAGCTTGTCTGGTTCGTATACCTCAAGCTGTGCCTTTACCCCTCCCCGTAAAATCTTCCATGACAATTGTAAACAGCCAGACTGAAAGGCGCCTTTGGCGCATCTGCCCGTTACATTTCCTGTTTTACATTTCCGCAAATCTTGTAATACTTTTAGATCAATGCCAAAACACTACAACAAATAATCTTACGACCCGTTCTATTACTGTACAAACAGCCATCTTAAACTAGTAACAAAGCTACAGTAACAATCTTGTCACCGGACATTACCCTGCACGGCACGGGCAGCACTAGCCTTCTGCTAATGCACCTTTTATTTTGCCTTTAAATGCAAATTATTTCTTCCATACTTTTCAAAAGCTACACACGTTTTGCAGCACTTTTCCCACTAATTCCCAAGATAATTTGTAACACATATACTACACAAAATATAGTTCTACCATTGCTTCCTCGCTCGTCTCGTCTCCCATCTCCACCTTCCTCCTCCATCACATGTCACTAGTCAATAGCGATTATAACTATACCCATGCATTGTACCAATTTCAAGTCCTTACTACAACAATGCTCACATTTATACCCCATGTCCTGTCACTAAAAATACAGCGATGTTTACACTTGTTGCAGTACTTACAAATATTTTAAAATAACCCATTGCTCCACAATGTAACACACTACCAACTGCTCATAAATGACTACCTATTAAACAATGCGTTTGCTACATTATCTACCCCTACATACTTTTCTAAGCCCACACACATTAAGCACTTTGTGCTAACATATGTTTATGTCCAAATACCTCATGCCTACAACACACAAAAAGCATTTTCAATGCAATAGGTCTCGCATTTGTGAGAGATTGACCTATTGGCATTGTAAATGCCAAGGCCTTTTATTTATGTATTTTAAAAGCCTGCAAGCAAGTATAAATATGCACTTTGTACTTATAGTCCTTGCTTACGAAATGCACGGCTGCCAGTAAAACAGACACCGTTATTAACAGCCTTGCTTCTCGTAAGTAACTACTACTATAACTACAGATAATGTGTTTATGCACTCATTGCAGGCTTTCAAAACACATAAATAAAAGGTATTGTCATTTACAATGCCAATAACTCAAACTCTCACAAAAGCGAGACCTTTTGCCAGGTGTTCATGTTCATTGTTTTACCAGTAGTCTCTCCCCTGGTCTCCTCCACCAGACCCTTGTGGCCCTCTTTACCCCTAGCTTCTTTGACACCTGTCGTGCCCTTCTCCACTCCATTTCCTCAGCCCACTCCTCTTTAGGACACTCTCATTCAGGGTTGGATTCCACCGAATATTTTCTGTCCCATTTTATTTTCCTTCTTCCCCTTTTCTCTCCCTCCCATCTGTCTACTTCACCAATTTAGTTCCCTCCTGATTTCTTTACATGCACCTGTCTCTTGTTATCTCTGTCTCTTTGCTCCTCTCACTTTTCTTCTCTCCTCCATTTTTACCATTCCTCCCCTCTTTCAATAATGTCTCCATTGTCTCTTAAATCACTCCTCCCGACCCCTTGCGTCCCCACTTCCTTCATCTCATGTTGTACCTTCCCCTCTCACTCCTCCACATTTTGTACCATTCCCTCCTCAATCTTTGCCTTTATTTGCGTCTATCCTGGAGTCCCCCCACCCACACTATTTTGCCTCCTCACTCATCTTCTCAGCTTTTTTCTATATCTCTGTACCCTCCTATATACCCCCTCTCTTCTTTAGCTCTCTGTGGCTGTCCCTTCACCACCCATTCTGTTAACACCTCCTCTGTGTTTATAACACTTTCTTTCTCACTCTCTAGCCTTCTCTGCCTGTGTGCCCTGCTCTTTACACATTTTAAACAACACAAGAGCAACCCATATGTCCCTCTGAACTGGGTAATTTGCACTAAGCAATAACAATGTTCACAGGGAACTTATTTTAATTAAACAATTAATCGATAAGGAGTACAAATTTATATACTCATAACTGATTCAATCCAAAAGCAGGGAGAAAAACATTTCAAATCAGTTGAAAAATTACTTCAGTAACCTTGAGAATTGTTTGCTTCAGCCGAAGTAAATAATATTTTAATTTTCAGTCCCCAGATAACTGTCCTGAAGAGACCCCCTACCCAACGTGGGTTGAAACGTCGTCGACACAAACCAAGAGAGAGCAACAAAGAATTATGTTATTGTTGAATGCCTCTCATTGTTTTTAAGACCTTTTCCCTATTCACTTATTTTTCACCTTAAAGGCTTTGATCACTTCACTGGGCTCTTTCTTTCACTTCCTATCCGTGTGCCTGTAGCATCAAAAACCTGTGTTGAAATAAATAATTTTTGTGAGTAAATTGCTATTCATGAAATAAATTATATTTACTTCGGCTGAAGTAAACAATTCTCAAGGTTACTGAAGTAATTTTTCAATTGATTTGAAATGTTTTTCTCCCTGCTTTTGGATTGAATCAGTTATGAGTATATAAATTTGTACTCCTTATCGATTAATTGTTTAATTAAAATAAGTTCCCTGTGAACATTGTTATTGCTTACTGCTCTTTACACCAGCACCCTTTACTCCCCATCATGCTCCTCCTTTTTTACAGCCTACACCTGTCCGGTTTCCTATTGTCGCACTCCCTCCTTTGCCTGCATTCTCTCTCCCCTTTCTTGCAAACCTTCTCCAGCAGTTTCACATCTGTATTCTCTCACTTCCACCTCTTTTTTTGGAATGATTTCCCTTTACATCTTCAATTAATGCCCCCATACGCCTTCCCCTCACCCCTTCTGCCCACTCATGTTAACTCAGTCTTTACTTCCGCCCACAAATTCCTACCTCGGCCCTGCCTTTCCTCTCTTGACCCATCTCGGCTTCCCTACAACCCCCCAAGGTCTCTCTCACCCCCACAGCCATGGATTCTTTCCTCACCCACTTCACAACCATTAACTTCACCGAAACCGCTTCGCACTACCCGTTTATCCCTCACCCTGAAAATGTATTCTAACCCTCTTCCCTATCTTCCCTCCCACACCCCCTTTCGCTGCCCTCCCGTACTCATTTGTCTCCGACACCAACATTCTTTGAGTCCTATCTTGCCTTCACAGCCCTCATTGGGTCCCCATCTCACTTCCACGCCCCTCACACGCTCCTTCCCTCGTGCATTCATGCCCTCCTTTTACTACCCGCCCCATCCTCACCATGATACTTCGCGCCCTCATTCCTCATCTCCTACTTTACCACCTCACCGCATCCTTCGTAGCTACGCCCATTCCTTCCTTCACCCCCTTTACTCTTCATTCCTTGTTCCTTCCACTGCGTTCGCACAACGAGCATGAAAATGCTCATACAAACAAAAAAACATAAGTGGACAATGATGTATCAGTTTGCTAATGTTCACATTTATGGAATAAATGTATCCCACAATTTACAGCGTAAGCTACACTTTTTTTCTCAACGCTATTGTCACACTTCGAGTGGTGTGTAGATAGTAATATATTTAAATAGTATTTGCAGACAATGGAGTGGAAAGTAGGTGGAAAATGAGCAAAACCTGTTTAAAAGATAACATTTTTAACAAGCATTGGCATAGCCAATAGACCCCTTTGGGACCTTATAAGTGTTTAGCCATGCAACACTTGATGTTGTTGCACCAAGGATATTGTGCTGGATAACTTCAGCAAATATGGTTGGTGCAACAACATCAACTGTTGCATGGCTTAACACTTATAAGGTACAAGGTTTAACCATGCAACAGCTGATGTTGTTGTACCAAGGATATTGTGTTGCAAAACTAAATACTTATAAGGTCCCAAAAGCGAGACCTATTGGCTATGCCAATGCTTGTTTTGATGATGTATCACTGTTTTTGACTGGGGTCCTGAATAGCAGGATCCCAGCAGTCTATCTGCTTTTGCCTCTAAATTGATTGCATGTACTTTAGGTACACCCTAGATTGGATACTGGGGTACCCTTATCAGTCCCTAGTATATGGTACACTATGTACCCAGGGCATAGGTACCCCAGAGGCCACCCAGGGGCTGCAGCATGTATTGTGCCACCCCTGAGAGACCATTCAAAATGGCACCACAGGTCTGCTACTGCAGCCTGTGTAAGGTGGTGCATGCACCCCTTACTTAAATATAGGTTACCTATATCTATTCTAAATCACACATATAAACTATCAGTCACCCCTATCGCAGGCCTTGTCAATCCTGAAGGCAGGGTGCTGAGTTTTATGTGACAGGGTGCCCCTGCATGAGCAGAGCCCCTCCGCAGCCTTCGGCACCTATTTTCTGGGGTTGTCTGTGATGCAGCCAACCATATATATTTAAGTGCATTATAACCGCGCTGTAAATGCTAACTTTAAAACGGCTGCTTAGAAACATGTTGTGTTTGGTGTCAAACCCCTTGGAATCGTTCCTCCCCGCCAGTAACTGGCAGGGGAGGTATGATTCCACCCTTCTAAAGAGACTTATGTGAAACACCGGTACACCCGATACCAGCTTTCTCGACCTGGGCATCACAAAATGGATGCCACCAGCCACAGACACGAGTCTGCCCTCCTGCAGCTGAGCCAAGCTCGAGCAGAGGAAGGCCTGACAATAGGTTTCCTGTCACCGGGAGGTGTGACCACCTCCCAGACAGGCTTTAGTGTATTGGGGCTGGGTGGGTGTACTCAGAGTGCCAGAAAGTCTGCACTGGGGGCACATTTGGTGTCCTTGTGCATAGCCCAGCTGAAACCGGTTGCAGGAGCCATTTGCTCCTACTCTGGCACAAAACTGGACAAAGGACATGGGTGTAGTCACTCCTCTGTCCTGACCCTCCCATAGGTGGGTCCCCAGAGTTTGTCCAACCCCTTCCTTGGGTATAAAGTAGGAACCCTCACTACAGGACTTTAGATTTTACCTGGACTAAACTCTGCAAGCACAAATCACGTACTTCGACGGGCTACACTTCGCTGGACAACAGAAGAATCTCCCTTGGAGTAAAGGAGTTACTCCCCTGAAGCAGCAGGCACCTTAACTCATCTGACCGGTTTGCATCTCCTGAGCTCCTGCGGACTCCGAAGATTTCTGCAACACAGGAGGTGGGTTCCCGAGCTTCCCTGAGGTTGATCTGACCTCTCAGCAATTCTGAGACCAATATCCCTCGAGGGGACCGTGCAACCCGACCCCCCTGTGCACCGTGTACTTTTGCAGCAGCATATGCTTTTTGGCGATCCCTGAGGCTGTGCTTTGGGCTACGTGTAGTCCTGACCCCGAGCAGTATTTCCATTGAAGATTTCCAGCCTACACTCCACGAGTGTTCCTTGGGCTGGTATTTCGTGATTCAGCTCGAGGTCCCTTCGCGATCCCTGGTCTGTTGGCATGTGGGTCCCTGTGAAGGTAACTTTAAATTTCCTTGGGCTTCCCTGGTTGCTTCAGACGTGCCCTGACTCTCCATTGCTTGGAGAGTCCCCAGGACCTTGCTGGTCCTCACCGTAACTTGTTTCCTCTGCCCGCGTCGGTCGCCGTTGCCAAGGCTTGTTGGTGTTCAATCCGAACACTGACCACAGCCCCCTCCCACCCCCGAGCACTCGACATCCTTCGTGCGACAGCTCACCTCCGGACTTTGGTCGTCATCGACGTCTCCTGGTACCCGTGGCTACAGAGTCAAGCATCCTATCATCGTACCTGAAGCACCCGACATCGCTGGGCATTCGTCTACCGAGCCCCTGGTCACCCTGAAGTGACCCAGAGTCTGTCCCGCTCTGCTTTCAGGTTCTTCTCACCTCGGATCAAGGCTTGGATTCCACTGGACACTTCATCTTCCCGGCTACAGCACTTCTTTGCATCGCACCATTGAAAACGACGAGGGTTTCTGACACCACTTGACCCCTAGGCACCCGGCTCCTCTGGGATAGGTAACACTGGTACCTCGGTACTCACAAGGGCGCTGGCCTTAGAACCTTCTATGTTCCAAAGGGTTTGCTTGAAGTCCTCTCCGAAGTGTCCTTAAACTGTAAGTTCGAGGCATATGAGCTGCAGATTACACACTGTGCATAGATCTCCATCTGGTGTTTGGCCTGGATGTTTGCAGTTGTTTTTCCCCTTGGAAAGTCTTTGGAAGTCATGAGGTCTGTGACTCCTCCTTTGGATGGTATTGCGCATGGGCTTCGGCTCCATTCTCAGATTGTATTTTTCCGCCATCGGGCTTGGATGTGATCTTCGCGCTCCGGTTCCGAACAGTTTCCAGTTCTTCAATCGACGCACAATCCTCGGGCCTAGGCACGACCAAGGACACTGCTTCCCACACCGCGCCTTCGGGACCGGTAAAGAAGCCTATCAAGCCTACAGGCGGCTCGGGCTCGAGCCAGCCCACCATCGGTGCCAAGAAACACTCCTCCGCACCGACGCCGAAAAAGAAAATGCCCTCCTCCTCGGCACCGAGCTCCACACCGAAGCACTCGGCGCCGAAAACCAGCACCGGCTCCTCGGTGCCGACACAGTCTTCGGAGCCGAGCAAAAAACACAAAGCCATCGACACCCACACCTCGAAGCCGAAAGGCATCTCTGAACCGAGTGACCAACCAGCCCTTCCAAAGCCGCACAGTTCAAAACAACAAACTGGTGCAGACTCCAAAACAAAAAAACCTACGCCCCTGACTCCTTCTGCACCGACGGAGCGGGCACTCTCTGAAGAACTATTTAGGCCTGATCCATTACAAAAAACACTGGTCAAGGACCCTAAGACTGGACATTTGATGCTCGGCATCAAAAAGAGACAGCTGGACAAGCCTGTCCCGCCTCCACCTCCAAAGAGGATAGACTTTGCTACCTTCCCTTTGAGAATACCTTCACCCCTCCACTTCCCCCTCCCTCACCCCATCATTCCCCCATACCCTCTCCGGATGAGGATGATGATGTCTATGATGATACAGGGGACGAGCCCCATGACCAACCTACAGGGGACCCCACTCCTACAGGCTCCTCAGACCTATGGGACGACTATAACATTCCAGACATCCCTAACGTCCCACAGGATGATCTCTACCCTTCGAGACCATCCCCACCAGAAGACTCAATGGGGTTCAACCAACTACTCCAAAGGGCTGCACATTACCACGGTGTGGATCTCCATACTGACCCCGTGGAGGAGGACTTCCTCCTTGATACCTTCGATACAACACACAGGGCCACTTCCATTCTGCCCATGCTCAAAGGCGTTATCAAACATGCGCTGGAGGTCTTTAAAGACCCGGTCAGATCCAGGGTCATCAACCCTCGCATCGACAAATATAAGGCCGCCCCTACAGATCCCACCTACATCAGAGGGCCAGCACCACTAGATTCCCTAGTAGTGTCTACTGCAAGAAAGCGGGCAAACACCCAGGCGAGGCACCACCACCTGACAAGGACTCCAAACTCTTGGACGCATCGGGCAAGCGCACTGCATCCCAGGCTGTCAACATATGGCGCATCGCCAACACACAAGCGCTTCTGGCAAGATATGACAGGGCACATTATGACGAACTAGAAGTCATAATGCAACACCTCCCTGACCAATATAAAAATAGAGCCAATGAGCTAATCCAGGAGGGGAAAAAACATCACCAACACCTCCATCCGCTGTGCCCTAGATGCAGCTGACACCGCCTCTAGGACAATTAACACCAGCGTCGTCCTCCATCACCATGCCTGGCTACGGATTTCAGGTTTCAAACCGGAGGTGCAAGCTTCCATTCTGAACCACCCCTTTGACCAGGAACATCTGTTCGGCCCAAAAGTGGACGAGGCCCTAGAAAAAAATGAAGAAAGACAGATACGGCTAAGTCTATGGGGGCCTTACAATCGCATCCTCCCAGACTCTCCTTTCGCCGCTCTTCCTTTCGAAGCACATCCAGAGGCTACTCCTTCGACTCCACTTCCTATAAAGCCCCTACCCAATCCACGTTTACAAGGGGTTACCAAAGAGGCAGCTACAGGGGCAACAATAACAAAGGCAGAGGCAAGACAAACACCTCCCGCTCTGCCTCCACCCCTACCCAATGACTTCCCTCCACTCCCCCCAGACAATCCCACTCCGGTCGGGGGCAGACTCTAAAATTTCCTTCCTATCTGGACTACAATCACCTCAGACAAATGGGTAATCCAAATAATTAGTTCAGGATACTGCCTCGAACTAACATCTACCACCCCCCAAACATTCTACCCGAACACCACCCGATGTCACGGGAATATTTAACATTACTAAAGCAGGAGGTAATCTCCCTCCTACAAAAGGGTGCGATAGAACCAGTGCCTACCAATCCATAAAATATGGGAGTTTACTCTCTATATTTTCTCATACCAAAAAGGAATGACACTCTAAGGCCCATCCTAGACCTCAGACCCCTAAATCAATATATACACTCAGACCATTTCCACATGGTCACACTCCAGCAGGTTCTTCCACAGCTCTCCCAAAACGACTTCCTGGCCACTTTAGACCTCAAAGACACCTACTTCCACATTCCTGTTCACAACGCTCACAGGAGGTTTCTCAGATTTGTGGTGGACGGCCAACACTATCAATTCAAAGTGCTCCCCTTCGGAGTCACCACAACACCACGGGTGTTTACCAAGTGCCTAGCGGTAGTGGCAGCACACCTGCGACGGCAACACATTCATATCTTCCCATACCTAGACGACTGGCTCATAAAAGACAGCTCATACAACCAATGTGTACTACACACCCAAGCCACTATCCAATTACTTCACGACCTGGGCTTCACAATAAATCACATGAAGTCCCATCTGCAACCAACCCACGTAAAGCTATACCTCGGTGCCACTATAGACACCGCCAAAGCGCTAACCTACCCCAGTCCGGCCAGGATAGCAAGCATTCAGGCTCTCCGTGCCAAATTTCAGCCAGAACACTCTCTTCCAGCTCGAGTGTTCATGCAACTAATAGGAATGATGGCCTCTTGCATATTCATAGTACCCCACGCAAGACTCCAGATGCGTCCTCTCCAAGAGTGCTTAGCGCGCCAATGGAACCAGGCCCAGGGTCAATTGACAGATCTGGTGTTGGTAGACGGTCGGGCCCATCGCTCTCTGCAATGGTGGACCACCACAAACCTTTCCAAAGGGCGACCGTTCCTGGACCCGGTTCCTCAGATAGTACTGACAGCAGACGCATCGCTCTCCGGCTGGGGAGCTCTCCTATTACATCACACCATGCAGGGCAGGTGGACACCTCAACAAAAGTTACTCCACATCAACTATCTGGAGTTACTAGCCATATTCTTAGCACTAAAAGCTTTTCAAACTCATGTCTCAGGCAAGGCCGTCTTAGTCTGCACCAACAACGTGACAGCCATATACTATATATAGAAACAATGCGGCACACACTCTCCCCAACTCTCTCAGCTAGCACAGGGAGATGGGCCATACACCAAAAAATCTTTTTCCTAGCCCAATATGTCCCAGGAGTCCAAAACACTATGGCAGATCTGCTCAGCAGACAAACACAACAAATTCACGAGTGCGAACTCCATCCACAAGTTCTTTACCCGTACTTTCAAATGTGGGGTCATTCACAGATCGACCTCTTCGCCACCCACGAAAACACCAAATGCCCAAGCTTCGCCGCCAGATATCCACACCCATTGTCCAAAGGCAATGCGATATGGATGAATTGGTCAGGCAAATTTGCGTACGCTTTTCTGCCTCTCCCACTCATTCCATTAGTGGTGCGCAAACTAAAACAGCACTCCCTCACTCTCCTACTAGTAGCTCCAACTTGGGCCTGACAACCGTGGTACACCACACTGGTGGAACTATCTGTAGTACCGCACCAAAAGCTACACCTCTCTCCACGTCTCTTAACCCAGAACCATGGAGAGATCAGGCACCCGGACCCAGCTCAGCGCAACCTTGCGATCTGGTTCCTGAAATCCTAGAATTCGGTTATCTAAATCTTCCCCCTGACTGCATGAACGTCATTAGAGAAGCTAGGCGACCCACCACTAGAGCTTGCTACGCAGCCAAGTGGAAACATTTTGTGGTCTATTGTCACAACAAGAACTTCAATCCCCTAGATGTGTCCATTCAACACATCATAGGCTATTTACTACACCTACAAAGATGAAATCTAGCTTACAAGTCTATTAGACTGCACCTTGCAGCCATAGCAGCTTATCTACAAAACTGGCAACATCTATCACTCTTTAGAGTACCTGCCATAAAAGCCTTCATGGAAGGCCTCAAAAGAATAATTCCCCCTAGAGTGCCACCCTCACCTGTGTGGAACCTAAACATCGTTCTCACCAGACTAATGGGGCCTCCCTTTGAACCTCTACACAAATGTGAACTTCAAATCCTAACATGGAAAACTGCCTTTCTTGTAGCCATCTCTTCCCTCAGAAGGGTCAGTGAGATACAAGCACTTACCATTCAAGAACCTTTTCTCCAAATGCACCATAACAAGGTTGTTCTTCGTACTAATCCAAAATTCCTCCCTAAAGTCATTTCTCCTTTTCACCTAAACCAATCTGTGGAACTACCAGTATTCTTCTCTCAACCACAGACCGTTGCAGAAAGAGCTCTCCACACATTAGATGTCAAACGAACCTTGCTCTACTACATCGAGAGAACACAACCCTTTCGTAAGACCAAACAACTGTTTGTATCTTTCTCACCACCACACAAAGGCAACCCCATCTCCAAATCAAGGAAAGCTAGGTGGATTGTCAAATGCATTCAGATTTGCTACCACAAAGCAAAACAAACGCTATCTGTTCCACCTAAAGCCCACTCTACACGTAAGATAGGGGCTTCCATGGCATTTTTAGGGAACATTCCCTTAGATGATATCTGCAGAGAAGCTACATGGTCAACACCGCACACTTTCACTGAACACTATTGTGTAGATGTGCAAACTAAGCAACAGGCTAGTGTGGGCCAGGCTGTACTAAAGACATTGTTTCAAACCACTGCAACAGATACTGGTGGTCGCCGCTAAGGATGGGTACTGCTATATAATCTATGCACAGTGTGTAATCTGCAGCTCATATGCCTTGAACGGCAAATGCTACTTACCAGTATGCATCTGTTCTTGGCATGTAGAGCTGCAGATCTACACACACACCCACCCGCCTCCCTTTATCTGTTCCAGTTTATCTTATTTAGATACAACACACATGGGCATCTTCACTGTTAATACTATGCTCCCTCTTTCCCTGCTGGCGAAAAACAATCTGAGGATGGAGCCGAAGCCCATGCACAATACCATCCAAAGGAGGAGTCACAGACCTCGTGACTTCCAAAGACTTTCCAAGAGGAAAAACAACTGCAAACATCCGGGCCCAACACCAGATGGCGATCTATGCACAGTGTGTAGATCTGCAGCTCTACATGCCAAGAACAGATGCATACTGGTAAGTAGCATTTGCCTTTTCCAACCGTACTTTCCCATAGAGTTGTACGGAGCTCGCATCTGTGTTCTCACACTGCACCCGTTCTCATGGTGGATCTTCACGATATTGCGAGAGGGAAGGCTGAGAGACTACTCTGTGGAGTCGATCAAGAAACCGAGAAAAACGACCTTCTGGGCTGGGACCAGCGTGGATTTGGCCTAGTTGACTATAAAGCTGAGGCTCTGAAGAAGGTCGACTGCCGTCTGAAGCTAGCGAGAGTGTGTGTTTGGGCACTGGGCCATCAACAGGATGTGGTCCAGGTACACAATGAGCCTCATTCCCGACGCTCGCAGGCGTTCTATAACCAGACGGAGGACCTTGGTGAAGCACCTAGGCTCTGAGGAAAGGCCGAACCGTAGAGTGGTGAACTCGTATGTCCTGCTCCTCCAGAAAAACTGCAGGAACCTCCGGTGCGGAGGAAAAATGGGAATCGCAAGGTAGGCGTCCTTGAAATTGAGGCGCACCATCCAGTCATGAGGTCTGAGAATATCACAAATGAGATGAATTCCCTCCATCTTGAAGTGGCGGTAGACCAGCCACTCGTTGAACTTGCGAAGGTTGATGACAGGTCGCTGACCCCCGTCCGTCTTGTCCACCAGGAAGAGGTTGCTGATGAAGCCTCTGGGGTGGGGCAGCGTTTCTACGATCGCCCCTTTGTCCAGCAGAGACTGGACCTCCTAGTTGACCGAAGCGGCGTCTGTTGACGAAAAACAGAGTGGGCGTGGTGTAACGGACTGCGAAGGTTCCCCGTGGGATTCTATGTAGAACCCTTGTACGGTTTGCAAGACCCATGCGTCCCCCGTGATGTAAGTCCAGGCCTGGTAAAAATGCGCCAGACGGGCCCCCACTTTTAGAAGGAAAGAAGGGAGAACACTCACCGGAAGAGTTGGAGGCGCTACCGCATCTGCTGCCTCTGTTTTTGCTGCGTTGTCCTCTGGTCGGGTAGAAATTCCCGAACCTGGCCTGGTCCTGGTATTGACAATGGTTGGAGCCTTGTCCCCTCTGTTGGTTAGGGTGGCTGGACAAGAGGCTTCTTCCTTGTCCGGTCCCTCGGAAAACCCAAGGGTGAAACACCATTTTTTATCGAGGATTGCGCCTTATCTAAGGACGTAAAGGTGTTCACAGACCTTCCTAACTCTTTAATAAAGAGCTCCCCAAAGAAGCCGCCCTGTGCAATTCGGCCCGCTTCTGAGTCGGACAGATTTTCCAATTTGGGATCTACCTTGATTAGCAGGGACCTGTGCTGCTCAGTAGATATGGCGCAGTTGGCATTGCCACAAAATACCACCACGCGTTGGGCCCAAGAGGAAAGGTTCTCAGGGGATATAAGGGACCCCGATGACATTGCCTCTTCCGCCATATCGAGGATTTTCGTAATTGGGCCTAGGGCGTTGAGGAGCTTGTCCTGACAAGCCCTCCAAGACCTGTCAATCCCCTTTTTGGGGTCTTTGACAAATTTCTGAAGGAAGGTAGCCATACGGGGATCTATGTCGGGAGTGGCTGCTACCTTCCCCTCCAAAAAGGGGCGAGGGCACTCCGCCCGAAAGGCAGTTGCGAGCAGTAGCATCCAGCGGCCGACTGATCCGGCTCGTGACATACTGGGCACCTTTGTCTGAGGGGGCCCAATCCATGGAGCGTGGGTGGAGGAAATCATCTGGGCCCAGCATACCTGCTCAGAGACCCTGTGTGTCCAAAGTGGACTACACATCGTCCGTATTATTAATCTTATCAGATCAGACTGTTATATTAACTTATGAATTTCCTCCTATATATAATTTCTGATATTTGAGATTTACTTTTTGTAAATAATTATTAGCATTGTATATATATTTTTTTTTCTATCTTTTGAAAAGAAAACAAACAAATGATCTTAATAGATGAATTCAAAATGATATAGATATATATATATATATATATATATATATATATATATATATATATATATATATATTTGATGAATACATATAAAATTATATATAATTCTCAAAATTATACTTGTCTTTTGATCTATATGTGGAGCATAGTTATTGGTTACGTCCATTCATATACCTGGTATTTGGTATTTGTTGGCATAATTTGATCATAGCTTGCTATTAATTTTTTCCTATTATTGTTAAGTCCCTGTGTATAGCAAGTGCATTGGTTATGTTGGGGTCCCCTTCTTTCAAAAAAGTACTTGCTAGAAATGCCTGCTTAAGGTGATCAAAGGCATCTACATCCACCCCAGCGTCTCTGGCGCGCTTGGCAGGCGGAGGCTGCTGGTCAGCAAGGGATCCGCTAGGTGGTGGGGTGGAAGGTAAGGACTGGGTGGCTGTAGCCAGCCTGTTTCAGGCTTGCGCAATTTGTCGGGACAAACGATCCTCAAGGGGTGCCATGGCTTTCTCTACCGCCTTGTGGATAGATGCGTCAACCGCATCATAAAAATCGCCGTCCCATTGCAGCGCCGTAAGTGGGTCCTCCTCTCACTGGTCATCCTGTTATGTATCGTCCTGGTAAGTATCCATAGAACCAAAGGGGAGTTAACCCTGAACCAGGTGAGTGGAAAAGTAATGGAGAGGGGGTAACTTCGATATAAGGGGGCTGGGTGTCAGCCTTAACTTTAGGCGGGCAGTGCTCGCAGTTTTTAAAGGGCCTAAGCCCGGGACCCAACAGCCCTGGTGCCAAAATCTAAAGGGCAGCCTGCCTCACGAGGGTCCCAGCAGGACAATGGGGCCTGCAGTACTGACTATATTTAATGAGCGTGGTAAGGCCTAGAAATACTGACTCCCAGGGCGAAATGCCACATAAATCTGCCTAATGGCAGGATACAGATTCCAAGGTATGCGGGCGTTCAGAGACAGTGAGAGCTGCCTAATGGCAGTAATCACAGACCCAGCTGGTGTTTAAGTAGGCAGACAAGGCTCCCCACGGCGATGCGGCTTGGATCTCGGAATGTGCGGAATCCAAGCTCGCACGTACAGGTCGGGTGCACGTCGAGCGCCCTCTAGCGGTGGGAGGATTTCACCGTGACCCCGCACCGTCACCGCCGTTAAGGAGCTCAGGCACTCCCATGGCCGAACGTGAGTCAGCCGAGTAGCGGGTGGCTCGCGGATGAAATCTGAGGAGAAATTAGGTTAAGTCCAAGATGAAACTAAATGTATCACAAATATGTCACAAGCAGATCTGAGGCGGACACTCGTTAGCGGTTGAACTCGCTGACGTGCGCGTCCGCTCTCCGCTGCTTCTGACGAGAAACGTACACAGTGTGAACCGAGAAGCAACCTCGCTCCAAAGCGGGTATAAACCATAAAGCGGTAACCCCTTAAGGCCTAAATATCATCAGCATGTACAGTGTAGGAATCGCAGTCGGAGAAAATAAGCAGAAGAAAGATGGGGAATGGACAGTAACAGAGGACTATGAGGATCCTGGAGCCTCATGATTGGTGCAGATGGACAGGACATTCTATCCATGGACTCTATTGTTTTCAAACTGTTGTTATTCCCGATGTTCCATGGGAATAGTAGTTTGTTTTACTTTGACTTCAAATGGCTGCTATTCAATAAAGTGAAGAAAGAATAGCATAAACCTTGCCTCCGGTCCTGACATAGAATTTCTCAGAAATACCATCTTATGGTACACTGCTACCAGGAACCTTAGATCTCTGGGCACCTATAGTCACTCCATCTAGATATAAGAAAACTAGATGGGCCGGCAGCAGCTTCCATGCGGGAGCCACAAGACTGTGGAACACCATGCCCCCCCTCTTCCCCCCCCATATCAGATCAGCATCCTTGCTGCTTGCTTTTAGAAAGCTTCTGAAACCTTGACCTTTTAACCTGTAAACTGCCTCCTACACCATGCCCTCGTACTCTGCCTAGCTATCGGCAACAAGACACCCTTGGGTATACGTTGCGCTCTATAAATTGATTTAACATAAAATAACATAAAGCTATTTGTTACCTTACAGTATACTGCCACTCCAATCTCCCTGTTTAGTCATGTTTGAGGTGTCTTTGTTTTTAGCTCTTGGTGGAAGTTGCATTTCTGTTGGTTTACAGTTTCAATAATTTTATTTCTTAAAATTCAAAACTGATAACATTTAGACACGAGAAACATTGTGGTATAATTGTTGAAGTTACAATTGCAACAGCTAGCCTGCCTAAAGAGAATCTACACAGAGGCGATTAGTACTGCAGGATCCCTATACGATGTGTAACATAGGCTAACAATCATTGGCCAAGCCAATAGGTCTTACCTTTTGAGACCCATTGTCTCTGGCAATGATTTTTCTTGGAAGGAGCAGTAGTTCGGCCATGCTCCAGGGGTGGGACAACAAGAGGAGGCAGTAACGCTCACACAAGGTAACTTATAAGAAGGAAGCAAATGATTGACAATAAAGCCAAACAGTGGTAAGCAAAGGGAGAGGGGTTGTAAGCCCACTGTAAACTGACAGGTTGTCTCACAACAGTTAGGGCATGCACTGTCTAGTAGGCTGCAACCTAAATTGGTATTGCATTATGATAATTGTTAAACACTTTCCTCTTTTACTACAATGTACATTTTTATCCAATAATTGTAAACTGTTTTGATAATGACTGATTTGATATGCTTGATTTCAGAACGACAGTCTGAGCTACCAACGCAGAGCAAGGCAAGTTTCCCCAGCATTCTCAGTGACCCTGATCCGGACTCCTCGAATTCTGGGTTTGACAGCTCTGTTGCCTCTCAGATTACAGAATCATTAGTCAGTGGACCAAAGCCAGCTATAGAAAGTATGTATTTTGTCCACTTTGTATTGTCTTTTTTCACATAATTCATCCTGACTGTTTATGGTGACAGTGAATGACCTGAAAAGGGGAGGTTAAAGGAGTGCTAAATCATACACCATTGTGGGATCAAACTTTACTTTGGACAATAAAGTGTGTGTGTGTGTGGCTGTTTGATGATACGTTTCAGCTGTAAAATAGTTCATGCATTCCAGTGGAAGCACTTCATGGAAGCCAAAATTATATTTCACATAGCCCGTAGCATGAGGTGAGAGTGTAATACTCCGGAGTGAAAACAAAACATATTCCTTCTATATTTTGAAGAATAGGTACAGTCTTGCAGGACAGCTCTGCTTTTAAGCCAGTCCTAAAATGCTGGTTCTTCTATTGACCCCACTCCGTCTAAGCAAGGCTGTGTTGTTGTCTGAGAAAGTATGGAAATATTTGTTTGGTGATGGCTTTCCCTTGGCTAGTAACAATCCTGTTCTGGTAAGGTCTAGATAAATTGAAAATAGTTTTGAAATTAAGCTAAGCACTTCTCCCGGTTGTTGTGACTTGATACTAAGCCAGATTCATGTAACATGCATTTGATAACATTTGCACCAGAGAATAGTATACACTGAAGCATGAATTTGTAAGTGGCATGCTAGGATCTTTGCTCAGTCACTGGCTTCTCGATGAGCTTCTTTAGTGATTCACTCAGATATGCGCACTATGTTTCTATGTCAAACTACTTAGTGCAACTGTGTTTTTTTAGTATGCTTTTAACTTTTTTTGATTCAGAATTCTGACAGTGACTATTACAATGTACAAGCAGGCAAACCAAGTCATTTTCATAGATCCTGGTAGTTGGTGTTCAGTGGGATGACATACCTTTAAGACCACGAAATTAAAGGTGGAAACATGTACATAATACTAACATCTCAATATGTTTAAAAAAAAAAAGAACAAGACCTCAGCATTCAGTAGGTGGACAGTGTGCTGCCCAGTTTTTATTGGCCATTCCATTTGGGGGGGGTGCGGGGTCATTTGAAAGTAAGAAACCTCTTGAGCTGTATTAAGTTGTTATCTTTAGATATATATTCCTAAAATGAGGACCAGGCCCAAGCTTTTGTAGTCTAGGATATAACTGTGAGAAGTTGGCCTGGTATATGATGCTCACTAGTTAAAGTGATCACCTTGTACCATGCCAAGCAACCCTTATGGTGTGGTTGTAAGTCAACCTTTTCGGACTAGCTGCCCTAGTGGTAGCGTAGGCTAAGCAGTCTTTGAGGCTAAACTCGTGAAGCGTGTTAAGCCAGCTGTTTTACCAAATGTAACCCCCCTTTATACCAATGAAAGGACACCAAACAGATATATATTCAAAATATATATGTATTTATTTCTCAAAGTAACCCCTAGTCTCTTTATGAGCACAGGAGCACAAATCGTCAAACAAGATTACAGTAGAATACACAGAAGTTGCACTTTATATGGATAGGCCCTGGTGGCCGCTCGAACCATATACTAAAATAGTGGTATAAGTACCACGAATCGAAAAGGGAAAAGGCCTAGGGCCTCTAGAATCGCTGGGCCTACAAGGAGCTAACTTCAGTTAGTGACCAGGAGGTCCACGGGTGGCGTGTGCAGAGCAAATAGTCACACGCGTGCTCCCATAGGTTTCAATGGGTGCGTAAAAAGTACAAAGTTACTGCAAAGAGGATCTTCCGGATGGACTAGGAACTCAAGATTTGGAACACAGGCACTAGAGATGTAATACTACACTTGGGCACCGGAGTGCCAGCTTTACCTCACCCACAGGAAGCGGGTGCATAGGCCTCGAAGTGCGTCGGGTTTCTTCTATCTGTTCCGTGGAGCCTGAAGACAAAGATGCTGCAGGCGGTCGGTCCGGGAGAGATGCGGTGGATCCAAGAGTGGATCGGAGTTGTAGAAGACCTGTAAGCAGAGGGGACAGTGTTCACAGTCACTAGCCAGTGACCAGCGTGGCACCAGGTGGGTACCAGGCAATGTCGGGTGCAAACAGGAAGAAAGGTGTAGCTTGTCTCTGCAGCCACGTGGTCCCTGGAGGTCGACGACGTCCAGGAGTCGGTTCACAAGCTGTCCCACGCAGGCTTTCGCTGTTGGTGGTGTCGGCGACTTGATCGAAACAAACAAGCCTTGGCAAAAGCAATTGTTGTAGGAGATGAAATAAGCTGATGGTCCTGACCAGCAAGGTCAGAGGGACTGCTCCTTTGGAGGGGAGCAAGGGCCAGTCTGGAGCAACCAGACCAGCGGTATATTTCGTGAAGTTCGTCGCCAAGATGGCCACTAGCCAGCGGGCCAGCAACCGGTTAGGCGCGTCGAGTGGCAAAATGCAGAAGGGCCCCACGCAGATCGTGGAGATGCTGGAGGGCTCACCTTTGGTGCAGATGCTGCTTGAGGGTTGGGCTTCTCAGATCCCAAAGCACAACTTGGAGGGAGCCTCGGTTGTTGCACTTGCAGCTTGTCGTCGTCGTTCCAAGATGGCTGGCTCCACGTGTCTCGTTGCCTCCACGGGTCCCCTCTTTTCAGGGACTGTGGATCGGGCGGTGAGAGGTCTGGAGGTCCAGGTCTTGTCAGTCTCTGGGCTCGGGCTCCGGCGGGAGGCGGCGGCAAAGCAGACGTTGATTCGCTGGATGGTGCTTGCGTTAGCAAGGTGGTCACTCCCTGACCACAGGGGAGATTTCCTTCAGTCTTCTGTGCAGCAGAATGTCGAAGTTCCCGTCTTCTTCTTAGTTTCAAGTTGATTCCAGGATGTCTGAAGTCTTAGGACACAGCTCCTACCTTTAAGCGGATTCTAGGGGCCGGACTACCTGCTAGGTCCCTCCCTATGGGTGGGACCAGGAAGGGGGGTGGTTACACCCCCAATCCTTTGTCCAGCTCGCCCCAGGCCCGGGACTGGTGTGCCCCAGGACCGGTTTGAACTGGCATATGCACCGAGGCTCCTTGTGAGCCTCAGGCATGTCTGGTTTCTTTCAAGCCCTACCTGACCAATACACAAAATCCTGTCTGGGGTGGTGCATGCACCTCCCCTGGCAGGAAACCCTTTGTCCACACCTCCCAAGCTGGAAGGACTCCCAGCAGCAGGAGGGCAGACTTGTGTCTGTGGTGGCAGCATCCATTTTGTGGAGCTGAGGCTATGTCTGATTTTACCCGGGTTTCAGGTACTGTACATGTCGTGTCCCTCTAGAAGGGTGGAATGCTAACCCCGTCGCCAGAATTGGCGAGGGGTTAGTATTCCAATTCGTATGACACCTTACTCGACATGTTTTGATAAAGCCAAACCAAAGATAGCATTTAACCGTGAGGTTCATAATGCACTTAAGAGTATATGGTATGACGATATCTGGAAACAGTAGAAGGAAGTTGTTCCGACCACTGCAGACAGGCTCAGCTCATGCCAGAGCACCATCTCGCATGGAACCAAGCACTCTGCCTTCAGGATTGTTAAGGCCTGCCATAGGAGTGACTTATAGGTTACCAGGTGTCCCATTTAAGGTTAGGTATAGGTATACTACACCTAAGTAAGAGGTGGTTACACCAACTTACCCCAGCTGAGTGATCAGCCAGTTGTGTCAAACTGTTAGGCCAAGCCTGGGGTGGCATAATACATGCTTCAGCCCCTGGCAGGCCTTGGGTACACCAATGCCCTGGGTACCTAGTGTACAGTGGTACAGGGGCTGACAGGGTGATCCACTTCCAATTTGGTTATGCACCTAGGGTGCATAGTTTTAATTTAGTAGAGAGAACAGCAGGCTGGGGGTCTGATTGGCAGGCCCACAGCCTCAATATGTCAAAAACCAGTGAAGCAAAAAGCAAAAATTTGGGGTGACCATAGGATAGCAGACCCTACTCTCCTACAATAACCATGTGAATGATACTGTAAAAACCTTTTTGCATGTTACTAGGGTTGGTACTAGTTGGTCATCAAGCAATGACAGAGGTACTGCCATTAATTCAGCCTGGAGTGTCCCCTATTGCAATAGGACATGCCTCTGAAGTCTAAAAATAATTAACCGCTTACATCTAATTTTTCTTGCTTTGAAAATATTTGGCCAAGACGTTTTCCTGTCCTTAATCAAAATACCATTTTTATTATTCACAGTAAATTCAAGCAAATTTATTAAATAACTAATTTTAAATTTTAGTTTCTTTATATGTCAATTGCATTTTCTCTCGAAACATTCATAATTAATCTCAGTCTGTTAAGACTTTAATTTAGGGGCAGTTTTGGAATGAAGTTTCATGGCTTTACTGAGGAATTAATAGGAAATCTTAGCCCATCACCATAATTTGGCTGATATATAAGATTCCACATCCATTTTCTTTGTTCTGTTTTTAGGCAGAAAATTAAGCTATCCTTTCAAAAATAATCTGTCATGACTGGAAAGTGTACTATTCAAGTCCTGTTCTGTTCCCAGCCCTTTGTGTTTTGATATGTAGTGACACTGGATGGATGGCTGTGCACAGACGATTAGTAGACATTCGGGGTCTGGAACTTTGCACTTGCACTCTGAAGTCAGTTATCCAGTATCTGATTGAGGTGTTGAGTAATGCCTTTGTCTGCATTATGTAATATGCCTGTACAACAGTCCATGTTTAATGGCAGGACCTCCTTGTAGAGCTCTATCAATTTACTCATCCCACCTCTACTGCAATAATGGGGACCCCCTGTCCCTGGAAGCAAGAGAAAATTGTGTACTATTCACAGTTGTAAGTGGGCAGGGAAATGTTGTGGCTTTAACTCCCAGTAGATTAACTCTAGAATAAGTGTAATAGGAAGCATGTCATCATCTGTCTTGCAGACGATTAAGAAGAAGAAAAAAATCAAGCTGGTCTTGCGATATTTATCCAACCATGCCCTCCCCCAAACCCCATTTAGGAGTGGAAAATAAATTCTTATCACAGTACATATACGATGGCTACAGTTGCAAAACTCTACTAAGGAGGGATCGTTTTGCAACGCTAGTACCATTTGCTTGCTCAGATGAACCTCATCAGTGTAATCTAAAATGGCTGCAGAAGTCACGGAATCGCTGTGGGACGTGTCGTGTGCCAGCTACAGTTAGCTAGAAGTTCATCTAGATTTGCACCCGTCTTCCATGTGTGACCCCCCCTTATTTATTCAGCTTTTAACTAGCATGTGGCAAGAAGGCTGGGGTGCACTATGATAGTATGTGAAGTAAGATGTTAAATATTCAACTAGATGCCATATATTTTGTATCCCTGATGAAATTATGTTGGTCTCCAGAAGATTTACGGACTGTGGTACAATGGCTTCGTGGGGCGACACTTGATACAAAATATGCCGTGATCTAGAGGTCACAAGTTCCAGTGCTTGTCTTCTATGTTGCAAACAATTTATTGTATAATAGTAACCCCTCTTATTTAAAGCTCTGAAAAATGTCAGCTGTGCAGTAAAAAGCGCATTATTAAAGTAACTAAGAGCAGATTTCTTAAATTGCACCCCATCATTTTTCCTAGTTGATCTTTAAACAATACATTCTGCAAAATGTGTTACATTTGGCACACAAATGGAACAATTACACTGCACTGTACAGCAGACATCACATCATCCACCTAAAGGGGCAATGTTTAGTGCGTTTGGCCACCTTGGAGACCAGAAATGTGCCAATTTAGTTCAATTTTAAGAGGTAAGGACTTGATAACATGGGCGAATATTAAATAGCACAGATGGGCCCAAAGAATATGCAACCAATCCCCTTCTTGGGAACCTAATATCTAGGACAATCTGTTGGGATGTTTGGGTGAAATACCATGTAGGTGTCGTACATCAGGAACATGCTCAAAAAATTGCATATGTCATGGTTAGCATTGAACTGCTTGGTAGGTCAACAAGCTGATCTCTCCGTTCAGCTGTACTCAACTTAGATCATGGTTTAGTTCTGCCATCTTGTTCTGACAGCAGAGAGTGATTCTTTGACATTACTCTGAAATCTAGTATACAATGTTTTTATTTACATTTTCCTCAAACAATAATACCATTGATTTATTTTTCATTTAGTTTCAAACCTCTGAAGACACACTCAAGCTGTAGGAAATAAAAACTGAAAAAAGTTGTGATCTTCTACAATTTGCTAACAGTAACTAAACTGAAGTGATTCCATTGTACAGGCTTGGTATCTTCAAATAATGAAAAAATGCAGTGTTGTGTTTAACTAAAACTGCTAGTAGCTTAAATCGTACACGTAAAGGTCTGCCAGATCCTTGAGATCGGAGGCCTCAAAGCATATACCGCGGTCCATTGGCCATTAATGCGAGCTGCTCATTAAGTGTCACTTAGTTAGACACGGCAAGACCCGATTCTATCATAATAGTGTCAAGCACTGTTTCATAGTGTGTGGGCATTTCCTAACTGAATGAATTCAGATAACCTACTGTATACTTTGATAAAGATGCTGATGAGAGGCTGATTAGTAATGTAATGTCTTCATTTGTATTCACCCTACTCATTACTGAGAGAGGAACAGGTCTGGGAGGAGGCGGGTCTCCAAATGCTGGGCGATTTATACGAGGAGGGAGAATTGCTCCCTTATCAGGCGCTGCGAGAGCGGTTCGATCTCCCGCGCGGGGACTACCTGCTGCACGCGGCGGTGACTGGGGCGATGCGAGAGTACTGGAGGGAGGGGCTCCGCGAGCCTCCTACGTCCGCGGCGTGCCAATACGCTATGATGTCGGCGGGCACCCGCAAGGCTGTCACCTGTCTCTACTCCAGAATGTTGAGCGAAACTTTACAACCGCTGACAGCCCTGAAAGACAAATGGGAAGAAGATCTCCAAACAGAGATTCCCGATGCAACGTGGGCGGGCCTGGTTCGAAGGGCCAGAAAGAGTACGAGAAATGCCCGCTTCCAACTGATCCACTTCTATGTTCTCCACAGGGCTTACCTTACGCCGGGCAAAATTCGGAAATATTTCGGGGCGGAGGAGGCGGCGTGCCCTAGGTGCGGCGCGATTGGAGCGGAGCTCGGCCACATGTTGTGGGATTGCCCCCGCCTGAGTGATTATTGGAAGGCTGTGTGCGAGACACTGACTGAGGCGACAGACAGGGAGTTGCAATGTAGTAAAGCAGTCTGCGTTCTGCACTGGTTCCCGCACACGCCCAAGAACAAAACCACGAGTAAATTTATTGATATGGGCCTCCTCTTAGCAAAAAGGGAAGTGACGAGACTATGGAAATCAAAGCTGGGCCCCACGCATAAGAGATGGCTTAAGGAGTTGCAGAGGTGGGCGGCGAGCGAAAGTACACTTAGGTACCAGCTAGCGAGCCGTAGAGAGGATGATAAGGCATTGGAGGCGGCCACAGCGTGGGAGGTGATGGTGCAGGCCCTGGGCAACAGTGAGACTGAAGACGGAGGGGTCCCATCGGACAGGGAGGGCAGCCCCCGGGCTACTCCAGTCGCACACACACAGTAGATAGGTAACTGCGACACAAAGTACCCAAATTCATTTACTCAAGCATCTGCCAGGCGTCGATGATAGCACTGTGGGGGGCGGGGAGGGGGGGGGCGAGGGCAATCGGGGCTCGGATTGGGGACTGGGTTTAGTTGGGGAGGAGGGGGGGGGAGAAAACATTCCAAAGCAGAACATGGACGTCCTGGGAGTAAACTAAAGTCATTAGCCACTGAGATCGTTCGGGGACACTGTCCATCCTGTTGACGCTGCCCGGCCTCGGGGATGTGGGCTAATAAGCTGTGTACGAAGATATCCTGATTGCCAGAAATCTAGCACAGGAGATTGAGACGCAGTCCCGTAATGTATGTACAGTGATGATCCTGTGATTCTGCAATAAAAACGGTTTAATAAAAAAAAATAAAAAAATTACTGAGAGAGGAAACCAACACTGCCTATGAATCGATCATTTAGTTTTTAGCAACTGAGGGCAGTGATTTTGCTAATGGTCTCATGATTTCCTTAACATTCCCAGATGGTGCTTGGGCCTAAAGGGCTATGCTACATTTCTCTGTGTGTACTGACTATTGTTGGTAGTGCAGTAAACAGTAAGAACTTAATTTAGGCTTGTAACCCTTTGCCAATTCTGTAAACTGCTATATTGCTTTAAAAGTGGCAGTTACTAAATCACAATTTTTTCTTAAAACAAAAAAATCATCCTGCTGCTTGAAAACTGTCCTTTTAAAAAAAAAAAAAAAATAATTATATTTCTTTTTTTACAGAGGTTTATATAGCGCGAACTTGACCCGAATCGGGTATCAGAGCGCTTTACATAGCAGCAGTTGCATTACATGAGGATACATTAATTTTTGTTTGGCACGGGGAGATTAAGTGATTTTCCCAGAATCACAAGATGTTCAGCGTCATTGCCGAGACTCGAACCCAGTTCCCCAAATTCGAGGTCGACCGCCCTAGCCGTTAGGCCAAGTCCTCTCCCCTAATGTGGGGCTCAATGTCTTGAAATTTCCCACATATGCTCCAAATTGCTCTATGAATGGAGCAATTGCTTCCAACTAATTATGGAGGTTGATAATTATTGCTTCCAACTGACGACAAAGAGGTGATTCATTCCAGGAGCGGAGTGAGTTTAAAGCAATCTGGCAATGTAAGTAATAAATTACAACATGAGGAAATGCGCCTTCGTTCATCAGTACATCTGCTGTTTTAGATTTAAAATGTCAGGAAGGTGACCATTACACTCTTGAAAAATTAACGTGATCGAGAGGAATCAGACTAAAAATGTTATCACAAGCTCTCTAACCTTATTGTTTATAATGCCCCTCCTAAGTATTTTTTATTAGTCCTAATAAAACACTTAGGGTTATATTATTATTATTATTATTAGGGTTGCCCTTATAAACAATAGGTTTAGAGAGATTGTGTTAAAATTAACATTGGGTTCCCCTCTCTATTGATTAATTGTGAGACATTATCACCCATCACAATACTGTTCAGTAATGCTACTGAATGGGGGTCTACTTGCAGTGAAAAGTTCATGAGGAAGTCTGTCTTGGCGTAAGTTTCATTAACCTCCGTATCGTAAAATGTATAATCAGATTGGCTTTCTGGAAAAATTGAGGGATGCTGAAAATCTGCTTTGTACAGAGTTTTACCTCTGAAAGGTTGGAGCTGTAAGTATTACAGTAATGCTGGAAAAAGACCCTCATGACCGCTTCAGTGTCTACATTCACTTAACTGGTAATTTGAATCTTAATAGAGTTTGCCAGATTATGATTACAATTTTCTTAAGCCAAGTATTTTCCATATGCTCCTCCTTTGTACAGTTGAACGTATATCTGGGCACTAATTATCTCACACTAAAAACAGAAATCTTTTTACTCCTCCTTAGCTTGCTTCTTTCGTTTTTTTTTGGCCTGTGTATCAGATTTATAGATCAAGAAATCTCTCTCAGAAAAGATTGGAAATCCTAGAAGCGACTGATGGTTTTGCTGTCACTAGTTTGTTGATACGTAGTAATACAAACCAGCTAGCTCTAAGTTGTAGCCTCAAAGGCAACATTCTTCTGAAAATTAGCTCTACAGAATCCTTTTTTCCTTTACAAACTCTTCGAGTGCCATGTAACATGAGGTCTAACCTACGTCCTGATTGTCCCAGTCTCTGTAACAACTCTGGCATTATCTGAGAAACTAGTTGTAAAGCAAGCAGCCCACGCAGCCATCAATTCGGTTGATGCCAAAATGAAATCTTGCCTTAATAACACGCTAAATAACATGTTAAAATCTAATTGCCAATTTATCTCTGTGAAAATGTCCATGAGTCATAACTCTGCCCAAAGACTTTAATCACCCGTTAAGTTCTGGGATTATTCTAAGTACTGCCTATAAAAGAGGAGGCAAAATTAACGACATGAGAAAGCTGGATGCAGGACAGTACGATACTCAAATACCACACTTGCCTGTTGGATGAAGGACTCTTATGGATCGCTAACAGTACACCAGTCAGCCTTAGTAGCTTACACAAGGTGTTTCATAGGACGGAGTTTCTTCCAAACACCAGTCATCAATAGATTCGTAGTGGGAGCAAAAAGGATAGTGCTACAAAGGTCCGCTCCCATGTAAATATGGAACCTAAACCTAGTGCTATATCACCCTCTAAGACCAGACTTTGTGCCTATGCACAACACTCAAACACTTAATACTCGAGTCTGCATTCTTAATTACGATCATTTTGTTTGGGCGGTTGGGTAAACTCCAGGCAATCACAACACAACCTTCCTTGCAAATCCACAGAGACAGAGTGGCAATGAGAATTAACCCACCATTCATGCCAAAGGTGATTTCACATTTCCATCTGAATAAAGCCATAGAAAAACTGGTTTTATTACCAAAAATCAAAATCTCATGCTAAGTGGGCCCTTCACTCACTGGACGTCGGAAGGACATTTTACTGGGAACAAAGACTATCTCCGGAAAGGAAAGCAATTTTTCATCTTCTTTGTTACCACGATTAAATGTTTGCCTGTCACTAAAGTCAGTCTTGAGACGGATAGTCTAAACAATCCAGAATAGTTACAAGACAGCAGGAGTGAAGCTAGAATGAAAACTAAGGGTGCACTTCACGAAGAAAAAAAGGAGTGATGCTCACCTTCATTGCTAATGTGCCACAAATGACATTTGCATTGCGGTCACATGGTCTTCCATACACATCATCACTTAACATTACTGTGTGGACATTTAAGCTAACAAGAAGCACAGGTCGGACACCTGTTTCCAAATACAAACTTTTCAACCCAACCTCCTGGGGGGGAGGGGGAATATAGCTTCTGAATTCATGTGCAGCATGTGAATCTAGAAAAGGTACACACAGCAAAATTAATGGTTAATTACACTACGAGTAATTCAAGTGATTGTCCCCCATACTGGAAAACAACATGATTTTGGAATAGGGGAGGTACTTCAAGATTCAGAATAACAGGAATCAAAAACTACAAAAGGATTGTCAAGCGGAAAAAGAATCTAAAATATGGCATTCACATGAGGGGCGTCCAACGCATACATCTGATTTCATCTGAGGGGGGCCATGGCACCAAATGATCAACTACTTAATGACGCCCACTAACTTAAAAAAACAAAAAAGTAAATTCAGAAAATTCTTCGAGCTGCAAAACTACTTCTACAGGTAAGTATACTTTTTGTCCTCAGTGCACAAATGTAGCATGGTCCGGGAAGCCAGCAGCTAGAGTAGGGGATGGGTTCAGATGTAGTTTTGAAAATAGCTGTGACCGCAGATCCCTATTGAAACCACGATGAGCAGGGAAAGCAAATGAGGAGCTGCAGTTGGCGACTCTGTAGCCTAGAGCTCTCGAAATTATATTGATCCAAAGATTGTTTCCTCCTTTCAAAGGCTGTATTAGATGCTGGTTCAGCTTTTAGGTTATTTGCTGTTCCTGCAGCACCACCACCCCTGTATTACTATCAGTGAGGTAGTCCTACAAGGCTACTGTGGGAAAGTTACCATCAGAGCCCCTTTATCTTCTGGCCAAGTTTATATACCTCTAGACTGGTGATGCGTTGGCTGCAAGATAGTGTGACTTGTTGAGTGGGTGGATGTTTTGGAGTCTGGTGCTTGGAGTAGCTTAACTGCCAGAGTGTTACATTGGGGAACTAGTGCCCCCCCCCCCCAACTCACTGGGTGTGCTGGGGTGTTTATTGGGGAGGTGGAAAGGGATTAGGCTGGAGTGGCTCGTGGCTATGTTCAGTCAACATTCGGCCACAGCCTCTGGTAGTAGCTTCCCTGCTCACCCTACAGGAAGCCACAAGCCACACAGCAGTGCCACCTACTAGACTTTGGGTGGGCTTCTTCCTAATACTTGTTCTGCCAAACACTGGTGAATGTCCACATCCCCACACTGGACACAAGAACTTTGGTCCACTTCTGTGACTGTCAACTTGGACTTGTAATTCTGATCTTCAAGGCTCCGCCTGTAGTGGCATCTAGAGATTATAAGAGAAATCATTAATGAAGGGTCGAATTGCTGTCTGAATTGGAAGTTGTAAAGTGTCGGCACAGTTCTCCTACGGGCCGCTGCCTTTTGGTTTTACACAGAGCCTGATGTGAACCTCCGGCATTCATCCCTGCCGCTATCCTATTGACTTGATGGTCAATTAATTCTCTGTCAACAACTTGTAACTAATTATTCCTGCCACAAAATTGGTCAAGTTTGTCTTGGTGGGTAAAACTTTATTAATTTCTTTGAGTTAAGGGATACATGCTTTCCCTTGGCAGAGACACAACTTATCTTTGCTGTTTTCCCTGCTGATTACAGCTTCCATCCTGCCTTTATAAACCTGGTTTGTTCTTTGACCTTGTCCTTTCAGTGAAATAATTTTCATAATTTGTTCCCTCTTCCTTCGCGGGCCCTGGTTTGACCTGGCACAATCCCTTCCAATATCCCCACCACCAGTCAAATACTCATTTGTGTACCATAATAATTGTAAAGAACATAAGATAAAAAAAATTTGTAGAAAAAGTTTTCTCATTGTTTTGTCACTCATGTCAGTTGCTGAACAGACCATGCCAAATTCCTTGAGATAGTCCTTTATTTGTTCATCGTTTTTCTGCACCCTTGGACTAGCGTGCAATCCTACTGGAATGTTTGACTTTTTCATTTGCCTTGTCGTGTGCAGTCCATTTTACAATCCAATCTATGCCTTCTTGGCCTCTGGCGATCACAGCTACCCTGAGATGCATAGATTAATAATGCAAATTGGGCACCACTTTTTCAATCTCTTTCTCAAACTCTGCATTTCAACAAATGGAAGGTGCGAGGGTGGGGGTGACTGATTGTATTCCAGAACTGAAGTTTTTGGAAGATGCTGAGCCCCATCCTCTCTCCTTCTTTGGTCTCCTCCTGCTTCCATACTGTTGACAGACCCCTGCCACCAGACTGCAACCTCCAAATCTTACTATATGTCCTTACCAAAAGTAGCCACATATCTACTTTTGCAACTGATGTCTTATGAAGGTGACCAAACATTCTCTTACTTGTGTTTTTATCTCACCATATGGTGGCAGTCATGACTGTCTTTTGGATGTGGAGCCTCTGCCAGTTGCCCAAGTCACCTCAGGCAAAGAGGCAAACCAAGATTGGATGATTCTATTTAGGCCAAGAAAACTTACTGATTCACTTATTCCATAAATTCTGACACTAAAAGTCAGCCGTTTTGCTTCTGTGCAAGATCTCTTGGTACTATCTATACATAAAAAAATAGGGGGGCTGTCATGCAGCCGTTTGGTATTGCAATACATTGCCTTAACTTAATCTCATAACTTTGTATTTGCCTAGAACACATTCTGAATGAAGTAGCACTGCCACAAAGGCACCCGTGGACTTCCATTCTCCTGCAGCAATGTGAAAATCAATTTAGCGTTTTGTAAAAAAAAAAAAAAAGAAAATCTGTTTTACTTCTGACTTTATTAACTCATGTGGGCTAAATTATTGTAGTTCTTTTTCTGAGTGGCATTTTTTGTTTCGTTTTACTGTGGCCTTTGTTGTAAAGGTTAAAAAGATACACAGTGGAGTAGAATGGTTCTAGCCTGTGAGACTAATTTCCTGCAGTGTGAGTTAGTCGCATAGTAGCTTTCAGCTCTCCCACCCCCTTGTTTCAGAGTATGACTTTATTACTCATCCAGTTCCTGAATGAAACATTGCACCAAAGATATTGGCTATTATTTTTCAGTTTCATCGAGGCCCAAGAAATAAGCAACAGTTTGTAATGATGCTTATGATTCTCTCCGCTTTCATTTTAATCCAGTACTTAGTATTTTTAGTTGAGGGTCTCCCCTCTGTTACCAGTGCCACCAAGATTATCTTTTACAGCTTTTATAAACTGACTAGATACAGTTGAGCTTGTGAGATGCGTTTGTCTATTTTTTTTGTTGCTTTTATTTTTTTATAGATATACCTTTCGACAATACATCCCTATGCCAGTTTCCAATGTAAAACATATTAACTGACTTGGGACAAATTAAATAGACTAACGCGAATGCATCTGAATGTTGTAATAAGTTCAAGAAGTGTATGCCCCAACGTTTTACAACCTTTTGAGGAACTTAGTTGCCATGAGGGCAAATGTGCTTGAAATGGTTCTTTTGAAAAAAAATTTATTTATAGGAATATAGCAGACACATCTTATCTTCTAGAAATGGACAGTGGGCCAAAGAACACTAACGCAGCACCAATTTAGAACATTTTGACCAATAAAATCACAAAAGTTATATCAACAAACTCAATGTGTGCAGATTTCCGAAAGCACCCACTGTCCAAGGGTGCTTCCTGTAAACAGGAACAACAAGAGCAAACGATGGATCAGAACTGCACCACCTTCCTTGGTATATATGTACAGAAACTAAAATGTACATGAAATCCTGGTCAAATCAATTTAGCACGAGAAAAGTCAATGGTCCCAATGGTTGGTTAATAATTTCTTTATTTTCAATCGAGAACCACCAGCCAACGCGTTTCGTCCTAATCTGGTAGGACTTCTTCAGGGCTGAAATTTAAAAAAACAAACATGCAATATAACCTATTGCAAAACTCACTACATATAAAATATTTACATGAAAAAGGAAAAACATTTGTTTTTCGTACAAAACATGTGTGCCTATACGCATCAAGATCCATTAAAAACAGCAATAATCTATATACAACCTTAGTCTGTCCAATCTGAATATATCAAGTTATATATATCTAATACAATTAATCAACCATCAAATCATACACTGCTATCAAATACTAATAACTAAGAAAAATGGAGGACATGGACGTAGCCAATGAGTGGAAAAAGGAACACATATTTGTATATAGATATGTGATAAAGATGAAAATAAAAACACCAGCACCAATAAAATGGAAATCCAAAAAAACAATAAGGATAAGAATTGAGAGAACCGAACCCTGAAAATGCCAAACAATTAAAATACCCAGAGCGTGAAAAGGCCATGTATTAACCCCCAAAAGGTGTCATCCCCATATTGAGGGAATAAGAATATGACGTACCAATTGTAATTTTCTTGTAACGCAAGTAAACGCAAAGATGACCATCCAATGACAGAAAACCACGAAATATCTTTAAATGAGACTTCTGTAATAAAAATCCAGTAGGGTGTTCAGTGGCCTTTTTGTGTTAATACACAAAGTGGCGATGTCATAATGAAAAACCTATGGCAAATACCTACTTCATCAGAGTAAAGGACCGATGCCATTTGATTTTTTCATAATTAGAACCTTGGGTATTTTTCTACTAGTTCCCAACGTGATGTTGTTCTAGAACAGCAAAGGGGAAAGTACAACGTGTACCCCAACGAACAGAGAAAACACGTGTCCGTGGATATTATCCACCTACGCAAAGATCCAACAAAACAAAGTATATACAATGGGCAATCATATAATAATATAATAACTCCCTTGGTGTGTGTAAATAACAACTCCTAATATAACTTAAACTGTATCCATGCACGATGTGAAACCTTGCATGCATTGCAAGAAGTGTCATGTACCCGACTATATTTCAATGCGGGCCATACTAGCTAGGCGAAAACAGCACACCTCAACTCAGAAGACTTCCTTATTCAAAGAAAACAACAGTCATGATGTGTCTCTCAAATTAGGACGAAAACAATATCAACAATTTGGGCAGAATAAAGAAAGCGCCAATTCCATAATTTTATCACAAGTTTATCTTGTCTGAGTATGATGCAAGTTTCTCATTCTGTTGCACTTGAAGGGAGTTTAAATGCTAACAGTACCAGAGAGACTAGAGGTAGTTCACTATTTATACAGAAGGGGGATGGGAGCACTTCCTCACATTCCAGCAGAGTTCGCCCCTTTGCATCAACTAATTGATATATCACATAAAGAGCCAACTTCCTTACAGAGCCTTTTTAAATTGAAGGGAGATGGGGAGCACACTGCCTCTCATCCCAGCAGAGTGCGCTCCTTTGCATTATGGTGAAAGCAGTTCACAATTAACGCTTACTTGAATATTAGTAGCAGTATTTCACCACCGTTGGTGCCGGTAGTGCTGTTCATCTCTAGACTCATGTTTCTGGATTTTATCCTTAATCAGTAAAGATCGAAAGTGAATTTTATAAGGGATTGCTAAAAAAGAATGCAGTCACAGTCCTCTCAAGTCTCTGTACCTCTCACAGGTGCATCTCTAAAAGCTCATCCGCTCAGTGGCTCAAGGGAGCCTGTTGGAAAGTGCACGTGTTTGACATGGTCACCCCCACTTTTTGCTTGGTAAATGATGTGATTTCGACTGAAAGGGCACTGGGTTCCTGCTAACCAGGTCCCCAGTGTCCGAGCTCTTATCCAAAATTGTACTATGGTACCCCCAATTGGCAAAACCTTTAGCACCCTCGAAGTCCCTAGTAAATGGTAACCCTTGTACCTAGGGCCTGAGGTACTAAAGAGGGCCCCTAAGGGCAGCAACACAAATTGTGCCACCCTAATGGAACCCTCACCAAGCACATGCAGGGCTGCTATCGCAGGCTGCATGTCTTGGTGCTGACCAAAGTGAAAACACATGTCACACATTCCTGTGTGCCATGTCCCCTACCACTGCATGTAATATTTGTAAGCCACCCCTACAGCAGGCCTAACAGCCCTAAGGCAGGGTGCTGAATATTGCATGTCAGAGCATACCTGCATGAACAGATCTGCCCGAGTGCTGGTCAGTCCCATTGCTGCCAGTGCAGGTGTACAGGGAATCCATTTTAAAACGTGCTGCTCACTGGTGAAAACGAGTTTTCCAGCTACATGATAGCTTAAAAAAAAGGGAATGTTTGATATCAAACATCTCATATTGCAAACCCACTCTGATGCCAGTGTTGGATTTACCAATACATGCACCCAGAGAGCACCTCAGAGGTACCCTCTCAAAACATACCAGTCTCTGGTGTCCTTGCTGACTGGTTTCTCCCAGCCTGCCACCCGAGATGCTGTTATGACCTCCTAGGGTGAGAGCCTTTGCTCTCAGGAGATCCAGAACAAAAGCCTGTCCTGGAAGAGGGTGTAACGCCCACTCCCACAGGATGACCTGATGATTAGCCTCCTTGGGCCGGCGTACTTCAAAGTAGCCGCCTTCTTGGGAAAGTAAATTTGAGCTCCCCTCACAGGAGAGGAAGACCCCTGCGTTCAGAGCCCCCATGACACCTGAACAGGTGGGAAAATAAGCTAGTCAGGTAGGCGTGCCACCTGTAGTTTAGTACCACCTCTAAGGTGGCCTACTGTGAGGTGGACACTATTTTTCAGAAATAGCCATCTTCGTGATGGCATTCTTGGGTTGGCTAGGACACTATTATGCCCACTTCCCACAGGAAGTGGTCTTATAGGTGGCGTAGTGACCCCAAGGGTCAGTAGTCCATTGGCTAAACCTATACTCCCCTAACACCCCTCAATTCAGTTTTATGGGGAGTACCTGGCACCAGAGAAGTACATCCTGATGACCTTAGAAGAAAGAGGACACAGACGAGCCCTAAAATTCAAGAAGAGAAGCTACTGACCTGGTGCCAACCCTGCCGGCGTGTCTGCATCCCTTGTCGAAAACTGCGTCAAAGACGACTTGTCCTGCAGCTGTGACTCCAGAAACGTGGGAGGACTGCCTAGCTTTAAAAGACTGAAGACCTTTGGTGAACAGCAGACCTGTTCTAAAGAATCTCCAATAGAGAAACCGCTGTGGCGTCCGGAACTGGCAAAACTCAACACCTGAAGCCAGCACTGCACCCGTCACCCCCTGCCCGAGTTAAAGTGGGCCACCAGTGCCAACAAGGTTCCACAGCCCTCCAAGGCTAGAGTCCATCATGGTTTTATCATTCCTGGACTCTCTGATGTCTCATGTAGCCTCTACATGCAGGCCCTCTCAACCACGATTGCTCTAGTAAGGAAAAATATGATGCATAAGGACACCTCCGGTCCAAAGGTGCAACCCCCCCCCCCCTCCCCCTCCCCTCCTCCAAAGCATCTCAAGGCCTGAGCCCACTTGGTGGTTCAGCCCAACTGGCTTCCTAGACAGAGCTTGCAGCCTCTTTTTTCAGTGACTGATTCCCATTGAAACACATTGGGATGATCTGCACCTAGCTTCCCTCATGCCACTGGTGGTGTACTGTTGATGCTGCCTTGGACCTTGCCACCACTCACCTTAACTCGTGGAGATTGCTTCTGTAAGTCGATGTACTGTGCCTGCTTGCAGAACTTGTTCTTCCTTTCATAGAATAACATTGCAGATCTCATAAACTACACTGTTTCCACTTTTTAAAGTGAAAAGAATTTACATTAAAAAAACGCTTTACTTACCTGAACGATTTTTCTCTAATGCCAAATCATATATAAAGGTACTTGCTATTTTTAGGTCTCGCTTAGTCAGCGCGCATGCGCTGCTCGGAGAGACATTTAGTAGGTGAGTTTTCAAAGTGCTGCTGGCTGGCCTAGCGCTTGCGTTCACGCGAGCGTGCACGCGCGCACCCAGCAGCTTTCAGCACCCGAGGCGCCATCTGGAGCTTTCACTTTTTCCGCCGTCGCGCGCGTCAGTGATGTGACGTCGTCCGCTGTCAAAAAGCTAATGATGTCAGTTCCGCCCGGCACTGTGGTCAACCGAAAACCACGAAAATATTTACAATGATTCAGGTCAGAGGCACACTTACCTCGGTCCCACCAATTCACTGTTTTTAGACAAACAGACCCAGAAATAATCACATTTCGCAGAATATGTTCTGATTAACATTTTTAATAGTTATACTTCTACTTTCGGACGATGTGCTCTTGACCTGTGTCCTGTTAACACTTGATTCTTTTGTCTTTCCGCAAGGAAGACACAAAAGCCCATAACGCAGCTCCAAACACAACAAACCGCTACAGATGGGCCGGTTCTACAGCTGGAGACTTCAACTTTGTAGTATTTGTTTCAAATATCAGAGCAAGTAGTGAAGCTAAAAAGAGAGTGGGCACCCTTCACAAAGCCTTTGGCGCTGCAGCAAGCACAGCTCCAACTTAGCATTTTCGGCTGTGCCCAAAACTCATGCGGATGTGCTTACACAACATTTAATCAGTAGGCACAGCCCCGGAGCGCGTCTCAGATTTGTCTCTCTAATCTCTGCCTAGGCGCCAATTAGATATCCGTCGCAGTTCCTGGGTAAATTACAGTCTTTGATGTTTTCTGTGTGATTAAGGGTTCCTGTCACGAGTTGTCATGCAAAACAGAACATTCTGATATTAAAGGCACAGTTTGTGGGTGTCGTTCAGCAGAGTTTAATACGGTTACATATTTCATCTGCATTCCTCGTCCTATTGGGTCAGGTTAATATTTGTAAGGGTCACTCCCACGGCGTTTCGCCTACGGGAGCAAGCGGACGTGCTTCAGTGTCTTTGATGTTTTCCGTGCGAGCGTACATGCTTCAGCACCTTTGATGTTTTCCGTGTGATTAAGGGTTCCTGTCACGAATTGTCAAGCAAAACGGGACATTCTGATATTAAAGGCACAGTTTGTGGGTGTCGTTCAGCAGAGTTTAATACTGTTTATGTATTTCATGTTTTTTCTTCTTCAAGCGCTGTATGCTACGTTTCAACTCCACTCTATGCGCCTTGGGAGGTATAGAGAAGTCAGTAATGGTGACCGACAATTGTAACTGCCTATAGTCTAGTGCTTTGTTTAGACAATTTTGTACAGCTTCATGGTGCTCCATTCCACTCCAGATGCTCAGTCTCGTGCGATTCCATGCAGCCTATTAGTATTAGCTTGTAGTTGGAGCATCCTCCAGTGTTCTTAAAATCACAGCATTATCAAGAGTGCGCCTACTACAACGTGCAGTAGGCGCGTAGCTGCCATTAGTGCAGCGGCACCGGGGCCCGGCGGACCCTGGTACTTGCTGTCTTTTACTATCCCAACAGCAGCAAAGGGGACATGATCCTTTCTTGCACCATACCCAGGGCATCCTTGCTATGCTGCTGACTTCCAACACGTATCTGACCGCTACAGTCTACAGCCCAAGTCACCTGCATCCTCCAGCTCACAAGAGCCACCAGCTAGAAGTGCCTGCAGGATCACACCAATGTCACCACTACCCCATCCCCATACACACTCCGTTCTCTCCTCTGTCCCCATCCTCTCGGATCCCTGCAGTGCACCTTCATTTTCGGACCCTATCTCCCCACTTCCTCTCTCCTCGGCCTTCTCTTCGCCTCCCCATTCTCCCCCTCTTCCCTACTCATACATTTCCCTTCCTCTCTCCCCGTCTACCCTCGCTCCTTCGCCTGCCGTCCCCCTCGCACCCCCGCCACCCCTTCTCGTTCCCCACCCTTCTCTCCTGCCTGCTCGCGCATGGCAATGTGCAGAGTAATTTAAAGCGCTTCGTGGCCTTTAATGCGCTCTCTTTTTAATGACTGCTTTTGCCTCCATGTCACCGTTTAACATTAATCTCTGCACTAACCTCCTTCTCCCCTTCATCTTGCCGTCCTGCTCTCTCCACTCTCACTTGTATTGCTCCATCTTTCTACATATCACTGCATCATGTCTCTCTGCTTCCCCTTCTCCACCTATTCCTCATTTACCTTCACTTCTTCCTCTCCCTCCACGTTTCTCCATCCTCCTCCTTTTTTTTACGTCGAGCCAATTAATAAGCGCCTACCTTCAAGCACACGTGGTTAAAAAACTTGTCCAGCGCAACTACCACTGTTAAACGAAATGTGACTGGTTGCTTTGTCTTCTTTGTAATGTTTGTAAACTCGCAGCTTGTATGCTGCATGGCTAACCACTTATATGGTCCCAAAGGTGAGACCTATTGGCTATGCCAATGCTTGTTATAAATTGGTGTGGATCTCCTTCTTGAGTCATGTAATTTATTAATCGTTGTGTGTATTTTACAAATGTCTTTCACTCTTCTGTGTTAAGCCTAACTCTGCTCAAACACTTTACCCCCCTGAATAGCAAGCCCCTGTCCACTTATAAGGCCTCTGTCAAACTCGCGAGGTTTATAGAATCTTCCTCTACTACCAACATCTGCCAAAATCCTGGTTGTACACCGTGTTCTCTTGAGCAAGCTGGATTATTGTAATGCTCTTTTCCTAGGAGCTCCAGACTTCTTGATGCAAAGGCTACACAGAGTACAGGTCGCTGTAGCTAAACTGGCTCTGGATAGGCCTTGAAGATCATCCACATCCGATGCAGTGAAAGAGTTTCACTAGCACCCAGTCAGACACTGAATTGCCTTTAAGGCTCTTTGTACTGTCTTTAAGGCTCTTCTGGTACGTGGTCCAGTCCACTTTCAGAATACCTTTCAGAAATATGCTCCAAGGAGCTGAATCCACTTCTCGCCAGCTAATCGTGTTTGTATTCTGAATTTCAAGAAGACCAGACTGGGACGGTGGTCCTTCTTAGTGATGGCAGCCGGCTTTGAAACCAGCTCCCAGCCTCTCTTAGGTTCTCATCTGATCTCCTACGTTTCAGGAAGTCTCTGAAAACCTGGTTTTCCCCCACTAACTCCCACTGCCACTTTCCTCTACGGAGCTGCTGACTCCAGTTGGACGCTTTAGCACCAGGATACCTTTTAGGTGACAGTGCGCTTTATAAATGTAAAAAAAGTAAATAAATAGATAAATAAGGGAACCCCTGGGCACTTTACATGGTATACCAACTAATTGATAGATCACATAAAGAGCCAACTTCCTTACAGAGCCTTTTTAAATTGAAGGGAGATGGGGAGCACACTGCCTCTCATCCCAGCAGAGTTCGCTCCTTTGCATTATGATGAATGCAGTTCACAATTAACGCTTACTTGAATATTAGTAGCAGTATTTCACCACAGTTGGTGCCGGTAGTGCTGTTCATCTCTAGACTCATGTTTCTGGATTTTATCCTTAATCAGTAGAGATCGAAAGTGAATTTTATCAGGAATTGCTAAAAAAAGAATGCTGCCACAGTCCTCAAGTCTCTGTACCTCTCGCGGGTGCATCTCTAAAAGCTCATCCGCTCAGTGGCTCAAGGGAGCCTGTTGGAAAGCGCACATGTTTGACATGGTCACCCCCACTTTTTGCTTGGTAAATGATGTGATTTCGACTGAAAGGGCACTGGGTTCCTGCTAACCAGGTCCCCAGTGTCCGAGCTCTTATCCAAAATTGTTCTATTGTACCCCCAATTGGCAAAACCTTTAGCACCCTCGAAGTCCCTAGTAAATGGTAGTCTAGACTCGTGTTTCTGGATTTTATCCTTCATCTGTACAGTTCATAAACCAATTTAATAGGGGTTGCTAAAAATGCTGCCACAGTTGTCTCAGAATCGCTCACAGGTGCACCTCCAAAAAGCTTGTCAGCTCACGATTCTAGCGAGCCATTTTAAACAGAAGGGGGATGGGATCATACTGCCTCACATCCCAGCAGATCCCTTGAGCCAGCAAGATGACTAGCTTTGGAGATGTGCCTGTGAGTGATACTTTGACCTGAGAAGAATTTGGCAGCATTTCTAGTAACCTTAAATGACTTTTCTTTCCTCTCTACTACTTCTGCTCTCTACTGATGAAGTGCTAAACCCAGAAACGCGTGTCTAGAGATATAGAGCAATGTCTGCACCAAATTAGGAGAGAAACTACAGCTAATTTTTAAGTGCTAATTGTGTGTTGCATTTACCAGGATGCAAAAGGGCGAACTGTGCTGGGATGTGATGTAGTGTGCTCCTAACACCCCTTTAGGTCACTATTTATGTATTGATACTCTTGCTGTGTCACGAAAGGAGCATTGTCTAAATTGCAGATCTCAATCATGAGCTTCACCACTGTGGTTTTAACTTTACATATCTATAATATGGGAATGACTTCAAAGTGGTGTTATGCTTAATTTTTACTACTGTGTTGCTGTTGTTTAAAGCTGTTTTTATCTTGCTTTTGCAGGCCATTTTCGGCCAGAATTCATCCGCCCACCACCTCCACTTCACATTTGTGAGGATGAACTGGCTTGGTTAAATCCAATTGAGCCAGATCATGCCATCCAGTGGGACAAGTCTATGTGTGTAAAGAACAGCACTGGAGTGGAGATTAAAAGAATCATGGCCAAGGCTTTCAAAAGTCCCTTATCATCCTTGCAACAATCACAGGTAGCTCTCTCTTCTCCATATACAAGACAAATTGCCTAAATAACCTGGTCACCCAACATGTGAAAGCCTGTAATCTGCTGGAAATGTACCAAATGAGTTTCTTGTATGGCATATGCAACTTTATAACTAACGTTTTAGCTTCTGACTTGTACACCAAAAGGAAAATGGGTCTTTCTTGGGTATTCCCACCAACCACCCCTCCTGAAATGCTTAGTTTGAGTTTCTACCATATAGTTATGTAACCAGCTGTAAGTATTCATTTTTCTTTTTTTAAATTAACCTTTTATTTTCTCTTCCCCTTTAAAAAAAAAACCATGAAGCTGAAACTACCATCTCTTAAGCAAAACCAAGTCCTAAAGTATTCACCTGGATGCTGGACCGCCACAGTAGGTGGAACTATTGCTTACTGTGACTAAAGCTCCCACTCATGGTATAGTGGATGAATGTAATTGCACTCAGCCCCTCTGCACCCACATTACCATCTGACCATAGCCAAGGACACCTTGTAACCTAATATAAGTATTATATTGATTATAAGGATGCAAGCTTTGTTTCACTCCCCCCCCCCCCCCCCTGCTTTATTGCTCAGCAGCTATATTAAAACACTGTGTATATTTCTCTTTTATTTAAAAACTACATCTCCCGAGAAGCATTGTGACCAAGAAAGGATTCTCTCAAATAAAATCATGTGATGTCAGAATTCAATCGCAGAGCGCCATTAACAATACGTTCTTCTGTCACTTTCTTTGCGTTGCTCGCCACAGTGCATGTGTGATCAAGGTAAATTTCCATTAGATCCTGCTTTTACTCTAATCTTGCCCAAAACGTGGACTACTCCACTGGCAGAACCAAATAATGGTCACATCGCAATGACCAATAAGAACTTTATAAACCAAACGTGAAATGAACATCAAATATTTCGGGAATGTAAGATAAAACTTCAGAAGCACTAAAACCTCAGTAACATTCCTTGGCTGTTCAACCTCGATGGCAGTAAAACTATCAAAAATGTGCAGTGGGTGAGAATCCTCACTTCTTGTCACCTCACTAAAATTTCTACTTTCCGTTGCAGTTACTTGGAAGAGTTTCTTTGTAGTTCGGGCCACAGTTGACTAAATACATTTTCAAAGCTTGCTCATCGCCAGCAATGCTGAATAGGCTTGAGATAGAACTTTGTGAATATAGAATGTGGGGATCAGTCTGTCAACCAACCTTAAAATAATCCCTAAATCACAACTCCGGCAAACCCTATGAATGCTATTGCCTCCCCCACCTCACTCCCAGTCGAGTGGGCACTAAACATTTCCTTATCAGTAACAGCCTCCTGCTTTACCCACCAGTCTGTGCTGGGAGAAGAAACTGATAAAAAGGTTTTCCTGAAAAAAGCAGCAGTTAAGTGACCCCTCTGGGCTAGACCTCCTTGTTCATAGGCCCTTAAACCCCTTACTATACACAACCCAGGGTATCCCAGAAATTTGGGAAACCATCCTGGTTTTGGACTCTGTCCCCCTAGTAACGGTGAATGAGTCCTCTTTCGTCTTACAATAAATAACAGATAAAATAGTATCCTACCTAGAGAGGTTCAGTACCAGTTCCTTATCTCAAAATTCCCAAGATCGTCTAATAAAATACAGCAGGCCATAAATGACGGAGGCTTCACCACCTACTGGGTGCAGTTACCCAACTAGGTCAATCGGATTCTTCAAGTTTGCAGCAGTTCCAGATAAAAAAATTAAAATTAAGTTTGAAGTTTCCACATTGGTTACTCTATGTCCGTTCACAGCACAATGGATCACTGAACATTGTCATTCGCCAGTGACATAATGCAACGGCTCCAGATAGTTGATATAGAAATCTGTACAGGAGTCTTCACTGCAGCCACACTAGCCCTGTTTGCTGATGTCTGACTCCACCTTTTTATCTGGGCTTAATTTCGAAATGGGTCTGCAATTCCAGGCCTTCATCTGTAGTAACCACCTCTGGTTCACCGTCCTTGATTCGTCTGACAGGGAAATCTTATCCCATTAAGCACATTTTCTCCTGAGGTGACGCATCTTCAGCCTCTGCAAAGCCTTTTAATGGAGCAAAGCTGGACATATTGCTTGTATGCAAAAGGTCAACAGTCTTTCCAGCAAACATTGAGCTAGAATCGCACTCAAAGAGCCCTGTGGAGACATTTATTTATTGATTTTAGCCGCCTTGAGAGTTGGAAGTCTAAGTATGGCCCACTTGAAATCCACTAGTCTGATCCCCAATCTTGTGATCCAGTATCTCCTGGCTCATCAAAAAACTGTTTCTGCAGAAGACCGACCACTGTTTTTAAATGCTTTGTCAAAATACTTGGGCCCAGGGCTATCAAAATCACTTCATCCACTTAGAATGTTAACCTCATGCCCCTGAAGCGGAGAAACTCTGCCATCAGTCTGAGCAGCTTGGTGAAATACCAAGGAGTACACAAGAGACGAGACTGTAATAAAGTAAATTCAGATATCTGATCCAGCCAGTGGCGCTGAAGAAACTCTGCATGCTAAAAATCTGCACTGTCAGGAAACAGTCCTTTAATTCCAAGGAAATGCTGCTTCCTCAGACGAGCCTTCATTTTGAAAAGAGGGTACACGAGTCATGCTCTAAATTCACATTAGTTGATGACTGGCTGGAAGCCTTTATCCTTTTTCTCCACTAGAAATGCACATTTGAAAAACCTGGAGGGTGCAGCACTGTTGTCCAAATAGCGTCCTTGCATTCCATCTTCTTCTGCTGATGCTAGTACCTGTTCTCTCCCAGATAAACAGCCTTGTTCTGGTAATCTGCACTAGAGAAGTATAGTGTTCTATATGTAATCCTTCAACTGTCTGTAAGACCCAAACATTCCCCATTGGACATCACTGTGTCCAGAAGCAAGCCAGTCCTTTCCCACAGAAGAACTTGAGAAAAATGATTCACTCCCCTGACCTTGAACAGTGTATCCTGCTTGCTCGTGGTGTTATCCCCACTGGAAACTGTCTTGTTTGTCTCTTTCTGAAAGCGAAGAAACTGTTTGTGGTGTTCATGGCCAAAGCCACCTGGCGTCTTTTGGGAGCCTGACTTGGGAGCTTCAGTTGAGCGCCCTCTGTCAGGACTTGTCGGTCCAAGAATGCCCAGGCTGAAACTATTATATGAACTCTGGGCTTTCTTAAAGTGCATTAAATGTTGCCAACAAACCTTGAGCTCCTTCATAAAGGGATCTTCAAATTTCCATCCCTTGCCACTTGTTCCCCCTTACAATAGTATAGTTCTGAAAACTTGGAGCAGATTCTGAGAAGCAGCAGCACTATCACAACATCCGAGACGGCACAGCTCATGGCACTAACATGGTGATTGCATGTGGGGCCCAATCTGATAGATTTCTAGGTCTCCCCCTGAGCCACTTTTTCTTGGCTATCTTTCTCGTGTCTGTAAACTTTGGGAACCATCCCCCAACAGTTTTCCTGGCAAGCCCACCAGGATCAGTCAGCTTTTTTTATTATTTATATTGAACACATTTGATTGATTTTGAATATTAGGACTCCAATACAAAGAAAAAATCAAAAAAGAAAAATTAAACGAGTCACCTGGTTCCCTTGCCCCAAGCCCCACCCCCCCATGCTGCCACAACAGACCGATACTTCTGATACTAACTGACTCCAAAAGTGTAGCCTGTTGTATAATAAACCTTCGTTACCAAGGCTTATATCCCTGTATTTCCTTGTTCAGTGTCCAGAGTCTATATCTATCCTGAGGTATCTTCCCCAAGTCTCCCAGATCTATATATATTTATTCTACCAGGTTAAGCACTTCAATTCCAATTGTATCATGTAGTGAGGTTCGGTGCAGCTACTCCCAGCAGCCGCCGTTGATGGATGCCAGTGTTACGAAAGAGTTAATTGAAAAGGAAGGTGCACCCAAAAAATCATTCAGGAAAACACATTTGATCCGTCAATCTTCTTTATTCAAAGTGTCCTTTAAAACTGGCACACAGCCAAAGTGTTTCGTTCCTTTGTGCAGTAGGAACTTCATCAGGGCTTAAAAATTAAATGCAGATTAATAACTATGACGACCAATATTTGGTATCTGTGTCATTCGGGTACTCTAGTCACATGAAGACGGAATAATATCCAATCCAGGCTTCAATTCTTAGGTGTATATTAGAATATTCATACACCATCCATACGTTAGCTAGACAACATTAATCGTGAGAATCCCGGAGTTTACTCACTGTCCGAGAGAAGAATAATTTGATCCCTACTGTGGAATTTGTACGAAGCGGCAAAGTTGGGGATACGGCATGGTAACCGCATTCTTCGGTGCACCCGCTGGACCGTACCTGGGTCCATATACTTACCTCTTCCTTGGAACCGGCACGGAAGTATAACCATTTAAGAGTGAAGCCCTATAGTTAATCCTCCGTGGTCCCTATTCTGCACCCCTCTGGTACGCTAAGAAATACTCACGCTTAATAGCCAGCCGGGATGGAAGTACAGCCGGCAGAGAGATCCATTATCTCCTTCTCATTGCCATAAGCCCTGAAGAAGTCTCTGGGTACTTCCCCAGACGAAACACGTGTTGGCTGGGCAATCGTTCTGGGTGAAAGAAGAACACAAACTCCAGAGTATTCATTGTTATTTCGAATACATGTTTGCACATTGAATGTCTGTTGGTGTTAACTTATGACACAGAGTAAATACTCTGCAACTAAATGTAGACGTGCACAGGCCTTCAGTAATTTTGTAAGACCTCTGGTCTATAACTCAGGGGGTATCCGGGTTAACCCCATCCTCTTGGCACCGTCCCACGAAAACATTAGCCAGATATATGTACACTTGCTGCAGGAGCCATATTCTTACCACATACGTCCAAAACCCTGTCCCATGTCCTGTTGCACAAAGGAACGAAACGCGGTGGCCGTGTGCCAGTTTTAAACAACACTTTGAATAAAGAAGATTGACGGATCAAATTTGTTTTCCTGAATGAATTTTTTGGGTACACCTTCCTTGTCAATGAACAGTCACAGTGTGCTTTACATGCATGGGATGTCAAATGGGCACTTCTGTACTACTTGCAACGCACAAAACACTTCAGGAAAACACATTAATTATTTGTTTAGTTTTCCGATCCACTTAAAGGAAAGGCTATTTCAAAAGCAGGAATAGCTGGATGGACTGTAAAATGTATCCAAATTTGTTACGCTAAAGCAAAACTAACATTAACAACTATGCCAAGGGCTCATTCGACAAGGAAGAAAGGAGCAACCATGGCGTTTTGGGGAAATATCCCTCTTAGTGACATTTGTAAAGCAGCAGTTTGGATTAACCCACATACATTTACAAAACATTGTGTGCATGTTCAAGTGAGACAAGCTCTAGTGGGCAAACAGTCCTTCAGACAATTGTTTTCAAACAAAAGCACCCTCTCGTGCCTAATGCCACCGCAAGGCTGGTACTGCTTTGAAATGTATGCATTACATGTGTATCTGCAGCGAACACATGCTACGAATGGAGTATGTTACCCAGTAAGCATCTATTTGTAGCGTGCATTGCTGCAGATTCACATGCACCCTCCTTGGCTGGCATTAGATGATGATAAGAATACACACAAATACAGCATGTTCAACAGCAAATGCTAATTTAGCAGAATATATTCTCACTCTGTATATGGCAAGGTGAAAAAAACATTATCTAGCAAAGGAGCCGTTGAACATTCGCAATACCTCGAGGGAGAAGAGAAACGACGCATGACGAGTATCACAAAACGTTTGCGAGTAAAACAACTTGTAGAGCCCGGACCAACACTAGATGACAGGAGTATGCATAGCATGTGAATCTTCAGCACTGCACGCTATGAATAGATGCTTACAGGGTAAGTAACCTGCTCCTTTTTTATGCCGGGAGATTATGGGATTTTCCCAGAATCACAGGATAATGAAGCAATGCCACTTGTCTTTTTCAGCCGAAACCCTCCATTTGTTGCAACGGTTGAACCATTAATGCACCACCGTGGGTGGGCTTAAGGCAATGCTGTTTTCAGTCAGCAGCAGTAAACGTGCTACTGGTGTACTTTCACTGTTTCCATTTCAAATCCCGTGAAGGAGACTGCTTTGCACTGACTGAAAAACAACTGGATCGTTGGAAGAGGCACCCTGTTGTTGGGAAAAGTTGTGTCTATGCGACCTGGTCATTTAATGCAGTTAAAAATGTTATTAAGAATGCAACACTACTTGCATGTTCCACAGTGACAGGTGCTGCTTCGTAATCTACCACAGTCCAATCTAACCTACCCCACTATAACCAAATCTACCCCAATCCACTCTACCCACCCCACTCTACCCCACTACACAACAGTCTACCCCAATCTACCCCCACTCCATTCTACTTTATCCCTATCTAGCCCACTCTCCTCTACCCCAACCGATCCCACTCCTCTCTACCCCGTTCTTCCCCACCATAATCTACCCCACTTTTCTCTAACCTGATGTATCCCACCCTACTCTACCCCTCTTCCCCATTCTACCCAACTCAATTTACCCCCCTCCAGTCTAACCCAATCTACCTGAATCCAATCTACCCCATTCTACTACAATCTTCCCCAATTTACCAGACTCTAATCTGCCCTGCTCCACTCGCCCTTTACAATCTGCCCCACTCTAGTCTAACCCAACTACCACTTGACTTTTCGATTAGTCCCACTAATGATTTTCCATTGTTTGTTTTTCCTTTTTAGCTCCTTGGAGAACTAGAAAAGGACCCCAAATTGGTTTACCACATTGGCCTCACTCCTGCAAAGCTACCTGATCTAGTGGAAAATAATCCTCTAGTGGCTATTGAAATGTTGCTGAAGTTAATGCAGTCCAGTCAAATCACAGAGTACTTTTCAGTCTTGGTCAACATGGACATGTCCTTGCATTCAATGGAAGTTGTGAATCGGTAAGAGCTCATTCTGTGTGTCTTTTTATGAAATTGTGGAAAATAGTGTTCGAGGCATATGAGCTGCAGATCACACACTAGCATAGATCGCCATCTGGTGTTGGGTTCGGATGCTTGCACGTTGTTGTCTTGGAAGAAGTCTTTGTAGTTACGAGATAGGGGACTCCTCCCTTGGACGATAGTGTGCATGGGCATCAACTCCATCGTTAGATTGTTTTTTCCGCCATTGGGTTCGGATGCAACTTTTCCGCTCCAGTTGGAAATCTCAATTCCAAGCTTCTTGAAGTGCAAAATTTACAGAAAAACCATCGAATCACCTTCATCTTCGATATCGATTTCATCGGCTCGCTTCCGGACGTCGACGCGGGCAGCTGGGCAGATCCACGCCGTAAGGCCTACGGCTCATGGAAAGGATGCCTTTCATAAAATGCCCAAAGTGTGGAGCAAAATTTCCACACAGTGACCACCACAAGGTCTGCAACCTGTGCCTATCACCTGACCACGACGGGTCCAGCTATCCAGCCTGTGCATCCTTTCGATCCAAAAAGACCATCCGAGATCGAATGGCTAGAAGATGCATCATGACACAGAGAACAGCCCCGGAACCAGAGGACATCTTTGATGAAGGCCCCGATGTCCCAGAAGAAGATTCCGAGGATCTCGAAATCCACTCCGAGGCAAAAGACTCAGACGACCTCATCACTCCTGGGCAACGTGTGAGTACTACTGCCCCTGCCCTAACCCCTCCAAAACCAAAGGCAGTGGTCAAGACTTCGCCTGTTGGACCCAGTCGAGACCGAAAACATCCTTCAGAAGCCCCGCCTCCGGGCTCGGCTCCGAAGAAAAAAGACAAGCCTTCCGGTAGCTCTGGACCAAGCAAACCGCATGTCATTGTCCCACCGGCCCCTTCGGCACCAAAGCCAAAAGAACACTCTGGGCCGAAATCGGCTCCGACGCCTTCCACCTCCGAAAACGCTACGGCCCATAGAAGAGCCAGCTTCGAAGCTTCCCAAGCCTAAAGATCCAACTTCGGCTCCGAAACTAACATCCTCGGCACCGAAACAAACGGCTAAGGACTCTCATACACCTCCTAAAGCCAAAACCTATAAGGAACCGCAACCTCGCTCGGAACTGAAAAAATTGGCACCGAAAATTGTTACCGAGGAACAAGAACTTTTTCACCCAGAACCCATCGATCCAAGGCAGAAAAAGATTGATATCAACCCAAAAACTGGACATGTCACGGCCGTGCCATGTAAAAAAGAAAACTGGACACACCATCTACTCCAGTTCCTGTACACAAGAAGGACTCTGCAACATCGCCTATGCCCCCGTCTTCTCCTACACTGCCTTGTAACCCACCTCCTCTGCCTACACCACCCTTACCTGTAACTTCTCCACCACATACACCACATGATGATGATGATGATGATGATGACGACGACCTAGGGGGTGATCCTAATGATCCGTTCACAGATCCAGATACCTCACCACTTGATGATTGGGCATTCCCTATCCCAACAGACCTACCAGACCCAAAGCCCTACCCCTCAAAACCATCTTCCCCCAGATGATCATCTGGGGTTTGGCCAATTATTAAATAGAGCTGCATTTTATCATGGGGTTACAATGCACTCTGACGCACCAGAGGAAGATTTCCTCTTGGATACTTTTGAACAATCTCAAAAGTCGGTGCAAATATTACCTATGATCAAAGGAGTCATTAAGCATGCCCCCGAGGTATTTAAAGACCCTGTCCGTGCCATGGTTCTTAACCCTAGAATAGAAAAGAAATATAGGCCTGCCCCTGAAGATCCTACTTACATCAAAGGACAGTTGCCTTTGGATTCTCTGGTCGTTTCCAACGCTAGGAAACACGCCAACTCCCAGACCTCCGGAGATGCACCACCCCCGGATAAAGAATCCAAACTGCTAGAAGCTTCTGGCAAAAGTGTAGCAGCACAAGCAGCTAATCACTGGCGTATTGCCAACACCCAAGCACTACTGGCACAATATGACGGGGCACATTACGACCAGTTAGAAAACCTCTTACAACATCTGCCTGACCAGTATAAAACCTGGGCAAATGACCTTATCCAAGAGGGCAAACTAATTTCCAGTGCGTCAATTAAATGTGCACTTGACACAGCAGACACTTCCTCTAGATCAATTAACACCAGTGTGCTCCTTAGACGCCATGCCTGGCTACGCATTTCAGGCTTTAAGCCAGAGGTACAAACTACCATACTAAGTCAGCCACTCAACCAAGAACAACTATTTGGGCCAGCTGTAGACACTGCCCTTGAAAAAATGAAAAAGGACACCGAGACTGCTAAGTCCATGGGAGCATTACAGTCTCAACAAATGCGTGGCTCCTTTTGGCGCTCCTTCTACAGAGGAGCCTCCAAAAATATGGGCGCAGACACCGCGTCTACATTTAAAGCCACTACACAAACATCTCCCATTAGAGGCTATTTCAGAGGCGGATACAGAGGGAACAACAACAAGGGACGAGGTTGAGGTAATCACAACACTCGCGCCACCCCTGCCACAAAACTGTGACTTTCCTCCGCTCCCCCCAGACCATTCCACTCCAGTCGGGGCAGACTAACACAGTTCCTACCTGTCTGGAACTCCATCACAACAGACAGGTGGGTAAGACAAATTATCCAGTATGGTTACTGCCTGGAACCTACAGCTACCCCTCCACACATACCACCCAAACAGCGTCCCATGTCAGCACACCATCTTACGCTCCTCAAACAGGAGGTTCTCTCACTGCTTCAAAAGCACGCAATAGAGCCAGTTCCCTTAGAGCATCAAGGAACAGGAGTATAGTCACTGTACTTCCTAATCCCCAAAAAGGACGGGACTCTAAGACCAATACTCTACCTCAGACCCCTAAATCTGTATATACACTCAGATCATTTCCATATGATCACTCTTCAACAAGTGCTCCCACTGCTGCAATAAGGAGATTTCCTTGCCACACTAGATCTCATACTCATACTTCCACATTCCCATACATCCTGCTCACTGGAAGTACCTGAGGTTTGTGGTGGACGGACAACACTACCAGTTCACAGTCCTTCCATTCGGGGTAACAACCGCGCCCAGAGTATTCACAAAATGTCTTGCAGTAGTAGCAGCACATCTCAGAAGACAACAAATTCATGTCTACCCGTTATCTAGACTGGCTAATAAAAGCCAAGTCATTAGACCAATGTGTTCTACACTCTCACCAAACCATCCAACTGTTACACAACTTGGGGTTCACTATCAACTATCCCAACTCTCATCTCCAACCCTCTCATATACACCAATATCTACGAGCTACCATAAACTCCTCCACAGCCCTAGCCTATCCCAGTCCAGCCAGGATAGCCAGTATACAAGCTCTTATCTCAAAATTTCAAAACCAACACTCTCTTCCAGCCAGAGTGTTCATGCAGCTCATAGGCATGATGGCATCTTGCATCTTCATTGTGCCTTATGCCAGACTTCAAATGCGTCCCTTACAGGAATGTCTAGCACGTCAGTGGAACCAGGGTCATGGACAACTCACAGATCTGGTGTTGGTGGACAGCCGCACACATCGCTCTCTACAGTGGTGGAACATAACAAACTTGTCCAAATGGCGGCCGTTCCTAGAGCCTCTTCCACAGATAGTGCTGACAACAGACGCATCACTCACAGGATGGGGAGCCCATCTCCTCAGACACACCACTCAGAGCAAATGGACCACTCAACAGAAAGTGCTCCATATCAATTACCTAGAACTACTAGCAGTATTCCTAGCACTAAAATCCTTTCAACTACATGTACAGAACAAGGCAGAACAGCCATGTATTACATGCAAAAACAAGGAGGCACACATTCTCTGCAGCTGTCCCACCTTGCACACAACATTTGGAGGTGGGCCATGCCTCAGAACATATACCTACTTGCATAACACCTTCCAGGGGTTCACAATCAGATAGCCGATCTGTTAAGTCGACAGACACAACAGATCCACGAATGGGAACTACATTCCCAAGTTCTACTACCCTTTTTCCAAAAATGGGGCCAACCAGACATAGATCTGTTCGCCACACACGAAAATGCAAAATGCCCAACCTTCACCGCCAGGTTTCCCCACCCGCAGTCAAAAGGCAATGCGATATGGATGAACTGGTCAGGCAGATTTGCGTACACTTTTCCGCCTCTCCCACTAATTCCACTAGTAGTACGCAAGCTCAGGCAGCAGTCTCTCAAACTGATCCTAGTAGCTCCCACATGGGCACGCCAGCCGTGGTTCACACACTACTGGAACTCTCTCTAGTTCCACACCAAAAAATGCATCTCTCCCCATCCTTAATAACCCAGAACGATGGAGAGATCAGACCTCCAGATCCAGGTCAACTGAATCTGGCGATCTGGCTCCTGAAGTCCTAGAGTTCGGTTACCTTAACCTGCCACTAGACTGCATGAACATTATAAAAGAAGCCAGAAGACCTACTACTAGAGCTTGCTACGCTGCCAAATGGAAAAGATTTGCCATTTACTGCACTAACAATAATATACACCCACTGAATGCATCCATCCAGAACATCATTTGCTACTTACTACACTTGCAAAGATGTAATTTAGCATACTCATCCATACGTCTCCACCTAGCAGCATTAGCAACTTACTTACAAACTCGACAACACTTGTCACTCTTTAGAGTCCCTGTGATCAAAGCCTTCATGGAAGGACTTAAACAAATTATTCCGCCGAGATTACCACCCTCTCCAGTGTGGAATCTGAACATTGTTCTTACTAGGCTCATGGGACCCCCATTTGAACCTCTACATAAATGCGAGCTACAGTTCCTCACGTGGAAAGAAGCTTTCCTTATCGCAATCACATCCCTCAGAAGGGTAAGTGAGATCCAGGCTTTAACCATACAAGAACCATTCTTACAATTACATCGTAACAAAGTGGTTCTTAGGACAAGTCCAAAATTCCTTCCAAAAGTCATATCTCCTTTTCATCTTAACCAATCAGTAGAGTTACCAGTGTTCTTTCCCAACCCAGACTCTGTAGCGGAAAGAGCTCTCCACACCTTAGATGTTAATAGAGCCCTTCTTTACTACATTGACAGAACTAGATCTTTCCGCAAAACAAAACAATTGTTTGTAGCTTTCTCTTCACCACATAAGGGCAACCCCATCTCCAAATCTGGGATTGCTAGGTGGATAGTAAAATGTATCCAAATATGCTACCAAAAAGCTAAACGCACACTAACCGTTCCCCCTAGAGCGCATTCCACACGCAAACTAGGGGCTTCTATTGCATTCTTATGGAACATTCCCCTAGAAGATATTTGTAAGGCAGCCACATGCTCTACAACACACACCTTCACTAAACACTATTGTGTTGACGTACAAGCAAAGCAACAATCTTCTGTGGGCCAAGCTGTCCTTAAAACTTTATTTCAAACTGCTGCAACCGATACAGGTGACCACCGCTAGGAGACATACTGCTATATAATCTATGCTAGTGTGTGATCTGCAGCTCATATGCCTCGAACGGAATATGCTACTTACCAGTATGCATCTGTTCTTGGCATGTAGAGCTGCAGATCCACACACACCCACCCACCTCTCCGGGACCTGTATCTGTTCCAGCTTTATCTTACTTAGATATCACACATGGACATCTCTTTCTCTTCTACTAACTCCATCATTTCCCATCATGGCGAAAAACAATGGAGTTGATGCCCATGTGCACTATCGTCCAAGGGAGGAGTCTCCTATCTCGTGACTACAAAGACTTCTTCCAAGACAACAACAACGTGCAAGCATCCGAGCCCAACACCAGATGGCGATCTTTGCTAGTATGTGGATCTGCAGCTCTACATGCCAAGAACAGATGCATACTGGTAAGTAGCATATTCCTTTTTCTTTTTCTCCCAGTCTCAAATTAGTATTACCCCTCTAGAAATTGTGCTGAATGGCACATGGTTGGTCATTTTTGTATCTCACATCTGCCTTGGTATTGCTTAGCAGCATTAGGGGGGGTCTGGACACAAATTGAAGTAGATGCTACTAAAGGAATGGAGTAGCAAGTTTTAGGCCACTTCTTACAGGATTTATACTGAAAGAGATGCAAGTGTGATCTCTTGTGTGCTTGCATGCTTGAAGTTTGTTAACCTTCGTAGTAGTTTTGTCAACTTGAGTAAGTGTTCTGCTGCTGATCGCTTCAGAGCAGCACAAGCTTTCCAAACAAAGTAAGAGATATCCTTTGTAACAAGATAGCGGCAATGCCCATTCTGTCTAAAGAAGAAATGGAAAACTCCTACCAGAGGCAAGATAGGGGAGTAATCAACTTCTTTGTCAGAAGTGAAAAGAAGGGACCTGTTGTGTGATATGAGAGAAAGCCAGGGAAACTTATAGTGACTAGACAGGAAAAGTGTTATTTTTATTCTTTTGGGGGGGGGGGGGGGGAGGGCGTACTTTTTGACAGATTAGATAGTAACTCATTCTAACTCTAACGAAAGACAGGAAGTGAGTATTCTGTGTCACAAGAGAATAAACTATTGAATTTGTTTCAAGAGTAAAGTGTCACCCGAAAGTGAAACAAACTCATTGTATTACGCAAAGGGAAAACAAAATTATTGCGACACATTGTAAGAACATTTAACATGGCATGAGTGGATCAATAGTCACTCTTTATGACCGTAAACAGAAAAGTCTAACTCACTCTGAGGGGATAAAGATTTTAATGTGTCGCAAGAGATTCAACTCCATATGATTTAGATGGGAGAAATAAAAAATAATTGTGCCTTGAGGAGAAAAAACAATACATCCTCAGTGTTGTGGGAGCTATTTGGATTAGTGGTGATCTAGTCGTGGGAGTAGTATCTTTACTTGGGTCCAGTAACAAATGTAGGTTTTTCGGTGGTCCATATCCTCTATTGAGTGTCCTTTAAGTACTATGATCTGTGCTACCCAGCATCAAGTCCTACCCACTGGCCTTTATTACTAAACTAAACCCTCCGTGGCCCTATTTTGCTATTGAGCTGTCATTCCTCCCCCTATCTCTACCCCACCCTTCTCGGGTTCTCTCATATATTGACACTCATCTTGTACCTCTCCTCATTTGTGTCCAGGTTACCATGCTGGTCGCCACAATTGTACCCACTTGCACTGTCGCAAACACTTACCTGCCAACCTCAGGCATTGGAGCCAACTTGAGATAGGCAATCCTTATCGCCTAATGTCATTCTCCTGAACCCCCAAAACAAAAACAATCTGTAGCGATTCTGCCAGGGTGCTCTTTTATTGGGGGCATCACTTTGCTACTTCAAGTGTACAGAAAACCTGTGTTAGCACTTGGTAGTGGTGCAAGATCTAGAGCTGTCTTACGGATACTCTGAGGTCAACTTTGTCTGCCCTGCTCAAATTGTCCTCATTAGCGTTAAAAGTATGGGCACAAACTTCCATGCATATGTCTTCATTCTAATGTAGACCATGCTGCCAGAACTGTGGTGCAATCATTGGATGTGCAGGCACAAGAATCTGTGCAGAGCAGCATCTGTTATCTGCTTTTTTTTTTCTCATTTGAAAGCCAGTAATCGTTTTAGTGGTTGTATGAAGTGCTGGCTGTAAGTGAAAGCAATCAAATCGGGTTAATGCATGCATTTTACGTATGGGATAAATTCATCTCTGTAGAACTTCTTGCATACGTCCAGCAGAGAACAGGTATTCTATGCAAGCTGCACTAGTTTTAACCCTTTCTTCACATCTAATCTGATACTCCACGAAGAAATACAACACATGACAGAATATCTAACATGCTTCAAAACAGCTTAGATGTCATGTAACAGGCAGTCAAGGTGCTGCTCCCCATCGTTACAAAGGGTTAAGCAGCTCTACAGATCACACTAAGCAGAACATCCTGCATGTAGGCCAAGTATCAGAGACGAACCATATAGTATGTTTTTCACATGTGTATTAGCCACTAGGATTCACCTATTCAGGGGGGGGGGGGCGGGGGGGCTATCCAGTACACATCAAAAACAGAAATCAGAGCGACATTCTGGAATGCCTGTTGGCGATTCATAACGATGCAGGACTGGGTAAAGAGAACTGCCCTTTTTCTCTACACTCGATTGTCCCTTTAGCACAATATTAGACAGTCCATTATTACGCACATGAAGTAGAACACTTGCTATTGCATTACTTCCTACTGCACTAACAATTGAGATGCCGCATTCTACACAACAATATTATTATTATAACCGAGCATATTGAACAGAAGTCTTCACTGCCTCTCATTTGTACATGACCGCGTTATCTACTACAAAACCATTGCAGCTCCGATACTCTGATGCCAGCAAGTTCATCGCTTCCAGCAGCACTAAACACTGTAAAATGCTTTACTTTGTGACAAAAAAAAGAGCCATGAATGACTGCCTTATTCAAGTGAAGCGATAACAATATCTATACTCCTTGCGTAACAGAGTGAATGAGAACATCTGGTGCAACATCACGTGCAAAACCCTGCAGGGCTGTACCACATAGCAGATAATACATTTGCTCTCTACAGCACTAACTGCAAAGTAGATATCCATATAATAAACAAAATTACATATGTTCAACACTTCCTGGGCATGGCATATAGCTACCAGTACCACATGCAGACTAACTTTGACCAAAATGAGTAATCACTAGCCTCAGACCAAAGAGCCGTGACGTCATCCAGCCACTGCTCTCACACTCTAATAGTTACTGAACTGGGATTGTATACTTTTACATTGCCCCCCAACCATCTCACGCGACCACTCGTGATTATTTGCAGTCGGGGTGATCCTGACCCCGTCAGACTCCCCCGACTTATCAGCTATAATTACTACAAAACTGAGTAGAAAGGAGTTTACTTGTATCCACTGGTCTTAAGTCCAAGGTCCTGCAGACGGCCTATCGGAAGGTAAGTTAAGCACAAAGAATGCATAACAAGCTGCAATCCATCCAGCAGCAATGTCCTCAATTGCAGATAACCTTTCATGGGCAGTTACAGGTCTCTTCTCTTCTGGGCTCTATGACACTTTGTATTTTCCTGATCTTGGCACCAGATTGAATTTGAAACCTCGTCTCATAGATTATACTTCAGGCAGATTTCTCACCTTCTAAGTATTCCTAGGTGCCAGTATGGATCAGAAAACCTTTCTACCATTGACACCAGCACCCTAGGGAGTAGTATGTGAATGCAGTTGCGACTCCGCCTGCTCAGCAAGTGATGACACCAGCCTATTTGTTGCATTCCTGTCATTTGTTCCTGTTATTCTGTCTCTAACTGATAGTGGTCCATGGTTGTTCTTTGTTTTTCACAGAATTTTCCAAAATTCTAAACAGTGCTTATGTAGTAGACTTTCATATGTCGACTTCGCAGGCAGAGGAGTTCTGACCTGGCCAACGTTTCTGCAAGCAGATGTACTGTCTGACCAGCACCCCACCCCCATAATGACATTTGCATTTGGTGCCTGGAGTCTGACTGAACTACTTGCCACTCTTGTGCCTCCGTATATCTGAAAGCCATGAGGGAGCAGGTAGTTAAGCTGTTATTGGCTCAGGCCCGTAAATGGACCCCTGTTTGGTAACATTCCCACTCCTCGTGTAGGTCCCTTGACAGAGTGCCAACTTTTAAAGGGTCTTCCCACAAGAAACTACATTGAAAATAAGTCTTCCACATCTAAGAAAAGGCTTCTGCTCTCTAGACTATTTGTAGTCAGCAGTGCTGTTCCCTTATGCTATCTTCTTCCTCCGAGCCATTTTTTTAATGTGATGCTGCCACTTCTCCCTCTGGGCCCCTTATGGCTTATAAATGTCAGGTTAGACTCTGCAAGCTCAGCAGCTCCAGCCTTGATGCCACCAGTGTGCTTTCACATGATCCAGCCTCTGTGTTCTTTCTGTGAAGCCACCCTTTCTAAGACTCCTATATGGCTTTTGAAGTTGTCCCTGACACCGTTCTTTGAGGTGCACTTATTCACTTTTTTGGCCTTCTAAATCAGTAGAAATTAGAGGGGCTTGAGAGAAGCTAAATGCTTCCTTAAAGTGTTTTTGTGCCTAGAAAGTTATGCCCATGGAAGAACTCTTAGACTTCAATTGAAACTCATCTGATATGCCCAATTGTGATTTTTAGGGTGGCAACTGCAGCAGCAACAAGGTGATGAAGGGAATGCTTGAATTAGTCTCAGGCATTGGCATTTGCTCGAGCTGTATCCCAATCCATTTTTTCACTCACCATGCTACCTCAGTTTGGATTCAGCCATATGCATATCAGCTTTTACCCTGCTTCAATTGGAACAGTCCAACCGAACTGCCAGGCCATTTCGTCCCTGAACCAGAAAACAAGCAACCCACGAATAGTTTCATCCTTATTATGGGCTCATCAGTCAAGTATAGCTTGATTCCAGTTGCACAGTGAGCACGGGACCCATGTCTGGGCATACTTGTCGCTCTTAGGCTGGCAACTGCAAAAAGGAGATGGAGGCAATGCTTGAATTAATCTCCGCCACTGGCAATCGCTGGGGCTACATCTCGATCAATTGTTCTTTGCCCACCATGCCACCTCAGTTTGCCCCAGCTTCAAATCAGCCTTGACCCTGCTCCAATCAGAGCAGTCGCGCTCAAACTTCCAGGTCAGCCTCCCATCAACTTTTGTGTTTCAACTGGAATTTTAGGCACATGAAAGAAGGTGGTTTTTGGAGGCTGATAACCTCCACCCTCCTTTTAATACAGGTACTGAGCTTTACTTAGAGCTTCAGCATTCCAGTGGTCACAAGAAGGACATATATTTCCTTCAAGCCCTCTCTCTGAAATCTTTGGTCCTTCACATCCAGTGTGTTTAAAGCAGCAGAGGGGTTTGAATTGGTCCTGTCATATGCAGGTCCTAAATCTGATATGTTGACAGAAATCTTACAGCTATCTACAGCCTAAAACTCTTTCTTTGGGTGTTTGATTTTATTAAGCACTGTTCATGGTTTGGCCTACATGGGACATGTTCTTGAGGTGTGAGGTTTGATTTGATGGTGTGCACAGTGCATGCATCAGAGAGATTGCGTATGGTATAAGGACCTCAGCCAGGTACCTCAACAACGCCAAACCATTGGAGGCACTACTAAACCAGTAAGAAGCATGATATGGAGTCTCCTGAGGAAGGACAGAGGAGCAACCTGTTGAAGAGACCCTGAAACCAGCAAGACGTGTTGTATGGAGTGTACACAGGAGCAACAGGGAAGCAGTTTGATCAAGTGATGAGGAGTATTTTATGGAGTCTTCTTGAGTGACAGAGGAGCAGGGGGCCCTGTTAAACCACCACAGTGTCTTATAGGATTTTTACCCAAGAACATCAGAAGAGTAACACATGGCATTTGCTTCTAAACTACTGAGGAATATTATGCAAACTCTACACAGGAGCTGCCAAAGAACAATCCAGTAGTGACACTGTTGCACCACTACCAAAGGGTATCATATGCAGTCTATTTGATAACATCAGACGTCCTATCTAAACCACAATTTAGACATAGATTCATACTTTTGCTGAGCATTGTTGCACCAAATGAAAAATGTCCTAGCTTTCTTAACCGAAAGGTTCAATTCTACTAAGGGCATGGACCCATGTACCATCAGGAAAAGGAAGAAGTCCATTAACCTATCCTCATCAGCTTTATTTTGGTTCATAAAAGAAACCTTAAAAGCATAGTTACTCTATAAAATGCACAATTAAAATACAACAGTTAAAAAACAACAGCATGCAACATGAAACAAATTCTATGCCGCCCAGCAATTCAATGAAGTAGACCTAAAAACATCCATAAATATAAAGAGAAGTGCAAGAAGTTACATATACCTTGTCATTGATAATCTGGGTGCATGACCTGAAGGCAGGCGCACAATGGAAGGCTAATGCAGTCTATTAAAACAATAAAGAACGCCTACGCTGTAAGGTATGTTTTAGAAAGGTGGCAACATCAAAGCAAACCTTGGCGGTTGGGAGTGGCTGTAAATGCAGACTGGAAGGAATATGTCTGTTAAGTGGGGAGCACCTCCAAAGTGGAATTAAAAACTTCCTAGTATAACAGTTGTAAAACCTGCAAAAAAAGACAGTGTGCCTGAGTTTGCAGTGATCGCTTATCGCAAGGCCATACCAAAATCCCCTTCGGATCCAACTGGCCCAGGGGGGTAGGAGAGCTGTCACCTGATCAAACCCAGCCTAAACCTTGTGAGAAGGATCCTATCCCTTCCTCTCTGCACCATAGCCAGGTAAGGTTCCATGCCAGTGGTAGTTTGTACCAACAGCTATTCTCTGTTAGCGTGCTTCCGCAACTCTGACTCCTCCCTCTCTCTGCTCATAAGGTCCCTGAAAGCGTTTTTTAAGCAGCTTTTATCCTTTGCAGTAATATCACCAGGCGAGGAAAAAATATCAATTTATTGCACATATCCTTAACCTACCTAAACCAGGGGATACGGATACTCATGTCGCACTCCAGGCAATCCAAGGTAATGTCCCTATTCAGCGAGGCCCCTGATGGTATACCATAGCATCAGGGGGGCCAGTGTAATGGTGTCCACTATATACGGCCGGCCCAATTCCTGTGGATAGTATAATAAAGGGACCCTAGCGGCAGATCAAGAAAACTCCTGCAGACCCTGTTTTCCTCAACCTGTAAACTTTAACGGCTTTATACACCCACAATCCAGAACAAAGATGAGGATCGGCACACCCTTCCTGGTGTAGATCTCAACAGGAGCCACCACTGGCTTACTCTCAATCTTTGTCACCTAACTAAAAATAAAGAAATGGCTGAATTACAAAACTTAAGGCATCTGTGTTTTAGGCATGGGCGCCAAAGACCCTCGTGAGACTAAGGTGACCCCTAGATAAGGAAATATGTCGGTTCGTCCCGGTGGGGGAAAAAACCCACAATTTTACATTTTTGCACCCACAAATTAACCACATTAAACAGTCAGGAGCAGGGATCCTCTTCATATGCTCCTGTTGATTCTTTCCCCCTCTTTCTTCCTGCGACCAAAACCGGCATTGGAATATCTCGTTTCTGTTTGGAAGACTGAGTCTGCAAGAAAAAAACAGATTAGCCTTTAGTTATCGGAGGACCTCCTAGAACAAAAACAGTCCAGCCAGTATTAATACTATTCATTGGAATAGCATTCGACTCAGCATTGACTTGACTTGTACTCATCACAATATAAACATGACGTAAAGTAGAATACTTTCTCATAAATATTCATATCCTTTCTGTCACTTGGGGTGTGACGATCAATGAGTAATTGCGTGCTATTCCTTGCGTCTGTGTCCTTAATGGAATTGAAACATTGTTATGAAAGCTATGAAAAATTTCTCTGCATTAAGAATATCCTCTGGGCTAGCTCCAAAAGCGAAGGCCTTAGCTTAGATGCCATAGCCCCTCTGGTGGAATGTGACCCTAACATGTTAGCCAATTCCCGCTTCCTGCTTGGTCCATCATACTCGCTGTGCAGTTGTCGGGAAAGAGACCACTTTATACGGTTTCTGAAGGGTACTTAGCAACTGCCATTCCCCAAGGGAGTAGATCTCCTCCGTTAAGGCCTCGTATGACTTGATACAGCAAACCACACATAGTTTTGAAGAGTCCTCAAAGTCAGGGTAGGATATCGGTCTTAATTTACATTTGTACGCCTTTAAAAATGGAAGGTAATCTCATTCAGAGGAAACTTCCTCCCTTAAATGTCCTTGGCATGGACATCGGAGACCCGTCTGCAAGGCACTAGGCACAGCAGGGTAGCCAATTTCGCCGACATCTCCTTCCTAGAAAGATACTTATTACTAGGCATGGGGAGGAACAAATTTAAAACCTTGCTAATGTCCCAAAGAGCTCAATATCTCGGCTCCAGGGGAAGGGACAATCGAATGCCTCTGAGAATTTTCCTGAGCAGGAAAATCTTCCCCCACTAGAATACCCCCTATATGGGTGTGATCCGTGGTGATCACTGACCGAAAGGTGTTGACCAATCTAAAGGTCATTCTATCCGTCGCCAGTAAGCCTAGAAATTCGAGACATTGAGAACATCCGTCCTCACAGGATCAAGGTCCCTCTGCTTATACCAACCCAACCATCGAGACCAGGCCGACCGGTAGCGTTTGATCGTGCCATCCGCCCAGGCTTTGAGAGGAGGTCTGCAGCGCTTTTCGAAAGTTCCATCGAGACCTGTAATCCTCCACAGCATGAGCTGGAGGGTTCCAATCGGGTTCCATTCTTTGTCAAGTGGTGGAGATTCCTGGAAGGATCCTTGGCGATCTGGACATCATGGGGGTAGACTGATTTGAAAATCCCAAGAAAGTTCCATCAAAACTAGACATCAAACTTGCGACTTCCCAATCGGGGTCACCACCATTCTATCCCCCAGCTGCCTGAGTTTGTGCAGCGAGTCTCATCCTGGCGAAGGGAGATAAGACATTTTTCTCTGTTGACCAGTCTTGAAGGAAAGAGTCGGTTGCCACTGCACTGGGGTCTGGCCTGCAACTGAAGTACTGGGGAAGCTGATGGTCCAGACAAGACTCGAAGAGATCCATCGTGAATGGGACCAAGCGATCCCAGAGGGCTGGAAACAGGGCTTAAAGCAACTGCCAAAGGCTTGTATCTCTGAGGTGTTGTGATTCCCAATCCGCTGCCTGGTTGGCCGTGCCCAGAAGGTGTTTTGTTACTACGGAAAGTAGGTTTTTGGGGCAGTATTCCCAAAAGCTATTGGCCAGATCGGAGGGCTCTGGATGTCATGCCCCCTAGGTAGATGCAGCAGACTGACGCTACATTGCCCATTTTTAGGTGGACACAACACTGTGCACACTCCTTGGTCCAGCACTAAAGTGCAAAGGAGCCTGCCATCCGCTTGAGGCAAAGGGTTGGCATGGACTGCTCTGTAGCGGACCATCTGCCTCATGTAGTGAGCTCTCCACGCGACCCCACCAGAGCCATTGGTGTTGGACTGCATCACCAGATCTGTCTGTGAACCAAAGATTGCACGCCCATTCCAGGCTTCCAAATGTGTGAATTACCACCGTAGTTCGTCCTTGGCATCGTTTGAGAGGGGAATGTGTTGTGAGTACTTGAGGCCGCGTTATAGGTAAGATGCCTTCAATTGTTAGGGGCCTGGGGAAAATTGCCTGAATAGAGGATGACAGGAGGACTATTACTCTGGCCATCTCCTGTAGGGAGGTGGATGGTCTGGACAGGGTTCTGCATACCTTGTGTTATATTTTGGCCATCTTCCTGGATAGAAGACTCTGGGCCATCTCCACTGAGTTTATCCTGAAACCCAGAAATGTGAGGGTCTGGAAAGGGGTCAGGGTGGATTTCTCGCGATTGATAATAAGCCCCAGGGACTGGAGGAGAGAAATGTTTTCCCCCAGTTGTGCGTATAATGTCTGTAGGCATTGGTCTATGAGGAGCATGTTGTCCAGATTCATGATCATGTGTATCCCAGAGGCTCATAGAAGGGATGGTGTTGAATTCGAAGGTCTGAGCTTGCCACTCGACTTGTGGGAACTTATGATGTGGTGGGAATATTGGTAATGTGAGATAAGCGTCCTTGAGATCCAAACATACCGACTAGTTATTAGGTCTTGGGAGGTCCCGGAGGAGGTGAATGCCCTCCAATTTGAAACTGCAAAAGACCAACCATTTGTTAAATTTCCGTAGGTTTATCACCGGGTGTAGGCCCCATTCCTGTTTTTCTGCTAGGAATAAGTTGCTGAGGAAGTCCAAAGGGGTGAGGAATGGATAGGAAGATGTCTGTCTTGGAGAGGAGCTCTTGAATCTATAACTGGATATGGGCTTCGGTCTCTGCGAAGAGGAGGGGTTGAGGAGGGAAAGCTGTGAAGGGGGAAACCATTGAACTCTATGTGGAAACCCTGAGTTGTCTGCAGGACCAAGGCGTAGGATTTCAGAGATTCCAAGTGTGCATGAAATGTGTCAACCCACCATACGCCTGTGAGAAATGAGTTGAGTTCACTGTGTGCTGGCGGAAGGGCCTCCTCCTCCTCCTCCTCCTCCTCCTCCTCCTCCTCTGGAACCACTTCTGGATCCTCTGTAGCGAGGATTCCCCCTGGTGGGACTAGAAACCCCCGAATTGAGGTGTCCTGCCAGTGACCCCCTCTAGGAGGCTTGAGATGGCCAGCCGAGCACCCCCTGCCACGGCCAGCCCCGTGTAAACCCTTTAAGAGTGGCCCTTGTCCGGGAGTTGAAGGTAGAGACTAAATTTCCGAGGTGCTTGATGAAATGCTTCCCAAAGAGCCGCCAGCCAGCACAACCTGCCATGCTTTTGAGGTCGCTAGGTTTCCCTGCTTCAGGTCTATCTTGATCAGGAGTGATCTGCACCTCTCAGAGATGGTGCAGTTGGTGAAAAATGATGGCATGCTGGGCCCAGCCCCAGAGTATCTCTGGGGAGATATGTGCACCAGAGGCTTTGGAGTCCTCCGCCATGTCAAGTATTATGGTCAGTGGACCCATCATGTCCATGAGCACATCCTGTCAAGACAAGCAGGCATTTCCCTTTTCCGGTTTTTGTGAGGACTTGGCCAGAAACCTAGCTATTCTGCGGTCTATCACTGTTGTTTGACGTCCAATGCGGGGCAGAGGCACTCCTCCGTCAGGCTGTTGCATATCTCCTTGACTAGGGGCTTGCGCAGCTTACCTGCCACGTACATGGCTACCTTATCGACAGGGGTCCATTTGAAGGAACAAGGGTGCAACATTTCCCCAGGGTCTAGCATATCGGACTCGGGGCCACAGGCCCGCTCAGTGGCAAGTCCCTTCCCAGTTGGTGGGGTGGCCAACCGCTACAATTGTGTAAATGGTAATGGATGCTGTGGGCCTCACAGGACACCACACCTTTTGTTACTAACTGGGCTCATCTGGTGCTGCCTGGGTCGGTATCCGATGAAGCGGAGAGCAGGTCACTGCTACTGTGTGAAAAAAAATACAGCCCCTGCAGGGCGTTTGTACTTTAGGTGGTTTGAGCTGTGCACTACGCAGTCGGAGGCACTATGGCTGAAAGAGAGGGGAAGTGCCGATGCTCGCGCTGACCTGCGGAGGCAGGGAGCAAAGCCAGGAGATGCGTAGCCCGATGGGTGTGTGCCCTCTAGTGGCAGGAAGAAAGACTGCTGCACGTGTCTCGTTCGAGTCCGAGACATGAATAGAAGCGGCCATGAAGGAGCATTCCCACAGCTGCTTGCAGTTCACACTGTAAGCAGTCTTAAGGACTCAATCAGCACAATAAGTCACTAATGAGGTAAGAAATAAAGGACCGTGTACTTATCTCGATGGCTGCTTAAGCAGTGAATATGGAGAAAGAGTTGACGAGCATATGAAGGGGATCCCTGTTCCTGATTGGTTAATAGACTGTTCGAGGCATGTGTGCCATCTAGTGTTGGGTCTGGATGTTTGCAAGTTGATTTTCTTCGTAGAAGTCTATTCCAGTCACGAGGTAAGGTGACTCCTCCTTTCGGTGATGGTGCGCATGGGCATTGACTCGATTGTTGTATTTTTCTTTCCGCCATCGGGTTCGGATGTGTATTGCTGCGCTGTGGTTCGAAAAACTTCCTTAAGGTTCCTCTCGGTGCGCAATCCACTGTACCCTCGATGGTATTGTTATTGTAAGTGTTTCCCTATTCTCCGCGTATCTAATCGATCGGGAAACTCCATCTTCGGTCGAAGACATCGTGGGTGGCCTTCGTGTCTAGCTGCGTCGGTCCAGCCTTCTGCTGATGGAACCACTCCAAGTACCCTTGCACTGATCTACATAAAGTATGCGACCTGTGCCTCTCACCGGAGCACAAGGAAGAAGATTGTGAGGCTTGTCGGTCGTTCCGATCGAAAGTCTCTTGGGGATCGTCTGGCTCGACGAAAAGAAATGCAGCGACAAAGCATCCAACATACTCCGGATATCTTCTGAGAAGAATCCGAACATGGAGAGGTTGAAGCGTCGGAAGAAGAAGAAGCCTTCTCTATCCCAATATCTGATTCTGAACTGGAAATTGAGTTGGAGTCCGAAGTCGTTCCACCGGGACATGGTGCCGTGAGTACTAAAGCCCCTTTACCACACACACACTCTTCGACCAAACTTAAAGGCTTTGGAACCACCTCTGCCTTCAGGCCCTGGTCGGCACCGAGACGATGTTTCCGACGCCCTGCCGTCGGGCCCGGCACCGAAACAACCAGTCAAGCCTTCCGGCTTGGGACCGAGTCAAGAAAAGCAGTCGCCGGGAACTTAAACCTTCCGCTCTGAAAAACAAAAAAAGAAAAGTCTGGTTCGGCACCGAAACCTTCAAAAGAGGTCCTACTAAAGCCTCCGGAACCGATCCTAGACCTTATGAAAGCAAAATTAGACCCTAAGCAGAATAAAATTCACAACAAACCAGATACTGGACGTATTTGAGCAAAAATACCTTCCAAAAGGAAAGTTAGTTCAGAGGACACTAGTTATAAAATTCCTCTCAAGAAAAAGCAAAATCCCCTCCACCCCCACCATTATCACCACTACTACAATTTCCAGGCTCAGATGCTCTCCGCATAACACCTCCGGGTCTCCTCATACACAGCCGGATATAGGGGATGATTATGACGATGGCAATAGTCATTTACCGGTAGATCCGTGGGATGACTATAATATTGATCCATCCATATATATATATATTTTTTTTTAAACATATTTTTATTGGCATTTCAAGGTTTCATTAACAGGATACATTTGCAAATATGTGTATTAAGCAACTTCGTATAGCATTTAATAACAATCCGATCAGAAGCCTCCATTCATGGAAAATAGTCCTGACATACAATAATCCTTGCGCACACGCATCCATTGTTACCTGATGGTGCGCAGGCGGTACTACCCACATGTACCGTAAGTCCTTGCAGTGTACCACCCACCAGTTCCACCCTCATGCTTCCTTATCAAGGTAAAAGATGGCATCATGAATAACAGTACAGACATGCAGAAGCTCCATCTCGTAATCAAGCAAAAGAGCAGCAAACCTAACATCTCTACCATACTAACTCCCCTCCTCCCTCCCTCCTCCCCCACAACTCCCCCGGCATGACTTATTGGTTGAATACATAACAAGGCATTCAGTTCTTTACTCAGAATAGCAGCTCTTACCACTACGAGTGACACCCTGGACTTTCCTAACACAGGACCGCTAACAACCGAACTGGGATAACGCCTACCCTCCGAAGTCTTTTCTAACCAGACCCAGGGGAAGGCGGATCTTGCGTTTCGCTCATCCCCGAGCCTACATCAGTATCAGAGTCTGTGGGTTTCAGTAATTCTGTCAAAGCTCCCCAGGCTCGGGCTGAGTCCATTGCCCTATCACTATGAGCTCGGGTAGCCGCCTGCAGCCGGAGAACCGATTCGCACCCCGCCCACCGAATGAATTCCGCCCTCCACTTCTGTGACCTCGGCCCACGCTGCGCCTTCCAATTAGCAGTAATTTCCCGCTTGGCCAGTACCAGCCCCAGATCTATAAATTTACTAGTTATTTTTGTCTTCGAGGTGTGGGGAAACCAGTGTAATATACACGGACCTATACCAAACTCAATCTCCCTTTCTGTAACATCGCAAAGCAACATCCACACCTCCCGCCAGTAAGCCTTGATCCGAGGACAGCTCCACAACATATGGCAGAAGTCCGCCCCCTCTTCGTGACACCGGGGACAAGGCGCCGCGAGTGTGTGAAAATAGCATTGGATTATAACTGGAGTAAGATAAGCCCTGTGCAAAATAAAAAATTGGATCTGTTGGAAACGAGCATTCCTAGAGCATTTCCAGGGACGTTCAAGCAATTCAGCCCATATTTTATCAGGTATTTCCCCTTCAATATCCTCCTCCCACCGCTGCTTCAGCCTTATAAGAGGGGCCAGTTTTTCACAAGTCATCCGTCGGTATAAACAAGCAACAGCTTTAATGGTTCCAGTCGCCAGCACCACATACTGACAAGCCATGGATGTCTTAGGCTCAGATAGCCCTCCCTTCCACCGTCGTTGAATAGCCGACACCAAGCCCGCATGCAGGAGATATTCCCCGCGAGGGAGATCAAATCGCTCACGAATGGACTCGTAAGGCAACAAAACATTGTCTTCGTACAGATCTCCCACTGCCGTCAAACCCAAATCACACCACCCCTCAAGCGCCGACCAGTTGCCCCCATGGGGCAACTGCTGACACATTAACAGTGGGATCTCCGGCGCGTACGGGCAGGTGATCCGCGCCCTCTGCTGACTCCTATTCCAGCACAACCGCAAGGTCTGCACCTCGCTAGAGATACCCCCAAGGCGCATCGGCTGTTGTAAAATAATCCTAGAGAGCAGGTAGGCAGGAATCCGCCCCCCCACCCCGGCTCCCACCCCTCTGAACTCTCGAGCCACCGGGTCAACCACTGCAGCTGAGCGGCTAAATAATAGGTTTCCAAGTCCGGAACTGCTAACCCTCCCTCCCCTCGCATCAACGCATGCAAAGCTACCCGACGTCTGCCAGCAACCCAGAGAAACCCCGTTATCATCCGTTGGAGTTTCTTAAACGTCGACGCAGGGATCCAAACAGGGAGCGTCCGAAAGTAGTACAGCAACCTGGGGAGTGCCACCATCTTGAGAAGTGCTACCCTCCCCATCAGGGACAGCGACTGCCAAAAGTCCATACTGCCCCGAAGACCTCGCACAGCTCTGCCAATATTACCCTCCACCAGATCTTTGCGGTCATGGTAAATACGTGTCCCCAAGTATGTTATACAGGTGTATTCCCACTGTACCTCCTCCGTATATCGAGGACCCTCAGCTATCTTGGAGGTGGGGAAAAGACATGATTTTGACCAATTCACTTTCAGTCCCGCCAATTCTTCAATGCATTGAAGCAGTCGCTTAGCTCCTATCAACTCCCCCTGGGTATTGGCCAAAAACAGAAGGAGATCATCCGCGTAAAGGGCTATTTAATTGGTATCATCGTGCACCTGGGGCCCCCTAAACCATCTTCCCATTCGGGCTTGGGCCGCCAGTGGCTCTATGGCCAACGCAAACAACAGCGGGGATAAGGGGCACCCCTGGCGCGTCCCCCTACCCACCGCACAGGGGGGTGATATCAGACCTCCTGACTTAGTTCTAGCCGTGTAGTCTCTGTACAGCAGAGCCGTCCAAGCCACAAAGCGTTCCCCCAGCCCAAAAGACCTGGAACAAATAAGGCCACTCCAAACTGTCAAAGGCCTTTTCTATGTCAACCGAGAACACAGCAGCGGTGCGCGATGCATACGTATCGGCCTCCAACACCCGGAGCAGGCGCCGAACATTACCAGCTGTATTGCGTTTAGGTATAAACCCCGCCTGATCTACATGGACCAGTCGAGTCATATACGGCAGGAGACGCGAGGCCAGTATCCGACTCAGGATCTTATAGTCGGTAGTGAGCATGGATAGCGGACGGTAGGAGGTCATGTCAGTGGGAGGCTTCCCTGACTTCAATAGCGGAATTATAAGCGCCTCACGCCACCCTCCGCGACTCGTTGTAGAGGGTCACAAGCCTAGGAGCCAACAACTCCACGTATGATGCATAGAATTCAATCGGTAGCCCATCCACCCCTGGAGTCTTCTTTCGCGCCATATGTTTGATTGCACCTTGTACTTCCCCCAGAGTGATGTCTTGACCCAGCTCATCTGCCGCTTTGGGAAGGGCCGGCAAGTCTCCCCCAGCCAAGAATCCCCCCAGTCGATCCTCTTCCAAGTCCACCCTACTAGCATATAGCCCCCCGTAGTAGCTGGCAAAAAGACGATTAATACCCTGCTGGGTGCAACACGTATGCCCCTCTGGGTCGCTTATCGCCAATATGGGGGCCGCCTGTTTCAGTGGACTCGCAAGCCATGCCAACAATGCCCCCGCCTTATCGTGCTCCGCATGGGCCCGTATCAAATACTGCTTGTAATCGTAATACCGTAGCTTCTCGACCCTCCCCGAACACACACCACCGCGACTGCCTCCCGGGCCGCCAACTCTTCTCCCTGTCGCTCCGGACGCTCTGGGCGAGCATGCTCTAACACACGCAATCGCTGGTCTGCCGTATCTATGTCCTGAAGGAGAACTCTACGCACACCAATCTTATGAGCAATACATAGGCCCCTCACCACCACTTTAAAAGCGTCCCACTCCACAGCCAACGAGGAGGCTGAGCCTGTGTTCTCTTGAAAATATTGGGTCACCCCCTCACTTATCACCTCTCGGAATACCGAATCCTCCAGCAGCTCCGGGTTTAAACGCCATAACGGGATCTCTGAGCGCTGGGGGACCCAGCAAAGCCTCAGCAGCAGGGGGTTATGATCCGAGATTGTTCTGGTCAAATATTCACTGTGCTGAACCACCGTGTGTATATCCGGGGAGCAGAGAATGGCGTCCAATCTAACGTGTAACTCATGAAGTGAAGAGAAAAAGGAATAGTCCCTCTCACCTGGGTGCTGCTCCCTACAAGTATCCAACCACCCCCAATTCAGTTGCCATGCCCCTCGAGCCCTGGCAGCCGCAGCAGATGGCACCATCAGTTGCGGCGGATGGGACCTGTCAAGAGCGGTGCCCGTCACCGAGTTAGTCACCCCCATACCTGATTGGGCCAGATAGGTAGGATGACAACTTACGGGACAGTAAAGTAAAAAAGGCCTGCTGCTCAGTATTCGGGGCATAAATACTGCCCAGTGTGACATCTCTCCCATTCAATCTACCTTGCACTAGTACATACCGCCCTTCTGGATCCACAATCTGATGCACCAGTTGAAAGGGGACCCCAGCTCTAATCCACAACAATACTCCTCGCGCAAATGCGGAGTACGAAGTATGGTAAACCTGACACCTGCGCCGCAGCGCCAGACCCTCTGACCCCGTAATGTGAGTCTCCTGGAGGAACGCTACTTGTATCCCCCTCCGCGCAAGGTAGGCGTGGACCTTATGTCGGCGGCTCATGGTGTGCAGTCCCCTGACATTCCACGTTATACACTTCAAATCACTCAGTGCCCCCATGGTGCATGATACTTCCATCGCCTCATCAATAAATCACAATTGTCATGCCAGAGACCCCAGTGAACGTTCCTCAACTCCCGATCCCCCCTCCCAAGGACAGTTACCTTAAAACTAGTTCCCATCCAAACAAAGTACCAACTAAACAATAAAGCAAAGTCCTCTGACTACTTCAGAGGCAAGGGTGAACACAGCTGACCCGGGGCCGGCTCCTCAACCCAATCATGTGTCACCAACCACAGATAAACAGACTACCTTCCCATTGCATTCACATCGTGCACCCAATCATCTCCCTGCAGTGAAGCCCCCAATAGATTCCAACCTCACCACCATAGGGTCAGATTATCTCATCCACACTTTGGGGCGTAACCACCGGAAGTTTTGTGCTGCTACCCGTAGAATTGTCTGTTCCACTCTCCGCAGAGTCCTCGGCAGACCCCCCCCCCCCCCCCCCCCTCCCCTCCCCACAGAGGTAGACTAGCAGAACCTGACAGACTCCACCGCCCGTAGGGCAGCCGCCCTCTCCAGCCCTGTCTGCACAGTGGAGGGCCTCGTCCGGGACCCCCGCCGCAGCCGCCGTGGTCCAATCCCTCCGGTCAATCGACACTGGGGCGCCGACCTCTCGCGTCTGTCCGTGGCCGCCCGTCCGCCTGTATACCTTTCCAGCCACTCCCAGGCCTCCGCAGGAGAATCAAAGAAATGGGATGCACCCTCAAAAGTAACTCGTAGCCGCGCTGGGAACAAGAGGGAATACTGCAAGTTCTCCTTCCTCAGCGCCTTTTTAACCTCCAAGTAAGAAGCCCTCCGTCGTTGGACCTCCAGGGTATAGTCCGGGAACAGCGTGACTCTACTGTTATCCACGATGAAGGGGCCCATCGTTCTCACCCTTTGCAATAGTAGATCCCGGTCCCGGTAATGGAGGAGGCGAGCAATCACCGTTCTCGGCAGCCTAGCAGGGACCCTATGGGCCCGCTCCAGCGTATAGAAAACAGAGAGACCCTCCGGAGCTACCACGGTTTTAAGCCAGGTCTCTAAATACGCCACCGTGTCAGCTCCCTCCACTCCTTCCGGGAGCCCCACCACTCGGACGTTGTTCCTCCGATTTCTACATTCCGCATCGTCCGCTCTGCGTTCCAAGGTGTTTACTCTCGCTGTGAGAGCGTTTAGCTGGTGGGCCGTATCTTTGCTAGCCGGGAGCAATTCCGCTATGCTGGTTTCAGCTTCTTTGACTCTCCCCGCCAACTTCTTATGTTCGTCACGCAGTAGGCCCAGCCCAACCGCCACCGTGGTAATGTCCTGGTGGAGGGTAGATTTAGTGTCTTTAATGGCTGCCAGGATTTCTCGGAGCTGTCGCTGTATAGGGTCTCCTGCATCCACCTGCGACAAGTCTGTCACCGCCTCCTCCGGTTTTCGGCCCGTGTCAGTGTTCCTGGGCCTAGGCTTACCCATAGCGGCAGACCTGCGTTCCAAACTCTACTCGAGACGCCACTCGTCCGCAGGCCAAGAGTCCTCAGGCCGGGAAGGCTCCGCCACACCCCTCTCCGCTCACCTCTCACCGTCGACAAGGAGGCCCCAGCGGCAAGAGTTCACAGGTTCCCTCACGACCTCCCAGTCCACACTCATCACATTCCGATTTCAGAGGGGGGGCCCTCTGCCTCGCCCGCAGACCACACCCAGGCCGCAGCAATCTTCGACCCAAAGTTAGGGCCAACTAGCGTGTGGCCACAAGGAGCTCCAGTTTAGGGCAACTGCAGTGCCAGCACCTTCATATCCCCCAGGTCCGCCGATCCAGCGAACCGCTCATCGATCCACAGAGCGCCGTCACCAAATTCAGGCCCCAGCACCAACCAATCAGAGCCCAGGGAGGGCCACACTGGCGGTATACCTCGCGGACCCCTCAGTGCCACAGAGACTTGTGCTCCCTCTCTGCTCAGCAGCGGCGGGCCGCTCAAGGCCAACAATAGACTCCCCGCAGGGGCCCGCGGCGCACTTCAGCCAGCGAACCGTCCACAGCAACGATCTTCAACGATGCCAGGGGGATGCAGTAAGTGGCCTGATCACTTCGTGGGCCAGCAGGGCGAATGCCCAAGTCCGCGGTTTCAGTGCCCGGCGTGCAAAGGCACCACTCCCTTCAACTGTAGGTAAGCCCGTCCGGCAGCGCCCGCAGCGCGGCCACTGTCAAGGCGCCGCACACACCACAGCCTTCAGCGCTCCACGTGAAGCCCAAGAACCACCGCTGTGGACTGCCGCGGCACCCCAGTGCCGGCCAACGGCAGGGCGCGACAGCCCCAATCTCCGTCCTCCAAGTGCGTGCTCCCCCTGTGTCACTCACAGCCAGAGTGAACGTCTGCTACGCCTCCAGTGCCGCAGTCAGATCGCCACAGCGCAGTGCCGGGCTGACGGCCCCCCCAAGCCACCGGGCACCGGCAGAAGCCCCCACACATCAAATCGAGGGCAGCCACTCGCCACATCAGGGGGCAGTTGCGGGCAGCGTCTCCAGATGCAGCTCCCAGCAGGGGCCTGATCGCCGCAGCCTCACCTCCTCGCCAAGGACACGTCTCCCGGCGCCGCCCCCCAGACAGGGGCCTGCACGCCTCGTGGGCACACCGACCTCTCCCAGCGGCACACGCCCAGTCGCGGCTCCAGGGGAAATAGCCGGCACCGCGGCGGCAACTCGCCAAAGGTAGAACTCCGGCGCCGCTCGCCTCACGCAGCCCAGGATCGCAGCGAGGGTGGTAAAGGTTATTAACTCCCTGTAGCGGGAGTTTGGCAGGATCAGGATCGGTTAGTCAGGAGAAATTAGCGGATGACTGAGCCGAGCTGCAGGAGCCTCACCACAACGCGGCCATCTTGTTCGTGCGCCACCTTTCGCCCCCCAATATTGATCCATCCATGGATAATGATCCAGATTTATACCCTGGAAAGCCATCACCTTCAGATGATAACGTAGCTTATCAAGAGCCAATTTATTTCAAGAGCAGCAGCTTATGAGGTTACATTATACAAAGAGTCTTTGGAAGAAGACTTTTTATTTGAGACGCTAGGGTGTACACACAGGACAAGTCAGTCTTCTTATGTTAAAGGGCATGATGAGACATGCTGATGAAATATTTAGGGACTCCGTTCGCGCCCACATTCTAACACCTTGGGATATTAAGGGATAGTTGCCTTTTTGACCCACTAATGGTCTCTAATGCTTGTAAGAGCAAACTCACAGACCTCTGCAGATGCACCTCCGCCAGACAGAGTCTAATTTGATCTATGCATCAGGTAAAATGATTTTGCTCAAGCCGCTAACCACTGGCGTATTGACAACACGCAGGGCCTACTAGCTAGGTATGACCGGGCACACTGGGATGAGATGGAAGACCTACTTCAATACCTCCCAGAAGAGCACAAGAAAAAAAGCACAAACGTTAGTACAAGAAGGCAAACTCATATCGAATACCTCCATTAGATGTGATTTAGATGCTGCTGACACTTCAGCAAGGGGAATTAACACTAGCATTCTCCTATGACAACATGCTTGGCTTAACATTTCAGATTTTAAACCTGAGGTTCAGCAGTCTATTTTAATTACCCCTTTTAATAAACCACATCTATTTGGACCTCAAGTAGATGAGGCCCTAGAAAAAAATGAAAAAGGACACAGACATGGCGAAGTACTTCTGAGCACTTCAGTCTCCATCAAACAGAGGCTCCCTTTGCCGCTCAGTTTATAGAGGAGGGTCCAAAAGCACATCCTCAGACCCTAATTCTTCCGCCTGTAAATCAAACACACAGCCCTCTCCCTCTAGAGGTTTCTATAGAGGAGAGTACCGAGGAAACAATTTCAAGGGTTGGGGTAAGAGCATGCCAATACATAACTCCCCTTCCCCCCCCAATAAGCAGTGACTTGCCTACATTTCCCCCGCTCATTTAATAGCTGTCGGGGGAAGACTTCAACAATTTTTCCCCATTTGGCAATCCATAACATCAAATAAATGGGTACCAGACTTTATCCATCATGGTTATTGTTTGGAGCTCACCAGCAATCCTCCCAATTTTCCACCTTGCACTTATAAATTCTTGTCAGAGCACCTACAGCTCCTCAAACAAGAGGTACAAACTCTAACAAAGGGGGCCATAGAACCAGTTCCATTATAGTACCAGTGTTCAGGGGTTTACTCTGTGTACTTTCTAATCCCCAAAAAGGAAGGCTCCCTAAGACCAATTTTGGACCTAAGGATATTTAACCTCTACATACTGTCAGAATATTTCCATATGGTTAAGCTTCAACAAGTGCTTCCTATTCTACAACAAGGAGATTTTATGTCCACACTGGACTTAAAAGGGGCATATTTTCATACTCCGGTTCACCCAGCACATCGCAAATATCTCAGATTTGTGATTGTAGGAAAACACTATCAGTTCAAGGTACTCCCGTTTGGAGTAATACTGCTCCCTGAGTGTTCACAAAATGTCTAGTAGTAGTGGCAGCTCATCTCCGAAGACAACAGATTCATGTCTTCCCAAATCTAGACGATTGGCTCGTCGAAGCCAGCACACACCAAAAGTGTTAACAACACACTCAGACTACATTAGACATACTCCACCAATTGGGTTTTACGGTCAACACGCAAAAGTCTCATCTTCAGGCTTTGCAGATACAGTCCTGTCTGGAAGCGACATTAAACACTCACATCTCTAGCCTCTCCCAATCCAGCCAGAATTCAAAATATTCAAACTATTTTACTACAGTTTCAAACCAACCTATACTTGGCAGTCTGGACTTTCATGCAACTGTTCTGAATGATGGCATCATGCATTGCAACAGTGACTTGTGCGTCCCCTATAAGAATGCTTAGCCCGTCAGTGGAGTCAGTCTCGGGGTCAATTAACAGAGCGCCCTTCATCAACCCTGTTCCACAGATCCTGCTAAAAGACTCATACCTCACAAGTTGGGGTGCCCATCTCCACAATTTGACAATTCAAGGTCTATGGCAAAACAAGCACAAAAATCTTCACATCCACTATCTAGAGTTTCTAGCTGTGTATCTAGCACTAAAAGCTCTTTAGTCTTACCTCATAGGGAAAGTTGTCGGCTATGTACTTTGTACAAAAACAGGGGGGCACACACTCTGCAACTGTCACGCCTCTCTCAGACCATTTGGCGTTGGGCAATCCATCACAGAATTCATCGTCTGGCAGAGCACCTCCTAGGAGTGAGCAATCAAATTGCCAACCTCCTTAGCAGATGTGGCAACAAATATGAGTGGGAACTTCATCCCCAAGTTCTCCTTCCATACTTTCAAGAATGAGTATTCCCACAAATAGATCTGTTTGCCACAGTTGACAACTCAAAATGCCCAAACTTGACCTTCAGGTTCCCACACCCTCTATCCAAAGGCAATGCCCTATAGATTAATTGGTTAGGGATATTTGCCTACGCTGTTTCGCCTCTCTCGCTCTCCTTCCATTTCTGGTTCGGAAGCTCATGCAAACATCGCTCACACTAATCTTGGTGGCTCCGACATGGGCCCCGCAACTGTGGTTTGCCACACTCTTGGAACGATCAGTGGTTCCACATCAAAAGCTGCGTCTCAATTCCAACCTTCTTACTCAGAACCATGCAGAAATCAGACACCCAAACCCCAAGGAACTCAATCTAGCAATTCGACTCCTGAAGTAATAGAGTTTGGATACTTAAATTTGCCACCAGATTGTATGACCATTCTTAAAGCAGCAAGAAAGCATGCCACTAGAGCATATTATGCAGCAAAATGGAAAAGATTTGTTTTATATTGTAACAACCACAATATTGATCTGCTAGATGCCTTTATCCAAAATATTATTTGTTACCTTTTGCATCTACAGCAAGCTGGTCTAGCTTACACATCCATTCGATTTCAGCTTGTGGTAGTTGCTGCCTACTTGCGAAACAGATAACTTTTATGTTTGTTCAAGGTTCCAGTAATTAAAACCTTTATTGAGGGCCTTAAAAGAGTAGTACCTCCTGCACCAGTATGGAATCTGAACATTGTGCTTACAAGACTCATTGGTCCACCTTTTGAGCCATTACACAATTTATCCATTACAGTTTCTTTCTTGGAAGGTTGCCTTCCTCGTTGCTGTCACTTCACTAAAGAGTTCTTGATCTGCAAGCATTAACCTTAGAACAGCGTTTCTCAAACTGTGGTCTGCGGTCCCCCAGGGGTCCGTGACACATTCCCAGGGGGTCCGCAGGACGTGAGTACCTACCGTCATTGTAAAAAACAAAACGCCCATGCGCCCTCGTAGCACATAAGAGGTGTGAATGTTGTTGGTGCCGGGGCAGCAAGACTACAATACAATCTGGCCAATCACCATTCAGCTTTAGGTGCAAGCTGAAGGGTGATTGGCCTTATTTTATTATTCGCTTCTGCCCGTCACCCGACGTCTCGCTCGCACGGCAGTGCGTGCATTTCCTCCTCTGTTGTGGCCAGGCCCAGGGCATTTTACGACCATATGTCCCCATTTGCCCTGTAAGCAGGGTACAGCTGTGCCTTGTGTGTCGAGATTGAAGAGCATTGGAGGCTGGAGCACCTTGAACGGGCAGGAGGACTCTTCTCCATCTGGAACTGCATGTGAGCGTTTAATTAGTGTGTGTAAATTGTACGAATTTATGGTTAAAGCACGCGCTCGCCTTTGGGACCTTATAATAAGTGGTTAGTCATGCAGCACATTATCAAGTTCATTTAGATACAGTGCTTCAAATCAAACGGGCAAAGGGAAGGAATGATCACTGACTGACCTGATAACATGAAAACCCAGTGCACCAATGGTTCGCAATACCAGGGGTTGAAAAATTTAGACTTCAAATGGACTTAGACAGAATGGCTTCATGAAGCGTCATATGGATCCCATTACGGAACATTGGTGCTGGGCCCCGACTTTCGAGATGTGACGCCCGACATGGTAGTACCGGCCCTAAAGTGCCCGGCACGACGTTAGACGAGATTAATGCACTTTTGATAACGTACTGATGTCTTCAGGTTTAGTAATGGCAGCTGCAGCTTGGCCTAGCAGGTCACGTTATCATTCAATCATCCAGCTCTCTGTACCGAGGTATTCCAGCCTCCTAATCGGCCTGATGGGAATCTGGTTACTTCAAAGACGAGCAACAGCATGAAGATGAGCAGAGCTGTAGTCACTACAAATCGCATTATGGAACGGCATGTGTTTACATTTATGCAAGGGAGCTAGTCTATGTGACGGTAAAATAATAGCTGTTTAAGTCTACGAGGAGCACTTGCAAAAGGCAGCGAGATGTTTTATGCTGGAACTGTATGAAGGTTCTCCAGAGGCGCAACTAGAGCCATATTTCGGAAGGAGGGGGGCGGGGGGGTGTGTAATATAAATTTCGGGGGAGGCTAATTCTTCAAGCAATAGACTGAGTGGAGATGCAGGGGCTACAAGAAGGGGTGAAAACACAAAAAAGCCTCATTAACAAGTAAATGGTCTTTGAAGACCTGTGAAGTACTCGGGTGCGGCTGCAATAAGACAGTCGCCAGCCCAGGTAGCTGTCTCAGCCCGGGCTGACGCACACGAGGGGGGGTGGGGGGGGACTGAAGCCCTTTGAGCCCAATGGGCGTTTCACGCCTGAGGTTCACCGGTCTGAACCTGGAGGAACCAGTCGCTAGGGTCTTCGGGGAGCTACGATTGGCCCCTGTGTAAAAATCCTATTTGTGTATGCCTGAACGGTTGTGGAATATGCTCCCTTATCAGGACCACTTAATAGACACTGACTCTGAAGAAATGGCGCATAAAACATTTAAAGTGGGCCCCCAAACGTTCTGAAGAGGAAGATAGAAGAGCCAAGCATTGTCATAGTCAGTAGGCCCGGCATTGTCTGCGAGTCTTGACTTTGTCAATGCTTATTTTGTTCTCAAAAATTTTGTTAGGGGGCTACCGGGTGACAAGTCGATATAAAAAATAAAAAAAAATCTTTGGTTGGAAGATTGTGTCAAGAAATACACATTTATTACAGTCCCTGGAAATAAGTACTATGTGCAAATTACAGAGTGAGATTCGCTAAAGTGGGCTGGCACACTGACTTGCGAATGGCGCAACCGTCCAACAAAGTATTACTAAAGCCAAAATCTTTGCAAACGTGAGACCTAGAAGAAATGAAAGACTGCAAGAAAAGGGGGGGTGGGAGAGAAAAGTGAGAAGTAAGTGGTATTATGAAAGAAGGTCGACTTTGCCAAGAAATGGAAAGGTGGGCGAGTAGTGTCTGGAGAGAAGGGAAACGAGAGCAGAAAGGGACAGGGGGTGAATAGAAGAAGATAATGATGAACAAGCGCGGCCGAATTTCAGTGTAAGTTTGAGTGACATTCAAATACCATGAGTGACACTTATTTGTGAGCAAAAATCCGGCATTCGTAGACTATCACAAGCACTTACCTACTTTAAACTGCAACAGTGTGAGTTCCTGGTGCCGGGCTCCAGCCTCGGGCCATACCTTTTGCAGTGCACACACTCAAGTGGACTCTGCTGGGAGAGCTCAAATGCCTTCTGAGAGCCTGTGCCTTTACAACGTGTCCCTGTGTGCCTTTTGAGCACCAGGCTGCAGCTCAACCCCCTTTCCCCCAGCAGCACAACACACAGCACTTTGACACTGACATACCAGTGTCCAAAAATCAGACGGAAGGTTTGGTATAAATAAGAAAAGCATAGGAGGGGGCATAGAAGCACCTGAGAAAGAGGCATGTTTTGTCTTTGTGTTTAGAGTCTGCCCGAACCATAGCAAGACTGCAAAGAAAATGTGACACTTCCTTTCTTTACATTTCAATTGAACTGGACACTTTTAAAGAAATGCACAGTAAAAACAGAGGCCTTTCCTTCTTTTCATGTCTGCGTGCAAACCTGCTTGTACTTTCTGCTCAATTGAAAGGATTCAAACATGTTGCTGCTTTTGCTGTGGATTTGCTACAAGCAAGCGTGAAACTCTTGTTCCTTCCTTCCCCTCTTGGTTACTTTTCAACAAGAGTGGCAGCTGGGCATTGAGTCTGATTCCTTAGGTGGGTGCGCGTGACGTCATCTGATTAGCATAGCCTCGGGTTAGAATAGAGCCAGGAGCTGTCATATTTACAGGCTGTTTTTCATTAGGCGCCAGGCCATTAGATTAAGCACACTGAGTCACCGCGCCGCTATGTTCTCCAACTATTACTCCGTATCGTCCATCGAGCCTTCCGGCCTGCTTCAGCAGGCAGCAAGCTGGTCGTGTGGAAGTGTTACTAATGCATGTCTATGCATTTTTTTGCGCTGATACCGACCACCACACTAAAATGTGTTAGGTTAGTCTAATCCCTAATGCGTGGTACTTGGCAGGGCTGATGTAAGTGAACGTGGATGCTATAAAAATCCAAGCTTTTTCTAAAAGTGCATCTGAATAAACACAGTTAGGAGGGTCTTGTGATCTACCTCCTGCTCCGCCCCAGTACTTGTTTGTGTATTTTTTGCGAATTACTGTTTTAATTTTTTGAAGTTTAAATTGTACAAATTGCTTGGGGGTCCCCGACTTCCAGTAGTGACTCAGAGGGAGTCCTCAAGAGTATAAAGTTTGGGAACCACTGCCTTAGAAGAACTCTTCTTTCAGCTTCACAAAGACTAGTTCTTCGCACCAACCAAAAATTCCTTCCAAAAGTGGGTTGTGCTTTTCATATTAATCAATCTGTTGAGTTACCTGTGTTCTTCCCTCAACCTGATTCAGGAGCAGAAAGAGCTCTTCACACACTTGATGTCAGAAGAGCGTTATTGTACTATATTGGAAGGACAAGAGATTTTCGGAAGACCAAGCAACTATTTGTTGCATTGCTACACCTCAGAAAGACGATCCTATCTCTAAATCTGGTATTTCCAGATGGATTGTTAAATGCATTCAAACTTGCTATGCTAAAGCTAAAAGAACTTTATCTATACCTCCTAGAGCACATTCCACTCTTAAAATAGGAGCATCTATGGCCATTTTAGGGAACATTCCTATAGCTAACATTTGTAAGGCAGCAACATGGTCCACACCACACACCTTTACCAAACACTATTGTGTGGATGTTTTAACATGTCAACAAGTCAATGTAGGGGAAGCAGTGCGAAAGACACGTTTTCACAGAGCTGCAACACCTACCGGTTAGCCACCGCTTTGGGAGAATACTGTTAAATAGTCTATGCAAAGCATTTGTATCTTCAGCACGCATGCCTCAAACGGATTGTTACTTAACCCAGTAAGCATCTGTTCTTGCCATGTAGAGCTGTATTCACATGCACCTTCCCACCTCCCCGGGTACCTGGAGTTGTTGCAGTTCTCACTGTTTACATCACATACGCATGGACATCTTTATACTACTCACTTACTCCATTCTCACGCTCTTGCGGGAAAACAATCTTACAATGTAGTCGATGCCCTTGCGCACTATTACCGAAAGGAGGAGTCACCTTACCTTGTGACTGGAAAAGACCTCTTCAAAGAAAAACAACTTGCAAACATCCGGACCCAACACTAGATGGCAGGAGTATGCAAAGCATGTGAATTGTAAATCTACAGGTGTGCATGCCAAGAACAGATGCTTACTGGGTAAGTAACCTAATCCTTTTCCTGATAGGTCATGGGAAATGAAGTTTTTTGTTGTTGGTTTTTGTTATGGCTGCTTTATAAAAAAAAAAAAGTGAAGAATGAAGAGCATAATCCTCACCACCGGTCCCGACATAGAATCTGGCTCCAGGGCAGTTATCTTCATGTAATCAGATTATGTGTTGAACCGTATAATATGAGAATTCTTCCAATACTTCTGGATACATGTCTCTGTCTGAATTGATCTTTTATGTTCTTTTTCCATTTTTGCAATCTTTTTTAAATCCTAAAAGTTGGACCTACCTCCTTGTTCCATAATCATGGTTGGAATTGGCATCATATTGTATCCTTTCTAGCCTATTCTTTATAAAAAAAAAAAGACTACATGACAGACTCCCATCTGAGTTTTATGTGATAGAGCAATTCCATGTAAAGATCAGTTTCCTACTGTCTACTATTTTGAGTGGACAAGATTCAGCTTTGTTTTCCTTGTTGAAACAGTGTCCTGTAGAGGTATTTGCAGTCAAATGTACTTGTTCAAATAGCTTTCAATCTGAAAACATGTTATTTAAATTGTTCTAAGATCCTTTCCATGTGTGCAGATATTTTACCATTTATAAAATCAGAAGACCTAAGCTTCAGAGCATGTAGGTAACATCAGGTGTGCTTACTCTTCATAAAGCAAACACAGAGAAGCCCTGGGATTTCTACTAACGTGCCACTCATGCATCATAAGTGGCTTTATGGTTTCTCAGCTGGTGTTCTATTTAAAACTGTTGACTATGCATGAAATTGGCAACATAGACTGTCTGATTTTTGATAGTTTTTCTCATTCAGTGACCAATCTGCAGGCATAATGCGCTAAAAAACATTCTGTGATTGTCACTGAAGAATAAGGTCCTTCATGCTCATCTAATTTTACTGTATGCCTCCAGCAAACCAAGCACATGACTATAATACTTCCAGACTTAAAAGGGGCTTTGAACCCGCCCCTTACTTGCTATTAGTTTATTACAACGTCACTCTAATTTACGAGCTTCTGATTGGCCAGCAGGTCTTCTGCATTTGCTTCCTACTCTGCTGTCCGTGCCATGACGTGGAGCTTGGATTAAGTACAGTTTATGGTCCCTGGCTACTGGCCAGTGTCCTCCTACTGCCTACTCAGTCTGCAGTACTTTTGTTTCCTTATTTTGTGAATGAGCACTCCATAGTGTGCATTTGCTGGGTGTCTCTCTCCTCCCAGCTTGTTGTCGACCTCCATCCCCAGGTGCCTTCATATATACTTTAAGGGAATTTTATTTTATTGCTGTGAACTAGACCTCTTTAAATTACAGGCAAATAACTTAATCTCCCTGTGCCTGCCCGCATTTGTGCCCGTCCCTCCTCCACCACCATCAACATCTCCTGCCTGTCGCTGCTTGCCCCCGCTGAACTCCCGTTGCTGTTCATCGATCCGCTCCTCCCTGACCCTCATTTCCCTTTTTTATCCCAATGCAGTTTTATATAGCACACCCACCACCAGAATTTTTTGGAGCCCTTTGCGTGATCACCAGTTACCTTACACAAGGACACATTCGTTGTTGTAGGCACAGGGAGATTAAGTGATTCACACAGAATCACAAGCTGTTGAGCTGACGTAGAATATCTAACCTGGTTTCCCAGCTCCATCGTCTGCAGCTCTGGCCCTTACGCCAAATCCTCTCTCTAGGCTCAGTGATTACTGGCAAATCACAAAATCTCCCCATAGCTTACCCTAGAGAGCGGATCGCGAGATGACAACTACATCAAGAATGCAAGACGCCAGATGTCCAGGTCTGCACATTGATATATTGCCACATGGTGTGTTTCTACAACAATAGTTAAAAATGTAAGTGTATATAGTTAAGGCACATATGGAAATAACTGATGTTATCTTGTACTCCGTTGAATATGAAAAAAAGGTTTTATAAATAAAACATATTTGAGTAGTCTTGAGGATGCACCTCAAGTGAAGGAATCTGTTTTGTGAATCCTGTCACATGACATGACCGCCTCTGTACAAGCAGTTTCGTGGTGCACACAGTAGTATGCAATAGCCAAGATAACTTTTGTTTTGTTGTAAATGCTACATAAAACACAAGCTCAAAGTTCCTTCCTGCCAGTGCGACACCAGTAAAAATGTTTGCGCTCAGCACACATGTTGATGTCAGGCACTCATTCTGCTTATGGTCTCAATGACCGTTGTTTACTTTTTCTGTGAACATATGTTCGGGTTCTACAGGAATTGCATATGATTAGTCAATGATTATCCTTGTGTTCAATGTTTTTCTGTACAAACAACTTGATCATAAAATATCTTCCCGGCCTGCCAAGCAAGATCAAATCCCTAGCCTCAGTTCAACAATTTTTGATTACAGGTAAATCACTTAATCTCCCTGTGTCTGAACACAACTTGTTTTTAAAATTTGTTATACGTTTTTTTGCAGTTTCATATAGCACTAACACCATCTAAAGGTATTGAAGCACTTGACATGAGCACCAGTTACTTTTCACAAGGACACATTCATTACGGTGGACACAGGGAGATTAAGTGATTTGCAGAAAAATCACAGGCTGTTGAGCCGAGAGTTTAACCTGGTTTATCAGTTCCATAGTCGGCAGCTCTGACTCCTTACTCTGCATCCTTTCCCCAGAAGACGCTACATCCTCTCCCTGGGTGACGCTACATCCTCTCCCTAGCCTTGACCTCAGTTCAAAATGTTGCTATTGTGGCCAGATAACTTAATCTCCCGTGCCTAAACACATCACACATTGGCAAAGCCAATAGGGTTCACCTATGCGAAAACATCAGGTTTTGGTAACCTTTTATTTTAAGACATGTTGCACAGCAGCTAGAGCTGCTTTGCAACATGTCGCAAAAACATTAACAAAACCAGTACATTTTGCAGAGGCAAAAGCTGTTTGCTTTGCCAGTGCTTGTTGTTTTCTGCTGTCACTGTGCTTTTATCATGAGATTTAATGTGTTTATTTTATATTACAGGCTCACTACAGCTGTGGACCTCCCTCCAGAATTTATTCACCTTTACATTTCAAATTGTATCTCTACTTGTGAACAAATTAAGGATAAATATATGCAGGTGGGTAGTTGACAAACTTTGACATTTCCCGGTTTGTTGAGTCCCAAAGAGAATGAATGGGAAATATTTTGACTAATTCTTAATTTGATTAGCTTTTTCTTCTCTGTTGACTACTTCTTTTGATGTTGTCACATCTAGGAATATAGCATAACCATGCTGCTGCTATTACAAATTACTCATGTCGTTTAATGGTCTAAACGTCCTGGCCTTTTAACCAGTAGCATGGTGCTTGCAGATTCTGCCCTTTATGCTAAAACACATTGTGGAAAAAGACAACCAAGTGCTGTGTAATGTGGATGCTGTTTAAAAAGCCAGGATAGTCCTATCACAAGCTGCTACTTGGCAGCACTAACCTTTGAAACCTCAATAAACAATCTGAAATAGATTTGGTGGACGCTCCCAGCACTTCTGGAGGCCATTGGAATAAAATCTGTCTCTGCTACTTTGTATGGCAAAGAATTGTGGGGTCAGAAAAACTGCATAGCCGTCCAGGGTGTAGATAACCATTTTCTATAAAGATTGCTTCTGTTGGACTCACTTATTTATTCTCCATTTGATGATTTTGTAATGGTCTTTAAAGCACTGCTGTACTTGATGCTTGCTAGAGTTCACTCACAATACTTTAGGGACATCTTGGCAAGATTGATTCATTTTGTAAGAGTAGTGTACCAGACTTTAGAACACTCAACTGAACTAAAAGTGCAGAGTCTATATTATTAATAAAATATCCATATGCAACCTTGCCATACTGTAGGACACCTACAGGGATAGGATCAAAAAGAACCTAGTATAGAAAATTGGAACACTCTGGAAACTTCAATATTGTGTTTGGTATTTCAGAGGATATGTTACCTGTAGGATGAGAAAGTTCTACATTTTGCTTAGTCTGTGGGGGTCTTACTTGTGTGGCAAAAACGAGTACATTGGCTGGCTATTCTTCCCTTCCATACAGCTACTGTGTCAAGATATCGCGCAACATATTTGTACATACAGGTCTTTCTAATTTGCGCGTTATGCCTTCCTAATGCTCCACCATGCTATCCTATTGTAAATCGGTACAGAAAAGTAGGTGGACATTTTTTATTTAATTTATATGAACTAGTATTGTCGTACTTCACCATCTATGTAGTAGTATGCCCTTTGCTGTGTAATTGACGAAATTGTAACTGGAATATGTATCTGGAACTGATGCCCGCACACCGTTTGGTGCCTAAGCTACTGCAGTGCTGTCATGGCTGAGGCTGCATGTTGCCACCTGGCAGTACTGGTAGGCGGTTGGGATGGGGGCTTTTATGGAGCAGTTAGAAGCCTTGAAGGATAGTCTAGATTCACAGGGGTACTCCTAGTACGGCCCGCGGGCCACCAGCGGCCCGGCAAGCCTTTCTTTGCGGCCCGCAGACCTTGCAGACATCGTACCGGTGTTTTGGGGTTTTTTTTGTGGTTTTTTTACAGTGTCTGCAAACACAGACTCTGCTCTGTGGGGGCCGGGCAATTCAAGTGATAGTCCGAGTGGAGCTGCAGGGGTGCTAAGAAGAGGTGAAATACAACAAAGCCTTGTTATCATGCAAATGGTCTCTTAAAGACCTGTGAAGTACTCGGGTGGGGCTGTGTGTGTGCCCGGGAAGGGAAGCTGCCTGAGCTGCCACACAAGTGGGGGTGAGGTGACAAAGAATGACAGAGGACAGCAAGGTGTGAGTCGGGTGAGGTGACAGAGGGCAGTAGGGAGCGACAAAAACGGACCGAGACAGATAGAGATAGAGACAGACCGAGACAGGGACAGACTGACAGAAACAGAGGCCGAGCCGGATAGAGACGGACAGCGGCGGAGACGGACAGCGGCAGAGACGGAAAGGGAGACCGATGGAGAGAGACACAGGGAGGGAGACACACACAGGGAGGGAGGGAGGGAGACACACACAGGGAGGGAGGGAGGGAGGGAGACACAGGGAGGGAGGGAGACACAGGGAGGGAGGGAGCGAGACAGACACAGACAGGGAGGGAGAGGCAGAGATGTGTATGCTAGGTCCGATAGCTCAGTGGGCGAAGGCGTCCGCTGCAGGGGCCTGTGTTCCACCTCATGGTCACAGGTTTTTTTTGCTGCTCTAGCCCCGCCCCGCCCCAATGACCCCGCCCCCACGGTGCGGCCCTTGGCCACAAACTACACTGTAAATTTGGCCCCCGAGAGAAAGTTTGTGAGTACCCATGGTCTAGAAGGTGAGGAATATGCTGAAAGATTAGGTGTCCACCAGAAATGTAGTTACCCAGGTACGTTTTTTTTCCTTTATGGGTAGGGTTAACAGGAGTTCCTTGGTGACAAGTCAATACTCCAGTACTGGGCCTTTCTTTTACAGATCACCATTTTCATGTTGGTTCAGGTAAATCAACCAATGTGGACGTGGAGTCCAACTGGCAGACAGCACAAGCGGCTTGTTACACACAAATCTATGTATAAAACTAGAGCACTGAATCTTTAGGGACCTCAAGTCATTTGGTAAACTTGAACTCCCTTGGCCAACAGGACAATACTGCACAGTGGGGTTGTGGCAGACTGCCTCTGAGTACTACCTTGCTGAGGAAGAGGCAGGTGCAACCAGAACCTATAGCTATATAGTCCACAATCTCCACAGTTGGAAGGTAGTCAGTGTTGCAGTTACATTACCTACCCGAAGCAGTTCTTCAGTTCATGCTTCTTCAGGCCAGTTCTATTGAATGTGACCTTGTGACTGCCTTGGCAACCTCGGCCCATTGAGATATCTTCTACTCATTCTCTGGTCAGGTGAGGCCTTGGGAAAATCTTCCAGGCATCGCACCAGCTTCTCCTGACAAGTAGTCTTGCTTCTCATGCAGGCTGTTAAGTTATCTCGTCTTAAGTCACACCAGTAAGGCTTAATACAGGGTTCCCAGAAGGCCCAAGATGGTGGAATAAAGGTTTTACTTCTGTTGGTGAGTCTTCCCAGCATGATCACTTCTTTGTCCTGGTGATGCACGAAGAGCTGGCACAAGGAGGCACTTATCCTTGGTCCACCTGGATTTATGGACATTTTACCACGGGATAAACTAGACTCGCTCTGGAAACCACTGTTTGTATCGCGTGATTGTGTGCTTTCACTCTTTTTTTTACACGGGGGGGGGCATGGAGGAGAGTTATGGCCCGCTGCCTTTTCCACACTGTTCCCACAGTCATTTCACCATCTACACCTGCAGCGCTGTTTAATTAAGCAGTGCAGGCAGCGAAATGCCTATCTGCATAATTAATGCGGACCAAAGTCCGCATACTGTCCTTCTGGTAGCAAAAGCTGGAAGCCTCAGGCAGCCATAGGGATCACATTTTTCAAATGCCTGCAATCGTGGAGACATGCATCTTCCCATCACCTGTTTTCTGGACTCTGAAGCCAAACTTCACATTAGATGTGTTTGGCATTCTGTAATCAACACAGCCACCTTGTCTAGTCCAAAGTAAGTGGTAGCAAGAGAACCCGGGTAAGGGGACAGGATAGGCCTCTACCCAAAGAAGGTGAAATTGTTCCAAAATATCCTATTTTGGTGTTTCATGAACCAAACCCTTCTATCTACAATTGAGCATACTTTCTGTAAACCAATGTGAGTGTTGTTGATTGTTACCTAAAATAGTACCTAAATACTGATTGTGCGGAGGAGATTGACTTTCCTTAGGACGAGGTGCAAATTTGATTAACATTTTCTACTTTTTCTTTTTCAAGTTGGTACTGCAATTTGCCCTTTCCAAGAGATTGGTGTCATCTCGCTGACCAGAATAGTATGGAAGATAACTAGAACTACAGTCTTAAACATTAAGTCTGTTGGTGTGTAGCAGAAAGGTAATATATCTGCTTCACCTGGGTTACTGAAGCAAAATTTCCTTGCCAAGTTCTCCTCTGGCACTAAAATGTTCAATTGCGAAAAGTAGGATGACCATTAAACCAATAACTTTAAACTCTCAGATGTACAGTAGTCCCTTATGGACAAGCCCTTTGACAGGACTCTCCTTTTTGAAGATAAAGTGGGCTTTGCTCTGGACTGCTTCAAAGAAAGCAGCATGCTCCTTGGGTTGCCTGCCCTACTAACTGCACTCGCCTTTTCTAATGCACCCATCCCCCAAATGACCATACCTGCCTAAGTTTTAGCTTAGTTATTAAGCACCCTGGGTTCCAGTCAATTCTCTAGAGGACATGACTAAAAGGAGTTTTCACAGCACCACACAATTTAAGTCAGATGTGCACGTTGATGAATGAAAGGTCCTTTTCAACGTGGTTGCTTCTATGCAGATATTTTTCCTATTGAACTTATAATAAAGGTGACAAAGGCTGAGGGCCATTGCAGAGATTGCTTTTCTATGGCCAATAGTTCACATCTCCCTAAAGAACAGATGGTTCAAAGCAATGGCATCAGTCTACTGACAACCTTCCAGTGAAAGGGAACTTTCCGAGGAACACTCATTGGAAGATGATCCTCCAGAGCTATGCCTTAGTAAATTGCTGTATCTTTTAAGGAAGCCCTCACCTAAAGTACCCTTTAGTTGGTTAGTAGATCAACACACTTCTAATACCATGGGCAACGAGTTCCTAACATGGATGCTGGGAAACAGTCTAAGGAGCCACCCCAGCAACTTCATACCCACGCATAAAATAATTTGATGTTACTTATTTTTAGGTGCCGTAAAATGTTTTTTGCATTTCTGATCTAAAACCCAGTTTAAGTGCAGGCTGAATGTGACCCTCTTTATATGCGTTTGTTATACTGTACACGGAACCAAACATTTAACTGTTGAATCAAGATTTCCTTGGAAAGTCAACAAAAGAGAGGACATCTTGGCTAATTATTTCCAGAATAGCAGTGCCGAGGCTCTAGGTCATTAGTGGTAAGTAATAACCACTATGCAGATTACTAAGTAGCTGCTAAAATCTGGAGAAAAAGGCTCAACTTACCAAATTCCAGTAGATGCTTTCTAAGCAGTAAGAATGGAGAGCTAATGCTCCCACCAGATGTTTGGTGAACAAGACAAACACACCTGCAGATTATGTGGTAGTCTCCAGTAAAGATTGGCATATCCTCCCTTTCTCACCTCCTTTTTGCCTTGGTGTCATGAGCCAGTGTTTATTTTAAAACCCTGGGAAGCAAAGTGTTAGAAATGCATTAATATCTGTTTATTTATTTTTACATATATTATGTAAGGCATACATGAAAGTACAGTTTGGTACCTTCTTTTGCAAAATGATTTTGATGCTATGCCATCTAGCATTTGTATTATACCAGTTGACTTGCACATTGTTACTACTTGACTCACTTCATGTTATTCCATGCCATTTCTTTTATATGCTCTTGCATTGGATGCAAACTGCTCTTCTGCATTTGCATATAGGGGAGTCCCAAAATTGAGACGTGTGTCTGGTGTTAACCACCCCCTCACCGTTGGCCTGTGAAAGCCCCCGACCACCTCCTGCCCCCACCACCCTTTCATGGTTATGGGTATGATTTTCCTTTGACCACTGCTTTCTAAAGTTCTTGCTACCTCCTTCTCGTCTGTTGTGATTCTAGACTGCTCTGTTTAGTGGCAATATGGTGGGGGAACAGTTGGTAATATTGGTGTGAACCTGATTATCCATAACTAAAAACTATTGGCAACAGTAACCTCAAAGTCCCTTCTTACTCAGTTACTGTGCTAGCCTACTGTCCCTGCTGTCATCACCTAAACTCCTACCCTCTCCAAAAAAAGGTAACATAGTGGACATTGTTAGTGGCACAAATACAGAAATGATGTCCTCATAATACATCTGGTAACTTCAACACTGTGTTGTGGGGTGTGGGAGAAGTGGACCTTGAATACGTTACCCACTCCACATGATCTACTGTAACCACATAGTAAGTCATGCAAAAATCTACTCCACCATGTTCACTTAAATAAAACTCACTGTAGCCAAATAAATGTTGAAGGCTTTACTCTTATGAGAGAAATGACCAAATCTAGTGCTGTTATCAGTTGTTGCAGGTTGGCAAATTCATATAGTAGTCTACAGCAAATCTATTCTTACTTAAATTGGTAAGTTTCAGTTGTGCAAAAGTGTGCGAATAAATTAATAATTTTGAACGTTTGCCTCTAATAAAAAGAAGTAGGGGGGAGTACTGTGTTTGCAGTAGAAGTCATGCCTATAATTCAAACAGGCAGCTGTGCACCCAGATGGTTACTGTCCTTGTGGTCGAGGTACAGGTCCTTGTTTGAGTCTGCATTATTGTGGTGTATCGTCTTGTTGGAACCCATGGTCTTGTGTCACATACAGCAGATGCAGCACCAGAAGATCCACTTATTAACCCCTAGTGCTTGATGAGTGACAAAACCCACAGACAGAAATGAGTGATTACATCTTCCCCCAGCAGTAGTGGGAATGCCAAGATGGTGGCAACTCAGTTTGACAGAGGCCATGCACCTGACAGACAATTACCAAATTTAGAAGGGATATCTCCTGGAGGCCACCCTCTGAGCAGGCAGTGTGAGGTTTTCACTGTGATTTTGTGGAAATATGGATTTTTCTGGTCAGTTATGTCCCCTATCTTGGACCCCAACGGTTCTATGTGCATGTTACAAGTACATGTATGTTCCCTCCAGTTCCAGTTATGAAGACGCAAATACATGTGCGTCCACCGTTAACATGTCCTCTGTTGATCCGCCATGAATGGGCCGGATATTCCATTCCTAAGTACGAAAGGCCACCGCCTTTTTATGGTTCACTTATGCCATTTTACAGTCCAGGCAAGTAGGCCCTGATTCTGTCATTAAGCTTTTCTTGCCTTCTGCCTCTGAAAGCTCCAGTCTGAGCCTGCATCTGTGACCATGAACTTTGTCTCATTCTCTGCGCGGCTCACGAAGCCTGACATCAGCCTGCTGCCTGCCAAAAACTGTATTTCACCTTCGAAAATTATCTGCTCCGCTCCCTGCCCAATGCATTCCTGTCTAGTAGCTTAAGTAAACATTCTGCCAACTACCGAGCAAAGGCCCGGCTTCTCTGTCTTTATGCAAGTAATTCATAGCCCTGTTACTATGGAAGATTCCGCCCTCGCATCTAGTGTAGACACTTAGACGCTTGTACACGCACTAATAGTCAGTATAGTCAGTATAGAATAAGATTCCACTCGAAGAGACCTCTCTTTTCGATAACATAGTTCTTTAAACATAGGATGTTAGATATGATTTGGGATTAGGTTGACTTGACCCTCCAGACTTCTGTCGCCACATGTAGAGCTAAATGTCAAGTCCCCTTCACCCCCTAGTTGCACGTCAATTACACGTCATGCTGCTGCGCGCGCTTTTCTGCCAAGTATTTCTGCTGACATTGCGAAATTCTTTCATGTAACCACCCTCTTATGACATCACATCTGATGACGTTCTTTAAACACACCCAGTTACGCCTATCTTTGCCACGTATGAATATATTATCTCCACTATCAATTGTTACGCCTCTTGTATTTGCTTCACTGTAATGCTTATTGTATAAAAGTAATTGATTGTCAATAACGTATGTACCTGAACCTTCGTGGTGATGGAACCTGGAGCAACCGATTATAATCGACCTCTGGAATAAAGCCCATTCCGAACCTCTAATACCACGGATTCTGCCTCTTATTTACTGAGCTATTTTATTATGTTTCTGTATCAAATTAAGTCCCGGTAATTAAATTATTTACCACATGAATGGCGCCCGAACAGGGACACTTTCTCATCTCACGCGCCGGCGGTGCGTTGCAGGCCCGGTCTCCTGCCACAGCTGGACGGACAACAACGCGTACCAGCAGGATTTCCTGTATCTCCCTCCGGTCAAGCGGGGGCGACTGAGGCTGCGATCAACACCCAGACGAGGCGGTGAGAAGTGCGAAGTATCCCGACCAGAGCCTAGCTGAGAGAGCAAGATCCGAGGTATACAGAGGCCCACCAGTTTCCGAAGTCCCAAGTCGAGTCCAGTGTCCGAAGTGTTCAAGTCGAGTCCAGTCCGGTTCAAGTTCAGTTCAGTTTCCGAGGCCTTCCGTTTCGAGCTACCCGGTGAGTACCATTACTGGGGAGGCGTTCTGGCGTGCACATAAGTTGTGCCGGTCCAGACGGGTTTGGGTACACAAATCCGGTCTGCACTGTTTCAGCAGTGTATCTGTACTGTTTAGCAGTATATCTAGTATATCAAGTATATAAATTCAGAATAAGTCAGTTAATGTCGAGTATTATGTTTTAGTGATTAAGTTTTTCTTAGATCATCGTCATCATCACCGCTGCTCATTTTAAATGTTAAATGTTAAATGTATTGATACGTCCTGCATATTGTGGTATGAATGACTGTTCATTATTGTGTTTTATTGTATTAAGTTTGTTCAAGATCAAGTAGCAGACCAGTTCTCAATATGCCGCTCTTTTCGAAACTAAGACAGATCACAACTAGAAAAGGGGTACTCGAAGAAGCTGTTCCCATTCCTCCTAGGGACACTCCAGGGTACTTCATGTATCATAAACATGGCCTAGACGCCATATTATTTCTTGATTTATGGGTAGACTACACTAAGGAATTACCAGAAAGTCAGAGGTGGCCCGCAGCTGGGACCTGGGATGCAGAGTGCATCGTGAAAGTAGAGGAAGAATTATGGAAAAAGAAAGCTAGACAATCACAGAAAGACGCCATTGAATTATGGCGTAAAGAATCGTATAGACGTACAGAAAAAGCACGTAGACAGGAAGAGAAGAGTAAAGAGAATTCAAATGAAGTCCGAGAAAATCTATTAATTAAAGAAGGTGCACGAGTGAAATCAGAACAAGTAGACAGACAAAGAAATGCCTTTATGAATGGTATGTATCCCCTTCTGGCTGAAGGATTACCTAAGGCTACTCCAGGGATACCAAAAGACTTGCCAACCCCATTATTTCCAATAAAGGTACATCCTAAGGGGCATCCTAGAACCGCAGAAGATGTTTTTCTTTCCTCATATTTGGATGACGCAGCTCCCGAGTATGCTAATCCCGCCCCACATAGACCGCCTGCCAGGGAGGTTCAACGCCAAGATCCAGTACCCGTATCCCTACAGCAACAAGTTCTGACACAAGTTCCGGCAAGCACATCTGTTTCTGCATCTGTCCCTACAGCTACTTCTATAGCTGTATCCACACCTATAGTTGCTGTATCACGTTCAACGAATCCTTTCACACCCGATACCCCAGACGGGGCTACCGGAGGTGCTACCAATATCTTTTCTACGCCACCTAGAATAAATAAACTTACTTTTCAAGAGTCAGCACATCCACGTACCCCCAAACTCATAAATGCCCGCACGCTTAAGGAACTTCTAGTAGATTGTAGATATGACCCTGTGCCCGGCAAGGAGGACGAAATGATCCTGGCATCATTACGTATCAGACGAGCCGCGGTGTATTTAGGGAAGTTACCAGGAATGACTATGCATCTAGATAATATATATCATTATGTCCAAACAGGGCGAGATTCTGAATGTATTAACAGAGCTATGGAATACCAGAAAGTGGAAATACAGGGGGAACTGTTACGTTTCCTCATAAATTGCGTAATCAGAAATCAAGACCGACCGGGGGTAGATCCGGAAATAATGCAAACTCTTACCAGATGGAGCCAGAATATATCAGAAGGGAGACATGATAGGCAAAAATGTATAATAGCCATGTGCAGAAAGATCCGTAAAGAAATAGAACGCCTACACGAAGAAAGATTAACGGTAGACCAGTTTGAACAAAACGAGGAGGAAGAAGGATCAGGACTGCCCACAGGACAGTCAGAAACCATAGCCTATGTAGGTAGAGGAAAATCTTGTAATAGTACTAGATGTCTTACTGATCCGATACGTCCGATATGTCTAGAAAATAACAGGAATTTTCAAACACCAATAATAAACATAAGGTCTAACGAGCATTCATTCCAAGCCGCTGACAAATTACTGCGAGAACGAAGGGGTTATCATTTTCTTGATTCTATGGATGAACAAGAATTAGCTAGGTCAGCCGTTCATTGGATTGACAGTCCCGGAATGTATGGTGATAATACAGTAGCGCACACATTTTTGAACCTTACCCCAGATGAACAGCGTTTAGCCGGGATTTATATGATTCAACAACTTCTTATACTATATAAAAGCCAACATTCAGATCCTGGTCCCTTACCTGATATATTGACTGAATTACTCACGAATAAATGGAGAGGTTCAGGTACTAAGCTAATTAAAGAAATACTAGAATCAAGAAAGCAGTACATTCTTTTTATATGCCCAGAACATGTCTCACTGCCCACTAAGGAAAGAACCACGTATTACATGGACAGACAGAATCCCTTACGAGAAGTGCACCCAATAAAGGGCGAGGACAATCAGTTTAAACGTGTATATGTATATACGCCCATATCAAAAATAGAATTGTTAGAAATGAAGAAAGTGGTACCCAGTCATGACAAAGACCCAGCGGGTTTCCACCGAGAAATTAAAGACATGTTACTCATGGGAGAGTATACCTATCCCGACATTATGACAATATTAAAGGTATTAATGCCTGCTGGCATTTATGAAAAACTCAAGGAAAAAGAGTGGGAGGTAGGAGACCAAAAGATAGAGTGGACAGCATTAGAAAATGAAGAAAAGGCCCGAGGTCCAGGTTCGGGGCTTGGGGACAAAACTAAAGCACTGCCAGGTTTACTAGTACAGGTACTGCCACGTTTATTAACTACGAAAAAGGAAGACTGGGGTGCAATCTCAGCCTGTAAACAAAAGCAAGATGAAGACACTAGTGATTTCTATGCCCGATTCGAAAAATGTTTTGGTATAAATAGTGGCATAAAAGCAAGTAGCGAATCATACCCACATCTGTTTGTGACAAAATTAGTTGAAAATTCCTTGCCCCAAGTGAAGAATAGAGTATTAAAATTCGAGAGTACCTGGCAAGGTAACACTCCATCACAAATGTTACAAATGTTACAGTATCATCACAATAGAATTAGAGAGGAACAAGATCATGAACAAAGACGCATGAAAGACACGAAAATGAAAATGCTAGTCTCCCAGACAGTTCCAGCTGAAGGACATAAAAAGGGTACGACACATTCTGGCGATTTAGCAGGACCTGTAAAAGGGACATGCAACTATTGTAAACAACTAGGTCATCATGTACACGATTGTCCAGTCCTGAAGCGTAATATCGCCACGGGTATTACAAAAGAAAGACCACGGCCACTTAGACAGGATCAGAATGAACAAGGAGCACCGCAGCATGCACAGGCCATGCCAGCTCCACAACAGTCTATACAGTTTGTGCCAGCTGCACCAGCGCTGCCTGTTGCTGCCACGCAAACCACGACACGACAACTGTACCAGACCGCACAGTATGACTATCCTGATTATCAACGATATGCATGAACCAGCCTAGAGAGGGAAGTTGACTTACCCCTTATCGAGATCCCTGTAGATCAAGAAGGACCTTATGTGCATAGTGAATTATTAGGCCAAAACAGAAAATTTTTACTCGATACAGGGGCAAGTCGAACAACTATAAAACGTAGTGAAGTTCCAGGGGCACCCCTCTCAGGCTCACAGAATATTTCCCTTGGTTTTTCAGGAAAACCTATTGTTAATGAAGTGTCACAACCTCTTCCACTTACGATAGGACCTTTGACCCGAACTACAGATTTGTTGCTTACTAAATCATGTCCAGAAAACCTGTTAGGAATAAAGACATTGAAAGCTCTAGGAGCTATAATATGTTGTTCTCCGGAAGGAGTAAGATTGTTTTTACGTGATTTTAAAGGTCATTATGTGTCTAGAGACATGGATCCCCGATTGCAGACTTTACCTACACATCTATGGGCACAAGGCCCTACTGATGTTGGTTGCATGAATATTACACCATATCGAGTTACACTAAAGGCAGGAGTGGTACTACCACGAATGCGACAATACAAGTTACCACCAGATGCTGTAGTGGCTTTACTACAAATCATTGACGAGCTCATTGCCCAAGGAGTGGTTGTAGAAACAGACTCCAATGTATGTAATTCACCGATAATTCCGATTCTCAAACGAACAGATCCGAAGGCCCCGCCAGTATATCGATTGATTATTGATCTGCGCGAATTAAACAAGTGTATTGTGCCACAATTCCCTGTGGTCCCCGATATCTCATCATTGCTGACAGCTATTGATTCCGAAGCAACATTCTTTACTGTAATTGATCTCAAAAATGCCTTTTTCAGCGTCCCAATAGATCCGGAAAGCCAATATTTGTTCGGATTTAGTTTAAATGGACGTAGCTTTAAATTCTCACGCGCACCTCAAGGATTTACAGAAAGCCCCAGCATCTATAGCCAAGCACTGAAACGAGAACTCGACAGTATCCACATGCCAGTTAACACTGCTTTGCTTCAATATGTCGATGATCTGCTGATCACCGCCCGAAGCGAACCTGAATGTGAAAAAGCATCACTGACGGTTTTACAATTTCTAGCCGAAAAGGGGCACAAGGTGTCCCCTTCTAAGCTGCAATTCTGTGTCCAGCGAGTTATTTACCTTGGTCACTCGCTGTCCAAGGAGGGAAGGCAGCTTACACCCGACCGCATTCAGTTAATAGCTAACATGCCAATACCCAAGACACAAAAGGAGGTGCGGGCTTTCATAGGCCTCACTTCATATTGTAGGCAGTGGATCCCTCAGTATGCATTTCTAGCAAAACCACTCATTCAGTTGACAACACAGGAGGCAGCCACATTGACTGTTCTCCCTTGGACTCAGGAACATACACAAGCTTTTGAAAGCTTAAAGAAAGCTTTATGTCAAGCACCTGTTTTAGCAACACCATGTTACAGTAAACAGTTTACACTCTTTATTACAGAACGCGAAGGTACTGCCTTGTCAGTACTCACACAGGAACAAGCAGGAGCACACAAACCATGTGCTTATTTTTCTAGTACATTAGATCCCGTAGCTCAGGCTCTGCCTGCGTGCCTGAAATCAGTGGCAGCGACAGCTTTAGCAATCAGACAAAGCGATGCCATAGTGTTAGGACATCCATTGACAGTACAAGTACCACACGCCGTAGAGGTTCTTGTGAATCGAACGCAAACACAACACTTGACTATAGCACGACTTACAGGGTATGAACTAACATTGTTTCAGCCACATATAGAAATCAGACGTTGTAACACATTGAATCCTGCCACACTTTTACCTGTAAATGGAACAGACCCATTAGCCCACGATTGTATTGATGTTATTACAATCACGACGAAACCCAGACAAGACTTGACAGATGTTCCATTGTCAGATCCAGACCTGACGTTGTATGTAGATGGTTCATGTATGAGAACAAGCACAGGAGAGTTAGTGGCCGCTTACGCAGTCACCACAGACACTGAAATTATTGAAACCAAGTGTATAAATACCTTGTCCGCTCAAGCAGCAGAGCTCGTCGCTCTGACACAAGCCTGTATTCAAGCCACAAATAAAAAAGTCAACATATACACTGATTCACGTTATGCATTCGGAGTCGTACATGACTTCGGCGTACTGTGGCGAGAGAGAGGTTATTTAACTTCTCACGGTGCCCACATTCAGCACGGACCCCTCATTCATGCCTTATTAGATGCAATACATTTGCCCATTGCAATATCGATTATGAAATGCAAAGCTCATACGAAAATTACTGATATCATTTCTCAAGGCAATGATCTAGCTGACAGAACAGCTAAACAGACTGCTCAAACTCAAACATCCGACATGACAAAGACAATAGTCCAGACATCACCACATTGTATGATGGTTAAGGATCCCGCTCTTGATGTAATTGACATACAGACATATGCTACACCAGACGAAATAAAGAAATGGACTGAATTAGGAGGGATCCAAACCGATCAAGGATGGATGATGAAGGAAAAATCTGTGTGGTTCCTTCCTGATTCAATGGTCCAAGTTATAATTAACACTGTACATAGTCCTGCACATCTAGGAGAAAAAGCTATGCTAGATAGCATTCAACACATTTGGTTTAATAAACATTTACGAGCTGCAGCCAAACAAAAAGTTCGTACCTGTCTGATCTGTTGCCAGTTCAACCCAGGAAAAAGCGTTCCCGTAGAACAGGGTGGATTTCATCCTCCTGATCATCCTTTTGAAGTCCTCCAGATGGATTATATCCAGATGGAACGATGTAGAGGATTCAAATATGTTCTCGTAGTTGTGTGTGCTCTTTCCCGTTGGACGGAGGCATACCCGGTTTCAGATTACACTGCCCCGACTACTGCCAAACAGTTGGTTCGAGAATTCTTCCCACGATACGGTTTACCACGTGTTGTTCACTCAGATAACGGCCAGCCGTTCTCATCCGAATTAATGAAACACGTTTCACTTTTGTTAGGCTATCAGTGGAAATTCCACTGTGTCCGACACCCCGAAGCAGCAGGTCTCGTAGAAAGACATAATCAGACTCTGAAAATAAGATTATCCAAAATATGCAGAGAGAAAGGTGTCGACTGGGTAGTAGCATTACCAGTTGCACTCTTTTACACAAGAATGGTAGCACACTCTCGAACAGGGCTATCCCCGTATGAAGTGATCTTCGGCAGACCACCAAATATGTGGGGGACGCCTATACCACGCAAAATAACTGATATTGACTGTAACATGCTGACAGATTACTTGGCTTCCTTGATGTCTGCACTACAATCTTGTCGTTCACAGGTAGCTGCAGCTTTTCCTGACAACACTGAGGTGAAACCCCATGACGTGGTTCCGGGAGACTTGGTCCTCGTGAGGAACTTTGATCGAAAGACTCAGCTGGAACCTAGGTGGAGGTCACCTCAGCTGGTGTTGCTCACCACAAGAACAGCCGTGAAGATCGAAGGCAGAAAGGGATGGATTCATTCAAGTCATATCAAGAAATTTCATGGACTAAAATCAGATGTGAATACCTCACCTTGTGTGTCTTCACCCATTGACTCAAAACTTCCTTTTGTGGAAAAAAGTGATTCTGAACATTATAAATTAAAGCTCAGGCCCAATCAGTCGAGCAATTTGATTGTTTAAGTCCTCTCCAAGGTGAAGCGGTTGAATTGTCTCTGACATGTATCCCTTGGACCTGAATAGAGAAAACACCCGAAAAATGTTGAAACGACAGGCGTACTGTAAATCACTGCGTAGTCATTGCATAGTGACGTTATTAATTTTATTTTTCTCAAGTCTTTTAATAATTACTGCAAGTATATTGTTGCACATATATTATCCTATTTCTAGACATGTTTACAATGTTACTGCTGAACATTCTTTTAGTAAATTACCTCCGCTTGAGTTGTCTTATAGATTTGCACTGCGCAATAACACGTTTATTAGTATGTTGCATCATTCCCATCAGGTTAGCAATGCTACAAATTGTTGGATATGTGGCCGACTCCCTCCCTATCAGAATTATAAAGGAATTCTACCTCTTCTTCCATACCCATTCACACACAACGGCTCCTGTGGAGCATGGTTTAGTTTAATTCCCAAGATTCGAACTCTGCAGTTTATCAAGACAATGGGGTATGGGGAAATCTGAACTTAGTTTTACTTAAGGTCTGCCACCCCAACAAGGAGGGACTTCCCAAAGGAACAGGAACTGATCTAGAAAATGAAGTATATGGATTAGGTAACTTTACGCTTAATCTCCTGATCTTGAATGTCGAATCCGAAGCTACTTCAATTTTGCCCGCTATGTCAATACTTCCAGTAAAAGGTGAATTATGTATAAGAAAGAATGGTTCCATACACATGGGCCATAGTAAATGCACCACTGTAGTAGAATTTAGTGATCAAGGCAAGTCTACATTTAGAGCTTCCCGCCATTCCTATTTCATATGTGGTCAGACGGCATATGTACGGTTGCCTCTAGATCGGGATGGTACTTGCTACATTGGATTCCTTTTGCCACCTGTTTTTCTAGCTCCTCCTGATTATCACAGAAATATTCATTTAGTATATAATAGAGTAAGGAGAGATCTCCCAATAGTCGACTACACTGAAACAGCATGGGAAAAATACACAGATTTCAATAAAGGTCTCTTTCCCTATATAGGTACCGTTACTAATAGTAAGCTGATACGTAGATTAACTAGAACCCTTGAAGCAGTAGTGAACGAAACTATTTCCGCCTTAGGCAATTTAACAGAAGAGCAGTCTGCTATGCGGATTGTTGTGCTTCAAAATCGTCTTGTCCTTGACGTCATCCTGGCTGATAGGGGCGGAGCTTGTAGGGTCATCGGATCAAGCTGTTGCATTTTCATACCAGAAAATTCGCCATCTGTATATAAAGCCATAACTCGTCTTCATAAGATTGTAAGCCAGATACACCAGAATCCAGGCACCTGGACTTGGTCCGGTTGGTTTTGGAGCGTGTTATCAGCCTGGGGATGGAGAGTCCTATCCTTCCTAGGTATTGGCCTTCTCATACTATTCAGTTGCTGCTTATGCCTGCAATGTGGACCAGCGATTTGTGGTCTGTGTGCCACATCGTGCATTCCACATCAAGATTTTCATTCAAGATCCCGGAAGAAGAAAGAAGAACAAATGATGCTATATGAACAGATCAATGGATTAATGAAGATTGATATCTCTTGACGGGCAAGTAGGGGACAAGGAGGGAATGTGGAAATATGGATTTTTCTGGTCAGTTATGTCCCCTATCTTGGACCCCAACGGTTCTATGTGCATGTTACAAGTACATGTATGTTCCCTCCAGTTCCAGTTATGAAGACGCAAATACATGTGCGTCCACCGTTAACATGTCCTCTGTTGATCCGCCATGAATGGGCCGGATATTCCATTCCTAAGTACGAAAGGCCACCGCCTTTTTATGGTTCACTTATGCCATTTTACAGTCCAGGCAAGTAGGCCCTGATTCTGTCATTAAGCTTTTCTTGCCTTCTGCCTCTGAAAGCTCCAGTCTGAGCCTGCATCTGTGACCATGAACTTTGTCTCATTCTCTGCGCGGCTCACGAAGCCTGACATCAGCCTGCTGCCTGCCAAAAACTGTATTTCACCTTCGAAAATTATCTGCTCCGCTCCCTGCCCAATGCATTCCTGTCTAGTAGCTTAAGTAAACATTCTGCCAACTACCGAGCAAAGGCCCGGCTTCTCTGTCTTTATGCAAGTAATTCATAGCCCTGTTACTATGGAAGATTCCGCCCTCGCATCTAGTGTAGACACTTAGACGCTTGTACACGCACTAATAGTCAGTATAGTCAGTATAGAATAAGATTCCACTCGAAGAGACCTCTCTTTTGGATAACATAGTTCTTTAAACATAGGATGTTAGATATGATTTGGGATTAGGTTGACTTGACCCTCCAGACTTCTGTCGCCACATGTAGAGCTAAATGTCAAGTCCCCTTCACCCCCTAGTTGCACGTCAATTACACGTCATGCTGCTGCGCGCGCTTTTCTGCCAAGTATTTCTGCTGACATTGCGAAATTCTTTCATGTAACCACCCTCTTATGACATCACATCTGATGACGTTCTTTAAACACACCCAGTTACGCCTATCTTTGCCACGTATGAATATATTATCTCCACTATCAATTGTTACGCCTCTTGTATTTGCTTCACTGTAATGCTTATTGTATAAAAGTAATTGATTGTCAATAACGTATGTACTTCACTTCCTGAACCTTCGTGGTGATGGAACCTGGAGCAACCGATTATAATCGACCTCTGGAATAAAGCCCATTCCGAACCTCTAATACCACGGATTCTGCCTCTTATTTACTGAGCTATTTTATTATGTTTCTGTATCAAATTAAGTCCCGGTAATTAAATTATTTACCACAATTTGTTCAGTGATGTGGCAGAAAGAGCAGAGAGATGGACGAGGAGTGGGTGCTGATATAACTGGTTGTAATGCTACATTGAATGTTTCCTCTGGATGGAGGCGCAGTTGCCAAGGTCTGAGGTGAGGACCATGGCCAACAAACTGGTATAGCAGAGTGTAAATGAGAGAGTGTATGTGTGTGATATAATATTTGCATGTACCTAGAAGCAGCTATGCATTGAGAACCCAGCCTCATTGTCTCACTTGGCTGATTCTTGATACTGATGATGCTTATCAGGACAGTGTATGAAGTACTCATGATTAAGTGTTAGTTACACTTAATTTGAATAACTTCAAACTAGTCTACACACATTCTCCCGTTCTTGGGTATGGAATGGTAGTTGGGAGAGCTGCTACAGAGTTCTGTGGCTGAGCTGGTCCTGTTCCAGGATTGCCGACTGTGTAGATGCTCCTCTGTTCAAGATCTTCTTCTGTTGGTTCTTGTTAACCCTATGCTGGTACCATGTGTGGCTGTAGATACACATAATGTCTACTCCTGAAATCTAATGTTGGGCTCTGGCATAGCAAGTTTTTTTCTTTGAAGAAGTCTTTCAAGTCATGAGGTCTCAGTGACTACTCCTCTTGTCGTAGATGCACATGGTCACAGACTCCATTGTTCGATTCTTTTTTCTCCGCCATCCGGTTTGGACATGATCTAGTGTGCTCCCAGGCTTGACCAATTTGTTAATCACAAAAAAAACTCCAGTTGACCAGTTAGTGGTCAGGGATGTTGCTATGCTTTTCGTGTCAGAGAACAGGGAACAAGACAAAGAATGAAGAGTGGGACCTTTCTAGTGAAAGGTTGTGCTAAGCACAATATTGTGTCAAGGAGAGAACGCTTCTTGTTTTAGTTACCCTCACACACCCTAGTGGTGTCATGCTTCATCATCGGGTCACCCCGACCCCTATAAGTCGGGGTGGGCTCAACCACAATGTTGGGAGCTCTTTAGATAGATTAAGTTAGGGGGGGTTAAAGATAAAATACCTCAGGCAGACCCCCGGTTTCCCTTTATTCTTGGGTCTGTCTGGGTCAGTAAAAAATCTAAAAACGGGTCTTGTTGGAATATTATGGTCCTAAGACCCTAGTGCCTACATGTTTCAGTCCTGTGCGGCCGTAAAGGTCCCGGACTTTCTTCAGGGCAGAAGGTAAACCCCTATGTGAGGGCTATTACACGATGGGATTTCCCTATACTCTCTGTAAGGCGAGGACAGAGTAGCTACTCCTCGCTGAGTGTTCTGTGTCAGTGTATCTGTATACTGCTAGTCTCCATCTGAAAGATTAAATTGTGGACAGATACGCCGTAAAAAACACATAAACGTTCAATCGGTGTGTCATACCCAATCGGTGTATGGTGGTAACATGCTAACATTTGTGTGCATGCCTCCGTTGGAGGAGAGATACCCTCATTGTGCCACTCATCCTATATAGCTCTGTGACATACTAGTTATATGTGACAGACCTTGTGAAGTGGCGATTTTACTCGCATTCTAACACTATCTGCGTGTTAGTTGCAATATTAACAATAGATACGCACCAATGAAAGACCGTCTCAAATTGCAGCAGTGGTTGCACTGTTTCGAAATGTAGTATGGACTCAAACACCATGCACGTTTATACACATTCATTCACTTGCGCCCACCATTTCTCCATACCATCATCACAACTTACCAATTGCGGGAGGGCTGCGCGTTGCACATAGGACCGGATCAATAATGTGGGTGGTCCTATAATTGGTATTTAGAAAAAGATGGTAGTGGTGAGGGGAGTGGGAAAGTAGGGAATGGATTTCCCAGGTATCATAGAAAGCAGCGTAAGCTAGGGTATGCACACACAGAGTGTCTCTCAGGGCTGTTCGCGCACTTACTTCAGTACAAGTCCTCACCCGGCATTTCAACCTGTTGCGGTTCCGGTCCTCGGCTTGTGCAACTAGCGAGGAGTGAGGCTGGGTTTTTAAACACATTGTTGGCGCGGTAGAGTTTGGAGGCGAATTACGCCTCCCCCGGGTGCACCGGAAATGACGCTGTCACGCCGTGACGTTTGCGTGGCAAGTGTCCAAAGGAAAGATGGAAATTGTAGTAAATGCTCAGTATTCAGTTCGAGCGAGGTAGTTTCAGTGTCAATGTAGAAGGGACCATGTCACATCGTAACAGTTGTATGTGGAGCGTACCATAGAACGATGGGAAATGTGGTTAACGCTCAGTAGTTCCAGTGCACATGCGGTCGTTTTGAAATTTTAATACAGACCGGAAACCACCAAAATGTAATTGATTTAAGAGCCCTTGAAGTGGATTACAGAGGGGCTTAAAGTTAAGGGGGAACCGAGGACTTCGTGTATAGAGATTATTTGTAAAGGGTTCCAAGGTGGTTTAGATCAGACTAAGTGGATTCAAAGGACAAGGGCAGACATATGGAATCTTGGACATAGTGCAGCGCATTCTGACATGCCGGTGCTGCCCTATGAGTTCATGATTAGTTAAGTGTGTGTTGGTATCTAGAGTCCTTGTGAAATATATTGTGTATACCTCATTCGAAAATTAGATATTGAGGTGGTTAGGGGTATGTTCAGCCCCATATGTGATAGGGAATGTATTCATATTCCAGGAGTTTTTCTGAAGACATATAAACATATGAATTACATATCTATTTATATCCAAGGGAGGCTCATTCTAGATGTTGATAATGCAGTGACGTGTGGAAGAAAGCTTCATTTATTTATTGAGTTGGCTCCATGGGATGCCGTCGTTTAGTCCCGTCTCATGAGTTTTCAGACGGTATACCCAACGTTGTTCTTTGTCTAGGAGTCTTTTCTGTAGGTTACCACTACCCTTCACTTTCTAAATTACCGTCCATCTAATGTCAGTGTCTTTGTGATATTTCTCCACGTAGTGTGCTGTAAGTCTAGTCGCTGTGACTGCTCTCCTGATTGTACTTCTGTGTTCGCTTATGCGGATTTTGACCTTACGGCTAGTCATGCCTACATAGAGTAGGTCACACATGCTATGAACACAATGTTACTTACCCTGTAAGCAGCTGTTCATTGCATGTAGTGCTGTAAATTCACATGCGCTGGCCCTCCTCCCCGGAAGCCAGTGGTTATTGCAGATACCTTTCACTTTAAAATGATTATTTTCTACTTGCATGGTCACTATTTCTGTACAGACTTCTCCATACTTCTGGTCACCCACTGGACGAAAAACAATCTAACAATGGAGTCTGTGACCATACACATCTACAACCAGAGGAGTCACCTAGATCTTGTGACTCGAAAGACTTCTTTGTAAAAAAAAAAAAAAAAACTTTGAATGTCTGACCAAACACTAGATGGCAGGAGTATGCAAAACATTTGAATCTACAACACTACATGCAACAAACAGATGCTTACAGGGTAACATTCTTTGCCTTGGTCACCCACCTGAAGGTGGTGGGTAATAAAGGTTTCTTCAGTTTCAGTACAACTGACTTTATCTTCATTTGCTGTTGCTCCAAACGGTATTTCTAAAACATGGAAGTTTGAGTGTCTCCTTCTGTGCCTATAGCTTGTGAAATGTCAGCAGAAATAAATCTCAAAAGACAGAAGATGAGCTACGCAACACAGCTAGTGGTTAGAAACTATCTAGCCAGCTGAAGCTCTAGTTTAATATCACCTGTTACAACGATCTCAGTCTTCTTGCCTTTTGTTTAAAGAAAACTGGATCAGGTTTCCAAAACTGTTCCAAGTTGATCAGTCAGACCTTCCCAAAAGGGGGTTTGAAACTTGAACCCCAAAGTCAAAATTATTTGTTGTAGAGATCATTTTTAGGTCTTTCACTTGAGACAGCTGTAGCTCTTGCTAGACTATTTTTATATACAATTCATAGATAATCTACATACATGGAGTGGTTTTAGGTTGGTAGTCTTCGTCCAGTCTCTGTTAAATAGCTATTTGCAATTTTCTTCGCCCCCCTACAGCATGCGGCATCGGGTTGTTCCACTTTTACCAGTGATTTCCTTCACTTCCTTTGACTGCGCAGAGCCTAAGCATGTTGTCCCAATCAGCTAAAAGTAGTTTCTTTCTCTTGGTGACAATTCTAGTTCAACAATTGTTTATTATTTATAACCAATCAGCATTTGTAGAGAGCAACACTGTCACCCCTGGGGGTATCTGGGCGCTGGTGTGAGAGGTCTCTATCAGAAGGCCAGGTTTTGAGGAAACGGCGGCAAGAAGGAAGAAACAAGCAGAAGGCAAAACGGAGGGTAGAAAAATGAGCAGAAAAAGGCAAAAGAGAAGGCCAAAAAAAGGGGAAAAAGGCAAAACGGCAAGAAACGAGCAGAGGGCAGCAGGTAGACAGGCAGTAGAGGGTAGTGGACTGTGAGCAAGCTGGAGAGGATAACTGTAGCAGTGGTAGCAGGCAGCTCTAAATACCAGATATTTATTTTGCTTATATTTTGGGTATCCCATTGGATGGTGATTTATTCTGTCTTTTCTGAAGTTGCTGGTATATAATTTGGTCTTGCATACTTGACCGCACAAGCTGTCTGGTTGAGAAAGACTTATGGTGAACTTAATGAGCTTAGTGCTGTGCTACCCCCCCCTGGTTTTTATTGTGAGGTTCTTAACAGACCTAACAAGAGGGGGGGCGGTCTGGCCATCCTCTATCATAGTTCGATCCAAGGAACTTTTAAAGCGCTTACCCTGACTGCCTGTGAGACACTCGCGTTTAAATTAAAAATGGTTAGTTAACCTCAAATTAAAGGCATCCTCATTTATAGACCCCCTGGCGCTAAATCCTCTTTTTTTTCCTACGCTAGGAACCCTCTTAGAGGATGCCCTGCTGGGGAACTTGCATACCATACTAGGGGATTTCAATTTTTATCTCGAGCGGGCGGACGACCCGGATACGGCACGCCTACTAGATCTTATGGAAGCAGCAGAGCTTTCACAACACATAATGGGTCCTTCGCATTTGGCTGGACATACCCTTGATAGGGTCTTTTCAAACATTCCGCAATTATCTTTTTCGGCTCTGCTACCGCTGGCTTGGTCAGACCATACTGGAGTTCGGTTCAATCTCATAGCTACACCCCACATAGCTAATGGGAGGTACCAAAATGAGCGGAAGAAAGTTAGAGCTTGGAATAGGGTGGAAGCAGAGACCCTATCTAGGGTACTAACAACTTCTCTCACACCTATTGCCAGCGATATGGAGGAGGCTGCCTCTTCCTATACGAAATGGCTTATGCAGGCCTGCTTAGACCTTGCACCACCCAAACTAGCCGTATTTAAAAGAATGGTGCCCTCAGCCCCCTGGTACTCGAGGGAATTAAAACTGCAAAAATTTACATGTAAGAGACTGGAACGAAATTGGAGAAAGGGCTATTCGGATAAGGAAAAGATGATATATCTGGCAAGCATGGCTACATATAAACACATGATACGTGCTGCAAAACAGAAGTTTTACGCCGCTCGGATAGCGGCGGCTAAAAACTCGGCGAAAGAGCTCTTTCTTGCCATTACCAATCTATCCTCAGTCAAATCTGCCTCCGTTCCGTCAAGCACAGAGCTTTGTGAAAAAATTGCATTATTTTTTCAAACTAAAGTTAATAACATTTTTACCAGTCTCGGTGACTCTATCAGGATTGATCGCAAGTCCGAGCTGGAGGCCAAAGATTTGGCCATGTCGGCGGATATCCTGGAGGCGTTTAGGCCACTTACTTTGCAGGACACATTGGAATTACTTGCCAAAGCAAATTCCAGATCCCCATTGGATCCTTGCCCAATGAAAATTATTAAATTGGCCCCTGTGGCCGTAGCCTCCTACCTTACTCCT